>NW_027476099.1:730000-1423750 GCF_051020955.1 Megalopta genalis
TAAACATTAAAATAAATTACACTACCGTAAACTAGACAAAAAATTACACATTTTCTCCGAATATGAAAATTTTCAAAAACTTTTCAAAGTCCCATCGCATCGAGTAAACTTTTTTAATAACGCTTCCGCACGATTCTAAATGCTTAATCCATATGTGAAATCGTTCACTGATCACGAATATCGTATTTAAAAAAATTACAAAAATTTATTTTTCAAAATAATCAAAAAAACCGAAAAATCAAAAGAGTAAAGTACCATTATTTTAAACAATATGTCGTTCTCAATGCTTAATCCCTATGTAAAAAAGTTATTTAAGCAAGAATATGTAATTGAAAAAAATTAGAAAAATTTATTTTAGCCTTAAATCGAAAATAATGGGGACACCGGAGCTGTTCGAAGCGCCGAGACGCGCCGCGTACCCCCCCCCCGTGTCCGCTACCTTGTCGTGGTGGGGGGGCTTCGTGCCCTAATGATCCTCAAGGCTGTGCCGGCAGGGATTTTATTCCCTGGCAGGTTCTACCTAGCCGGAGTGGCTTGGGGTGAGGGGCCAACTGAAGTCGGACACATACCGTAAACCTGTGGTCATGTTTTACAGGAACGGGGGTCTTGCCTTAACCGGCCGGACCGCGAGGATGACAACCTCTTTAAAAAATCCCTAGCCCCAAGGGCTCTACCGCGCGGGCTCTACCCACAGGGGTCCGAGTTAGGACCACTCCTGTGGGACCTGGGATATAACGCAGTCCTGGAGAAGGCCTCCCTGCCCGACGGTGCCACCCTTGTCTGCTATGCGGACGACACGTTGGTGGTCACCGTCGGGGAAACCTTCGAGAGGACCATCCGACGAGCGGAGGTTGCGGTGGCAGCCGTCGTCGCGAAGATCCACGATCTGGGGCTGAAGATGGCCCCGGAGAAGGCCGAGGCCGTCTGGTTTGGACGGCCTCGGTCGCGGCCACCGGCCGGATCGTGGATCTGGGTTGGAGGAGCCTGCGTCGAGGTGAAGTCCGAGATCAAGTATCTCGGACTGATCCTCGACAGCCACTGGAGATTCGGGGCGCATTTCGGCCGCCTCGTCCCCCGAGTTGAGAGGGCGGCGACCTCGCTCGGCCGCCTGTTGCCCAATCTCGGGGGACCGGATAACATGGTGCGTCGCCTATACCTAGGCGTGGTGCGGTCCATGGCCTTGTACGGCGCCCCGATCTGGGCGCCGTCCGCGAGGGCAAGCCGGCGCATCACCTTGTTGTTGCGCCGGCTTCAGAGGCAAATGGCCCTTCGCCTCATACGAGGTTACCGCACCACGTCTACCGTGGCGGCGCTTGCTCTGGCGGGAGAAATTCCCTTCGAGCTGCAGGCGGCGATGCGCGCCTATGTTTATAGGCGCATATGCATCGCTGGCCGGGCTCGGGGGGACCCGCCGGAGCAGGAGGCGGTCCAGTGCTTCGAGCTCCAGGCTCGGGGACTTGCGCTCGCCAGATGGCATGCGGAGCTTTGTTCCCATGCCGGCGAGCGCGTCCCTGGGGCTCTCCTGCCGCACTTCACCTCGTGGCGGGAGAGGCGGTTTGGCAGGCTCACCTACCGTGCGACGCAGGTGTTCACCGGGCATGGCTGCTTCGGTGTCTACCTGTGTCGCATCGGTCGGGAAGCGACGACGGTGTGCCACCACTGTGGCGCGGAGGAGGACTCGGCGCAGCATACACTGGAGGTATGCCCCGCATTTTCAGTGCTGCGCCGAGTCCTAAGACGGGAAGTTGGTCGCGACCTCGCTCTCTCCAGCTTAGTTGGGGCCATGCTGGAGAGGCCGAGAAAAATGGGCGGCAGCCATCGCCTTCTGCGAAGAGGTGATGCTGCAGAAGGAGGCTGCCGAGCGGGGTCGCCGTGAGCGGGGGGTGCGGCGTGTGCGCCCACGCCTAGAGCCCCCCCCCCCCCCGAGCAGATGAGAGTAGGCGGGCGGCGGGTGTACCAGATTACTGGTTTAATTGCCCGCCGCCCGCCACCCCCCCCCCCACAACTGAAGCTGTCCACCCCATATTGGGAGTGACGAGGCGGTGTGGGGTGCGGTCCCCCGCACCGCCGAAGCAAGATGATTCATGGGGGGAGTATAAATCTCCCCCCCGGGACGCGGCCGGCCACCGCCGTTCCATCCTGGTGGCCGGCCAGGCGAGGGGGAGCCGCGGTTGTGTTCTTTGAGAGTTCTCGTGGCTCCCCCGCTACTCGCCAGCGCCCTAGGCCGCCGTGGGGGTTTTTGCGGGTCAAACCCCGCACTACCACCGCCCCGTCCTTCGGGCGGGACAGGGGTGTCTGACCAGCAGATTTCCCCCACGTTAAACAAAAAAAAAAAGACGAGCCGCGTACGCCCGAATATTTTCCAAGTCCCCAACGTACCGATCAAGAGTAAAGTAGCATTTTCCTACATTAGATTTCGTTCTAAATGCGTAATTTCTATGTAAAAACTTTATCTAAGCAAGAATATCGTACTTTGAAGAAAATCTAATGGTAGGTTTTTTCAGAAATTTGAGAAAACCGAAAAATCACTAGAGTAAAGCGCCATTTTCTGACTTTAGATTTCGTTCTAAATACTTAATTCTAATGTAAAATCGTTAGCTAAGCAAGATTCTCGTATCTAACAAAATCTAATGACAGGTTTTTTCATAAAATTGAAAAAATCGAAAAATCACTAGAGTAAAGCGCCATTTTCTGACTTTAGATTTCGTTCTAAATACTTAATTCTAATGTAAAATCGTTAGTTAAGCAAGATTCTCCCCCCCCCCCGTGTCCGCTACCTTGTCGTGGTGGGGGGGCTTCGTGCCCTAATGATCCTCAAGGCTGTGCCGGCGGGGATTTCATTCCCTGGCAGGTTCTACCTAGCCGGAGTGGCTTGAGGTGAGGGGCCAACTAAAGTCGGACACATACCGTAAACCTGTGGTCATGTTTTACAGGAACGGGGGTCTTGCCTTAACCGGCCGGACCGCGAGGATGACAACCTCTCTAAAAAATCCCTAGCCCCAAGCAGTATTGCGCGGTGAAGAGGGCGTAGCTGGAGTAAGCGCCAGCTATGGTTGGTGGGTGCACCAATCGTTAGCGGACAACCCCGGGGTACCTGGCGACCCCCCGGGCGTATTAGCCTTCCCCGGGTATGGCGGCTCTACCCGGGGTGACCTCTTTTCCGACCATTCTCGTGGGATCAACTATGGATTGTTCACAAATTAAAAAAACCGGGGAGGGGGGAAACGAGAGGAAGGAGGAGGCGCGCGTGGCTAGCGTGCGCCTCGAGCGCATGGATGGGTCGGTGTTGCGGGAACTTCCCGCAAGAGAGAGGTCCGCTGTGGACCTTGGCGAGTGCGATGGGGGAGAGTAGTCCGACCACTCGGTCTCCTCTCACCGCTCTTCGGAGAGCGCCCCTGGCTCCTCAACAGGGAGGAAGAGGGGAAGACCGCCGACTACTGGTCAGTACGTTGGCCTCTATGAGGCGAAACGTAAGCTGACGGAGGCCAACAGGGGCCTCATCGCGGCAATTTTTGACCCGGTGGCTCCGGGGCCGCAGCCCGGGAGATCGGTCGACCCGCTTCCGGACGAGGTGGAAATCGCTGCGAATCTTCGCAGCCGTCCGACGCGGGAGATAGCGGCGTCGATAATGGAGAGCCTGGCCGAAGTGGCCAAGATCTCTAATGCGACAAGGGAGTTGCGGCCAGTCACGGTGCGGATCCTGCAAGCGGCGGCCCTGAACAGCCGGGCGGGCGTTGCGGAGCTGACAATGAGGTCAGCTTCCGACGCCACCCGGCTGTTAGAAGCGGAAAACGCTCTCCTTAGGGAGCAGATGGCGGAGTTGCGGACCGAGGTGGCCCGACTCCGTCAGGCGGTGGAAACGAGGCCGGCAGCAGTCGAGAAGCCTCCGCCGCCGGCCCCTGAGGGGGGCACAGCGCCGGCGCCCGAGGGCCCCAACGCCCTGGGCGAGGGAAGCCCTTGCCGGCGTCCGCAGCGGTGCCAGCAAATTTGCTGGCACAGATCGGCTCCCTAATCGATGCCAAGCTGGCATCGTTCAGGAGGGAGCTGATCCCGCGGGTGCAGGATCCGCGGTCGGTGCCACCCGTGCCATCCACCCCCAGCCTGTCGATAGACAGGAAAGGGGGGAAAAAGGGTGGCAATAGAGGAGGGGCTGCGGCCGCTAAGGCGGCACAGACGCAGCCCCCACAGCAGAGGGCTGCCTCTGCTGTTGCGCCGCCCTCCACCGCACCTCCAACTGAGGTGTGGTCGAGGGTTGTTGGCCGAAAGGCCAAAAAGGCGGCTGCCGCAGTTAAACCTGCGGCGGCTGCCAAGGCCTCTTCGACCGGGAGGGCGGCGAAACGGGTGGCACCGGCTGCCCCCAAGAGGGCTCCCCTGCCGCCGCGTCCGCCCCGCACGGCTGCCGTCACGATAACGGTACCGGCCGGCGGGGCTATGAAGTATGCCGAGGCAATGGCCACTGCCAGGTCAAAAGTTGACCTGGCAGAGATTGGCATTGTCTCGATGAAGCCGAGGAGGGCGGTGACGGGGGCTCTATTTTGGAGATCCCCGGCGCCGACGGGGCTGCCAAAGCCACCGCCCTTGCCACGAAAGTGGCCGAAGCGCTGGCAGGCACCGGCGTGAAGGTCGCGCGCCCGGTAAAGAAGACCGACCTTAGGGTGCGCGGCCTGGTCGATTCGACCACGCCGGCTGAGGTTGCCGCGGCAGTTGCCCGTGTGGGAGGGTGCGACGAGGGGGAGGTGAGGACCGGCGAAATCCGGTCTTCCCCCTCGGGACTTGGCACCCTTTGGGTCCAGTGCCCTACTGCGGCTGCACGCAAAGTTGCGGTTGCGGGAAGGCTTACTGTGGGCTGGACCCAGGCGACGGTCGAGGCACTCAGCGCCCGGCCCCTGCAGTGCTATCGCTGCCTTGGCCTAGGCCACACTAGGCAGCGATGCACTGCGGCCGAGGACCGGTCCGAATGCTGCTTCGGATGCGGCAGTCTGGACCACAAGGCTGGCTGCACGGCGAAGCCTAACTGCCCGCTCTGTGCGGGAGCAGTTAGTGTCGTCGTTGTGAGTCTTAAGATGGGCTATGCCTGGGTCCTGTGTGGACTATACTAGCCGCTCTCTCGACGCGTGCCGATGGTCTGGCTCTACCCTCGTTCGTTATCGTGACAGGGGAAGACAACGTGCTACTCCCGCTGCCACCTCGAGTCCAACCCAATCCAGGCACTCTTGACGGAGTAGTGTTAAAGTCAATTTATCTCCGCAAGAGGGGCTTCAGCCTGGCCCGAGGGGACGAACCCCGAGGGGTCCGCCCAGCATGCCGTTCGAATGGCGGAGTGGACAGGTCCACGTCTGCCCGTCACTCAAGTCGGACACGGGACGACTCCAAAGCTAGCGCCGCCTGATAGGAAGCGCAAGCTGGGTCCCGCGACTTGTGTGCACTAGCCCACCCTCTGTCCTTGCAATTAGAGCAGACCGGAGGTTCACTCTTCTTGCTACAGAGCGTGAAGGTATGCCCCTTTTGGGAGCAGTGACCGCACACGTCCTCCTTGAATTTACAACGCTTCGAGGTATGCCCGAAACGTTGACAACGGTAGCACCGAAGCACCTGGACGAAATCCCGTACACGACAGGAGTTCCATCCAAGGTAAACTCGGCTACCCCTCTGCTTCAGCCGCTGAAGATTCTGCGGACTGACGGCAACGACCCAGTTGGCTGTCTCCGGGGTCTTGCCAGCCATGCGGCTGACCCGAATTCCCGAAGGCACATCCTTCTGGTTCGCATCGCAGAGATTTTGCCTCCAAATACTGGAGGCAATTTCGTCCTTACCCATCCGACGCGGGACGTCGTAAACTAAAACCTCGGGGTCCCGCTTGGTAGGTAAGGAGACGGACAGACCCGCGCTCCGGAGCTTCTTATTGCCAACGAAGGCTTGCAGGTCCTCCTTTCGGTCGGTCTCGACGACGATGCCACCGGAGTGGATGCGTCGGACCGACTTTATTCGGATCGCCTCCTTCGCTGGTTTAATGAGGGTCAGAACAGTAACCTTCGTAACTTCGCTGCTCTGTCCTTTTTCCTTCGGCGGGAAGATTTTTACCACATGCTGCGATTGTGGCCGTCTCCCCGCTTCCGGAGAAGCTCCTTTGCAGTCGACTTTGTTCACATGGGCGTAAGTCGGCTGCGCGGCGTTGCAGGACGTCTTCGGGAGAGTTCCCTTGGACGGCCCAGGTCGCATCGCACTCATTACGGCAGGACGCGCTTTTAGGTCCGCCCTGACCGCGGTGAGTTGCCCTTCGACGAAGCTATTCCGTTGAATAAGCTCCTGAACCAACTCGTTGAGTGCCTCAACCTCGGCGAGTATCTTTGACCCGGACTCCTTATTGACTTTCGACTCAGGTCGAAAGCAAAAGGTCCGTATTTCGGACACTCGCCTAAAGGCTTTGTCCCTTACGAGATCGAGAGGCCGTACCTTCTGCCCGGAGAACGTCCCCTTCGGTCTCCTGGCCCGGTTTACTGCGGCCTTGCCGGTGGGTGCGCCCGGCTTGGCTCGCTTCGACTTTTTGGTGACGGTTTGCCAACCGTCACCAGTAGGGTCCTCAACACGCTCAGGTGCCGACTGCACCTTCACGAGTGACGTGTCTCCGACTCGTTCGATTACTTCCACGTTACCGGTGTCCGGCGTACCTTCTACCGTGGGCTCGGTTTTCACCGAGACCGCTCGCGTGGGAGTCACACATCTTTGCAAGATCACACGAGGATTGGCGATATTAATCACCTTCCCGGATCTTGTCTTTCTCACAGATGCGGGGGGACTGACAGCTGCATTTGCAGTTCCCGCATCTGCGGCGACGGCTTCACTCCGAGTAGGAGCTGGACCCGTCGTCTTTGGACGCTTAGTTTTTGTTTGTTTTTCATTTTTCAGACCCATAATGTGTCTTGGTCTTTCATCCAGTGCGCTCCCCGGCCACCACCGACCCGCACAATTTGGAACCCGCCAAAGGCTGAGTTAGGGCTACGCACCGAATATAGTCTGCTGGCTGGGTCGGTTTCCTTACCCAGCCCGCGTCCTCGCCCAGCAGAACCCACTTGCCCGAAGCGTGTGGTCGTTCCAAGCCGATTGACTGGACCAGGGCTGCTTTTCTCGTCCAGCCGCCCATCTAGCCGAAGCAGAGGCCAAAGGTACGTGTTGGGGACGTCTCACCCGCAGGAGAGGGCCCCCTCAGATCCCAGGATCCTCTTTTCCGACGACAAGGGTCGCCACGCACGGCAAACACGTGGGAGACAGCAGTCGGAGAGGCTGCCTCTTCCTCTCCGCCACACTTCGTTCAGTTCGCTGCGTATTTAAGAACACGAGCTATCCAGCGGTACCTTTTTCGTGGAGGCTCAAGTGTGGCTAGGGCACGTTTGCCCCTTGCGGCCTGGGTTGCCCAGGGGATTGATTGCATCCCATGTATTCCTGAGCCCAGCGGAGTGTTGTCTAGTGGCGTGTTCCGCCCACGAAAAACGGTCTGAAAAACCGTTTAACGTAAACTGGGGAACTGATGCCACGAGTGACAACAGTTCCCCAGTCGGAAGTCATACAGCACATACAGTGCTGTACAAAGAACACGCCACAGCCCGTATGCTAAATCAGGGCCTCGCCATTATGCGAAGTACTACATGTACGACGCACTGACGGTCTCTAATGCCTTCATCGCCGATACACCCATCGACTCGGCCGATCAACCCTCCTACGCGAGGGTGGCCACAGACCGCCACCGCCCTGTGCGGGAGCAGGCAAGCCGGCCGGCCACCGCCTCGGTAGCCGGGCGTGCCCTGCCAGCGCGAAACGCGGCAGGGGAAGCAAGGGGAGGAAAACCGCGGTGGCCAAGGCGGCGGCCACCGTGGCAACTAAGCCGAAGGTGGCACCAAAAGGTGTCACCATCGCGCCCGCGGGGGCGGATGGGGCCAAAGAGGCCCCAGACGCCACCGCTCCCGCGGCGGCGATGGATGTAGAGGCCTGCCCATAATGGGGCCCAAGGGCCCTATAATACAGGCCAACCTGAACCGCTCGGCCAGGGCACAGGACCTTCTGGTGCAATTCCTGGCCGAGCGGGGTGCCGGGTTGGCCGTAGCGGCGGAGCCGTACAGGATTCCCGACCATCCACATTGGATGGGGGACCTGAGCGGCTCCGCCGTTATAATATGGGCAGGCCGGCCGGGATCCCCGGCGTGCTCCGTTATCGAGCGCGGCCGGGGATACCTGGCCGTTTACTGGGGTGGCACCGCGGTTGTGGCGATCTACGCACCTCCAAGGTGGTCCCTCGAGGAGTTCGAGCAGTATCTGGACGGGGTGGGGAGATGCGTCTCCCGCTGCCAGCCCCGTCCGGTGCTGGTCCTGGGGGACTTCAACGCCAAGTCGCCGGCTTGGGGTTCCCCCGGGACAAACCCGAGGGGCCGGGAGGTGCTTGATTGGGCGGCGGGACTCGAGCTCCGTCTTTTAAATACGGGCTCGGTCCATACGTGCGTGCGGCATAATGGGGGGTCCATCGTTGACCTTTCATGGGCAACGCCACCCGCCGCGCGCCGTATTACGGGGTGGAGGTTGGCGGAGGAGGTCGAGACACTGTCAGACCACAGGTACATTGTTCTCGGCCTTTCCGCCGCCCCATCGACACCCCGACGTCGCCCCGCTGATGAGGGATCGCCTCGGCCGCGCTGGACGCTAAAGCGCCTCGACCAGGACGCTCTGATGGCGGCAGCCCACGTCGTGGCCTGGCCGGCAACACCGTCGCCATGCCCCGGGCCAGGGTTTTCCCGAGGAAGGCGGTGTACTGGTGGTCGCGCGCGATAGCGGATTTGCACACAGAGTGCGTTCGCGCGCGACGCCAGTGCGCCCGCGCCCGTCGACGACGACGTTCCGACGTGGAGCTGGCTATCCAGCTGTTTGGGCGATACAGAGAGAAGGTGGTCGCCCTGCAGCTGGCCATCAGGCAGGCAAAGAGCCGGGCCTGGCGCGACCTTCTCGGCACTATTAACCGAGACCCATGGGGGCGCCCATACAAAATGGCGATGGGACGATTGCGTCCCTGGGCGCCCCCTGTGACGGAGAGCCTGGATGCGGGGATGCTCGGACGTGTCGTGGACGCGCTGTTCCCCGTCAGCGGGGAGGCGTCCCGGCCCGTCCCTCAGCTAGAGGGACATGAGTGGTCCCCGGATCTGGAGGTCGCGCCGGAGGAAATGGCCGGGGTAGTCAAATGGCTTCGGGGCAAGAATACTGCCCCGGGGCCGGACGGTATCCCCGGCCCGGTCTGGCTGCTTGCCATGAGCGTCCTGGGCGAGAGGCTGAGAGGCCTCTACTCCGGGCTCCTGAGGTCCGGGGTGTTCCCGGACCTCTGGAGGGGAAGTCGGATGGCCCTCTTAAGGAAGGATGGGGGGCCTGCGGATTCTCCCTCCGCGTACCGGCCCATTTGCCTCCTGGACGAGGTGGGCAAGATCTTTGAAAAGATCATTGCTGCCCGCCTCGCCAGGCACCTGTCCCGCGTTCGCCCCGATCTGGCGGACTGCCAGTTCGGCTTCCGGGAGGGGCGATCGACGGTCGATGCAATTGACCGTCTAAAGTCCCTCTCGGACAATGCCGAGGCACGGGGCGGGGTGTGCGTGGCGGTGTCGATCGACATCGTCAATGCATTTAACACCCTGCCCTGGTTGAACACCAGGTGTCTCCCTATCTGAGGCGGGTGATCGGGGCCTACCTGCGGGGCAGGTGGGTGGAATACCCGGGCCGGTATGGGACGATACGGAGGGAAGTGGACTGCGGGGTCCCACAGGGGTCCGTGTTAGGACCACTCCTGTCGGACCTGGGATATAACGCAGTCCTGAAGGCAACCCTGCCCGACGGTGCCACTCTCGTCTGCTATGCAGACGACACATTAGTGGTCGCCGTCGGGGACACCTTCGAGAGGACCATCCGACGAGCGGAGGTTGCGGTGGCAGCCGTCGTCGCGAGGATCTACGATCTGGGGCTGAAGGTGGCCCCGGAGAAGGCCGAGGCCGTCTGGGTTGGACGGCCTCGGTCGCGGCCACCGGTCAGATCGTGGATCCGGGTTGGAGAAGCCTGCGTCGAGGTGAAGTCTGAGATCAAGTATCTCGGACTGATCCTCGACAGCCACTGGAGGCTCGGAGCGCATTTCGGCCGCCTCGTCCCCCGAGTTGAGAGGGCGGCGGCTGCGTTAGGCCGCCTGTTGCCCAATCTCGGGGGGCCGGGCGATATGGTGCGCCACCTATACCTGGGCGTGGTGCGGTCCATGACCTTATATGGCGCCCCGATTTGGGCACCGTCCGTGAGGGCAAACCGGCGTTCGTTTGTTCGTTTGTTCGCTTGTTCGTTTGTTCGTTTGTTCATTTGTTCATTTGTTCATTTGTTCATTTGTTCATTTGTTCATTTGTTCATTTGTTCATTTGTTCATTTGTTCATTTGTTCATTTGTTCATTTGTTCATTTGTTCATTTGTTCATTTGTTCATTTGTTCATTTGTTCATTTGTTCATTTGTTCATTTGTTCATTTGTTCATTTGTTCATTTGTTCGTTTGTTCATTTGTTCGTTTGTTCATGTGTTCGTTTGTTCAATTGTTCGTTTGTTCATTTGTTCGTTTGTTCGTTTGTTCATTTGTTCGTTTGTTCATTCGTTCGTTTGTTCATTCGTTCGTTTGTTCATTTGTTCATTTGTTCATTTGTTCATTTGTTCATTTGTTCATTTGTTCATTTAGAACGAAATCTAATGTCAGAAAATGGCAGTTTACACTTGTGATTTTTCGGTTTTTTCAATTTTCTGAAAGAATCTATCATTTGATTTTCTTCAAAGTCCGATATTCTTGCTTAAATGACGTTTTTACATAGGGATTATGCATTTAGAACGAAATCTAATGTCAGAAAATGGCACTTTACTCCTGTGATTCTTCGGTTTTTTCAATTTTCTGAAAAAACCAGTCATCAGATTTTTAAATACGAGAATCTTGCTTAACTAACGATTTTACATTAGAATTAAGTATTTAGAACGAAATGTAATGTCAGAAAATGTCACTTTACTCTTGTGAATTTTCGGTTTTTTCAATTATCTGAAAAATCCTATCATTAGATTTTCTTCAAAATACGATATTCGTGCTTAAATACGTTTTTACATAGGGATTAAGCATTTAGAACGAAGTCTAATGTCAGAAAATGGCACTTTACTCTTGTGATTGTACGGATTCTTCAATTTTTGAAAAAACCTATCATTAGAATGTTTAAATACGAGAATCTTGCTTAACTACCGATTTTACCTTAGCATTAAGTATTTAGAACGAAATGTAATGTCAGAAGATGGCACATTGCTCTTGTGATTTTTCGGTTTTCTCAAATTTCTGAAAAATCCAAACATTAGATTTTCTTAAAAGTACGACATTCTTCCTTAAATAACGTTTCTACATAGGGATTAAGCATTTAGAACGAATTCTAACGTCAGAAAATTGCGCTTTACTCTAGTGATTTTTCGTTTTTTTCTAATTTCTGAAAGAATCAATCATTAGATTTTCTTCAAAGTCCGATATTCTTGCTTAGATAACGTTTTTACATAGGGATTAAGCACGTAGAACGAAAAGTAATGTCAGAAAATGGCACTTTGCTCTTGTGATTTTTCGGTTTTTCCAATTTTCTGAAAAAACCTATCATTAGATTTTCTTCAAGACACAATATTCTTGCTTAGATAACGATTTTACATAGGGATTAAGCATTTAGAACGAAACCTAATGTCTGAAAATGACACTTTACTCTTGTGATTTTACGGTTTTTCCAATTTTCTGAAAAAACCTATCATTAGATTTTCTTCAAGACACAATATTCTTGCTTAGATAACGTTTTTACATAGGGATTAAGCATTTAGAACGAAATCTAATGTCAGAAAATGACACTTTACTCTTGTGATTTTACGGTTTTTCCAATTTTCTGAAAAAACCTATCATCAGATTTTTTAAATACGAGAATCTTGCTTAACTAACGATTTTACATTAGAATTAGGTATTGAGTACGAAATATAATGTCAGAAAATGGCGCTTTACTCTAGTGATTTTTCGGTTTTTTCAACTTTCTGTAAAAACCAATCACTAGATTTTCTTCAAAGTACGATATTCTTGCTTAAATGACGTTTTTACATAGGGATTATGCATTTAGAACGAAATCTAATGTCAGAAAATGGCACTTTACTCCTGTGATTTTTCGGTTTTTTCAATTTTCTGAAAAAACCTGTCATCAGATTTTTAAATACGAGAATCTTGCTTAACTTTTTTTTTTTTTTTTTTGTTTAACGTGGGAGAAATCTGCTGGTCAGACACCCCCGTCCCGCCCGAGGGGCGGGGCGGGGGTAGTGCGGGTTTTGACCCGCTAAAACCCCCACGGCGGCCTAGGGCGCTGGCGAGTAGCGGGGGAGCCACGGGAACTCTCAAAGAACACAACCGCGGCTCCCCCTCGCCTGGCCGGCCACCAGGATGGAATGGAGGTGGCCGGCCGCGTCCCGGGGGGGGAGATTTATACTCCCCCCATGAATCATCTTGCTTCGGCGGTGCGGGGGACCGCACCCCACACCGCCTCGTCCTCCCAATATTTGGGAGGACAGCTTCAGTTGGGGGGGGGTGGCGGGCGGCGGGCAATTAAACCATTAATCTGGTACACCCGCCGCCCGCCTATTGTCAGCTGCTCGGGGGGGCCTCTAGGCGTGGGCGCACACGCCGCACCCCCCGCTCGCGGCGACCCCGCTCGGCAGCCTCCTTCTGCAACATTACCTGTTCGCAGAAGGCTATGGCTGCCGCCCATTTTGTCGGGCTCTCCAGCATGGCCCCAACTAAGCTGGAGAGAGCGAGGTCGCGACCAACTTCCCTACTTAGGACTCGGCGCAGCACTGAAAAGGCGGGGCACACCTCCAGTGTATGCTGCGCCGAGTCCTCCTCCGCGCCACAGTGGTGGCACACCGTCGTCGCTTCCCGACCGATGCGACACAGGTAGACACCGAAGCAGCCATGCCCGGTGAACACCTGCGCCGCACGGTAGGAGAGCCTGCCAAACCGCCTCTCCCGCCACGAGGTGAAGTGCGGCAGGAGAGCCCCGGGGACGCGCTCGGCGGCATGGGAGCAAAGCTCCGCATGCCATCTGGCGAGCGCTAGTCCCCGGGCCTGGAGCTCGAAGCCCTCGACCGCCTCCTGCTCCGGCGGGTCCCCCCGAGCCCGGCCAGCGATGCATATGCGCCTATAGACATAGGCGCGCATCGCCGCCTGCAGCTCGAAGGGAATTTCTCCCGCCAGAGCAAGCGCCGCCACGGTAGACGTGGTGCGGTAACCCCTTACGAGGCGAAGGGCCATTTGCCTCTGAATCCGGCGCAACAACAATGTGTTGCGCCGGTTTGCCCTCACGGACGGCGCCCAAATCGGGGCGCCGTATAATGCCATGGACCGCACCACGCCTAGGTATAGGCGACGCACCATATCGCCCGGTCCCCCGATATTGGGCAACAGGCGGCCTAACGCGGCCGCCGCCCTCTCAACTCGGGGGACGAGACGGCCGAAATGTGCTCCGAACCTCCAGTGGCTGTCGAGGATCAGTCCGAGATACTTGATCTCGGACTTCACCTCGACGCAGGCTTCTCCAACCCAGATCCACGATCTGGCCCGTGGCCGAGACCAAGGCCGTCCAAACCAGACGGCCTCGGCCTTCTCCGGGGCCACCTTCAGCCCCAGATCGCAGATCCTCGCGACGACGGCTGCCACCGCAACCTCCGCTCGTCGGATGGTCCTCTCGAAGGTGTCCCCGACGGCGACCACTAATGTGTCGTCTGCATAGCAGACGAGAGTGGCACCGTCGGGCAGGGGGGCCTTCAGGACTGCGTTATATCCCAGGTCCCACAGGAGTGGTCCTAACACGGACCCCTGTGGGACCCCGCAGTCCACTTCCCTCCGTATCGTCCCATACCGGCCCGGGTATTCCACCCACCTGCCCCGCAGGTAGGCCCCGATCACCCGCCTCAGATAGGGAGACACCTGGTGTTCAACCAGGGCAGGGTGTTAAATGCATTGACGATGTCGATCGACACCGCCACGCACACCCCGCCCCGTGCCTCGGCATTGTCCGAGAGGGACTTTAGACGGTCAATTGCATCGACCGTCGATCGCCCCTCCCGGAAGCCGAACTGGCAGTCCGCCAAATCGGGGCGAACGCGGGACAGGTGCCTGGCGAGGCGGGCAGCAATGATCTTTTCAAAGATCTTGCCCACCTCGTCCAGGAGGCAAATGGGCCGGTACGCGGAGGGAGAATCCGCAGGCCCCCCATCCTTCCTTAAGAGGACCATCCGACTTCCCCTCCAGAGGTCCGGGAACACCCCGGACCTCAGGAGCCCGGAGTAGAGGCCTCTCAGCCTCTCGCCCAAGACGCTCATGGCAAGCAGCCAGACCCGGCCGGGGATACCGTCCGGCCCCGGGGCAGTATTCTTGCCCCGAAGCCATTTGACTACCCCGGCCATTTCCTCCGGCGCGACCTCCAGATCCGGGGACCACTCATGTCCCTCTAGCTGAGGGACGGGCCGGGACGCCTCCCCGCTGACGGGGAATAGCGCGTCCACGACCCGTCCGAGCATCCCCGGATCCAGGCTCTCCGTCACAGGGGGCGCCCAGGGACGCAATCGTCCCATCGCCATTTTGTATGGGCGCCCCCATGGGTCTCGGTTAATAGTGCCGAGAAGGTCGCGCCAGGCCTGGCTCTTTGCCTGCCTGATGGCCAGCTGCAGGGCTACCACCTTCTCTCTGTAACGCCCATAAAGCTGGATAGCCAGCTCCACGTCGGAACGTCGTCGTCGACGGGCGCGGGCGCACTGGCGTCGCGCGCGAACGCACTCTGTGCGCAAATCCGCTATCGCGCGCGACCACCAGTACACCGCCTTCCTCGGGAAAACCCTGGCCCGGGGCATGGCGACGTCGCAAATGGACGTCATTGCGCCCCGGAACCAATGGGCCTCCCTTGTCCCGTCGACTGGCCCGGCCGGTGTTGCCGGCCAGGCCACGACGTGGGTTGCCGCCATCAGAGCGTCCTGGTCGAGGCGCTTTAGCGCCCACCGCGGCTGAGGCGATCCCTCATCAGCGGGGCGACGTCGGGGTGTCGATGGGGCGGCGGAAAGGCCGAGAACAATGTACCTGTGGTCTGATAGTGTCTCGACCTCCTCCGCCACCCTCCACCCCGTAATACGGCGCGCGGCGGGGGGCGTTGCCCATGAAAGGTCAACGATGGACCCCCCATTGTGCCGCACGCACGTATGGACCGAGCCCGTGTTTAAAAGACGGAGCTCGAGTCCCGCCGCCCAATCAAGCACCTCCCGGCCCCTCGGGTTTGTCCCGGGGGAACCCCAAGCCGGCGACTTGGCGTTGAAGTCCCCCAGGACCAGCACCGGACGGGGCTGGCAGCGGGAGACGCATCTCCCCACCCCGTCCAGATACTGCTCGAACTCCTCGAGGGACCACCTTGGAGGTGCGTAGATCGCCACAACCGCGGTGCCGCCCCAGTCAACGGCCAGGTATCCCCGGCCGCGCTCGATAATGGAGCACGCCGGGGACCCCGGCCGGCCTGCCCATATTATAACGGCGGAGCCGCTCAGGTCCCCCATCCAATGTGGATGGTCGGGAATCCTGTACGGCTCCGCCGCTACGGCCAACCCGGCACCCCGCTCGGCCAGGAATTGCACCAGAAGGTCCTGTGCCCTGGCCGAGCGGTTCAGGTTGGCCTGTATTATAGGGCCCTTGGGCCCCATTATGGGCAGGCCTCTACATCCATCGCCGTCGCGGGAGCGGTGGCGTCTGGGGCCTCTTTGGCCCCATCCGCCCCCGCGGGCGCGACGGTGACACCTTTTGGTGCCACCTTCGGCTTAGTTGCCACGGTGGCCGCCGCCTTGGCCACCGCGGTTTTCCTTCCCTTGCTTCCCCTGCCGCGTTTCGCGCTGGCAGGGCACGCCCGGCTACCGAGGCGGTGGCCGGCCGGCTTGCCTGCTCCCGCACAGAGCGGGCAGTTAGGTTTCGCCGTGCAGCCAGCCACCTTGTGGTCCAGACTGCCGCATCCGAAGCAGCATTCGGACCGGTCCTCGGCCGCAGTGCATCGCTGCCTAGTGTGGCCTAGGCCAAGGCAGCGATAGCACTGCAGGGGCCGGGCGCTGAGTGCCTCGACCGTCGCCTGGGTCCAGCCCACAGTAAGCCTTCCCGCAACCGCAACTTTGCGTGCAGCCGCAGTAGGGCACTGAACCCAAAGGGTGCCAAGTCCCGAGGGGGAAGACCGGATTTCGCCGGTCCTCACCTCCCCCTCGTCGCACCCTCCCACACGGGCAACTGCCGCGGCAACCTCAGCCGGCGTGGTCGAATCGACCAGGCCGCGCACCCTAAGGTCGGTCTTCTTTACCGGGCGCGCGACCTTCACGCCGGTGCCTGCCAGCGCTTCGGCCACTTTCGTGGCAAGGGCGGTGGCTTTGGCAGCCCCGTCGGCGCCGGGGATCTCCAAAATTAGAGCCCCCGTCACCGCCCTCCTCGGCTTCATCGAGACAATGCCAATCTCTGCCAGGTCAACTTTTGACCTGGCAGTGGCCATTGCCTCGGCATACGTCATAGCCCCGCCGGCCGGTACCGTTATCGTGACGGCAGCCGTGCGGGGCGGACGCGGCGGCAGGGGAGCCCTCTTGGGGGCAGCCGGTGCCACCCGTTTCGCCACCCTCCCGGTCGAAGAGGCCTTGGCAGCCGCCGCAGGTTTAACTGCGGCAGCCGCCTTTTTGGCCTTTCGGCCAACAACCTTCGACCACACCTCAGTTGGAGGTGCGGTGGAGGGCGGCGCAACAGCAGAGGCAGCCCTCTGCTGTGGGGGCTGCATCTGTGCCGCCTTAGCGGCCGCAGCCCCTCCTCTATTGCCACCCTTTTTCCCCCCTTTCCTGTCTATCGACAGGCTGGGGGTGGATGGCACGGGTGGCACCGACCGCGGATCCTGCACCCGCGGGATCAGCTCCCTCCTGAACGGTGCCAGCTTGGCATCGATCAGGGAGCCGATCTGTGCCAGCAAATTTTCTGGCACCGCTGCGGACGCCGGCAAGGGCCTCCCTCGCCCAGGGCGTTGGGGCCCCCGGGCGCCGGCGCTCAGCAGCGGCCCTGTGCCCCCCTCAGGGGCCGGCGGCGGAGGCATCTCGACTGCTGCCGGCCTCGTTTCCACTGCCTGACGGAGTCGGGCCACCTCGGTCCGCAACTCCGCCATCTGCTCCCTAAGGAGAGCGTTTTCCGCTTCTAACAGCCGGGTGGCGTCGGAAGCTGACCTCATTGTCAGCTCCGCAACGCCCGCCCGGCTGTTCAGGGCCGCCGCTTGCAGGATCCGCACCGTGACTGGCCGCAACTCCCTTGTCGCATTAGAGATCTTGGCCACTTCGGCCAGGCTCTCCATTATCGACGCCGCTATCTCCCGCGTCGGACGGCTGCGAAGATTCGCAGCGATTTCCACCTCGTCCGGAAGCGGGTCGACCGATCTCCCGGGCTGCTGCCCCGGGGCCACCGGGTCAAAAATTGCCGCGATGAGGCCCCTGTTGGCCTCCGTCAGCTTACGTTTCGCCTCATAGAGGCCAACGTACTGACCAGTAGTCGGCGGTCTTCCCCTCTTCCTTCCTGTTGAGGAGCCAGGGGCGCTCTCCGAAGAGCGGTGAGAGGAGACCGAGTGGTCGGACTCCTCTCCCCCATCGCACTCGCCAAGGTCCACAGCGGACCTCTCTCTGCCGCGTGTTGCGGGAACTTCCCGCAACACCGACCCATCCATGCGCTCGAGGCGCACGCTAGCCACGCGCGCCTCCTTCTCCCTCTCGCTTCCCCCCACCCCGGTTTTTTTAATTTGTGAACAATCCATAGTTGATCCCACGAGAATGGTCGGAAAAGAGGTCACCCCGGGTAGAGCCGTCATACCCGGGGAAGGCTAATACGCCCGGGGGGTCGCCAGGTACCCCGGGGTTGTCCGCTAACGATTGGTGCACCCACCAACCATAGCTGGCGCTTACTCCAGCTACGCCCTCTTCACCGCGCAACACTGCTTGGGGCTAGGGATTTTTTAGAGAGGTTGTCATCCTCGCGGTCCGGCCGGTTAAGGCAAGACCCCCGTTCCTGTAAAACATGACCACAGGTTTACGGTATGTGTCCGACTTTAGTTGGCCCCTCACCTCAAGCCACTCCGGCTAGGTAGAACCTGCCAGGGAATAAAATCCCCACCGGCACAGCCTTGAGGATCATTAGGGCACGAAGCCCCCCCACCACGACAAGGTAGCGGACACGGGGGGGAGAATCTTGCTTAACTACCGATTTTACATTAGAATTAAGTATTTAGAACGAAAACTAAAGTCAGGAAATGGCAATTTACTCTTGTGATTTTTCTGTTTTTTTCAATTTTCTGAAAAATCCTATCATTAGATTTTCTTCAAAATACGATATTCGTGCTTAAATAACGTTTTTACATAGGGATTAAGCATTTAGAACGAAATGTAATGTCAGAAAATGGCACATTACTCTTGTGATTTTTCGGTTTTTTCAATTTTCTGAAAAATCCTATCATTAGATTTTCTTCAAAATACGATACTCGTGCTTAAATAACGTTTTTACATAGGGATTAAGCATGTAGAACGAAATGTAACGTCAGAAAATGGCACTTTGCTCTTGTGATTTTTCGGTTTTTCCAATTTTCTGAAAAAACCTATCATTAGATTTTCTTCAAAATACGATATTCTTGCTTAAATAACGTTTCTACATAGGGATTAAGCATTTAGAACGAATTCTAACGTCAGAAAATTGCGCTTTACTGTAGTGATTTTTCGGTTTTTTCTAATTTCTGAAAGAATCAATAATTAGATTTTCTTCAAAGTCCGATATTCTTACTTAGATAACGTTTTTACATAGGGATTAGGCATTTAGAACGAAATGTAATGTCAGAAAATGGCACTATGCTCTTGTGATTTTTCGGTTTTTTCAATTTTCTGAAAAAACCTGTCATCAGATTATTAAATACGAGAATCTTGCTTAACTAACGATTTTACATTAGAATTAAGTATTTAGAACGAAATGTAATGTCAGAAAATGGCGCTTTACTCTAGTGATTTTTCGGTTTTTTCAACTTTCTGTAAAAACCAATCATTAGATTTTCTTCAAAGTACGATATTCTTGCTTAGATAACGTTTTTTCATAGGGATTAAGCATTTAGAACGAAATCTAATGTCAGAAGATGGCGCTTTACTCTAGTGATTTTTTGGTTTTCTCAAATTTCTGAAAAAACCTATCATTAGATTTTCTTCAAAGTACGATAATCCTGCTTAAATAACGTTTTTACATAGGGATTGAGCAGTTAGGACGAAATCTAATGTCAGAAAATGGCACTTTACTCTTGTGAATTTTCGGTTTTTTCAATTATCTGAAAAAACCTATCATCAGATTTTTTAAATACGAGAATCTTGCTTAACTAACGCTTTTACATTAGAATTAGGTATTGAGTACGAAATGTAATGTCAGAAAATGGCACTTTACTCTTGTGATTTTTCTGTTTTTTTCAATTTTCTGAAAAATCCTATCATTAGATTTTCTTCAAAATACGATATTCGTGCTTAGATAACGTTTTTACATAGGGATTCAGCATTTAGAACAAAAGCTAATGTCAGAAAATGGCACTTTACTCTTGTGATTTTTCGGTATTTTCAATTTTCTGAAAACACCTCCCATTAGATTTTCTTCAAAGTACGATATTCTTGCTTAAATATCGTTTTTACATACGGATTAAGCATTTAGAACGAAATCTAATGTCAGAAAATGACACTTTACTCTTGTGAATTTTCGGTTTTTTCAATTTTCTGAAAAATCCTATCATTATATTTTCTTCAAAATACGATATTCGTGTTTAAATAACGTTTTTACATAGCGATTAAGCATTTAGAACGAAATGTAATGTCAGAAAATGGCACATTACTCTTGTGATTTTTCGGTTTTTTTCAATTTTCTGAAAAATCCTATCATTATATTTTCTTAAAAATACGATATTCGTGCTTAAATAACGTTTTTACATAGGGATTAAGCATTTAGAACGAAGTCTAATGTCAGAACATGGCACTTTACTCCTGTGATTTTTCGGTTTTTTCAATTTTCTGAAAAAACCTGTCATCAGATTTTTCAATACGAGAATCTTGCTTAACTAACGATTTTACATTAGAATTAAGTATTTAGAACGAAATCTAATGTCAGAAAATGGCACTTTACTCTTGTGAATTTTCGGTTTTTTCAATTTTCTGAAAAAACCTATCATTAGATTTTCTTCAAAGTACGATAATCCTGCTTAAATAACGCTTTTACATAGGGATTGATCAGTTAGGACGAAATCTAATGTCAGAAAATGGCACTTTACTCTTGTGAATTTTCGGTTTTTTCAATTATCTGAAAAAACCTATCACCAGATTTTTTAAATACGAGAATCTTGCTTAACTAACGATTTTACATTAGAATTAGGTATTGAGTACGAAATATAATGTCAGAAAATGGCACTTTACTCTTGTGAATTTTCGGTTTTTTCAATTTTCTGAAAAATCCTATCATTAGATTTTCTTCAAAATACGATACTCGTGCTTAAATAACGTTTTTACATAGGGATTAAGCATGTAGAACGAAATGTAACGTCAGAAAATGGCACTTTGCTCTTGTGATTTTTCGGTTTTTCCAATTTTCTGAAAAAACCTATCATTAGATTTTCTTCAAAATACGATATTCTTGCTTAAATAACGTTTCTACATAGGGATTAAGCATTTAGAACGAATTCTAACGTCAGAAAATTGCGCTTTACTGTAGTGATTTTTCGGTTTTTTCTAATTTCTGAAAGAATCAATAATTAGATTTTCTTCAAAGTCCGATATTCTTACTTAGATATCGTTTTTACATAGGGATTAGGCATTTAGAACGAAATGTAATGTCAGAAAATGGCACTTTGCTCTTGTGATTTTTCGGTTTTTTCAATTTTCTGAAAAAACCTGTCATCAGATTATTAAATACGAGAATCTTGCTTAACTAACGATTTTACATTAGAATTAAGTATTTAGAACGAAATGTAATGTCAGAAAATGGCGCTTTACTCTTGTGATTTTTCTGTTTTTTTCAATTTTCTGAAAAATCCTATCATTAGATTTTCTTCAAAATACGATATTCGTGCTTAAATAACGTTTTTACATAGGGATTAAGCATTTAGAACGAAGTCTAATGTCAGAAAATGGCACTTTACTCTTGTGATTTTTCGTTTTTTTTCAATTTTCTGAGAAAACCTATCATTAGATTTTCTGCAAAGTACGATATTCCTGCTTAAATAACCTTTTTACATAGGGATTGGGCATTTAGAACGAAATCTAATGTCAGAAAATGGCAGTTTACACTTGTGATTTTTCGGTTTTTTCAATTTTCTTAAAAAACCTATCATCAGATTTTTTAAATACGAGAATCTTGCTTAACTAACGCTTTTACATTAGAATTAGGTATTGAGCACGAAATGTAATGTCAGAAAATGGCACTTTACTCTTGTGATTTTTCTGTTTTTTTCAATTTTCTGAAAAATCCTATCATTAGATTTTTTCTTCAAAATACGATATTCGTGCTTAAATAACGTTTTTACATAGGGATTAACCATTTAGAACGAAATGTAATGTCAAAAAATGGCACATTACTCTTGTGATTTTTCGGTTTTTTTCAATTTTCTGAAAAAACCTATCATTAGATCTTTTAAATACGAGAATTTTGCTTAACTACCGATTTTACATTAGAATTAAGTATTTAGAACGAAAACTAAAGTCAGAAAATGGCACTTTACTCTTGTGATTTTACGCTTTTTTCAATTTTCTGAAAAAACCTATCATTAGATTTTTTAAATAGGAGAATCTTGCTTATCTAACGATTTTACATTAGAATTAAGTATTTAGAACGAAATGTAATGTCAGAAAATGTCACTTTACTCTTGTGAATTTTCGGCTTTTTCAATTATCTGAAAAATCCTATCATTAGATTTTCTTCAAAATACGATATTCGTGCTTAAATAACGTTTTTACATAGGGATTAAGCATTTAGAACGAAGTCTAATGTCAGAAAATGGCACTTTACTCTTGTGATTTTACGGATTCTTCAATTTTTGAAAAAACCTATCATTAGAATGTTTAAATACGAGAATCTTGCTTAACTACCGATTTTACCTTAGCATTAAGTATTTAGAACGAAATGTAATGTCAGAAGATGGCGCTTTACTCTAGTGATTTTTCGGTTTTCTCAAATTTCTGAAAAATCCTAACATTAGATTTTCTTCAAAGTACGATATTCTTGCTTAAATAACGTTTCTACATAGGGATTAAGCATTTAGAACGAATTCTAACGTCAGAAAATTGCGCTTTACTCTAGTGATTTTTCGGTTTTTTCTAATTTCTGAAAGAATCAATCATTAGATTTTCTTCAAAGTCCGATATTCTTGCTTAGATAACGTTTTTACATAGGGATTAAGCATGTAGAACGAAATGTAATGTCAGAAGATGGCGCTTTACTCTAGTGATTTTTTGGTTTTCTCAAATTTCTGAAAAAACCTATCATTAGATTTTCTTCAAAGTACGATAATCCTGCTTAAATAACGTTTTTACATAGGGATTGAGCAGTTAGGACGAAATCTAATGTCAGAAAATGGCACTTTACTCTTGTGAATTTTCGGTTTTTTCAATTATCTGAAAAAACCTATCATCAGATTTTTTAAATACGAGAATCTTGCTTAACTAACGCTTTTACATTAGAATTAGGTATTGAGTACGAAATGTAATGTCAGAAAATGGCACTTTACTCTTGTGATTTTTCTGTTTTTTTGAATTTTCTGAAAAATCCTATCATTAGATTTTCTTCAAAATACGATATTCGTGCTTAAATAACGTTTTTACATAGGGATTAAGCATTTAGAACGAAATGTAATGTCAGAAAATGGCACATTACTCTTGTGATTTTTCGGTTTTTTTCAATTTTCTGAAAAAACCTATCATCAGATTTTTTAAATACGAGAATCTTGCTTAACTAACGCTTTTACATTAGAATTAGGTATTGAGTACGAAATGTAATGTCAGAAAATGGCACTTTACTCTTGTGATTTTTCTGTTTTTTTCAATTTTCTGAAAAATCCTATCATTAGATTTTCTTCAAAATACGATATTCGTGCTTAAATAACGTTTTTACATAGGGATTAAGCATTTAGAACGAAGTCTAATGTCAGAAAATGGCACTTTACTCTTGTGATTTTTCGGTCTTTCCGATTTTCTGAAAAAACCTATCATTAGATTTTCTTCAAGACACAACATTCTTGCTTAGATAACGTTTTTACATAGGGATTAAGCATTTAGAACGAAATCTAACGTCAGAAAATGGCACTTTACTCTTGTGAATTTTCGGTTTTTTCAATTTTCTGAAAAAACCTATCATCAGATTTTCTTCAAAATACGATATTCGTGCTTAAATAACGTTTTTACATAGGGATTAAGCATTTAGAACGAAATGTAATGTCAGAAAATGGCACATTACTCTTGTGATTTTTCGGTTTTTTTCAATTTTCTGAAAAAACCTATCATTAGATTTTCTTCAAAATACGATATTCGTGCTTAAATAACGTTTTTACATACGGATTAAGTATTTAGAACGAAATGTAATGTCAGAAAATGGCACATTACTCTTGTGATTTTTCGGTTTTTTTCAATTTTCTGAAAAATCCTATCACTAGATTTTCTTCAAAGTACGATATTCCTGCTTAAATAATGTTTTTACATAGGGATTGGGCATTTAGAACGAAATCTAATGACAGAAAATGGCAGTTTACACTTGTGATTTTTCGGTTTTTTCAATTTTCTAAAAGAATCAATCATTAGATTTTCTTCAAAGTCCGATATTCTTGCTTAGATAACGTTTTTACATAGGGATTAAGCATTTAGAACGAAATCTAATGTCAGAAAATGACACTTTACTCTTGTGAATTTTCGGTTTTTCCAATTTTCTGAAAAATCCTATCATTAGATTTTCTTCAAAATACGATATTCGTGCTTAAATAACGTTTTTACATACGGATTAAGTATTTAGAACGAAATGTAATGTCAGAAAATGGCACATTACTCTTGTGATTTTTCGGTTTTTTTCAATTTTCTGAAAAATCCTATCATTAGATTTTCTTCAAAATACGATATTCGTGCTTAGATAACGTTTTTACATAGGGATTAAGCATTTAGAACGAAGTCTAATGTCAGAAAATGGCACTTTACTCTTGTGATTTTACGGATTCTTCAATTTTTGAAAAAACCTATCATTAGAATGTTTAAATACGAGAATCTTGCTTAACTACCGATTTTACCTTAGGATTAAGTATTTAGAACGAAATGTAATGTCAGAAAATGACACTTTACTCTTGTGATTTTACGGTTTTTCCAATTTTCTGAAAAAACCTATCACCAGATTTTTTAAATACGAGAATCTTGCTTAACTAACGATTTTATATTAGAATTAGGTATTGAGTACGATATATAATGTCAGAAAATGGCGCTTTACTCTAGTGATTTTTCGGTTTTTTCAACTTTCTGTAAAAACCAATCATTAGATTTTCTTCAAAGTACGATATTCTTGCTTAAGTATCGTTTTTACATAGGGAGTAAGCATTTAGAACAAAATCTAATGTCAGAAAATGGCACTTTACTCTTGTGATTTTTCGGTTTTTTCAATTTTCTGAAAACACCTCCCATTAGATTTTCTTCAAAGTACGATATTCTTGCTTAAATATCGTTTTTACATACGGATTAAGCATTTAGAACGAAATCTAATGTCAGAAAATGACACTTTACTCTTGTGAATTTTCGGTTTTTTCAATTTTCTGAAAAATCCTATCATTATATTTTCTTCAAAATACGATATTCGTGCTTAAATAACGTTTTTACATAGGGATTAAGCACTTAGAACGAAATGTAATGTCAGAAAATGGCACATTACTCTTGTGATTTTTCGGTTTTTTTCAATTTTCTGAAAAATCCTATCATTAGATTTTCTTCAAAATACGATATTCGTGCTTAAATAACGTTTTTACATAGGGATTAAACATTTAGAACGAAGTCTAATGTCAGAACATGGCACTTTACTCCTGTGATTTTTCGGTTTTTTCAATTTTCTGAAAAAACCTGTCATCAGATTTTTCAATACGAGAATCTTGCTTAACTAACGATTTTACATTAGAATTAGGTATTGAGTACGAAATCTAATGTCAGAAAATGGCACTTTACTCTTGTGAATTTTCGGTTTTTTCAATTATCTGAAAAATCCTATCATTAGATTTTCTTCAAGACACAATATTCTTGCTTAGATAACGTTTTTACATAGGGATTAAGCATTTAGAACGAAATCTAATGTCAGAAAATGACACTTTACTCTTGTGATTTTACGGATTCTTCAATTTTTGAAAAAACCTATCATTAGAATGTTTTAATACGAGAATCTTGCTTAACTACCGATTTTAGCTTAGCATTAAGTATTTAGAACGAAATGTAATGTCAGAAGATGGCGCTTTACTCTAGTGATTTTTCGGTTTTCTTAAATTTCTGAAAAATCCTATCATTAGATTTTCCTTCAAAATACGATATTCGTGCTTAAATAACGTTTTTACATAGGGATTAAGCATTTAGAACAAAATCTAATGTCAGAAAATGGCACTTTACTCTTGTGATTTTTCGGTTTTTTCAATTTTCTGAAAACACCTCCCATTAGATTTTCTTCAAAGTACGATATTCTTGCTTAAATATCGCTTTTACATACGGATTAAGCATTTAGAACGAAATCTAATGTCAGAAAATGACACTTTACTCTTGTGAATTTTCGGTTTTTCCAATTTTCTGAAAAATCCTATCATTAGATTTTCTTCAAAATACGATATTCGTGCTTAAATAACGTTTTTACATAGGGATTAAGCATTTAGAACGAAATCTAATGTCAGAAAATGGCACTTTACTCTTGTGAATTTTCGGTTTTTTCAATTTTCTGAAAAAACCTATCATTAGATTTTCTTCAAAGTACGATAATCCTGCTTAAATAACGTTTTTACATAGGGATTGAGCAGTTAGGACGAAATCTAATGTCAGAAAATGGCACTTTACTCTTGTGAATTTTCGGTTTTTTCAATTATCTGAAAAAACCTATCATCAGATTTTTTAAATACGAGAATCTTGCTTAACTAACGCTTTTACATTAGAATTAGGTATTGAGTACGAAATGTAATGTCAGAAAATGGCACTTTACTCTTGTGATTTTTCTGTTTTTTTCATTTTTCTGAAAAATCCTAGCATTAGATTTTCTTCAAAATACGATATTCGTGCTTAAATAACGTTTTTACATACGGATTAAGCATTTAGAACGAAATGCAATGTCAGCAAATGGCACATTACTCTTGTGATTTTTCGGTTTTTTTCAATTTTCTGAAAAATCCTATCATTAGATTTTCTTCAAAATACGATATTCGTGCTTAGATAACGTTTTTACATAGGGATTAAGCATTTAGAACGAAGTCTAATGTCAGAAAATGGCACTTTACTCTTGTGATTTTACGGATTCTTCAATTTTTGAAAAAACCTATCATTAGAATGTTTAAATACGAGAATCTTGCTTAACTACCGATTTTACCTTAGGATTAAGTATTTAGAACGAAATGTAATGTCAGAAGATGGCGCTTTACTCTAGTGATTTTTCGGTTTTCTCAAATTTCTGAAAAATCCTAACATTAGATTTTCTTCAAAGTACGATATTCTTGATTAAATAACGTTTTTACATAGGGATTAAGCATTTAGAACGAAATCTAATGTCAGAAAATGACACTTTACTCTTGTGATTTTACGGTTTTTCCAATTTTCTGAAAAAACCTATCACCAGATTTTTTAAATACGAGAATCTTGCTTAACTAACGATTTTATATTAGAATTAGGTATTGAGTACGATATATAATGTCAGAAAATGGCGCTTTACTCTAGTGATTTTTCGGTTTTTTCAACTTTCTGTAAAAACCAATCATTAGATTTTCTTCAAAGTACGATATTCTTGCTTAAGTATCGTTTTTACATAGGGAGTAAGGATTTAGAACAAAATCTAATGTCAGAAAATGGCACTTTACTCTTGTGATTTTTCGGTTTTTTCAATTTTCTGAAAACTCCTCCCATTAGATTTTCTTCAAAGTACGATATTCTTGCTTAAATATCGTTTTTACATACGGATTAAGCATTTAGAACGAAATCTAATGTCAGAAAATGACACTTTACTCTTGTGAATTTTCGGTTTTTTCAATTTTCTGAAAAATCCTATCATTATATTTTCTTCAAAATACGATATTCGTGCTTAAATAACGTTTTTACATAGGGATTAAGCATTTAGAACGAAATGTAATGTCAGAAAATGGCACATTACTCTTGTGATTTTTCGGTTTTTTTCAATTTTCTGAAAAATCCTATCATTAGATTTTCTTCAAAATACGATATTCGTGCTTAAATAACGTTTTTACATAGGGATTAAGCATTTAGAACGAAGTCTAATGTCAGAACATGGCACTTTACTCCTGTGATTTTTCGGTTTTTTCAATTTTCTGAAAAAACCTGTCATCAGATTTTTCATTACGAGAATCTTGCTTAACTAACGATTTTACATTAGAATTAGGTATTGAGTACGAAATCTAATGTCAGAAAATGGCACTTTACTCTTGTGAATTTTCGGTTTTTTCAATTATCTGAAAAATCCTATCATTAGATTTTCTTCAAAATACGATATTCGTGCTTAAATAACGTTTTTACATAGGGATTAAGCATTTAGAACGAAGTCTAATGTCAGAAAATGGCACTTTGCTCTTGTGATTTTTCGGTCTTTCCGATTTTCTGAAAAAACCTATCATTAGATTTTCTTCAAGACACAATATTCTTGCTTAGATAACGTTTTTACATAGGGATTAAGCATTTAGAACGAAATCTAATGTCAGAAAATGACACTTTACTCTTGTGATTTTACGGATTCTTCAATTTTTGAAAAAACCTATCATTAGAATGTTTTAATACGAGAATCTTGCTTAACTACCGATTTTAGCTTAGCATTAAGTATTTAGAACGAAATGTAATGTCAGAAGATGGCGCTTTACTCTAGTGATTTTTCGGTTTTCTTAAATTTCTGAAAAATCCTATCATTAGATTTTCCTTCAAAATACGATATTCGTGCTTAAATAACGTTTTTACATAGGGATTAAGCATTTAGAACAAAATCTAATGTCAGAAAATGGCACTTTACTCTTGTGATTTTTCGGTTTTTTCAATTTTCTGAAAACACCTCCCATTAGATTTTCTTCAAAGTACGATATTCTTGCTTAAATATCGTTTTTACATACGGATTAAGCATTTAGAACGAAATCTAATGTCAGAAAATGACACTTTACTCTTGTGATTTTACGGTTTTTCCAATTTTCTGAAAAAACCTATCACCAGATTTTTTAAATACGAGAATCTTGCTTAACTAACGATTTTATATTAGAATTAGGTATTGAGTACGAAATATAATGTCAGAAAATGGCGCTTTACTCTAGTGATTTTTCGGTTTTTTCAACTTTCTGTAAAAACCAATCATTAGATTTTCTTCAAAGTACGATATTCTTGCTTAAATATCGTTTTTACATAGGGATTAAGCATTTAGAACAAAATCTAATGTCAGAAAATGGCACTTTACTCTTGTGATTTTTCGGTTTTTTCAATTTTCTGAAAACACCTCCCATTAGATTTTCTTCAAAGTACGATATTCTTGCTTAAATATCGTTTTTACATACGGATTAAGCATTTAGAACGAAATCTAATGTCAGAAAATGACACTTTACTCTTGTGAATTTTCGGTTTTTTCAATTTTCTGAAAAATCCTATCATTATATTTTCTTCAAAATACGATATTCGTGCTTAAATAACGTTTTTACATAGCGATTAAGCATTTAGAACGAAATGTAATGTCAGAAAATGGCACATTACTCTTGTGATTTTTCGGTTTTTTTCAATTTTCTGAAAAATCCTATCATTAGATTTTCCTTCAAAATACGATATTCGTGCTTAAATAACGTTTTTACATAGGGATTAAGCATTTAGAACAAAATCTAATGTCAGAAAATGGCACTTTACTCTTGTGATTTTTCGGTTTTTTCAATTTTCTGAAAACACCTCCCATTAGATTTTCTTCAAAGTACGATATTCTTGCTTAAATATCGTTTTTACATACGGATTAAGCATTTAGAACGAAATCTAATGTCAGAAAATGACACTTTACTCTTGTGATTTTACGGTTTTTCCAATTTTCTGAAAAAACCTATCACCAGATTTTTTAAATACGAGAATCTTGCTTAACTAACGATTTTATATTAGAATTAGGTATTGAGTACGAAATATAATGTCAGAAAATGGCGCTTTACTCTAGTGATTTTTCGGTTTTTTCAACTTTCTGTAAAAACCAATCATTAGATTTTCTTCAAAGTACGATATTCTTGCTTAAATATCGTTTTTACATAGGGATCAAGCATTTAGAACAAAATCTAATGTCAGAAAATGGCACTTTACTCTTGTGATTTTTCGGTTTTTTCAATTTTCTGAAAACACCTCCCATTAGATTTTCTTCAAAGTACGATATTCTTGCTTAAATATCGTTTTTACATACGGATTAAGCATTTAGAACGAAATCTAATGTCAGAAAATGACACTTTACTCTTGTGAATTTTCGGTTTTTTCAATTTTCTGAAAAAACCTATCATTAGATTTTCTTCAAAGTACGATAATCCTGCTTAAATAACGTTTTTACATAGGGATTGAGCAGTTAGGACGAAATCTAATGTCATAAAATGGCACTTTACTCTTGTGAATTTTCGGTTTTTTCAATTATCTGAAAAAACCTATCATCAGATTTTTTAAATACGAGAATCTTGCTTAACTAACGCTTTTACATTAGAATTAGGTATTGAGTACGAAATGTAATGTCAGAAAATGGCACTTTACTCTTGTGATTTTTCTGTTTTTTTCATTTTTCTGAAAAATCCTAACATTAGATTTTCTTCAAAATACGATATTCGTGCTTAAATAACGTTTTTACATACGGATTAAGCATTTAGAACGAAATGTAATGTCAGCAAATGGCACATTACTCTTGTGATTTTTCGGTTTTTTTCAATTTTCTGAAAAATCCTATCATTAGATTTTCTTCAAAATACGATATTCGTGCTTAGATAACGTTTTTACATAGGGATTAAGCATTTAGAACGAAGTCTAATGTCAGAAAATGGCACTTTACTCTTGTGATTTTACGGATTCTTCAATTTTTGAAAAAACCTATCATTAGAATGTTTAAATACGAGAATCTTGCGTAACTACCGATTTTACCTTAGGATTAAGTATTTAGAACGAAATGTAATGTCAGAAGATGGCGCTTTACTCTAGTGATTTTTCGGTTTTCTCAAATTTCTGAAAAATCCTAACATTAGATTTTCTTCAAAGTACGATATTCTTGATTAAATAACGTTTTTACATAGGGATTAAGCATTTAGAACGAAATCTAATGTCAGAAAATGACACTTTACTCTTGTGATTTTACGGTTTTTCCAATTTTCTGAAAAAACCTATCACCAGATTTTTTAAATACGAGAATCTTGCTTAACTAACGATTTTATATTAGAATTAGGTATTGAGTACGATATATAATGTCAGAAAATGGCGCTTTACTCTAGTGATTTTTCGGTTTTTTCAACTTTCTGTAAAAACCAATCATTAGATTTTCTTCAAAGTACGATATTCTTGCTTAAGTATCGTTTTTACATAGGGAGTAAGGATTTAGAACAAAATCTAATGTCAGAAAATGGCACTTTACTCTTGTGATTTTTCGGTTTTTTCAATTTTCTGAAAACTCCTCCCATTAGATTTTCTTCAAAGTACGATATTCTTGCTTAAATATCGTTTTTACATACGGATTAAGCATTTAGAACGAAATCTAATGTCAGAAAATGACACTTTACTCTTGTGAATTTTCGGTTTTTTCAATTTTCTGAAAAATCCTATCATTATATTTTCTTCAAAATACGATATTCGTGCTTAAATAACGTTTTTACATAGGGATTAAGCATTTAGAACGAAATGTAATGTCAGAAAATGGCACATTACTCTTGTGATTTTTCGGTTTTTTTCAATTTTCTGAAAAATCCTATCATTAGATTTTCTTCAAAATACGATATTCGTGCTTAAATAACGTTTTTACATAGGGATTAAGCATTTAGAACGAAGTCTAATGTCAGAACATGGCACTTTACTCCTGTGATTTTTCGGTTTTTTCAATTTTCTGAAAAAACCTGTCATCAGATTTTTCATTACGAGAATCTTGCTTAACTAACGATTTTACATTAGAATTAGGTATTGAGTACGAAATCTAATGTCAGAAAATGGCACTTTACTCTTGTGAATTTTCGGTTTTTTCAATTATCTGAAAAATCCTATCATTAGATTTTCTTCAAAATACGATATTCGTGCTTAAATAACGTTTTTACATAGGGATTAAGCATTTAGAACGAAGTCTAATGTCAGAAAATGGCACTTTGCTCTTGTGATTCTTCGGTCTTTCCGATTTTCTGAAAAAACCTATCATTAGATTTTCTTCAAGACACAATATTCTTGCTTAGATAACGTTTTTACATAGGGATTAAGCATTTAGAACGAAATCTAATGTCAGAAAATGACACTTTACTCTTGTGATTTTACGGATTCTTCAATTTTTGAAAAAACCTATCATTAGAATGTTTTAATACGAGAATCTTGCTTAACTACCGATTTTAGCTTAGCATTAAGTATTTAGAACGAAATCTAACGTCAGAAAATGGCACTTTACTCTTGTGAATTTTCGGTTTTTTCAATTTTCTGAAAAAACCTATCACTAGATTTTCTTCAAAGTACGATATTCCTGCTTACATAATGTTTTTACATAGGGATTGGGCATTTAGAACGAAATCTAATGACAGAAAATGGCAGTTTACACTTGTGATTTTTCGGTTTTTTCAATTTTCTAAAAGAATCAATCATTAGATTTTCTTCAAAGTCCGATATTCTTGCTTAGATAACGTTTTTACATAGGGATTAAGCATTTAGAACGAAATCTAATGTCAGAAAATGACACTTTACTCTTGTGAATTTTCGGTTTTTCCAATTTTCTGAAAAATCCTATCATTAGATTTTCTTCAAAATACGATATTCGTGCTTAAATAACGTTTTTACATACGGATTTAGCATTTAGAACGAAATGTAATGTCAGAAAATGGCACATTACTCTTGTGATTTTTCGGTTTTTTTCAATTTTCTGAAAAATCCTATCATTAGATTTTCTTCAAAATACGATATTCGTGCTTAGATAACGTTTTTACATAGGGATTAAGCATTTAGAACGAAGTCTAATGTCAGAAAATGGCACTTTACTCTTGTGATTTTACGGATTCTTCAATTTTTGAAAAAACCTATCATTAGAATGTTTAAATACGAGAATCTTGCTTAACTACCGATTTTACCTTAGGATTAAGTATTTAGAACGAAATGTAATGTCAGAAGATGGCGCTTTACTCTAGTGATTTTTCGGTTTTCTCAAATTTCTGAAAAATCCTAACATTAGATTTTCTTCAAAGTTCGATATTCTTGATTAAATAACGTTTTTACATAGGGATTAAGCATTTAGAACGAAATCTAATGTCAGAAAATGACACTTTACTCTTGTGATTTTACGGTTTTTCCAATTTTCTGAAAAAACCTATCACCAGATTTTTTAAATACGAGAATCTTGCTTAACTAACGATTTTATATTAGAATTAGGTATTGAGTACGATATATAATGTCAGAAAATGGCGCTTTACTCTAGTGATTTTTCGGTTTTTTCAACTTTCTGTAAAAACCAATCATTAGATTTTCTTCAAAGTACGATATTCTTGCTTAAGTATCGTTTTTACATAGGGAGTAAGGATTTAGAACAAAATCTAATGTCAGAAAATGGCACTTTACTCTTGTGATTTTTCGGTTTTTTCAATTTTCTGAAAACTCCTCCCATTAGATTTTCTTCAAAGTACGATATTCTTGCTTAAATATCGTTTTTACATACGGATTAAGCATTTAGAACGAAATCTAATGTCAGAAAATGACACTTTACTCTTGTGAATTTTCGGTTTTTTCAATTTTCTGAAAAATCCTATCATTATATTTTCTTCAAAATACGATATTCGTGCTTAAATAACGTTTTTACATAGGGATTAAGCATTTAGAACGAAATGTAATGTCAGAAAATGGCACATTACTCTTGTGATTTTTCGGTTTTTTTCAATTTTCTGAAAAATCCTATCATTAGATTTTCTTCAAAATACGATATTCGTGCTTAAATAACGTTTTTACATAGGGATTAAGCATTTAGAACGAAGTCTAATGTCAGAACATGGCACTTTACTCCTGTGATTTTTCGGTTTTTTCAATTTTCTGAAAAAACCTGTCATCAGATTTTTCATTACGAGAATCTTGCTTAACTAACGATTTTACATTAGAATTAGGTATTGAGTACGAAATCTAATGTCAGAAAATGGCACTTTACTCTTGTGAATTTTCGGTTTTTTCAATTATCTGAAAAATCCTATCATTAGATTTTCTTCAAAATACGATATTCGTGCTTAAATAACGTTTTTACATAGGGATTAAGCATTTAGAACGAAGTCTAATGTCAGAAAATGGCACTTTGCTCTTGTGATTCTTCGGTCTTTCCGATTTTCTGAAAAAACCTATCATTAGATTTTCTTCAAGACACAATATTCTTGCTTAGATAACGTTTTTACATAGGGATTAAGCATTTAGAACGAAATCTAATGTCAGAAAATGACACTTTACTCTTGTGATTTTACGGATTCTTCAATTTTTGAAAAAACCTATCATTAGAATGTTTTAATACGAGAATCTTGCTTAACTACCGATTTTAGCTTAGCATTAAGTATTTAGAACGAAATCTAACGTCAGAAAATGGCACTTTACTCTTGTGAATTTTCGGTTTTTTCAATTTTCTGAAAAAACCTATCACTAGATTTTCTTCAAAGTACGATATTCCTGCTTACATAATGTTTTTACATAGGGATTGGGCATTTAGAACGAAATCTAATGACAGAAAATGGCAGTTTACACTTGTGATTTTTCGGTTTTTTCAATTTTCTAAAAGAATCAATCATTAGATTTTCTTCAAAGTCCGATATTCTTGCTTAGATAACGTTTTTACATAGGGATTAAGCATTTAGAACGAAATCTAATGTCAGAAAATGACACTTTACTCTTGTGAATTTTCGGTTTTTCCAATTTTCTGAAAAATCCTATCATTAGATTTTCTTCAAAATACGATATTCGTGCTTAAATAACGTTTTTACATACGGATTTAGCATTTAGAACGAAATGTAATGTCAGAAAATGGCACATTACTCTTGTGATTTTTCGGTTTTTTTCAATTTTCTGAAAAATCCTATCATTAGATTTTCTTCAAAATACGATATTCGTGCTTAGATAACGTTTTTACATAGGGATTAAGCATTTAGAACGAAGTCTAATGTCAGAAAATGGCACTTTACTCTTGTGATTTTACGGATTCTTCAATTTTTGAAAAAACCTATCATTAGAATGTTTAAATACGAGAATCTTGCTTAACTACCGATTTTACCTTAGGATTAAGTATTTAGAACGAAATGTAATGTCAGAAGATGGCGCTTTACTCTAGTGATTTTTCGGTTTTCTCAAATTTCTGAAAAATCCTAACATTAGATTTTCTTCAAAGTTCGATATTCTTGATTAAATAACGTTTTTACATAGGGATTAAGCATTTAGAACGAAATCTAATGTCAGAAAATGACACTTTACTCTTGTGATTTTACGGTTTTTCCAATTTTCTGAAAAAACCTATCACCAGATTTTTTAAATACGAGAATCTTGCTTAACTAACGATTTTATATTAGAATTAGGTATTGAGTACGATATATAATGTCAGAAAATGGCGCTTTACTCTAGTGATTTTTCGGTTTTTTCAACTTTCTGTAAAAACCAATCATTAGATTTTCTTCAAAGTACGATATTCTTGCTTAAGTATCGTTTTTACATAGGGAGTAAGCATTTAGAACAAAATCTAATGTCAGAAAATGGCACTTTACTCTTGTGATTTTTCGGTTTTTTCAATTTTCTGAAAACACCTCCCATTAGATTTTCTTCAAAGTACGATATTCTTGCTTAAATATCGTTTTTACATACGGATTAAGCATTTAGAACGAAATCTAATGTCAGAAAATGACACTTTACTCTTGTGAATTTTCGGTTTTTTCAATTTTCTGAAAAATCCTATCATTATATTTTCTTCAAAATACGATATTCGTGCTTAAATAACGTTTTTACATAGGGATTAAGCATTTAGAACGAAATGTAATGTCAGCAAATGGCACATTACTCTTGTGATTTTTCGGTTTTTTTCAATTTTCTGAAAAATCCTATCATTAGATTTTCTTCAAAATACGATATTCGTGCTTAAATAACGTTTTTACATAGGGATTAAGCATTTAGAACGAAGTCTAATGTCAGAACATGGCACTTTACTCCTGTGATTTTTCGGTTTTTTCAATTTTCTGAAAAAACCTGTCATCAGATTTTTCAATACGAGAATCTTGCTTAACTAACGATTTTACATTAGAATTAGGTATTGAGTACGAAATCTAATGTCAGAAAATGGCACTTTACTCTTGTGAATTTTCGGTTTTTTCAATTATCTGAAAAATCCTATCATTAGATTTTCTTCAAAATACGATATTCGTGCTTAAATAACGTTTTTACATAGGGATTAAGCATTTAGAACGAAGTCTAATGTCAGAAAATGGCACTTTGCTCTTGTGATTTTTCGGTCTTTCCGATTTTCTGAAAAAACCTATCATTAGATTTTCTTCAAGACACAATATTCTTGCTTAGATAACGTTTTTACATAGGGATTAAGCATTTAGAACGAAATCTAATGTCAGAAAATGACACTTTACTCTTGTGATTTTACGGATTCTTCAATTTTTGAAAAAACCTATCATTAGAATGTTTTAATACGAGAATCTTGCTTAACTACCGATTTTACCTTAGGATTAAGTATTTAGAACGAAATGTAATGTCAGAAGATGGCGCTTTACTCTAGTGATTTTTCGGTTTTCTTAAATTTCTGAAAAATCCTATCATTAGATTTTCCTTCAAAATACGATATTCGTGCTTAAATAACGTTTTTACATAGGGATTAAGCATTTAGAACAAAATCTAATGTCAGAAAATGGCACTTTACTCTTGTGATCTTTCGGTTTTTTCAATTTTCTGAAAACACCTCCCATTAGATTTTCTTCAAAGTACGATATTCTTGCTTAAATATCGTTTTTACATACGGACTAAGCATTTAGAATGAAATCTAATGTCAGAAAATGACACTTTACTCTTGTGAATTTTCGGTTTTTCCAATTTTCTGAAAAATCCTATCATTAGATTTTCTTCAAAATACGATATTCGTGCTTAAATAACGTTTTTACATAGGGATTAAGCATTTAGAACGAAATCTAATGTCAGAAAATGGCACTTTACTCTTGTGAATTTTCGGTTTTTTCAATTTTCTGAAAAAACCTATCATTAGATTTTCTTCAAAGTACGATAATCCTGCTTAAATAACGTTTTTACATAGGGATTGAGCAGTTAGGACGAAATCTAATGTCATAAAATGGCACTTTACTCTTGTGAATTTTCGGTTTTTTCAATTATCTGAAAAAACCTATCATCAGATTTTTTAAATACGAGAATCTTGCTTAACTAACGCTTTTACATTAGAATTAGGTATTGAGTACGAAATGTAATGTCAGAAAATGGCACTTTACTCTTGTGATTTTTCTGTTTTTTTCATTTTTCTGAAAAATCCTATCATTAGATTTTCTTCAAAATACGATATTCGTGCTTAAATAACGTTTTTACACACGGATTAAGCATTTAGAACGAAATCTAATGTCAGAAAATGACACTTTACTCTTGTGATTTTACGGTTTTTCCAATTTTCTGAAAAAACCTATCACCAGATTTTTTAAATACGAGAATCTTGCTTAACTAACGATTTTATATTAGAATTAGGTATTGAGTACGATATATAATGTCAGAAAATGGCGCTTTACTCTAGTGATTTTTCGGTTTTTTCAACTTTCTGTAAAAACCAATCATTAGATTTTCTTCAAAGTACGATATTCTTGCTTAAGTATCGTTTTTACATAGGGATTAAGCATTTAGAACGAAATGTAATGTCAGAAAATGGCACATTACTCTTGTGATTTTTCGGTTTTTTTCAATTTTCTGAAAAATCCTATCTTTAGATTTTCTTCAAAATACGATATTCGTGCTTAAATAACGTTTTTACATAGGGATTAAGCATTTAGAACGAAGTCTAATGTCAGAACATGGCACTTTACTCCTGTGATTTTTCGGTTTTTTCAATTTTCTGAAAAAACCTGTCATCAGATTTTTCAATACGAGAATCTTGCTTAACTAACGATTTTACATTAGAATTAGGTATTGAGTACGAAATCTAATGTCAGAAAATGGCACTTTACTCTTGTGAATTTTCGGTTTTTTCAATTATCTGAAAAATCCTATCATTAGATTTTCTTCAAAATACGATATTCGTGCTTAAATAACGTTTTTACATAGGGATTAAGCATTTAGAACGAAGTCTAATGTCAGAAAATGGCACTTTGCTCTTGTGATTTTTCGGTCTTTCCGATTTTCTGAAAAAACCTATCATTAGATTTTCTTCAAGACACAATATTCTTGCTTAGATAACGTTTTTACATAGGGATTAAGCATTTAGAACGAAATCTAATGTCAGAAAATGACACTTTACTCTTGTGATTTTACGGATTCTTCAATTTTTGAAAAAACCTATCATTAGAATGTTTTAATACGAGAATCTTGCTTAACTACCGATTTTAGCTTAGCATTAAGTATTTAGAACGAAATGTAATGTCAGAAGATGGCGCTTTACTCTAGTGATTTTTCGGTTTTCTTAAATTTCTGAAAAATCCTATCATTAGATTTTCCTTCAAAATACGATATTCGTGCTTAAATAACGTTTTTACATAGGGATTAAGCATTTAGAACAAAATCTAATGTCAGAAAATGGCACTTTACTCTTGTGATTTTTCGGTTTTTTCAATTTTCTGAAAACACCTCCCATTAGATTTTCTTCAAAGTACGATATTCTTGCTTAAATATCGTTTTTACATACGGATTAAGCATTTAGAACGAAATCTAATGTCAGAAAATGACACTTTACTCTTGTGAATTTTCGGTTTTTCCAATTTTCTGAAAAATCCTATCATTAGATTTTCTTCAAAATACGATATTCGTGCTTAAATAACGTTTTTACACACGGATTAAGCATTTAGAACGAAATGTAATGTCAGAAAATGGCACTTTACTCTTGTGATTTTTCGGTTTTTTTCAATTTTCTGAAAAATCCTATCATTAGATTTTCTTCAAAGTACGATAATCCTGCTTAAATAACGTTTTTACACAGGGAATGAGCAGTTAGGACGAAAGCTAATGTCAGAAAATGGCACTTTACTCTTGTGAATTTTCGGTTTTTTCAATTTTCTGAAAAAACCTATCATTAGATTTTCTTCAAAGTACGATAATCCTGCTTAAATAACGCTTTTACATAGGGATTGATCAGTTAGGACGAAATCTAATGTCAGAAAATGGCACTTTACTCTTGTGAATTTTCGGTTTTTTCAATTATCTGAAAAAACCTATCACCAGATTTTTTAAATACGAGAATCTTGCTTAACTAACGATTTTACATTAGAATTAGGTATTGAGTACGAAATCTAATGTCAGAAAATGGCACTTTACTCTTGTGAATTTTCGGTTTTTTCAATTATCTGAAAAATCCTATCATTAGATTTTCTTCAAAATACGATATTCGTGCTTAAATAACGTTTTTACATAGGGATTAAGCATTTAGAACGAAGTCTAATGTCAGAAAATGGCACTTTGCTCTTGTGATTTTTCGGTCTTTCCGATTTTCTGAAAAAACCTATCATTAGATTTTCTTCAAGACACAATATTCTTGCTTAGATAACGTTTTTACATAGGGATTAAGCATTTAGAACGAAATCTAACGTCAGAAAATGGCACTTTACTCTTGTGAATTTTCGGTTTTTTCAATTTTCTGAAAAAACCTATCACTAGATTTTCTTCAAAGTACGATATTCCTGCTTAAATAATGTTTTTACATAGGGATTGGGCATTTAGAACGAAATCTAATGACAGAAAATGGCAGTTTACACTTGTGATTTTTCGGTTTTTTCAATTTTCTAAAAGAATCAATCATTAGATTTTCTTCAAAGTCCGATATTCTTGCTTAGATAACGTTTTTACATAGGGATTAAGCATTTAGAACGAAATCTAATGTCAGAAAATGACACTTTACTCTTGTGAATTTTCGGTTTTTCCAATTTTCTGAAAAATCCTATCATTAGATTTTCTTCAAAATACGATATTCGTGCTTAAATAACGTTTTTACATACGGATTTAGCATTTAGAACGAAATGTAATGTCAGAAAATGGCACATTACTCTTGTGATTTTTCGGTTTTTTTCAATTTTCTGAAAAATCCTATCATTAGATTTTCTTCAAAATACGATATTCGTGCTTAGATAACGTTTTTACATAGGGATTAAGCATTTAGAACGAAGTCTAATGTCAGAAAATGGCACTTTACTCTTGTGATTTTACGGATTCTTCAATTTTTGAAAAAACCTATCATTAGAATGTTTAAATACGAGAATCTTGCTTAACTACCGATTTTACCTTAGGATTAAGTATTTAGAACGAAATGTAATGTCAGAAGATGGCGCTTTACTCTAGTGATTTTTCGGTTTTCTCAAATTTCTGAAAAATCCTAACATTAGATTTTCTTCAAAGTACGATATTCTTGATTAAATAACGTTTTTACATAGGGATTAAGCATTTAGAACGAAATCTAATGTCAGAAAATGACACTTTACTCTTGTGATTTTACGGTTTTTCCAATTTTCTGAAAAAACCTATCACCAGATTTTTTAAATACGAGAATCTTGCTTAACTAACGATTTTATATTAGAATTAGGTATTGAGTACGATATATAATGTCAGAAAATGGCGCTTTACTCTAGTGATTTTTCGGTTTTTTCAACTTTCTGTAAAAACCAATCATTAGATTTTCTTCAAAGTACGATATTCTTGCTTAAGTATCGTTTTTACATAGGGAGTAAGCATTTAGAACAAAATCTAATGTCAGAAAATGGCACTTTACTCTTGTGATTTTTCGGTTTTTTCAATTTTCTGAAAACACCTCCCATTAGATTTTCTTCAAAGTACGATATTCTTGCTTAAATATCGTTTTTACATACGGATTAAGCATTTAGAACGAAATCTAATGTCAGAAAATGACACTTTACTCTTGTGAATTTTCGGTTTTTTCAATTTTCTGAAAAATCCTATCATTATATTTTCTTCAAAATACGATATTCGTGCTTAAATAACGTTTTTACATAGGGATTAAGCATTTAGAACGAAATGTAATGTCAGAAAATGGCACATTACTCTTGTGATTTTTCGGTTTTTTTCAATTTTCTGAAAAATCCTATCATTAGATTTTCTTCAAAATACGATATTCGTGCTTAAATAACGTTTTTACATAGGGATTAAGCATTTAGAACGAAGTCTAATGTCAGAACATGGCACTTTACTCCTGTGATTTTTCGGTTTTTTCAATTTTCTGAAAAAACCTGTCATCAGATTTTTCAATACGAGAATCTTGCTTAACTAACGATTTTACATTAGAATTAGGTATTGAGTACGAAATCTAATGTCAGAAAATGGCACTTTACTCTTGTGAATTTTCGGTTTTTTCAATTATCTGAAAAATCCTATCATTAGATTTTCTTCAAAATACGATATTCGTGCTTAAATAACGTTTTTACATAGGGATTAAGCATTTAGAACGAAGTCTAATGTCAGAAAATGGCACTTTGCTCTTGTGATTTTTCGGTCTTTCCGATTTTCTGAAAAAACCTATCATTAGATTTTCTTCAAGACACAATATTCTTGCTTAGATAACGTTTTTACATAGGGATTAAGCATTTAGAACGAAATCTAATGTCAGAAAATGACACTTTACTCTTGTGATTTTACGGATTCTTCAATTTTTGAAAAAACCTATCATTAGAATGTTTTAATACGAGAATCTTGCTTAACTACCGATTTTACCTTAGGATTAAGTATTTAGAACGAAATGTAATGTCAGAAGATGGCGCTTTACTCTAGTGATTTTTCGGTTTTCTTAAATTTCTGAAAAATCCTATCATTAGATTTTCCTTCAAAATACGATATTCGTGCTTAAATAACGTTTTTACATAGGGATTAAGCATTTAGAACAAAATCTAATGTCAGAAAATGGCACTTTACTCTTGTGATCTTTCGGTTTTTTCAATTTTCTGAAAACACCTCCCATTAGATTTTCTTCAAAGTACGATATTCTTGCTTAAATATCGTTTTTACATACGGATTAAGCATTTAGAACGAAATCTAATGTCAGAAAATGACACTTTACTCTTGTGAATTTTCGGTTTTTCCAATTTTCTGAAAAATCCTATCATTAGATTTTCTTCAAAATACGATATTCGTGCTTAAATAACGTTTTTACATAGGGATTAAGCATTTAGAACGAAATCTAATGTCAGAAAATGGCACTTTACTCTTGTGAATTTTCGGTTTTTTCAATTTTCTGAAAAAACCTATCATTAGATTTTCTTCAAAGTACGATAATCCTGCTTAAATAACGTTTTTACATAGGGATTGAGCAGTTAGGACGAAATCTAATGTCATAAAATGGCACTTTACTCTTGTGAATTTTCGGTTTTTTCAATTATCTGAAAAAACCTATCATCAGATTTTTTAAATACGAGAATCTTGCTTAACTAACGCTTTTACATTAGAATTAGGTATTGAGTACGAAATGTAATGTCAGAAAATGGCACTTTACTCTTGTGATTTTTCTGTTTTTTTCATTTTTCTGAAAAATCCTATCATTAGATTTTCTTCAAAATACGATATTCGTGCTTAAATAACGTTTTTACACACGGATTAAGCATTTAGAACGAAATGTAATGTCAGAAAATGGCACATTACTCTTGTGATTTTTCGGTTTTTTTCAATTTTCTGAAAAATCCTATCATTAGATTTTCTTCAAAATACGATATTCGTGCTTAGATAACGTTTTTACATAGGGATTAAGCATTTAGAACGAAGTCTAATGTCAGAAAATGGCACTTTACTCTTGTGATTTTACGGATTCTTCAATTTTTGAAAAAACCAATCATTAGAATGTTTAAATACGAGAATCTTGCTTAACTACCGATTTTACCTTAGGATTAAGTATGTAGAACGAAATGTAATGTCAGAAGATGGCGCTTTACTCTAGTGATTTTTCGGTTTTCTCAAATTTCTGAAAAATCCTAACATTAGATTTTCTTCAAAGTACGATATTCTTGATTAAATAACGTTTTTACATAGGGATTAAGCATTTAGAACGAAATCTAATGTCAGAAAATGACACTTTACTCTTGTGATTTTACGGTTTTTCCAATTTTCTGAAAAAACCTATCACCAGATTTTTTAAATACGAGAATCTTGCTTAACTAACGATTTTATATTAGAATTAGGTATTGAGTACGATATATAATGTCAGAAAATGGCGCTTTACTCTAGTGATTTTTCGGTTTTTTCAACTTTCTGTAAAAACCAATCATTAGATTTTCTTCAAAGTACGATATTCTTGCTTAAGTATCGTTTTTACATAGGGAGTAAGCATTTAGAACAAAATCTAATGTCAGAAAATGGCACTTTACTCTTGTGATTTTTCGGTTTTTTCAATTTTCTGAAAACACCTCCCATTAGATTTTCTTCAAAGTACGATATTCTTGCTTAAATATCGTTTTTACATACGGATTAAGCATTTAGAACGAAATCTAATGTCAGAAAATGACACTTTACTCTTGTGAATTTTCGGTTTTTTCAATTTTCTGAAAAATCCTATCATTATATTTTCTTCAAAATACGATATTCGTGCTTAAATAACGTTTTTACATAGGGATTAAGCATTTAGAACGAAATGTAATGTCAGAAAATGGCACATTACTCTTGTGATTTTTCGGTTTTTTTCAATTTTCTGAAAAATCCTATCATTAGATTTTCTTCAAAATACGATATTCGTGCTTAAATAACGTTTTTACATAGGGATTAAGCATTTAGAACGAAGTCTAATGTCAGAACATGGCACTTTACTCCTGTGATTTTTCGGTTTTTTCAATTTTCTGAAAAAACCTGTCATCAGATTTTTCAATACGAGAATCTTGCTTAACTAACGATTTTACATTAGAATTAGGTATTGAGTACGAAATCTAATGTCAGAAAATGGCACTTTACTCTTGTGAATTTTCGGTTTTTTCAATTATCTGAAAAATCCTATCATTAGATTTTCTTCAAAATACGATATTCGTGCTTAAATAACGTTTTTACATAGGGATTAAGCATTTAGAACGAAGTCTAATGTCAGAAAATGGCACTTTGCTCTTGTGATTTTTCGGTCTTTCCGATTTTCTGAAAAAACCTATCATTAGATTTTCTTCAAGACACAATATTCTTGCTTAGATAACGTTTTTACATAGGGATTAAGCATTTAGAACGAAATCTAATGTCAGAAAATGACACTTTACTCTTGTGATTTTACGGTTTTTCCAATTTTCTGAAAAAACCTATCACCAGATTTTTTAAATACGAGAATCTTGCTTAACTAACGATTTTATATTAGAATTAGGTATTGAGTACGAAATATAATGTCAGAAAATGGCGCTTTACTCTAGTGATTTTTCGGTTTTTTCAACTTTCTGTAAAAACCAATCATTAGATTTTCTTCAAAGTACGATATTCTTGCTTAAATATCGTTTTTACATAGGGATTAAGCATTTAGAACAAAATCTAATGTCAGAAAATGGCACTTTACTCTTGTGATTTTTCGGTTTTTTCAATTTTCTGAAAACACCTCCCATTAGATTTTCTTCAAAGTACGATATTCTTGCTTAAATATCGTTTTTACATACGGATTAAGCATTTAGAACGAAATCTAATGTCAGAAAATGACACTTTACTCTTGTGAATTTTCGGTTTTTTCAATTTTCTGAAAAATCCTATCATTATATTTTCTTCAAAATACGATATTCGTGCTTAAATAACGTTTTTACATAGCGATTACGCATTTAGAACGAAATGTAATGTCAGAAAATGGCACATTACTCTTGTGATTTTTCGGTTTTTTTCAATTATCTGAAAAATCCTATCATTAGATTTTCTTCAAAATACGATATTCGTGCTTAAATAACGTTTTTACATAGGGATTAAGCATTTAGAACGAAGTCTAATGTCAGAAAATGGCACTTTGCTCTTGTGATTTTTCGGTCTTTCCGATTTTCTGAAAAAACCTATCATTAGATTTTCTTCAAAGTACGATATTCTTGCTTAAATATCGTTTTTACATACGGATTAAGCATTTAGAACGAAATCTAATGTCAGAAAATGACACTTTACTCTTGTGAATTTTCGGTTTTTCCAATTTTCTGAAAAATCCTATCATTAGATTTTCTTCAAAATACGATATTCGTGCTTAAATAACGTTTTTACATACGGATTAAGCATTTAGAACGAAATCTAATGTCAGAAAATGGCACTTTACTCTTGTGAATTTTCGGTTTTTTCAATTTTCTGAAAAAACCTATCATTAGATTTTCTTCAAAGTACGATAATCCTGCTTAAATAACGTTTTTACATAGGGATTGAGCAGTTAGGACGAAATCTAATGTCATAAAATGGCACTTTACTCTTGTGAATTTTCGGTTTTTTCAATTATCTGAAAAAACCTATCATCAGATTTTTTAAATACGAGAATCTTGCTTAACTAACGCTTTTACATTAGAATTAGGTATTGAGTACGAAATGTAATGTCAGAAAATGGCACTTTACTCTTGTGATTTTTCTGTTTTTTTCATTTTTCTGAAAAATCCTATCATTAGATTTTCTTCAAAATACGATATTCGTGCTTAAATAACGTTTTTACACACGGATTAAGCATTTAGAACGAAATGTAATGTCAGAAAATGGCACATTACTCTTGTGATTTTTCGGTTTTTTTCAATTTTCTGAAAAATCCTATCATTAGATTTTCTTCAAAATACGATATTCGTGCTTAGATAACGTTTTTACATAGGGATTAAGCATTTAGAACGAAGTCTAATGTCAGAAAATGGCACTTTACTCTTGTGATTTTACGGATTCTTCAATTTTTGAAAAAACCAATCATTAGAATGTTTAAATACGAGAATCTTGCTTAACTACCGATTTTACCTTAGGATTAAGTATTTAGAACGAAATGTAATGTCAGAAGATGGCGCTTTACTCTAGTGATTTTTCGGTTTTCTCAAATTTCTGAAAAATCCTAACATTAGATTTTCTTCAAAGTACGATATTCTTGATTAAATAACGTTTTTACATAGGGATTAAGCATTTAGAACGAAATCTAATGTCAGAAAATGACACTTTACTCTTGTGATTTTACGGTTTTTCCAATTTTCTGAAAAAACCTATCACCAGATTTTTTAAATACGAGAATCTTGCTTAACTAACGATTTTATATTAGAATTAGGTATTGAGTACGAAATATAATGTCAGAAAATGGCGCTTTACTCTAGTGATTTTTCGGTTTTTTCAACTTTCTGTAAAAACCAATCATTAGATTTTCTTCAAAGTACGATATTCTTGCTTAAATATCGTTTTTACATAGGGATTAAGCATTTAGAACAAAATCTAATGTCAGAAAATGGCACTTTACTCTTGTGATTTTTCGGTTTTTTCAATTTTCTGAAAACACCTCCCATTAGATTTTCTTCAAAGTACGATATTCTTGCTTAAATATCGTTTTTACATACGGATTAAGCATTTAGAACGAAATCTAATGTCAGAAAATGACACTTTACTCTTGTGAATTTTCGGTTTTTTCAATTTTCTGAAAAATCCTATCATTATATTTTCTTCAAAATACGATATTCGTGCTTAAATAACGTTTTTACATAGCGATTAAGCATTTAGAACGAAATGTAATGTCAGAAAATGGCACATTACTCTTGTGATTTTTCGGTTTTTTTCAATTTTCTGAAAAATCCTATCATTATATTTTCTTCAAAATACGATATTCGTGCTTAAATAACGTTTTTACATAGGGATTAAGCATTTAGAACGAAGTCTAATGTCAGAACATGGCACTTTACTCCTGTGATTTTTCGGTTTTTTCAATTTTCTGAAAAAACCTGTCATCAGATTTTTCAATACGAGAATCTTGCTTAACTAACGATTTTACATTAGAATTAAGTAATTAGAACGAAATCTAATGTCAGAAAATGGCACTTTACTCTTGTGAATTTTCGGTTTTTTCAATTTTCTGAAAAAACCTATCATTCGATTTTCTTCAAAGTACGATAATCCTGCTTAAATAACGCTTTTACATAGGGATTGATCAGTTAGGACGAAATCTAATGTCAGAAAATGGCACTTTACTCTTGTGAATTTTCGGTTTATTCAATTATCTGAAAAAACCTATCACCAGATTTTTTAAATACGAGAATCTTGCTTAACTAACGATTTTACATTAGAATTAGGTATTGAGTACGAAATCTAATGTCAGAAAATGGCACTTTACTCTTGTGAATTTTCGGTTTTTTCAATTATCTGAAAAATCCTATCATTAGATTTTCTTCAAAATACGATATTCGTGCTTAAATAACGTTTTTACATAGGGGTTAAGCATTTAGAACGAAGTCTAATGTCAGAAAATGGCACTTTACTCTTGTGAATTTTCGGTTTTTTCAATTTTCTGAAAAAACCTATCATTAGATTTTCTTCAAAGTACGATAATCCTGCTTAAATAACGTTTTTACATAGGGATTGAGCAGTTAGGACGAAATCTAATGTCATAAAATGGCACTTTACTCTTGTGAATTTTCGGTTTTTTCAATTATCTGAAAAAACCTATCATCAGATTTTTTAAATACGAGAATCTTGCTTAACTAACGCTTTTACATTAGAATTAGGTATTGAGTACGAAATGTAATGTCAGAAAATGGCACTTTACTCTTGTGATTTTTCTGTTTTTTTCATTTTTCTGAAAAATCCTATCAATAGATTTTCTCCAAAATACGATAATCGTGCTTAAATAACGTTTTTACATACGCATTAAGCATTTAGAACGAAATGTAATGTCAGAAAATGGCACATTACTCTTGTGATTTTTCGGTTTTTTACAATTTTCTGAAAAATCCTATCATTAGATTTTCTTCAAAATACGATATTCGTGCTTAGATAACGTTTTTACATAGGGATTAAGCATTTAGAACGAAGTCTAATGTCAGAAAATGGCACTTTACTCTTGTGATTTTACGGATTCTTCAATTTTTGAAAAAACCTATCATTAGAATGTTTAAATACGAGAATCTTGCTTAACTACCGATTTTACCTTAGGATTAAGTATTTAGAACGAAATGTAATGTCAGAAGATGGCGCTTTACTCTAGTGATTTTTCGGTTTTCTCAAATTTCTGAAAAATCCTAACATTAGATTTTCTTCAAAGTACGATATTCTTGATTAAATAACGTTTTTACATAGGGATTAAGCATTTAGAACGAAATCTAATGTCAGAAAATGACACTTTACTCTTGTGATTTTACGGTTTTTCCAATTTTCTGAAAAAACCTATCACCAGATTTTTTAAATACGAGAATCTTGCTTAACTAACGATTTTATATTAGAATTAGGTATTGAGTACGAAATATAATGTCAGAAAATGGCGCTTTACTCTAGTGATTTTTCGGTTTTTTCAACTTTCTGTAAAAACCAATCATTAGATTTTCTTCAAAGTACGATATTCTTGCTTAAATATCGTTTTTACATAGGGATTAAGCATTTAGAACAAAATCTAATGTCAGAAAATGGCACTTTACTCTTGTGATTTTTCGGTTTTTTCAATTTTCTGAAAACACCTCCCATTAGATTTTCTTCAAAGTACGATATTCTTGCTTAAATATCGTTTTTACATACGGATTAAGCATTTAGAACGAAATCTAATGTCAGAAAATGACACTTTACTCTTGTGAATTTTCGGTTTTTTCAATTTTCTGAAAAATCCTATCATTATATTTTCTTCAAAATACGATATTCGTGCTTAAATAACGTTTTTACATAGCGATTAAGCATTTAGAACGAAATGTAATGTCAGAAAATGGCACATTACTCTTGTGATTTTTCGGTTTTTTTCAATTATCTGAAAAATCCTATCATTAGATTTTCTTCAAAATACGATATTCGTGCTTAAATAACGTTTTTACATAGGGATTAAGCATTTAGAACGAAGTCTAATGTCAGAAAATGGCACTTTGCTCTTGTGATTTTTCGGTCTTTCCGATTTTCTGAAAAAACCTATCATTAGATTTTCTTCAAAGTACGATATTCTTGCTTAAATATCGTTTTTACATACGGATTAAGCATTTAGAACGAAATCTAATGTCAGAAAATGACACTTTACTCTTGTGAATTTTCGGTTTTTCCAATTTTCTGAAAAATCCTATCATTAGATTTTCTTCAAAATACGATATTCGTGCTTAAATAACGTTTTTACATACGGATTAAGCATTTAGAACGAAATCTAATGTCAGAAAATGGCACTTTACTCTTGTGAATTTTCGGTTTTTTCAATTTTCTGAAAAAACCTATCATTAGATTTTCTTCAAAGTACGATAATCCTGCTTAAATAACGTTTTTACATAGGGATTGAGCAGTTAGGACGAAATCTAATGTCATAAAATGGCACTTTACTCTTGTGAATTTTCGGTTTTTTCAATTATCTGAAAAAACCTATCATCAGATTTTTTAAATACGAGAATCTTGCTTAACTAACGCTTTTACATTAGAATTAGGTATTGAGTACGAAATGTAATGTCAGAAAATGGCACTTTACTCTTGTGATTTTTCTGTTTTTTTCATTTTTCTGAAAAATCCTATCATTAGATTTTCTTCAAAATACGATATTCGTGCTTAAATAACGTTTTTACACACGGATTAAGCATTTAGAACGAAATGTAATGTCAGAAAATGGCACATTACTCTTGTGATTTTTCGGTTTTTTTCAATTTTCTGAAAAATCCTATCATTAGATTTTCTTCAAAATACGATATTCGTGCTTAGATAACGTTTTTACATAGGGATTAAGCATTTAGAACGAAGTCTAATGTCAGAAAATGGCACTTTACTCTTGTGATTTTACGGATTCTTCAATTTTTGAAAAAACCAATCATTAGAATGTTTAAATACGAGAATCTTGCTTAACTACCGATTTTACCTTAGGATTAAGTATTTAGAACGAAATGTAATGTCAGAAGATGGCGCTTTACTCTAGTGATTTTTCGGTTTTCTCAAATTTCTGAAAAATCCTAACATTAGATTTTCTTCAAAGTACGATATTCTTGATTAAATAACGTTTTTACATAGGGATTAAGCATTTAGAACGAAATCTAATGTCAGAAAATGACACTTTACTCTTGTGATTTTACGGTTTTTCCAATTTTCTGAAAAAACCTATCACCAGATTTTTTAAATACGAGAATCTTGCTTAACTAACGATTTTATATTAGAATTAGGTATTGAGTACGAAATATAATGTCAGAAAATGGCGCTTTACTCTAGTGATTTTTCGGTTTTTTCAACTTTCTGTAAAAACCAATCATTAGATTTTCTTCAAAGTACGATATTCTTGCTTAAATATCGTTTTTACATAGGGATTAAGCATTTAGAACAAAATCTAATGTCAGAAAATGGCACTTTACTCTTGTGATTTTTCGGTTTTTTCAATTTTCTGAAAACACCTCCCATTAGATTTTCTTCAAAGTACGATATTCTTGCTTAAATATCGTTTTTACATACGGATTAAGCATTTAGAACGAAATCTAATGTCAGAAAATGACACTTTACTCTTGTGAATTTTCGGTTTTTTCAATTTTCTGAAAAATCCTATCATTATATTTTCTTCAAAATACGATATTCGTGCTTAAATAACGTTTTTACATAGCGATTAAGCATTTAGAACGAAATGTAATGTCAGAAAATGGCACATTACTCTTGTGATTTTTCGGTTTTTTTCAATTTTCTGAAAAATCCTATCATTATATTTTCTTCAAAATACGATATTCGTGCTTAAATAACGTTTTTACATAGGGATTAAGCATTTAGAACGAAGTCTAATGTCAGAACATGGCACTTTACTCCTGTGATTTTTCGGTTTTTTCAATTTTCTGAAAAAACCTGTCATCAGATTTTTCAATACGAGAATCTTGCTTAACTAACGATTTTACATTAGAATTAAGTAATTAGAACGAAATCTAATGTCAGAAAATGGCACTTTACTCTTGTGAATTTTCGGTTTTTTCAATTTTCTGAAAAAACCTATCATTCGATTTTCTTCAAAGTACGATAATCCTGCTTAAATAACGCTTTTACATAGGGATTGATCAGTTAGGACGAAATCTAATGTCAGAAAATGGCACTTTACTCTTGTGAATTTTCGGTTTATTCAATTATCTGAAAAAACCTATCACCAGATTTTTTAAATACGAGAATCTTGCTTAACTAACGATTTTACATTAGAATTAGGTATTGAGTACGAAATCTAATGTCAGAAAATGGCACTTTACTCTTGTGAATTTTCGGTTTTTTCAATTATCTGAAAAATCCTATCATTAGATTTTCTTCAAAATACGATATTCGTGCTTAAATAACGTTTTTACATAGGGGTTAAGCATTTAGAACGAAGTCTAATGTCAGAAAATGGCACTTTACTCTTGTGAATTTTCGGTTTTTTCAATTTTCTGAAAAAACCTATCATTAGATTTTCTTCAAAGTACGATAATCCTGCTTAAATAACGTTTTTACATAGGGATTGAGCAGTTAGGACGAAATCTAATGTCATAAAATGGCACTTTACTCTTGTGAATTTTCGGTTTTTTCAATTATCTGAAAAAACCTATCATCAGATTTTTTAAATACGAGAATCTTGCTTAACTAACGCTTTTACATTAGAATTAGGTATTGAGTACGAAATGTAATGTCAGAAAATGGCACTTTACTCTTGTGATTTTTCTGTTTTTTTCATTTTTCTGAAAAATCCTATCAATAGATTTTCTCCAAAATACGATAATCGTGCTTAAATAACGTTTTTACATACGGATTAAGCATTTAGAACGAAATGTAATGTCAGAAAATGGCACATTACTCTTGTGATTTTTCGGTTTTTTTCAATTTTCTGAAAAATCCTATCATTAGATTTTCTTCAAAATACGATATTCGTGCTTAGATAACGTTTTTACATAGGGATTAAGCATTTAGAACGAAGTCTAATGTCAGAAAATGGCACTTTACTCTTGTGATTTTACGGATTCTTCAATTTTTGAAAAAACCTATCATTAGAATGTTTAAATACGAGAATCTTGCTTAACTACCGATTTTACCTTAGGATTAAGTATTTAGAACGAAATGTAATGTCAGAAGATGGCGCTTTACTCTAGTGATTTTTCGGTTTTCTCAAATTTCTGAAAAATCCTAACATTAGATTTTCTTCAAAGTACGATATTCTTGATTAAATAACGTTTTTACATAGGGATTAAGCATTTAGAACGAAATCTAATGTCAGAAAATGACACTTTACTCTTGTGATTTTACGGTTTTTCCAATTTTCTGAAAAAACCTATCACCAGATTTTTTAAATACGAGAATCTTGCTTAACTAACGATTTTATATTAGAATTAGGTATTGAGTACGAAATATAATGTCAGAAAATGGCGCTTTACTCTAGTGATTTTTCGGTTTTTTCAACTTTCTGTAAAAACCAATCATTAGATTTTCTTCAAAGTACGATATTCTTGCTTAAATATCGTTTTTACATAGGGATTAAGCATTTAGAACAAAATCTAATGTCAGAAAATGGCACTTTACTCTTGTGATTTTTCGGTTTTTTCAATTTTCTGAAAACACCTCCCATTAGATTTTCTTCAAAGTACGATATTCTTGCTTAAATATCGTTTTTACATACGGATTAAGGATTTAGAACGAAATCTAATGTCAGAAAATGACACTTTACTCTTGTGAATTTTCGGTTTTTTCAATTTTCTGAAAAATCCTATCATTATATTTTCTTCAAAATACGATATTCGTGTTTAAATAACGTTTTTACATAGCGATTAAGCATTTAGAACGAAATGTAATGTCAGAAAATGGCACATTACTCTTGTGATTTTTCGGTTTTTTTCAATTTTCTGAAAAATCCTATCATTATATTTTCTTCAAAATACGATATTCGTGCTTAAATAACGTTTTTACATAGCGATTAAGCATTTAGAACGAAATGTAATGTCAGAAAATGGCACATTACTCTTGTGATTTTTCGGTTTTTTTCAATTTTCTGAAAAATCCTATCATTATATTTTCTTAAAAATACGATATTCGTGCTTAAATAACGTTTTTACATAGGGATTAAGCATTTAGAACGAAGTCTAATGTCAGAACATGGCACTTTACTCCTGTGATTTTTCGGTTTTTTCAATTTTCTGAAAAAACCTGTCATCAGATTTTTCAATACGAGAATCTTGCTTAACTAACGATTTTACATTAGAATTAAGTATTTAGAACGAAATCTAATGTCAGAAAATGGCACTTTACTCTTGTGAATTTTCGGTTTTTTCAATTTTCTGAAAAAACCTATCATTAGATTTTCTTCAAAGTACGATAATCCTGCTTAAATAACGCTTTTACATAGGGATTGATCAGTTAGGACGAAATCTAATGTCAGAAAATGGCACTTTACTCTTGTGAATTTTCGGTTTTTTCAATTATCTGAAAAAACCTATCACCAGATTTTTTAAATACGAGAATCTTGCTTAACTAACGATTTTACATTAGAATTAGGTATTGAGTACGAAATCTAATGTCAGAAAATGGCACTTTACTCTTGTGAATTTTCGGTTTTTTCAATTATCTGAAAAATCCTATCATTAGATTTTCTTCAAAATACGATATTCGTGCTTAAATAACGTTTTTACATAGGGGTTAAGCATTTAGAACGAAGTCTAATGTCAGAAAATGGCACTTTACTCTTGTGAATTTTCGGTTTTTTCAATTTTCTGAAAAAACCTATCATTAGATTTTCTTCAAAGTACGATAATCCTGCTTAAATAACGTTTTTACATAGGGGTTGAGCAGTTAGGACGAAATCTAATGTCATAAAATGGCACTTTACTCTTGTGAATTTTCGGTTTTTTCAATTATCTGAAAAATCCTATCATTAGATTTTCTTCAAAATACGATATTCGTGCTTAAATAACGTTTTTACATAGGGATTAAGCATTTAGAACGAAGTCTAATGTCAGAAAATGGCACTTTGCTCTTGTGATTTTTCGGTCTTTCCGATTTTCTGAAAAAACCTATCATTAGATTTTCTTCAAGACACAATATTCTTGCTTAGATAACGTTTTTACATAGGGATTAAGCATTTAGAACGAAGTCTAATGTCAGAACATGGCACTTTACTCCTGTGATTTTTCGGTTTTTTCAATTTTCTGAAAAAACCTATGACCAGATTTTTTAAATACGAGAATCTTGCTTAACTAACGATTTTACATTAGAATTAGGTATTGAGTACGAAATGTAATGTCAGAAAATGGCACTTTACTCTTGTGATTTTTCTGTTTTTTTCATTTTTCTGAAAAATCCTATCATTAGATTTTCTCCAAAATACGATATTCGTGCTTAAATAACGTTTTTACATACGGATTAAGCATTTAGAACGAAATGTAATGTCAGAAAATGGCACATTACTCTTGTGATTTTTCGGTTTTTTTCAATTTTCTGAAAAATCCTATCATTAGATTTTCTTCAAAATACGATATTCGTGCTTAGATAACGTTTTTACATAGGGATTAAGCATTTAGAACGAAGTCTAATGTCAGAAAATGGCACTTTACTCTTGTGATTTTACGGATTCTTCAATTTTTGAAAAAACCTATCATTAGAATGTTTAAATACGAGAATCTTGCTTAACTACCGATTTTACCTTAGGATTAAGTATTTAGAACGAAATGTAATGTCAGAAGATGGCGCTTTACTCTAGTGATTTTTCGGTTTTCTCAAATTTCTGAAAAATCCTAACATTAGATTTTCTTCAAAGTACGATATTCTTGATTAAATAACGTTTTTACATAGGGATTAAGCATTTAGAACGAAATCTAATGTCAGAAAATGACACTTTACTCTTGTGATTTTACGGTTTTTCCAATTTTCTGAAAAAACCTATCACCAGATTTTTTAAATACGAGAATCTTGCTTAACTAACGATTTTATATTAGAATTAGGTATTGAGTACGAAATATAATGTCAGAAAATGGCGCTTTACTCTAGTGATTTTTCGGTTTTTTCAACTTTCTGTAAAAACCAATCATTAGATTTTCTTCAAAGTACGATATTCTTGCTTAAATATCGTTTTTACATAGGGATTAAGCATTTAGAACAAAATCTAATTTCAGAAAATGGCACTTTACTCTTGTCATTTTTCGGTTTTTTCAATTTTCTGAAAACACCTCCCATTAGATTTTCTTCAAAGTACGATATTCTTGCTTAAATATCGTTTTTACATACGGATTAAGCATTTAGAACGAAATCTAATGTCAGAAAATGACACTTTACTCTTGTGAATTTTCGGTTTTTTCAATTTTCTGAAAAATCCTATCATTATATTTTCTTCAAAATACGATATTCGTGCTTAAATAACGTTTTTACATAGCGATTAAGCATTTAGAACGAAATGTAATGTCAGAAAATGGCACATTACTCTTGTGATTTTTCGGTTTTTTTCAATTTTCTGAAAAATCCTATCATTATATTTTCTTCAAAATACGATATTCGTGCTTAAATAACGTTTTTACATAGGGATTAAGCATTTAGAACGAAGTCTAATGTCAGAACATGGCACTTTACTCCTGTGATTTTTCGGTTTTTTCAATTTTCTGAAAAAACCTGTCATCAGATTTTTCAATACGAGAATCTTGCTTAACTAACGATTTTACATTAGAATTAAGTATTTAGAACGAAATCTAATGTCAGAAAATGGCACTTTACTCTTGTGAATTTTCGGTTTTTTCAATTATCTGAAAAAACCTATCACCAGATTTTTTAAATACGAGAATCTTGCTTAACTAACGATTTTACATTAGAATTAGGTATTGAGTACGAAATCTAATGTCAGAAAATGGCACTTTACTCTTGTGAATTTTCGGTTTTTTCAATTATCTGAAAAATCCTATCATTAGATTTTCTTCAAAATACGATATTCGTGCTTAAATAACGTTTTTACATAGGGGTTAAGCATTTAGAACGAAGTCTAATGTCAGAAAATGGCACTTTACTCTTGTGAATTTTCGGTTTTTTCAATTTTCTGAAAAAACCTATCATTAGATTTTCTTCAAAGTACGATAATCCTGCTTAAATAACGTTTTTACATAGGGATTGAGCAGTTAGGACGAAATCTAATGTTATAAAATGGCACTTTACTCTTGTGAATTTTCGGTTTTTTCAATTATCTGAAAAAACCTATCATCAGATTTTTTAAATACGAGAATCTTGCTTAACTAACGCTTTTACATTAGAATTAGGTATTGAGTACGAAATGTAATGTCAGAAAATGGCACTTTACTCTTGTGATTTTTCTGTTTTTTTCATTTTTCTGAAAAATCCTATCATTAGATTTTCTCCAAAATACGATATTCGTGCTTAAATAACGTTTTTACATACGGATTAAGCATTTAGAACGAAATGTAATGTCAGAAAATTGCACATTACTCTTGTGATTTTTCGGTTTTTTTCAATTTTCTGAAAAATCCTATCATTATATTTTCTTCAAAATACGATATTCGTGCTTAAATAACGTTTTTACATAGCGATTAAGCATTTAGAACGAAATGTAATGTCAGAAAATGGCACATTACTCTTGTGATTTTTCGGTTTTTTTCAATTTTCTGAAAAATCCTATCATTATATTTTCTTAAAAATACGATATTCGTGCTTAAATAACGTTTTTACATAGGGATTAAGCATTTAGAACGAAGTCTAATGTCAGAACATGGCACTTTACTCCTGTGATTTTTCGGTTTTTTCAATTTTCTGAAAAAACCTGTCATCAGATTTTTCAATACGAGAATCTTGCTTAACTAACGATTTTACATTAGAATTAAGTATTTAGAACGAAATCTAATGTCAGAAAATGGCACTTTACTCTTGTGAATTTTCGGTTTTTTCAATTTTCTGAAAGAACCTATCATTAGATTTTCTTCAAAGTACGATAATCCTGCTTAAATAACGCTTTTACATAGGGATTGATCAGTTAGGACGAAATCTAATGTCAGAAAATGGCACTTTACTCTTGTGAATTTTCGGTTTTTTCAATTATCTGAAAAAACCTATCACCAGATTTTTTAAATACGAGAATCTTGCTTAACTAACGATTTTACATTAGAATTAGGTATTGAGTACGAAATCTAATTTCAGAAAATGGCACTTTACTCTTGTGAATTTTCGGTTTTTTCAATTATCTGAAAAATCCTATCATTAGATTTTCTTCAAAATACGATATTCGTGCTTAAATAACGTTTTTACATAGGGGTTAAGCATTTAGAACGAAGTCTAATGTCAGAAAATGGCACTTTACTCTTGTGAATTTTCGGTTTTTTCAATTTTCTGAAAAAACCTATCATTAGATTTTCTTCAAAGTACGATAATCCTGCTTAAATAACGTTTTTACATAGGGATTGAGCAGTTAGGACGAAATCTAATGTCATAAAATGGCACTTTACTCTTGTGAATTTTCGGTTTTTTCAATTATCTGAAAAAACCTATCATCAGATTTTTTAAATACGAGAATCTTGCTTAACTAACGCTTTTACATTAGAATTAGGTATTGAGTACGAAATGTAATGTCAGAAAATGGCACATTACTCTTGTGATTTTTCGGTTTTTTTCAATTATCTGAAAAATCCTATCATTAGATTTTCTTCAAAATACGATATTCGTGCTTAAATAACGTTTTTACATAGGGATTAAGCATTTAGAACGAAGTCTAATGTCAGAAAATGGCACTTTGCTCTTGTGATTTTTCGGTCTTTCCGATTTTCTGAAAAAACCTATCATTAGATTTTCTTCAAGACACAATATTCTTGCTTAGATAACGTTTTTACATAGGGATTAAGCATTTAGAACAAAATCTAATGTCAGAAAATGGCACTTTACTCTTGTGATTTTTCGGTTTTTTCAATTTTCTGAAAACCCCTCCCATTAGATTTTCTTCAAAGTACGATATTCTTGCTTAAATATCGTTTTTACATACGGATTAAGCATTTAGAACGAAATCTAATGTCAGAAAATGGCACTTTACTCTTGTGAATTTTCGGTTTTTTCAATTTTCTGAAAAAACCTATCATTAGATTTTCTTCAAAGTACGATAATCCTGCTTAAATAACGTTTCTACATAGGGACTGAGCAGTTAGGACGAAATCTAATGTCAGAAAATGGCACTTTACTCTTGTGAATTTTCGGTTTTTTCAATTTTCTGAAAAAACCTATCATTAGATTTTCTTCAAAGTACGATAATCCTGCTTAAATAACGTTTTTACATAGGGATTGAGCAGTTAGGACGAAATCTAATGTCATAAAATGGCACTTTACTCTTGTGAATTTTCGGTTTTTTCAATTATCTGAAAAAACCTATCATCAGATTTTTTAAATACGAGAATCTTGCTTAACTAACGCTTTTACATTAGAATTAGGTATTGAGTACGAAATGTAATGTCAGAAAATGGCACATTACTCTTGTGATTTTTCGGTTTTTTTCAATTATCTGAAAAATCCTATCATTAGATTTTCTTCAAAATACGATATTCGTGCTTAAATAACGTTTTTACATAGGGATTAAGCATTTAGAACGAAGTCTAATGTCAGAAAATGGCACTTTGCTCTTGTGATTTTTCGGTCTTTCCGATTTTCTGAAAAAACCTATCATTAGATTTTCTTCAAGACACAATATTCTTGCTTAGATAACGTTTTTACATAGGGATTAAGCATTTAGAACAAAATCTAATGTCAGAAAATGGCACTTTACTCTTGTGATTTTTCGGTTTTTTCAATTTTCTGAAAACCCCTCCCATTAGATTTTCTTCAAAGTACGATATTCTTGCTTAAATATCGTTTTTACATACGGATTAAGCATTTAGAACGAAATCTAATGTCAGAAAATGGCACTTTACTCTTGTGTATTTTCGGTTTTTTCAATTTTCTGAAAAAACCTATCATTAGATTTTCTTCAAAGTACGATAATCCTGCTTAAATAACGTTTCTACATAGGGACTGAGCAGTTAGGACGAAATCTAATGTCATAAAATGGCACTTTACTCTTGTGAATTTTCGGTTTTTCCAATTTTCTGAAAAATCCTATCACCAGATTTTTTAAATACGAGAATCTTGCTTAACTAACGATTTTACATTAGAATTAGGTATTGAGTACGAAATCTAATGTCAGAAAATGGCACTTTACTCTTGTGAATTTTCGGTTTTTTCAATTTTCTGAAAAATCCTATCATTATATTTTCTTCAAAATACGATATTCGTGCTTAAATAACGTTTTTACATAGCGATTAAGCATTTAGAACGAAATGTAATGTCAGAAAATGGCACATTACTCTTGTGATTTTTCGGTTTTTTTCAATTTTCTGAAAAATCCTATCATTAGATTTTCTTCAAAATACGATATTCGTGCTTAGATAACGTTTTTACATAGGGATTAAGCATTTAGAACGAAGTCTAATGTCAGAAAATGGCACTTTACTCTTGTGATTTTACGGATTCTTCAATTTTTGAAAAAACCTATCATTAGAATGTTTAAATACGAGAATCTTGCTTAACTACCGATTTTACCTTAGGATTAAGTATTTAGAACGAAATGTAATGTCAGAAGATGGCGCTTTACTCTAGTGATTTTTCGGTTTTCTCAAATTTCTGAAAAATCCTAACATTAGATTTTCTTCAAAGTACGATATTCTTGATTAAATAACGTTTTTACATAGGGATTAAGCATTTAGAACGAAATCTAATGTCAGAAAATGACACTTTACTCTTGTGATTTTACGGTTTTTTCAATTTTCTGAAAAATCCTATCATTATATTTTCTTCAAAATACGATATTCGTGCTTAAATAACGTTTTTACATAGGGATTAAGCATTTAGAACGAAGTCTAATGTCAGAACATGGCACTTTACTCCTGTGATTTTTCGGTTTTTTCAATTTTCTGAAAAAACCTGTCATCAGATTTTTCAATACGAGAATCTTGCTTAACTAACGATTTTACATTAGAATTAAGTATTTAGAACGAAATCTAATGTCAGAAAATGGCACTTTACTCTTGTGAATTTTCGGTTTTTTCAATTTTCTGAAAAAACCTATCATTCGATTTTCTTCAAAGTACGATAATCCTGCTTAAATAACGCTTTTACATAGGGATTGATCAGTTAGGACGAAATCTAATGTCAGAAAATGGCACTTTACTCTTGTGAATTTTCGGTTTTTTCAATTTTCTGAAAAAACCTATCATTAGATTTTCTTCAAAGTACGATAATCCTGCTTAAATAACGTTTTTACATAGGGATTGAGCAGTTAGGACGAAATCTAATGTCATAAAATGGCACTTTACTCTTGTGAATTTTCGGTTTTTTCAATTATCTGAAAAAACCTATCATCAGATTTTTTAAATACGAGAATCTTGCTTAACTAACGCTTTTACATTAGAATTAGGTATTGAGTACGAAATGTAATGTCAGAAAATGGCACTTTACTCTTGTGATTTTTCTGTTTTTTTCATTTTTCTGAAAAATCCTATCATTAGATTTTCTCCAAAATACGATATTCGTGCTTAAATAACGTTTTTACATACGGATTAAGCATTTAGAACGAAATGTAATGTCAGAAAATGGCACATTACTCTTGTGATTTTTCGGTTTTTTTCAATTTTCTGAAAAATCCTATCATTAGATTTTCTTCAAAATACGATATTCGTGCTTAGATAACGTTTTTACATAGGGATTAAGCATTTAGAACGAAGTCTAATGTCAGAAAATGGCACTTTACTCTTGTGATTTTACGGATTCTTCAATTTTTGAAAAAACCTATCATTAGAATGTTTAAATACGAGAATCTTGCTTAACTACCGATTTTACCTTAGGATTAAGTATTTAGAACGAAATGTAATGTCAGAAGATGGCGCTTTACTCTAGTGATTTTTCGGTTTTCTCAAATTTCTGAAAAATCCTAACATTAGATTTTCTTCAAAGTACGATATTCTTGATTAAATAACGTTTTTACATAGGGATTAAGCATTTAGAACGAAATCTAATGTCAGAAAATGACACTTTACTCTTGTGATTTTACGGTTTTTCCAATTTTCTGAAAAAACCTATCACCAGATTTTTTAAATACGAGAATCTTGCTTAACTAACGATTTTATATTAGAATTAGGTATTGAGTACGAAATATAATGTCAGAAAATGGCGCTTTACTCTAGTGATTTTTCGGTTTTTTCAACTTTCTGTAAAAACCAATCATTAGATTTTCTTCAAAGTACGATATTCTTGCTTAAATATTGTTTTTACATAGGGATTAAGCATTTAGAACAAAATCTAATGTCAGAAAATGGCACTTTACTCTTGTGATTTTTCGGTTTTTTCAATTTTCTGAAAACACCTCCCATTACATTTTCTTCAAAGTACGATATTCTTGCTTAAATATCGTTTTTACATACGGATTAAGCATTTAGAACGAAATCTAATGTCAGAAAATGACACTTTACTCTTGTGAATTTTCGGTTTTTTCAATTTTCTGAAAAATCCTATCATTATATTTTCTTCAAAATACGATATTCGTGTTTAAATAACGTTTTTACATAGCGATTAAGCATTTAGAACGAAATGTAATGTCAGAAAATGGCACATTACTCTTGTGATTTTTCGGTTTTTTTCAATTTTCTGAAAAATCCTATCATTATATTTTCTTCAAAATACGATATTCGTGCTTAAATAACGTTTTTACATAGCGATTAAGCATTTAGAACGAAATGTAATGTCAGAAAATGGCACATTACTCTTGTGATTTTTCGGTTTTTTTCAATTTTCTGAAAAATCCTATCATTATATTTTCTTAAAAATACGATATTCGTGCTTAAATAACGTTTTTACATAGGGATTAAGCATTTAGAACGAAGTCTAATGTCAGAACATGGCACTTTACTCCTGTGATTTTTCGGTTTTTTCAATTTTCTGAAAAAACCTGTCATCAGATTTTTCAATACGAGAATCTTGCTTAACTAACGATTTTACATTAGAATTAAGTATTTAGAACGAAATCTAATGTCAGAAAATGGCACTTTACTCTTGTGAATTTTCGGTTTTTTCAATTTTCTGAAAAAACCTATCATTAGATTTTCTTCAAAGTACGATAATCCTGCTTAAATAACGCTTTTACATAGGGATTGATCAGTTAGAACGAAATCTAATGTCAGAAAATGGCACTTTACTCTTGTGAATTTTCGGTTTTTTCAATTATCTGAAAAAACCTATCACCAGATTTTTTAAATACGAGAATCTTGCTTAACTAACGATTTTACATTATAATTAGGTATTGAGTACGAAATCTAATGTCAGAAAATGGCACATTACTCTTGTGATTTTTCGGTTTTTTTCAATTTTCTGAAAAATCCTATCATTATATTTTCTTCAAAATACGATATTCGTGCTTAAATAACGTTTTTACATAGCGATTAAGCATTTAGAACGAAATGTAATGTCAGAAAATGGCACATTACTCTTGTGATTTTTCGGTTTTTTTCAATTTTCTGAAAAATCCTATCATTATATTTTCTTAAAAATACGATATTCGTGCTTAAATAACGTTTTTACATAGGGATTAAGCATTTAGAACGAAGTCTAATGTCAGAAAATGGCACTTTGCTCTTGTGATTTTTCGGTCTTTCCGATTTTCTGAAAAAACCTATCATTAGATTTTCTTCAAGACACAATATTCTTGCTTAGATAACGTTTTTACATAGGGATTAAGTATTTAGAACGAAATCTAACGTCAGAAAATGGCACTTTACTCTTGTGAATTTTCGGTTTTTTCAATTTTCTGAAAAAACCTATCACTAGATTTTCTTCAAAGTACGATATTCCTGCTTAAATAATGTTTTTACATAGGGATTGGGCATTTAGAACGAAATCTAATGACAGAAAATGGCAGTTTACACTTGTGATTTTTCGGTTTTTTCAATTTTCTAAAAGAATCAATCATTAGATTTTCTTCAAAGTCCGATATTCTTGCTTAGATAACGTTTTTACATAGGGATTAAGCATTTAGAACGAAATCTAATGTCAGAAAATGACACTTTACTCTTGTGATTTTACGGATTCTTCAATTTTTGAAAAAACCTATCATTAGAATGTTTTAATACGTGAATCTTGCTTAACTACCGATTTTACCTTAGCATTAAGTATTTAGAACGAAATGTAATGTCAGAAGATGGCGCTTTACTCTAGTGATTTTTCGGTTTTCTTAAATTTCTGAAAAATCCTATCATTAGATTTTCTTCAAAATACGATATTCGTGCTTAAAGAACGTTTTTACATAGGGATTAAGCATTTAGAATGAAATCTAATGTCAGAAAATGGCGCATAACTCTAGTGATTTTTCGGTTGTTTCAATTTTCTGTAAAATCCTATCATTAGATTTTCTACAAAATACGATATTCGAGCTTATATAACGAGTTTACAGAGGGATTAAGCATTTAGAATGAAATCTAATGTCAGAAAATGGCACTTTACTCTTGTGATTTTACGGTTTTTTCAATTTTCTGAAAAATCCTATCATTAGATTTTCTTCAAAATACGATATTCGTGCTTAAATAACGTTTTTACATAGGGATTAAGCATTTAGAACGAAATCTAATGTCAGAAAATGGCACTTTACTCTTGTGAATTTTCGGTTTTTTCAATTTTCTGAAAAAACCTATCATTAGATTTTCTTCAAAGTACGATAATCCTGCTTAAATAACGTTTTTACATAGGGATTGAACAGTTAGGACGAAATCTAATGTCAGAAAATGGCACTTTACTCTTGTGAATTTTCGGTTTTTTCAATTATCTGAAAAAACCTATCATCAGATTTTTTAAATACGAGAATCTTGCTTAACTAACGCTTTTACATTAGAATTAGGTATTGAGTACGAAATGTAATGTCAGAAAATGGCACTTTACTCTTGTGATTTTTCTGTTTTTTTCATTTTTCTGAAAAATCCTATCATTAGATTTTCTTCAAAATACGATATTCGTGCTTAAATAACGTTTTTACATAGGGATTAAGCATTTAGAACGAAATGTAATGTCAGAAAATGGCACATTACTCTTGTGATTTTTCGGTTTTTTTCAATGTTTTAATACGAGAATCTTGCTTAACTACCGATTTTACCTTAGCATTAAGTATTTAGAACGAAATGTAATGTCAGAAGATGGCGCTTTACTCTAGTGATTTTTCGGTTTTCTTAAATTTCTGAAAAATCCTATCATTAGATTTTCCTTCAAAATACGATATTCGTGCTTAAATAACGTTTTTACATAGGGATTAAGCATTTAGAACGAAGTCTAATGTCGGAAAATGGCACTTTACTCTTGTGATTTTACGGATTCTTCAATTTTTGAAAAAACCTATCATTAGAATGTTTAAATACGAGAATCTTGCTTAACTACCGATTTTACCTTAGCATTAAGTATTTAGAACGAAATGTAATGTCAGAAGATGGCGCTTTACTCTAGCGATTGTTCGGTTTTCTCAAATTTCTGAAAAATTCTAACATTAGATTTTCTTCAAAGTACGATATTCTTGCTTAAATAACGTTTCTACATAGGGATTAAGCATTTAGAACGAATTCTAACGTCAGAAAATTGCGCTTTACTCTAGTGATTTTTCGGTTTTTTCAATTTTCTGTAAAATCCTATCATTAGATTTTCTTCAAAATACGATAATCGTGCTTAAATAACGATTTTACATAGGGATTGAGCAGTTAGGACGAAATCTAATGTCAGAAAATGGCACTTTACTCTAGTGAATTTTCGGTTTTTTCAATTATCTGAAAAAACCTATCATCAGATTTTTTAAATACGAGAATCTTGCTTAACTAACGCTTTTACATTAGAATTAGGTATTGAGTACGAAATGTAATGTCAGAAAATGGCACTTTACTTTTGTGATTTTTCTGTTTTTTTCAATTTTCTGAAAAATCCTATCATTAGATTTTCTTCAAAATACGATATTCGTACTTAAATAACGTTTTTACATAGGGATTAAGTATTTAGAACGAAATGTAACGTCAGAAAATGGCACTTTACTCTTGTGAATTTTCGGTTTTTTCAATTTTCTGAAAAAACCTATCATTCGATTTTCTTCAAAGTACGATAATCCTGCTTAAATAACGCTTTTACATAGGGATTGATCAGTTAGGACGAAATCTAATGTCAGAAAATGGCACTTTACTCTTGTGAATTTTCGGTTTTTTCAATTATCTGAAAAAACCTATCACCAGATTTTTTAAATACGAGAATCTTGCTTAACTAACGATTTTACATTAGAATTAGGTATTGAGTACGAAATCTAATGTCAGAAAATGGCACTTTACTCTTGTGAATTTTCGGTTTTTTCAATTATCTGAAAAATCCTATCATTAGATTTTCTTCAAAATACGATATTCGTGCTTAAATAACGTTTTTACATAGGGGTTAAGCATTTAGAACGAAGTCTAATGTCAGAAAATGGCACTTTACTCTTGTGAATTTTCGGTTTTTTCAATTTTCTGAAAAAACCTATCATTAGATTTTCTTCAAAGTACGATAATCCTGCTTAAATAACGTTTTTACATAGGGATTGAGCAGTTAGGACGAAATCTAATGTCATAAAATGGCACTTTACTCTTGTGAATTTTCGGTTTTTTCAATTATCTGAAAAAACCTATCATCAGATTTTTTAAATACGAGAATCTTGCTTAACTAACGCTTTTACATTAGAATTAGGTATTGAGTACGAAATGTAATGTCAGAAAATGGCACTTTACTCTTGTGATTTTTCTGTTTTTTTCAATTTTCTGAAAAATCCTAACATTAGATTTTCTTCAAAGTACGATATTCTTGCTTAAATATCGTTTTTACATAGGGATTAGGCATTTAGAACGAAATCTAATGACAGAAAATGGCACTTTACTCTTGTGATTTTTCGGTTTTTTCAATTTTCTGAAAGAATCTATCATTAGATTTTTTAAATACGACAATCTTGATTATATAACAATTTTACATTAGAATTAAGTTTTTAGAACGAAATGTAATGTCAGAAAATGTCACTTTACTCTTGTGAATTTTCGGTTTTTTCAATTTTCTGAAAGAATCTATCATTAGATTTTTTAAATACGACAATCTTGCTTATATAACAATTTTACATTAGAATTAAGTTTTTAGAACGAAATGTAATGTCAGAAAATGTCACTTTACTCTTGTGAATTTTCGGTTTTTTTAATTTTCTGAAAAAACCTATCATTAGATTTTCTTCAAAGTACGATATTCCTGCTTAAATAACGTTTTTACATAGGGATTGAGCAGTTAGGACGAAATCTAATGTCAGAAAATGGCGCTTTGCTCTAGTGATTTTTCGGTTTTTCAATTTTCTGAAAAAACCTATCATTAGATGTTCTCCAAAGTACGATATTCTTGCTTAAATATCGTTTTTACATAGGGATTAGGAATTTAGAACGAAATCAAATGACAGAAAATGGCACTTTACTCTTGTGATTTTTCGGTTTTTTCAATTTTCTGAAAGAATCTATCATTAGATTTTTTAAATACGACAATCTTGCTTAACTAACGCTTTTACATTAGAATTAGGTATTGAGTACGAAATGTAATGTCAGAAAATGGCACTTTACTTTTGTGATTTTTCTGTTTTTTTCAATTTTCTGAAAAATCCTATCATTAGATTTTCTTCAAAATACGATATTCGTGCTTAAATAACGTTTTTACATAGGGATTAAGCATTTAGAACGAAATGTAACGTCAGAAAATGGCACTTTGCTCTTGTGATTTTTCGGTTTTTCCAATTTTCTGAAAAAACCTATCATTAGATTTTCTTCAAGACACAATATTCTTGCTTAGATGACGTTTTTACATAGGGATTAAGCATTTAGAACGACATCTAATGTCAGAAAATGACACTATACTCTTGTGATTTTACGGTTTTTCCAATTTTCTGAAAAAACCTATCATCAGATTTTTTAAATACGAGAATCTTGCTTAACTAACGATTTTACATTAGAATTAGGTATTGAGTACGAAATATAATGTCAGAAAATGGCACTTTACTCTTGTGATTTTTCGGTTTTTTTCAATTTTCTGAAAAATCCTATCATTAGATTTTCTTCAAAATACGATATTCCTGCTTAAATAACGTTTTTACATAGGGATTGAGCAGTTAGGACGAAATCTAATGTCAGAAAATGGCGCTTTGCTCTAGTGATTTTTCGGTTTTTCAATTTTCTGAAAAAACCTATCATTAGATGTTCTCCAAAGTACGATATTCTTGCTTAAATATCGTTTTTACATAGGGATTAGGAATTTAGAACGAAATCAAATGACAGGAAATGGCACTTTACTCTTGTTATTTTTCGGTTTTTTCAATTTTCTGAAAGAATCTATCATTAGATTTTTTAAATACGACAATCTTGCTTAACTAACGCTTTTACATTAGAATTAGGTATTGGGTACGAAATGTAATGTCAGAAAATGGCACTTTACCTTTGTGATTTTTCTGTTTTTTTCAATTTTCTGAAAAATCCTATCATTAGATTTTCTTCAAAATACGATATTCGTGCTTAAATAACGTTTTTACATAGGGATTAAGCATTTAGAACGAAATGTAACGTCAGAAAATGGCACTTTGCTCTTGTGATTTTTCGGTTTTTCCAATTTTCTGAAAAAACCTATCATTAGATTTTCTTCAAGACACAATATTCTTGCTTAGATGACGTTTTTACATAGGGATTAAGCATTTAGAACGACATCTAATGTCAGAAAATGACACTTTACTCTTGTGATTTTACGGTTTTTCCAATTTTCTGAAAAAACCTATCATCAGATTTTTTAAATACGAGAATCTTGCTTAACTAACGATTTTACATTAGAATTAGGTATTGAGTACGAAATATAATGTCAGAAAATGGCACTTTACTCTTGTGATTTTTCGGTTTTTTTCAATTTTCTGAAAAATCCTATCATTAGATTTTCTTCAAAATACGATATTCGTGCTTAAATAACGTTTTTATATAGGGATTAAGCATGTAGAACGAAATGTAACGTCAGAAAATGGCACTCTGCTCTTGTGATTTTTCGGTTTTTCCAATTTTCTGAAAAAACCTATCATTAGATTTTCTTCAAGACACAATATTCTTGCTTAGATAACGTTTTTACATAGGGATTAAGCATTTAGAACGACATCTAATGTTAGAAAATGACACTTTACTCTTGCGATTTTACGGTTTTTCCAATTTTCTGAAAAAACCTATCATCAGATTTTTTAAATACGAGAATCTTGCTTAACTAACGATTTTACATTAGAATTAGGTATTGAGTACGAAATATAATGTCAGAAAATGGCGCTTTGCTCTAGTGATTTTTCGGTTTTTTCAATTTTCTGAAAAAACCTATCATTAGATTTTCTTCAAAGCACGATATTCTTGCTTAAATATCGTTTTTACATAGGGATTAGGCATTTAGAACGAAATCTAATGACAGAAAATGGCACTTTACTCTTGTGATTTTTCGGTTTTTTCAATTTTCTGAAAGAATCTATCATTAGATTTTTTAAATACGACAATCTTGCTTATATAACAATTTTACATTAGAATTAAGTTTTTAGAACGAAATGTAATCTCAGAAAATGTCACTTTACTCTTGTGATTTTTCGGTTTTTCCAATTTTCTGAAAAAACCTATCATTAGATTTTCTTCAAAGTACGATATTCGTGCTTAAATAACGTTTTTACATAGGGATTGGGCATTTAGAACGAAATCTAATGTCAGAAAATGGCACTTTACTCTTGTGAATTTCCGGTTTTTTCAATTATCTGAAAAAACCTATCATCAGATTTTTTAAATACGAGAATCTTGCTTAACTAACGCTTTTACATTAGAATTAGGTATTGAGTACGAAATGTAATGTCAGAAAATGGCACTTTACTCTTGTGATTTTTCTGTTTTTTTCAATTTTCTGAAAAATCCTAACATTAGATTTTCTTCAAAGTACGATATTCTTGCTTAAATAACGTTTCTACATAGGGATTAAGCATTTAGAACGAATTCTAACGTCAGAAAACTGCGCTTTACTCAAGTGATTTTTCGGTTTTTCCTAATTTCTGAAAGCATCAATCTTTAGATTTTCTTCAAAGTACGATATTCCTGCTTAAATAACGTTTTTACATAGGGATTGTGCATTTAGAATGAAATCTAACGTCAGAAAATGGCACTTTACTTTTGTGATTTTTCTGTTTTTTTCAATTTTCTGAAAAATCCTATCATTAGATTTTCTTCAAGACACAATATTCTTGCTTAGATAACGTTTTTACATAGGGATTAAGCATTTAGAACGACATCTAATGTCAGAAAATGACACTTTACTCTTGTGATTTTACGGTTTTTCCAATTTTCTGAAAAAATCTATCATCAGATTTTTTAAATACGAGAATCTTGCTCAACTAACGCTTTTACATTAGAATTAGGTATTGAGTACGAAATGTAATGTCAGAAAATGGCACTTTACTCTTGTGATTTTTCTGTTTTTTTCAATTTTCTGAAAAATCCTATCATTAGATTTTCTTCAAAGTACGATATTCTTGCTTAAATAACGTTTCTACATAGGGATTAAGCATTTAGAACGAATTCTAACGTCAGAAAACTGCGCTTTACTCAAGTGATTTTTCGGTTTTTTCTAATTTCTGAAAGCATCAATCATTAGATTTTCTTCAAGACACAATATTCGTACTTAAATAACGTTTTTACATAGGGATTAGGCATTTAGAACGAAATGTAATGTCAGAAAATGGCACATTACTCTTGTGATTTTTCGGTTTTTTTCAATTTTCTGAAAAATCCTATCATCAGATTTTCTTCAAAATACGATATTCGTGCTTAAATAACGTTTTTACATAGGGATTAAGCATGTAGAACGAAATGTAACGTCAGAAAATGGCACTCTGCTCTTCTGATTTTTCGGTTTTTCCAATTTTCTGAAAAAACCTATCATTAGATTTTCTTCAAGACACAATATTCTTGCTTAAATATCGTTTTTACATAGGGATTAGGCATTTAGAACGAAATCTAATGACAGAAAATGGCACTTTACTCCTGTGATTTTTCGGTTTTTTCAATTTTCTGAAAAAACCTGTCTTCAGATTTTTTAAATACGAGAATCTTGCTTAACTAACGCTTTTACATTAGAATTAGGTATTGAGTACGAAATGTAATGTCAGAAAATGGCACTTTACTCTTGTGATTTTTCTGTTTTTTTCAATTTTCTGAAAAATCCTAACATTAGATTTTCTTCAAAGTACGATATTCTTGCTTAAATATCGTTTTTACATAGGGATTATGTATTTAGAACGAAATCTAATGACAGAAAATGGCACTTTACTCTTGTGATTTTTCGGTTTTTTCAATTTTCTGAAAGAATCTATCATTAGATTTTTTAGATACGACAATCTTGCTTATATAACAATTTACATTAGAATTAAGTTTTTAGAACGAAATGTAATGTCAGAAAATGTCACTTTACTCTTGTGAATTTTCGGTTTTTTCAATTTTCTGAAAGAATCTATCATTAGATTTTTTAAATACGACAATCTTGCTTATATAACAATTTTACATTAGAATTAAGTTTTTAGAACGAAATGTAATGTCAGAAAATGTCACTTTACTCTTGTGAATTTTCGGTTTTTTCAATTTTCTGAAAAAACCTATCATTAGATTTTCTTCAAAGTACGATATTCCTGCTTAAATAACGTTTTTACATAGGGATTGAGCAGTTAGGACGAAATCTAATGTCAGAAAATGGCACTTTACTCTTGTGAATTTTCGGTTTTTTCAATTATCTGAAAAAACCTATCATCAGATTTTTTAAATACGAGAATCTTGCTTAACTAACGCTTTTACATTAGAATTAGGTATTGAGTACGAAATGTAATGTCAGAAAATGGCACTTTACTTTTGTGATTTTTCTGTTTTTTTCAATTTTCTGAAAAATCCTATCATTAGATTTTCTTCAAAATACGATATTCGTGCTTAAATAACGTTTTTACATAGGGATTAAGCATTTAGAACGAAGTCTAATGTCAGAACATGGCACTTTACTCCTGTGATTTTTCGGTTTTTTCAATTTTCTGAAAAAACCTGTCATCAGATTTTTCAATACGAGAATCTTGCTTAACTAACGATTTTACATTAGAATTAAGTATTTAGAACGAAATCTAATGTCAGAAAATGGCACTTTACTCTTGTGAATTTTCGGTTTTTTCAATTTTCTGAAAAAACCTATCATTAGATTTTCTTCAAAGTACGATAATCCTGCTTAAATAACGCTTTTACATAGGGATTGATCAGTTAGGACGAAATCTAATGTCAGAAAATGGCACTTTACTCTTGTGAATTTTCGGTTTTTTCAATTATCTGAAAAAACCTATCACCAGATTTTTTAAATACGAGAATCTTGCTTAACTAACGATTTTACATTATAATTAGGTATTGAGTACGAAATGTAATGTCAGAAAATGGCACATTACTCTTGTGATTTTTTCTGTTTTTTTCAATTTTCTGAAAAATCCTAACATTAGATTTTCTTCAAAGTACGATATTCTTGCTTAAATATCGTTTTTACATAGGGATTATGTATTTAGAACGAAATCTAATGACAGAAAATGGCACTTTACTCTTGTGATTTTTCGGTTTTTTCAATTTTCTGAAAGAATCTATCATTAGATTTTTTAAATACGACAATCTTGCTTATATAACAATTTTACATTAGAATTAAGTTTTTAGAACGAAATGTAATGTCAGAAAATGTCACTTTACTCTTGTGAATTTTCGGTGTTTTCAATTTTCTGAAAGAATCTATCATTAGATTTTTTAAATACGACAATCTTGCTTATATAACAATTTTACATTAGAATTAAGTTTTTAGAACGAAATGTAATGTCAGAAAATGTCACTTTACTCTTGTGAATTTTCGGTTTTTTCAATTTTCTGAAAAAACCTATCATTAGATTTTCTTCAAAGTACGATATTCCTGCTTAAATAACGTTTTTACATAGGGATTAAGCATTTAGAACGACATCTAATGTCAGAAAATGACACTTTACTCTTGTGATTTTACGGTTTTTCCAATTTTCTGAAAAAACCTATCATCAGATTTTTTAAATACGAGAATCTTGCTCAACTAACGCTTTTACATTAGAATTAGGTATTGAGTACGAAATGTAATGTCAGAAAATGGCACTTTACTTTTGTGATTTTTCTGTTTTTTTCAATTTTCTGAAAAATCCTATCATTAGATTTTCTTCAAAATACGATATTCGTACTTAAATAACGTTTTTACATAGGGATTAGGCATTTAGAACGAAATGTAATGTCAGAAAATGGCACATTACTCTTGTGATTTTTCGGTTTTTTTCAATTTTCTGAAAAATCCTATCATCAGATTTTCTTCAAAATACGATATTCGTGCTTAAATAACGTTTTTACATAGGGATTAAGCATGTAGAACGAAATGTAACGTCAGAAAATGGCACTCTGCTCTTCTGATTTTTCGGTTTTTCCAATTTTCTGAAAAAACCTATCATTAGATTTTCTTCAAGACACAATATTCTTGCTTAAATATCGTTTTTACATAGGGATTAGGCATTTAGAACGAAATCTAATGACAGAAAATGGCACTTTACTCCTGTGATTTTTCGGTTTTTTCAATTTTCTGAAAAAACCTGTCTTCAGATTTTTTAAATACGAGAATCTTGCTTAACTAACGCTTTTACATTAGAATTAGGTATTGAGTACGAAATGTAATGTCAGAAAATGGCACTTTACTCTTGTGATTTTTCTGTTTTTTTCAATTTTCTGAAAAATCCTAACATTAGATTTTCTTCAAAGTACGATATTCTTGCTTAAATATCGTTTTTACATAGGGATTATGTATTTAGAACGAAATCTAATGACAGAAAATGGCACTTTACTCTTGTGATTTTTCGGTTTTTTCAATTTTCTGAAAGAATCTATCATTAGATTTTTTAAATACGACAATCTTGCTTATATAACAATTTTACATTAGAATTAAGTTTTTAGAACGAAATGTAATGTCAGAAAATGTCACTTTACTCTTGTGAATTTTCGGTTTTTTCAATTTTCTGAAAGAATCTATCATTAGATTTTTTAAATACGACAATCTTGCTTATATAACAATTTTACATTAGAATTAAGTTTTTAGAACGAAATGTAATGTCAGAAAATGTCACTTTACTCTTGTGAATTTTCGGTTTTTTCAATTTTCTGAAAAAACCTATCATTAGATTTTCTTCAAAGTACGATATTCCTGCTTAAATAACGTTTTTACATAGGGATTGAGCAGTTAGGACGAAATCTAATGTCAGAAAATGGCACTTTACTCTTGTGAATTTTCGGTTTTTTCAATTATCTGAAAAAACCTATCATCAGATTTTTTAAATACGAGAATCTTGCTTAACTAACGCTTTTACATTAGAATTAGGTATTGAGTACGAAATGTAATGTCAGAAAATGGCACTTTACTTTTGTGATTTTTCTGTTTTTTTCAATTTTCTGAAAAATCCTATCATTAGATTTTCTTCAAAATACGATATTCGTGCTTAAATAACGTTTTTACATAGGGATTAAGCATGTAGAACGAAATGTAACGTCAGAAAATGGCACTCTGCTCTTGTGATTTTTCGGTTTTTCCAATTTTCTGAAAAAACCTATCATTAGATTTTCTTCAAGACACAATATTCTTGCTTAGATAACGTTTTTACATAGGGATTAGGCATTTAGAACGAAATATAATGACAGAAAATGGCACTTTACTCTTGTGATTTTTCGGTTTTTTCAATTTTCTGAAAGAATCTATCATTAGATTTTTTTAATACGACAATTTTGCTTATATAACAATTTTACATTAGAATTAAGTATTTAGAACGAAATCTAATGTCAGAAAATGGCACTTTACTCTTGTGAATTTTCGGTTTTTTCAATTTTCTGAAAAAACCTATCATTAGATTTTCTTCAAAGTACGATAATCCTGCTTAAATAACGTTTTTACATAGGGATTAAGCATTTAGAACGAAATGTAACGTCAGAAAATGGCACTTTGCTCTTGTGATTTTTCGGTTTTTCCAATTTTCTGAAAAAACCTATCATTAGATTTTCTTCAAGACACAATATTCTTGCTTAGATGACGTTTTTACATAGGGATTAAGCATTTAGAACGACATCTAATGTCAGAAAATGACACTTTACTCTTGTGATTTTACGGTTTTTCCAATTTTCTGAAAAAACCTATCATCAGATTTTTTAAATACGAGAATCTTGCTTAACTAACGATTTTACATTAGAATTAGGTATTGAGTACGAAATATAATGTCAGAAAATGGCACTTTACTCTTGTGATTTTTCGGTTTTTTTCAATTTTCTGAAAAATCCTATCATTAGATTTTCTTCAAAATACGATATTCCTGCTTAAATAACGTTTTTACATAGGGATTGAGCAGTTAGGACGAAATCTAATGTCAGAAAATGGCGCTTTGCTCTAGTGATTTTTCGGTTTTTCAATTTTCTGAAAAAACCTATCATTAGATGTTCTCCAAAGTACGATATTCTTGCTTAAATATCGTTTTTACATAGGGATTAGGAATTTAGAACGAAATCAAATGACAGGAAATGGCACTTTACTCTTGTTATTTTTCGGTTTTTTCAATTTTCTGAAAGAATCTATCATTAGATTTTTTAAATACGACAATCTTGCTTAACTAACGCTTTTACATTAGAATTAGGTATTGGGTACGAAATGTAATGTCAGAAAATGGCACTTTACCTTTGTGATTTTTCTGTTTTTTTCAATTTTCTGAAAAATCCTATCATTAGATTTTCTTCAAAATACGATATTCGTGCTTAAATAACGTTTTTACATAGGGATTAAGCATTTAGAACGAAATGTAACGTCAGAAAATGGCACTTTGCTCTTGTGATTTTACGGTTTTTCCAATTTTCTGAAAAAACCTATCATCAGATTTTTTAAATACGAGAATCTTGCTTAACTAACGATTTTACATTAGAATTAGGTATTGAGTACGAAATATAATGTCAGAAAATGGCACTTTACTCTTGTGATTTTTCGGTTTTTTTCAATTTTCTGAAAAATCCTATCATTAGATTTTCTTCAAAATACGATATTCGTGCTTAAATAACGTTTTTATATAGGGATTAAGCATGTAGAACGAAATGTAACGTCAGAAAATGGCACTCTGCTCTTGTGATTTTTCGGTTTTTCCAATTTTCTGAAAAAACCTATCATTAGATTTTCTTCAAGACACAATATTCTTGCTTAGATAACGTTTTTACATAGGGATTAAGCATTTAGAACGACATCTAATGTTAGAAAATGACACTTTACTCTTGCGATTTTACGGTTTTTCCAATTTTCTGAAAAAACCTATCATCAGATTTTTTAAATACGAGAATCTTGCTTAACTAACGATTTTACATTAGAATTAGGTATTGAGTACGAAATATAATGTCAGAAAATGGCGCTTTGCTCTAGTGATTTTTCGGTTTTTTCAATTTTCTGAAAAAACCTATCATTAGATTTTCTTCAAAGCACGATATTCTTGCTTAAATATCGTTTTTACATAGGGATTAGGCATTTAGAACGAAATCTAATGACAGAAAATGGCACTTTACTCTTGTGATTTTTCGGTTTTTTCAATTTTCTGAAAAATCCTAACATTAGATTTTCTTCAAAGTACGATATTCTTGCTTAAATATCGTTTTTACACAGGGATTAGGCATTTAAAACGAATTCTAATGACAGAAAATGCCACTTTACTCTTGTGATTTTTCGGTTTTTCCAATTTTCTGAAAGAATCTATCATTAGATTTTTTAAATACGACAATCTTGATTATATAACAATTTTACATTAGAATTAAGTTTTTAGAACGAAATGTAATGTCAGAAAATGTCACTTTACTCTTGTGAATTTTCGGTTTTTTCAATTTTCTGAAAAAACCTATCATTAGATTTTCTTCAAAGTACGATATTCCTGCTTAAATAACGTTTTTACATAGGGATTGAGCAGTTAGGACGAAATCTAATGTCAGAAAATGGCGCTTTGCTCTAGTGATTTTTCGGTTTTTTCAATTTTCTGAAAAAACCTATCATTAGATGTTCTTCAAAGTACGATATTCTTGCTTAAATATCGTTTTTACATAGGGATTAGGAATTCAGAACGAAATCTAATGACAGAAAATGGCACTTTACTCTTGTGATTTTTCGGTTTTTTCAATTTTCTGAAAGAATCTATCATTAGATTTTTTAAATACGACAATCTTGCTTATATAACAATTTTACATTAGAATTAAGTTTTTAGAACGAAATGTAATCTCAGAAAATGTCACTTTACTCTTGTGAATTTTCTGTTTTTTCAATTTTCTGAAAGAATCTATCATTAGATTTTTTAAATACGACAATCTTGCTTATATAACAATTTTACATTAGAATTAAGTTTTTAGAACGAAATGTAATGTCAGAAAATGTCACGTTACTCTTGTGATTTCTCTGTTTTTTTCAATTTTCTGAAAAATCCTATCATTAGATTTTCTTCAAAATACGATATTCGTGCTTAAATAACGTTTCTACATAGGGATTAAGCATTTAGAACGAAATGTAATGTCAGAAAATGGCACTTTGCTCTTGTGAATTTTCGGTTTTTCCAATTTTCTGAAAAATCCTATCATTAGATTTTCTTCAAAATACGATATTCGTGCTTAAATAACGTTTTTACATAGGGATTAAGCATTTAGAACGAAATCTAATGTCAGAAAATGGCACTTTACTCTTGTGAATATTCGGTTTTTTCAATTATCTGAAAAAACCTATCATCAGATTTTTTAAATACGAGAATCTTGCTTAACTAACGCTTTTACATTAGAATTAGGTATTGAGTACGAAATGTAATGTCAGAAAATGGCACTTTACTCTTGTGATTTTTCTGTTTTTTTCAATTTTCTGAAAAATCCTAACATTAGATTTTCTTCAAAGTACGATATTCTTGCTTAAATATCGTTTTTACATAGGGATTAGGCATTTAGAACGAAATCTAATGACAGAAAATGGCACTTTACTCTTGTGATTTTTCGGTTTTTTCAATTTTCTGAAAGAATCTATCATTAGATTTTTTAAATACGACAATCTTGATTATATAACAATTTTACATTAGAATTAAGTTTTTAGAACGAAATGTAATGTCAGAAAATGTCACTTTACTCTTGTGAATTTTCGGTTTTTTCAATTTTCTGAAAGAATCTATCATTAGATTTTTTAAATACGACAATCTTGCTTATATAACAATTTTACATTAGAATTAAGTTTTTAGAACGAAATGTAATGTCAGAAAATGTCACTTTACTCTTGTGAATTTTCGGTTTTTTTAATTTTCTGAAAAAACCTATCATTAGATTTTCTTCAAAGTACGATATTCCTGCTTAAATAACGTTTTTACATAGGGATTGAGCAGTTAGGACGAAATCTAATGTCAGAAAATGGCGCTTTGCTCTAGTGATTTTTCGGTTTTTCAATTTTCTGAAAAAACCTATCATTAGATGTTCTCCAAAGTACGATATTCTTGCTTAAATATCGTTTTTACATAGGGATTAGGAATTTAGAACGAAATCAAATGACAGAAAATGGCACTTTACTCTTGTGATTTTTCGGTTTTTTCAATTTTCTGAAAGAATCTATCATTAGATTTTTTAAATACGACAATCTTGCTTAACTAACGCTTTTACATTAGAATTAGGTATTGAGTACGAAATGTAATGTCAGAAAATGGCACTTTACTTTTGTGATTTTTCTGTTTTTTTCAATTTTCTGAAAAATCCTATCATTAGATTTTCTTCAAAATACGATATTCGTGCTTAAATAACGTTTTTACATAGGGATTAAGCATTTAGAACGAAATGTAACGTCAGAAAATGGCACTTTGCTCTTGTGATTTTTCGGTTTTTCCAATTTTCTGAAAAAACCTATCATTAGATTTTCTTCAAGACACAATATTCTTGCTTAGATGACGTTTTTACATAGGGATTAAGCATTTAGAACGACATCTAATGTCAGAAAATGACACTTTACTCTTGTGATTTTACGGTTTTTCCAATTTTCTGAAAAAACCTATCATCAGATTTTTTAAATACGAGAATCTTGCTTAACTAACGATTTTACATTAGAATTAGGTATTGAGTACGAAATATAATGTCAGAAAATGGCACTTTACTCTTGTGATTTTTCGGTTTTTTTCAATTTTCTGAAAAATCCTATCATTAGATTTTCTTCAAAATACGATATTCCTGCTTAAATAACGTTTTTACATAGGGATTGAGCAGTTAGGACGAAATCTAATGTCAGAAAATGGCGCTTTGCTCTAGTGATTTTTCGGTTTTTCAATTTTCTGAAAAAACCTATCATTAGATGTTCTCCAAAGTACGATATTCTTGCTTAAATATCGTTTTTACATAGGGATTAGGAATTTAGAACGAAATCAAATGACAGGAAATGGCACTTTACTCTTGTTATTTTTCGGTTTTTTCAATTTTCTGAAAGAATCTATCATTAGATTTTTTAAATACGACAATCTTGCTTAACTAACGCTTTTACATTAGAATTAGGTATTGGGTACGAAATGTAATGTCAGAAAATGGCACTTTACCTTTGTGATTTTTCTGTTTTTTTCAATTTTCTGAAAAATCCTATCATTAGATTTTCTTCAAAATACGATATTCGTGCTTAAATAACGTTTTTACATAGGGATTAAGCATTTAGAACGAAATGTAACGTCAGAAAATGGCACTTTGCTCTTGTGATTTTTCGGTTTTTCCAATTTTCTGAAAAAACCTATCATTAGATTTTCTTCAAGACACAATATTCTTGCTTAGATGACGTTTTTACATAGGGATTAAGCATTTAGAACGACATCTAATGTCAGAAAATGACACTTTACTCTTGTGATTTTACGGTTTTTCCAATTTTCTGAAAAAACCTATCATCAGATTTTTTAAATACGAGAATCTTGCTTAACTAACGATTTTACATTAGAATTAGGTATTGAGTACGAAATATAATGTCAGAAAATGGCACTTTACTCTTGTGATTTTTCGGTTTTTTTCAATTTTCTGAAAAATCCTATCATTAGATTTTCTTCAAAATACGATATTCGTGCTTAAATAACGTTTTTATATAGGGATTAAGCATGTAGAACGAAATGTAACGTCAGAAAATGGCACTCTGCTCTTGTGATTTTTCGGTTTTTCCAATTTTCTGAAAAAACCTATCATTAGATTTTCTTCAAGACACAATATTCTTGCTTAGATAACGTTTTTACATAGGGATTAAGCATTTAGAACGACATCTAATGTTAGAAAATGACACTTTACTCTTGCGATTTTACGGTTTTTCCAATTTTCTGAAAAAACCTATCATCAGATTTTTTAAATACGAGAATCTTGCTTAACTAACGATTTTACATTAGAATTAGGTATTGAGTACGAAATATAATGTCAGAAAATGGCGCTTTGCTCTAGTGATTTTTCGGTTTTTTCAATTTTCTGAAAAAACCTATCATTAGATTTTCTTCAAAGCACGATATTCTTGCTTAAATATCGTTTTTACATAGGGATTAGGCATTTAGAACGAAATCTAATGACAGAAAATGGCACTTTACTCTTGTGATTTTTCGGTTTTTTCAATTTTCTGAAAAAACCTATCATTAGATTTTCTTCAAGACACAATATTCTTGCTTAGATGACGTTTTTACATAGGGATTAAGCATTTAGAACGACATCTAATGTCAGAAAATGACACTTTACTCTTGTGATTTTACGGTATTTCCAATTTTCTGAAAAAACCTATCATCAGATTTTTTAAATACGAGAATCTTGCTTAACTAACGATTTTACATTAGAATTAGGTATTGAGTACGAAATATAATGTCAGAAAATGGCACTTTACTCTTGTGATTTTTCGGTTTTTTTCAATTTTCTGAAAAATCCTATCATTAGATTTTCTTCAAAATACGATATTCCTGCTTAAATAACGTTTTTACATAGGGATTGAGCAGTTAGGACGAAATCTAATGTCAGAAAATGGCGCTTTGCTCTAGTGATTTTTCGGTTTTTCAATTTTCTGAAAAAACCTATCATTAGATGTTCTCCAAAGTACGATATTCTTGCTTAAATATCGTTTTTACATAGGGATTAGGAATTTAGAACGAAATCAAATGACAGGAAATGGCACTTTACTCTTGTTATTTTTCGGTTTTTTCAATTTTCTGAAAGAATCTATCATTAGATTTTTTAAATACGACAATCTTGCTTAACTAACGCTTTTACATTAGAATTAGGTATTGGGTACGAAATGTAATGTCAGAAAATGGCACTTTACCTTTGTGATTTTTCTGTTTTTTTCAATTTTCTGAAAAATCCTATCATTAGATTTTCTTCAAAATACGATATTCGTGCTTAAATAACGTTTTTACATAGGGATTAAGCATTTAGAACGAAATGTAACGTCAGAAAATGGCACTTTGCTCTTGTGATTTTTCGGTTTTTCCAATTTTCTGAAAAAACCTATCATTAGATTTTCTTCAAGACACAATATTCTTGCTTAGATGACGTTTTTACATAGGGATTAAGCATTTAGAACGACATCTAATGTCAGAAAATGACACTTTACTCTTGTGATTTTACGGTTTTTCCAATTTTCTGAAAAAACCTATCATCAGATTTTTTAAATACGAGAATCTTGCTTAACTAACGATTTTACATTAGAATTAGGTATTGAGTACGAAATATAATGTCAGAAAATGGCACTTTACTCTTGTGATTTTTCGGTTTTTTTCAATTTTCTGAAAAATCCTATCATTAGATTTTCTTCAAAATACGATATTCGTGCTTAAATAACGTTTTTATATAGGGATTAAGCATGTAGAACGAAATGTAACGTCAGAAAATGGCACTCTGCTCTTGTGATTTTTCGGTTTTTCCAATTTTCTGAAAAAACCTATCATTAGATTTTCTTCAAGACACAATATTCTTGCTTAGATAACGTTTTTACATAGGGATTAAGCATTTAGAACGACATCTAATGTTAGAAAATGACACTTTACTCTTGCGATTTTACGGTTTTTCCAATTTTCTGAAAAAACCTATCATCAGATTTTTTAAATACGAGAATCTTGCTTAACTAACGATTTTACATTAGAATTAGGTATTGAGTACGAAATATAATGTCAGAAAATGGCGCTTTGCTCTAGTGATTTTTCGGTTTTTTCAATTTTCTGAAAAAACCTATCATTAGATTTTCTTCAAAGCACGATATTCTTGCTTAAATATCGTTTTTACATAGGGATTAGGCATTTAGAACGAAATCTAATGACAGAAAATGGCACTTTACTCTTGTGATTTTTCGGTTTTTTCAATTTTCTGAAAGAATCTATCATTAGATTTTTTAAATACGACAATCTTGCTTATATAACAATTTTACATTAGAATTAAGTTTTTAGAACGAAATGTAATCTCAGAAAATGTCACTTTACTCTTGTGATTTTTCGGTTTTTCCAATTTTCTGAAAAAACCTATCATTAGATTTTCTTCAAAGTACGATATTCGTGCTTAAATAACGTTTTTACATAGTGATTGGGCATTTAGAACGAAATCTAATGTCAGAAAATGGCACTTTACTCTTGTGAATTTCCGGTTTTTTCAATTATCTGAAAAAACCTATCATCAGATTTTTTAAATACGAGAATCTTGCTTAACTAACGCTTTTACATTAGAATTAGGTATTGAGTACGAAATGTAATGTCAGAAAATGGCACTTTACTCTTGTGATTTTTCTGTTTTTTTCAATTTTCTGAAAAATCCTAACATTAGATTTTCTTCAAAGTACGATATTCTTGCTTAAATAACGTTTCTACATAGGGATTAAGCATTTAGAACGAATTCTAACGTCAGAAAACTGCGCTTTACTCAAGTGATTTTTCGGTTTTTCCTAATTTCTGAAAGCATCAATCTTTAGATTTTCTTCAAAGTACGATATTCCTGCTTAAATAACGTTTTTACATAGGGATTGTGCATTTAGAATGAAATCTAACGTCAGAAAATGGCACTTTACTTTTGTGATTTTTCTGTTTTTTTCAATTTTCTGAAAAATCCTATCATTAGATTTTCTTCAAGACACAATATTCTTGCTTAGATAACGTTTTTACATAGGGATTAAGCATTTAGAACGACATCTAATGTCAGAAAATGACACTTTACTCTTGTGATTTTACGGTTTTTCCAATTTTCTGAAAAAACCTATCATCAGATTTTTTAAATACGAGAATCTTGCTCAACTAACGCTTTTACATTAGAATTAGGTATTGAGTACGAAATGTAATGTCAGAAAATGGCACTTTACTCTTGTGATTTTTCTGTTTTTTTCAATTTTCTGAAAAATCCTATCATTAGATTTTCTTCAAAGTACGATATTCTTGCTTAAATAACGTTTCTACATAGGGATTAAGCATTTAGAACGAATTCTAACGTCAGAAAACTGCGCTTTACTCAAGTGATTTTTCGGTTTTTTCTAATTTCTGAAAGCATCAATCTTTAGATTTTCTTCAAAGTACGATATTCCTGCTTAAATAACGTTTTTACATAGGGATTGTGCATTTAGAATGAAATCTAACGTCAGAAAATGGCACTTTGCTCTTGTGATTTTTCAGTTTTTCCAATTTTCTGAAAAAACCTATCATTAGATTTTCTTCAAGACACAATATTCTTGCTTAGATAACGTTTTTACATAGGGATTAAGCATTTAGAACGACATCTAATGTCAGAAAATGACACTTTACTCTTGTGACTTTACGGTTTTTCCAATTTTCTGAAAAAACCTATCATCAGATTTTTTAAATACGAAAATCTTGCTCAACTAACGCTTTTACATTAGAATTAGGTATTGAGTACGAAATGTAATGTCAGAAAATGGCACTTTACTTTTGTGATTTTTCTGTTTTTTTTCAATTTTCTGAAAAATCCTATCATTAGATTTTCTTCAAAGTACGATATTCTTGCTTAAATAACGTTTCTACATAGGGATTAAGCATTTAGAACGAATTCTAACGTCAGAAAACTGCGCTTTACTCAAGTGATTTTTCGGTTTTTTCTAATTTCTGAAAGCATCAATCATTAGATTTTCTTCAAGACACAATATTCTTGCTTAGATAACGTTTTTACATAGGGATTAAGCATTTAGAACGACATCTAATGTCAGAAAATGACACTTTACTCTTGTGATTTTACGGTTTTTCCAATTTTCTGAAAAAACCTATCATCAGATTTTTTAAATACGAGAATCTTGCTCAACTAACGCTTTTACATTAGAATTAGGTATTGAGTACGAAATGTAATGTCAGAAAATGGCACTTTACTTTTGTGATTTTTCTGTTTTTTTTCAATTTTCTGAAAAATCCTATCATTAGATTTTCTTCAAAATACGATATTCGTACTTAAATAACGTTTTTACATAGGGATTAGGCATTTAGAACGAAATGTAATGTCAGAAAATGGCACATTACTCTTGTGATTTTTCGGTTTTTTTCAATTTTCTGAAAAATCCTATCATCAGATTTTCTTCAAAATACGATATTCGTGCTTAAATAACGTTTTTACATAGGGATTAAGCATGTAGAACGAAATGTAACGTCAGAAAATGGCACTCTGCTCTTCTGATTTTTCGGTTTTTCCAATTTTCTGAAAAAACCTATCATTAGATTTTCTTCAAGACACAATATTCTTGCTTAGATAACGTTTTTACATAGGGATTAAGCATTTAGAACGACATCTAATGTCAGAAAATGACACTTTACTCTTGTGACTTTACGGTTTTTCCAATTTTCTGAAAAAACCTATCATCAGATTTTTTAAATACGAAAATCTTGCTCAACTAACGCTTTTACATTAGAATTAGGTATTGAGTACGAAATGTAATGTCAGAAAATGGCACTTTACTCTTGTTATTTTTCGGTTTTTTCAATTTTCTGAAAGAATCTATCATTAGATTTTTTAAATACGACAATCTTGCTTAACTAACGCTTTTACATTAGAATTAGGTATTGGGTACGAAATGTAATGTCAGAAAATGGCACTTTACCTTTGTGATTTTTCTGTTTTTTTCAATTTTCTGAAAAATCCTATCATTAGATTTTCTTCAAAATACGATATTCGTGCTTAAATAACGTTTTTACATAGGGATTAAGCATTTAGAACGAAATGTAACGTCAGAAAATGGCACTTTGCTCTTGTGATTTTTCGGTTTTTCCAATTTTCTGAAAAAACCTATCATTAGATTTTCTTCAAGACACAATATTCTTGCTTAGATGACGTTTTTACATAGGGATTAAGCATTTAGAACGACATCTAATGTCAGAAAATGACACTTTACTCTTGTGATTTTACGGTTTTTCCAATTTTCTGAAAAAACCTATCATCAGATTTTTTAAATACGAGAATCTTGCTTAACTAACGATTTTACATTAGAATTAGGTATTGAGTACGAAATATAATGTCAGAAAATGGCACTTTACTCTTGTGATTTTTCGGTTTTTTTCAATTTTCTGAAAAATCCTATCATTAGATTTTCTTCAAAATACGATATTCGTGCTTAAATAACGTTTTTATATAGGGATTAAGCATGTAGAACGAAATGTAACGTCAGAAAATGGCACTCTGCTCTTGTGATTTTTCGGTTTTTCCAATTTTCTGAAAAAACCTATCATTAGATTTTCTTCAAGACACAATATTCTTGCTTAGATAACGTTTTTACATAGGGATTAAGCATTTAGAACGACATCTAATGTTAGAAAATGACACTTTACTCTTGCGATTTTACGGTTTTTCCAATTTTCTGAAAAAACCTATCATCAGATTTTTTAAATACGAGAATCTTGCTTAACTAACGATTTTACATTAGAATTAGGTATTGAGTACGAAATATAATGTCAGAAAATGGCGCTTTGCTCTAGTGATTTTTCGGTTTTTTCAATTTTCTGAAAAAACCTATCATTAGATTTTCTTCAAAGCACGATATTCTTGCTTAAATATCGTTTTTACATAGGGATTAGGCATTTAGAACGAAATCTAATGACAGAAAATGGCACTTTACTCTTGTGATTTTTCGGTTTTTTCAATTTTCTGAAAGAATCTATCATTAGATTTTTTAAATACGACAATCTTGCTTATATAACAATTTTACATTAGAATTAAGTTTTTAGAACGAAATGTAATCTCAGAAAATGTCACTTTACTCTTGTGATTTTTCGGTTTTTCCAATTTTCTGAAAAAACCTATCATTAGATTTTCTTCAAAGTACGATATTCGTGCTTAAATAACGTTTTTACATAGGGATTGGGCATTTAGAACGAAATCTAATGTCAGAAAATGGCACTTTACTCTTGTGAATTTCCGGTTTTTTCAATTATCTGAAAAAACCTATCATCAGATTTTTTAAATACGAGAATCTTGCTTAACTAACGCTTTTACATTAGAATTAGGTATTGAGTACGAAATGTAATGTCAGAAAATGGCACTTTACTCTTGTGATTTTTCTGTTTTTTTCAATTTTCTGAAAAATCCTAACATTAGATTTTCTTCAAAGTACGATATTCTTGCTTAAATAACGTTTCTACATAGGGATTAAGCATTTAGAACGAATTCTAACGTCAGAAAACTGCGCTTTACTCAAGTGATTTTTCGGTTTTTCCTAATTTCTGAAAGCATCAATCTTTAGATTTTCTTCAAAGTACGATATTCCTGCTTAAATAACGTTTTTACATAGGGATTGTGCATTTAGAATGAAATCTAACGTCAGAAAATGGCACTTTACTTTTGTGATTTTTCTGTTTTTTTCATTTTCTGAAAAATCCTATCATTAGATTTTCTTCAAGACACAATATTCTTGCTTAGATAACGTTTTTACATAGGGATTAAGCATTTAGAACGACATCTAATGTCAGAAAATGACACTTTACTCTTGTGATTTTACGGTTTTTCCAATTTTCTGAAAAAACCTATCATCAGATTTTTTAAATACGAGAATCTTGCTCAACTAACGCTTTTACATTAGAATTAGGTATTGAGTACGAAATGTAATGTCAGAAAATGGCACTTTACTCTTGTGATTTTTCTGTTTTTTTCAATTTTCTGAAAAATCCTATCATTAGATTTTCTTCAAAGTACGATATTCTTGCTTAAATAACGTTTCTACATAGGGATTAAGCATTTAGAACGAATTCTAACGTCAGAAAACTGCGCTTTACTCAAGTGATTTTTCGGTTTTTTCTAATTTCTGAAAGCATCAATCTTTAGATTTTCTTCAAAGTACGATATTCCTGCTTAAATAACGTTTTTACATAGGGATTGTGCATTTAGAATGAAATCTAACGTCAGAAAATGGCACTTTGCTCTTGTGATTTTTCAGTTTTTCCAATTTTCTGAAAAAACCTATCATTAGATTTTCTTCAAGACACAATATTCTTGCTTAGATAACGTTTTTACATAGGGATTAAGCATTTAGAACGACATCTAATGTCAGAAAATGACACTTTACTCTTGTGACTTTACGGTTTTTCCAATTTTCTGAAAAAACCTATCATCAGATTTTTTAAATACGAAAATCTTGCTCAACTAACGCTTTTACATTAGAATTAGGTATTGAGTACGAAATGTAATGTCAGAAAATGGCACTTTACTTTTGTGATTTTTCTGTTTTTTTTCAATTTTCTGAAAAATCCTATCATTAGATTTTCTTCAAAGTACGATATTCTTGCTTAAATAACGTTTCTACATAGGGATTAAGCATTTAGAACGAATTCTAACGTCAGAAAACTGCGCTTTACTCAAGTGATTTTTCGGTTTTTTCTAATTTCTGAAAGCATCAATCATTAGATTTTCTTCAAGACACAATATTCTTGCTTAGATAACGTTTTTACATAGGGATTAAGCATTTAGAACGACATCTAATGTCAGAAAATGACACTTTACTCTTGTGATTTTACGGTTTTTCCAATTTTCTGAAAAAACCTATCATCAGATTTTTTAAATACGAGAATCTTGCTCAACTAACGCTTTTACATTAGAATTAGGTATTGAGTACGAAATGTAATGTCAGAAAATGGCACTTTACTTTTGTGATTTTTCTGTTTTTTTTCAATTTTCTGAAAAATCCTATCATTAGATTTTCTTCAAAATACGATATTCGTACTTAAATAACGTTTTTACATAGGGATTAGGCATTTAGAACGAAATGTAATGTCAGAAAATGGCACATTACTCTTGTGATTTTTCGGTTTTTTTCAATTTTCTGAAAAATCCTATCATCAGATTTTCTTCAAAATACGATATTCGTGCTTAAATAACGTTTTTACATAGGGATTAAGCATGTAGAACGAAATGTAACGTCAGAAAATGGCACTCTGCTCTTCTGATTTTTCGGTTTTTCCAATTTTCTGAAAAAACCTATCATTAGATTTTCTTCAAGACACAATATTCTTGCTTAGATAACGTTTTTACATAGGGATTAAGCATTTAGAACGACATCTAATGTCAGAAAATGACACTTTACTCTTGTGACTTTACGGTTTTTCCAATTTTCTGAAAAAACCTATCATCAGATTTTTTAAATACGAAAATCTTGCTCAACTAACGCTTTTACATTAGAATTAGGTATTGAGTACGAAATGTAATGTCAGAAAATGGCACTTTACTTTTGTGATTTTTCTGTTTTTTTTCAATTTTCTGAAAAATCCTATCATTAGATTTTCTTCAAAATACGATATTCGTACTTAAATAACGTTTTTACATAGGGATTAGGCATTTAGAACGAAATGTAATGTCAGAAAATGGCACATTACTCTTGTGATTTTTCGGTTTTTTTCAATTTTCTGAAAAATCCTATCATCAGATTTTCTTCAAAATACGATATTCTTGCTTAAATAACGTTTCTACATAGGGATTAAGCATGTAGAACGAAATGTAACGTCAGAAAATGGCACTCTGCTCTTCTGATTTTTCGGTTTTTCCAATTTTCTGAAAAAACCTATCATTAGATTTTCTTCAAGACACAATATTCTTGCTTAAATATCGTTTTTACATAGGGATTAGGCATTTAGAACGAAATCTAATGACAGAAAATGGCACTTTACTCCTGTGATTTTTCGGTTTTTTCAATTTTCTGAAAGAATCTATCATTAGATTTTTTAAATACGACAATCTTGCTTATATAACAATTTTACATTAGAATTAAGTTTTTAGAACGAAATGTAATGTCAGAAAATGTCACTTTACTCTTGTGAATTTTCGGTTTTTTCAATTTTCTGAAAAAACCTATCATTAGATTTTCTTCAAAGTACGATATTCCTGCTTAAATAACGTTTTTACATAGGGATTGAGCAGTTAGGACGAAATCTAATGTCAGAGAATGGCACTTTACACTTGTGAATTTTCGGTTTTTTCAATTATCTGAAAAAACCTATCATCAGATTTTTTAAATACGAGAATCTTGCTTAACTAACGCTTTTACATTAGAATTAGGTATTGAGTACGAAATGTAATGTCAGAAAATGGCACTTTACTCTTGTGATTTTTCTGTTTTTTTCAATTTTCTGAAAAATCCTAACATTAGATTTTCTTCAAAGTACGATATTCTTGCTTAAATAACGTTTCTACATAGGGATTAAGCATTTAGAACGAATTCTAACGTCAGAAAACTGCGCTTTACTCAAGTGATTTTTCGGTTTTTTCTAATTTCTGAAAGCATCAATCATTAGATTTTCTTCAAGACACAATATTCTTGCTTAGATAACGTTTTTACATAGGGATTAAGCATTTAGAACGACATCTAATGTCAGAAAATGACACTTTACTCTTGTGATTTTACGGTTTTTCCAATTTTCTGAAAAAACCTATCATCAGATTTTTTAAATACGAGAATCTTGCTCAACTAACGCTTTTACATTAGAATTAGGTATTGAGTACGAAATGTAATGTCAGAAAATGGCACTTTACTTTTGTGATTTTTCTGTTTTTTTTCAATTTTCTGAAAAATCCTATCATTAGATTTTCTTCAAAATACGATATTCGTACTTAAATAACGTTTTTACATAGGGATTAGGCATTTAGAACGAAATGTAATGTCAGAAAATGGCACATTACTCTTGTGATTTTTCGGTTTTTTTCAATTTTCTGAAAAATCCTATCATCAGATTTTCTTCAAAATACGATATTCGTGCTTAAATAACGTTTTTACATAGGGATTAAGCATGTAGAACGAAATGTAACGTCAGAAAATGGCACTCTGCTCTTCTGATTTTTCGGTTTTTCCAATTTTCTGAAAAAACCTATCATTAGATTTTCTTCAAGACACAATATTCTTGCTTAAATATCGTTTTTACATAGGGATTAGGCATTTAGAACGAAATCTAATGACAGAAAATGGCACTTTACTCCTGTGATTTTTCGGTTTTTTCAATTTTCTGAAAAAACCTGTCTTCAGATTTTTTAAATACGAGAATCTTGCTTAACTAACGCTTTTACATTAGAATTAGGTATTGAGTACGAAATGTAATGTCAGAAAATGGCACTTTACTCTTGTGATTTTTCTGTTTTTTTCAATTTTCTGAAAAATCCTAACATTAGATTTTCTTCAAAGTACGATATTCTTGCTTAGATATCGTTTTTACATAGGGATTATGTATTTAGAACGAAATCTAATGACAGAAAATGGCACTTTACTCTTGTGATTTTTCGGTTTTTTCAATTTTCTGAAAGAATCTATCATTAGATTTTTTAGATACGACAATCTTGCTTATATAACAATTTACATTAGAATTAAGTTTTTAGAACGAAATGTAATGTCAGAAAATGTCACTTTACTCTTGTGAATTTTCGGTTTTTTCAATTTTCTGAAAGAATCTATCATTAGATTTTTTAAATACGACAATCTTGCTTATATAACAATTTTACATTAGAATTAAGTTTTTAGAACGAAATGTAATGTCAGAAAATGTCACTTTACTCTTGTGAATTTTCGGTTTTTTCAATTTTCTGAAAAAACCTATCATTAGATTTTCTTCAAAGTACGATATTCCTGCTTAAATAACGTTTTTACATAGGGATTGAGCAGTTAGGACGAAATCTAATGTCAGAAAATGGCACTTTACTCTTGTGAATTTTCGGTTTTTTCAATTATCTGAAAAAACCTATCATCAGATTTTTTAAATACGAGAATCTTGCTTAACTAACGCTTTTACATTAGAATTAGGTATTGAGTACGAAATGTAATGTCAGAAAATGGCACTTTACTTTTGTGATTTTTCTGTTTTTTTCAATTTTCTGAAAAATCCTATCATTAGATTTTCTTCAAAATACGATATTCGTGCTTAAATAACGTTTTTACATAGGGATTAAGCATTTAGAACGAAGTCTAATGTCAGAACATGGCACTTTACTCCTGTGATTTTTCGGTTTTTTCAATTTTCTGAAAAAACCTGTCATCAGATTTTTCAATACGAGAATCTTGCTTAACTAACGATTTTACATTAGAATTAAGTATTTAGAACGAAATCTAATGTCAGAAAATGGCACTTTACTCTTGTGAATTTTCGGTTTTTTCAATTTTCTGAAAAAACCTATCATTAGATTTTCTTCAAAGTACGATAATCCTGCTTAAATAACGCTTTTACATAGGGATTGATCAGTTAGGACGAAATCTAATGTCAGAAAATGGCACTTTACTCTTGTGAATTTTCGGTTTTTTCAATTATCTGAAAAAACCTATCACCAGATTTTTTAAATACGAGAATCTTGCTTAACTAACGATTTTACATTATAATTAGGTATTGAGTACGAAATGTAATGTCAGAAAATGGCACATTACTCTTGTGATTTTTTCTGTTTTTTTCAATTTTCTGAAAAATCCTAACATTAGATTTTCTTCAAAGTACGATATTCTTGCTTAAATATCGTTTTTACATAGGGATTATGTATTTAGAACGAAATCTAATGACAGAAAATGGCACTTTACTCTTGTGATTTTTCGGTTTTTTCAATTTTCTGAAAGAATCTATCATTAGATTTTTTAAATACGACAATCTTGCTTATATAACAATTTTACATTAGAATTAAGTTTTTAGAACGAAATGTAATGTCAGAAAATGTCACTTTACTCTTGTGAATTTTCGGTGTTTTCAATTTTCTGAAAGAATCTATCATTAGATTTTTTAAATACGACAATCTTGCTTATATAACAATTTTACATTAGAATTAAGTTTTTAGAACGAAATGTAATGTCAGAAAATGTCACTTTACTCTTGTGAATTTTCGGTTTTTTCAATTTTCTGAAAAAACCTATCATTAGATTTTCTTCAAAGTACGATATTCCTGCTTAAATAACGTTTTTACATAGGGATTAAGCATTTAGAACGACATCTAATGTCAGAAAATGACACTTTACTCTTGTGATTTTACGGTTTTTCCAATTTTCTGAAAAAACCTATCATCAGATTTTTTAAATACGAGAATCTTGCTCAACTAACGCTTTTACATTAGAATTAGGTATTGAGTACGAAATGTAATGTCAGAAAATGGCACTTTACTTTTGTGATTTTTCTGTTTTTTTCAATTTTCTGAAAAATCCTATCATTAGATTTTCTTCAAAATACGATATTCGTACTTAAATAACGTTTTTACATAGGGATTAGGCATTTAGAACGAAATGTAATGTCAGAAAATGGCACATTACTCTTGTGATTTTTCGGTTTTTTTCAATTTTCTGAAAAATCCTATCATCAGATTTTCTTCAAAATACGATATTCGTGCTTAAATAACGTTTTTACATAGGGATTAAGCATGTAGAACGAAATGTAACGTCAGAAAATGGCACTCTGCTCTTGTGATTTTTCGGTTTTTCCAATTTTCTGAAAAAACCTATCATTAGATTTTCTTCAAGACACAATATTCTTGCTTAGATAACGTTTTTACATAGGGATTAGGCATTTAGAACGAAATATAATGACAGAAAATGGCACTTTACTCTTGTGATTTTTCGGTTTTTTCAATTTTCTGAAAGAATCTATCATTAGATTTTTTAAATACGACAATTTTGCTTATATAACAATTTTACATTAGAATTAAGTATTTAGAACGAAATCTAATGTCAGAAAATGGCACTTTACTCTTGTGAATTTTCGGTTTTTTCAATTTTCTGAAAAAACCTATCATTAGATTTTCTTCAAAGTACGATAATCCTGCTTAAATAACGCTTTTACATAGGGATTGATCAGTTAGGACGAAATCTAATGTCAGAAAATGGCACTTTACTCTTGTGAATTTTCGGTTTTTTCAATTATCTGAAAAAACCTATCACCAGATTTTTTAAATACGAGAATCTTGCTTAACTAACGATTTTACGTTAGAATTAGGTATTGAGTACGAAATCTAATGTCAGAAAATGGCACTTTACTCTTGTGAATTTTCGGTTTTTTCAATTATCTGAAAAATCCTATCATTAGATTTTCTTCAAAATACGTTATTCGTGCTTAAATAACGTTTTTACATAGGGATTAAGCATTTAGAACGAAGTCTAATGTCAGAAAATGGCACTTTGCTCTTGTGATTTTTCGGTCTTTCTGATTTTCTGAAAAAACCTATCATTAGATTTTCTTCAAGACACAATATTCTTGCTTAGATAACGTTTTTACATAGGGACTAAGCATTTAGGACGAAATCTAACGTCAGAAAATGGCACTTTACTCTTGTGAATTTTCGGTTTTTTCAATTTTCTGAAAAAACCTATCACTAGATTTTCTTCAAAGTACGATATTCCTGCTTAAATAATGTTTTTACATAGGGATTGGGCATTTAGAACGAAATCTAATGACAGAAAATGGCAGTTTACACTTGTGATTTTTCGGTTTTTTCAATTTTCTAAAAGAATCAATCATTAGATTTTCTTCAAAGTCCGATATTCTTGCTTAGATAACGTTTTTACATAGGGATTAAGCATTTAGAACGAAATCTAATGTCAGAAAATGACACTTTACTCTTGTGATTTTACGGATTCTTCAATTTTTGAAAAAACCTATCATTAGAATGTTTTAATACGAGAATCTTGCTTAACTACCGATTTTACCTTAGCATTAAGTATTTAGAACGAAATGTAATGTCAGAAGATGGCGCTTTACTCTAGTGATTTTTCGGTTTTCTTAAATTTCTGAAAAATCCTATCATTAGATTTTCCTTCAAAATACGATATTCGTGCTTAAATAACGTTTTTACATAGGGATTAAGCATTTAGAACAAAATCTAATGTCAGAAAATGGCACTTTACTCTTGTGATTTTTCGGTTTTTTCAATTTTCTGAAAACACCTCCCATTAGATTTTCTTCAAAGTACGATATTCTTGCTTAAATATCGTTTTTACATACGGATTAAGCATTTAGAACGAAATCTAATGTCAGAAAATGACACTTTACTCTTGTGAATTTTCGGTTTTTTCAATTTTCTGAAAAATCCTATCATTATATTTTCTTCAAAATACGATATTCGTGCTTAAATAACGTTTTTACATAGGGATTAAGCATTTAGAACGAAATGTAATGTCAGAAAATGGCACATTACTCTTGTGATTTTTCGGTTTTTTTCAATTTTCTGAAAAATCCTATCATTAGATTTTCTTCAAAATACGATATTCGTGCTTAAATAACGTTTTTACATAGGGATTAAGCATTTAGAACGAAGTCTAATGTCAGAACATGGCACTTTACTCCTGTGATTTTTCGGTTTTTTCAATTTTCTGAAAAAACCTGTCATCAGATTTTTCAATACGAGAATCTTGCTTAACTAACGATTTTACATTAGAATTAAGTATTTAGAACGAAATCTAATGTCAGAAAATGGCACTTTACTCTTGTGAATTTTCGGTTTTTTCAATTTTCTGAAAAAACCTATCATTAGATTTTCTTCAAAGTACGATAATCCTGCTTAAATAACGCTTTTACATAGGGATTGATCAGTTAGGACAAAATCTAATGTCAGAAAATGGCACTTTACTCTTGTGAATTTTCGGTTTTTTCAATTATCTGAAAAAACCTATCACCAGATTTTTTAAATACGAGAATCTTGCTTAACTAACGATTTTACATTATAATTAGGTATTGAGTACGAAATGTAATGTCAGAAAATGGCACTTTACTCTTGTGATTTTTCTGTTTTTTTCAATTTTCTGAAAAATCCTAACATTAGATTTTCTTCAAAGTACGATATTCTTGCTTAAATATCGTTTTTACATAGGGATTATGTATTTAGAACGAAATCTAATGACAGAAAATGGCACTTTACTCTTGTGATTTTTCGGTTTTTTCAATTTTCTGAAAGAATCTATCATTAGATTTTTTAAATACGACAATCTTGCTTATATAACAATTTTACATTAGAATTAAGTTTTTAGAACGAAATGTAATGTCAGAAAATGTCACTTTACTCTTGTGAATTTTCGGTTTTTTCAATTTTCTGAAAGAATCTATCATTAGATTTTTTAAATACGACAATCTTGCTTATATAACAATTTTACATTAGAATTAAGTTTTTAGAACGAAATGTAATGTCAGAAAATGTCACTTTACTCTTGTGAATTTTCGGTTTTTTCAATTTTCTGAAAAAACCTATCATTAGATTTTCTTCAAAGTACGATATTCCTGCTTAAATAACGTTTTTACATAGGGATTGAGCAGTTAGGACGAAATCTAATGTCAGAAAATGGCACTTTACTCTTGTGAATTTTCGGTTTTTTCAATTATCTGAAAAAACCTATCATCAGATTTTTTAAATACGAGAATCTTGCTTAACTAACGCTTTTACATTAGAATTAGGTATTGAGTACGAAATGTAATGTCAGAAAATGGCACTTTACTCTTGTGATTTTTCTGTTTTTTTCAATTTTCTGAAAAATCCTAACATTAGATTTTCTTCAAAGTACGATATTCTTGCTTAAATATCGTTTTTACATAGGGATTAGGTATTTAGAACGAAATCTAATGACAGAAAATGGCACTTTACTCTTGTGATTTTTCGGTTTTTTCAATTTTCTGAAAGAATCTATCATTAGATTTTTTAAATACGACAATCTTGATTATATAACAATTTTACATTAGAATTAAGTTTTTAGAACGAAATGTAATGTCAGAAAATGTCACTTTACTCTTGTGAATTTTCGGTTTTTTCAATTTTCTGAAAGAATCTATCATTAGATTTTTTAAATACGACAATCTTGCTTATATAACAATTTTACATTAGAATTAAGTTTTTAGAACGAAATGTAATGTCAGAAAATGTCACTTTACTCTTGTGAATTTTCGGTTTTTTTAATTTTCTGAAAAAACCTATCATTAGATTTTCTTCAAAGTACGATATTCCTGCTTAAATAACGTTTTTACATAGGGATTGAGCAGTTAGGACGAAATCTAATGTCAGAAAATGGCGCTTTGCTCTAGTGATTTTTCGGTTTTTCAATTTTCTGAAAAAACCTATCATTAGATGTTCTCCAAAGTACGATATTCTTGCTTAAATATCGTTTTTACATAGGGATTAGGAATTTAGAACGAAATCAAATGACAGAAAATGGCACTTTACTCTTGTGATTTTTCGGTTTTTTCAATTTTCTGAAAGAATCTATCATTAGATTTTTTAAATACGACAATCTTGCTTAACTAACGCTTTTACATTAGAATTAGGTATTGAGTACGAAATGTAATGTCAGAAAATGGCACTTTACTTTTGTGATTTTTCTGTTTTTTTCAATTTTCTGAAAAATCCTATCATTAGATTTTCTTCAAAATACGATATTCGTGCTTAAATATCGTTTTTACATAGGGATTAGGCATTTAGAACGAAATCTAATGACAGAAAATGGCACTTTACTCTTGTGATTTTTCGGTTTTTTCAATTTTCTGAAAGAATCTATCATTAGATTTTTTAAATACGACAATCTTGCTTAACTAACGCTTTTACATTAGAATTAGGTATTGGGTACGAAATGTAATGTCAGAAAATGGCACTTTACCTTTGTGATTTTTCTGTTTTTTTCAATTTTCTGAAAAATCCTATCATTAGATTTTCTTCAAAATACGATATTCGTGCTTAAATAACGTTTTTACATAGGGATTAAGCATTTAGAACGAAATGTAACGTCAGAAAATGGCACTTTGCTCTTGTGATTTTTCGGTTTTTCCAATTTTCTGAAAAAACCTATCATTAGATTTTCTTCAAGACACAATATTCTTGCTTAGATGACGTTTTTACATAGGGATTAAGCATTTAGAACGACATCTAATGTCAGAAAATGACACTTTACTCTTGTGATTTTACGGTTTTTCCAATTTTCTGAAAAAACCTATCATCAGATTTTTTAAATACGAGAATCTTGCTTAACTAACGATTTTACATTAGAATTAGGTATTGAGTACGAAATATAATGTCAGAAAATGGCACTTTACTCTTGTGATTTTTCGGTTTTTTTCAATTTTCTGAAAAATCCTATCATTAGATTTTCTTCAAAATACGATATTCGTGCTTAAATAACGTTTTTATATAGGGATTAAGCATGTAGAACGAAATGTAACGTCAGAAAATGGCACTCTGCTCTTGTGATTTTTCGGTTTTTCCAATTTTCTGAAAAAACCTATCATTAGATTTTCTTCAAGACACAATATTCTTGCTTAGATAACGTTTTTACATAGGGATTAAGCATTTAGAACGACATCTAATGTTAGAAAATGACACTTTACTCTTGTGATTTTACGGTTTTTCCAATTTTCTGAAAAAACCTATCATCAGATTTTTTAAATACGAGAATCTTGCTTAACTAACGATTTTACATTAGAATTAGGTATTGAGTACGAAATATAATGTCAGAAAATGGCGCTTTGCTCTAGTGATTTTTCGGTTTTTTCAATTTTCTGAAAAAACCTATCATTAGATTTTCTTCAAAGCACGATATTCTTGCTTAAATATCGTTTTTACATAGGGATTAGGCATTTAGAACGAAATCTAATGACAGAAAATGGCACTTTACTCTTGTGATTTTTCGGTTTTTTCAATTTTCTGAAAGAATCTATCATTAGATTTTTTAAATACGACAATCTTGCTTATATAACAATTTTACATTAGAATTAAGTTTTTAGAACGAAATGTAATCTCAGAAAATGTCACTTTACTCTTGTGATTTTTCGGTTTTTCCAATTTTCTGAAAAAACCTATCATTAGATTTTCTTCAAAGTACGATATTCGTGCTTAAATAACGTTTTTACATAGGGATTGGGCATTTAGAACGAAATCTAATGTCAGAAAATGGCACTTTACTCTTGTGAATTTCCGGTTTTTTCAATTATCTGAAAAAACCTATCATCAGATTTTTTAAATACGAGAATCTTGCTTAACTAACGCTTTTACATTAGAATTAGGTATTGAGTACGAAATGTAATGTCAGAAAATGGCACTTTACTCTTGTGATTTTTCTGTTTTTTTCAATTTTCTGAAAAATCCTAACATTAGATTTTCTTCAAAGTACGATATTCTTGCTTAAATAACGTTTCTACATAGGGATTAAGCATTTAGAACGAATTCTAACGTCAGAAAACTGCGCTTTACTCAAGTGATTTTTCGGTTTTTCCTAATTTCTGAAAGCATCAATCTTTAGATTTTCTTCAAAGTACGATATTCCTGCTTAAATAACGTTTTTACATAGGGATTGTGCATTTAGAATGAAATCTAACGTCAGAAAATGGCACTTTACTTTTGTGATTTTTCTGTTTTTTTCAATTTTCTGAAAAATCCTATCATTAGATTTTCTTCAAGACACAATATTCTTGCTTAGATAACGTTTTTACATAGGGATTAAGCATTTAGAACGACATCTAATGTCAGAAAATGACACTTTACTCTTGTGATTTTACGGTTTTTCCAATTTTCTGAAAAAACCTATCATCAGATTTTTTAAATACGAGAATCTTGCTCAACTAACGCTTTTACATTAGAATTAGGTATTGAGTACGAAATGTAATGTCAGAAAATGGCACTTTACTCTTGTGATTTTTCTGTTTTTTTCAATTTTCTGAAAAATCCTATCATCAGATTTTCTTCAAAATACGATATTCTTGCTTAAATAACGTTTCTACATAGGGATTAAGCATGTAGAACGAAATGTAACGTCAGAAAATGGCACTCTGCTCTTCTGATTTTTCGGTTTTTCCAATTTTCTGAAAAAACCTATCATTAGATTTTCTTCAAGACACAATATTCTTGCTTAAATATCGTTTTTACATAGGGATTAGGCATTTAGAACGAAATCTAATGACAGAAAATGGCACTTTACTCCTGTGATTTTTCGGTTTTTTCAATTTTCTGAAAGAATCTATCATTAGATTTTTTAAATACGACAATCTTGCTTATATAACAATTTTACATTAGAATTAAGTTTTTAGAACGAAATGTAATGTCAGAAAATGTCACTTTACTCTTGTGAATTTTCGGTTTTTTCAATTTTCTGAAAAAACCTATCATTAGATTTTCTTCAAAGTACGATATTCCTGCTTAAATAACGTTTTTACATAGGGATTGAGCAGTTAGGACGACATCTAATGTCAGAAAATGACACTTTACTCTTGTGATTTTACGGTTTTTCCAATTTTCTGAAAAAACCTATCATCAGATTTTTTAAATACGAGAATCTTGCTCAACTAACGCTTTTACATTAGAATTAGGTATTGAGTACGAAATGTAATGTCAGAAAATGGCACTTTACTTTTGATATTTTTCTGTTTTTTTTCAATTTTCTGAAAAATCCTATCATTAGATTTTCTTCAAAATACGATATTCGTACTTAAATAACGTTTTTACATAGGGATTAGGCATTTAGAACGAAATGTAATGTCAGAAAATGGCACATTACTCTTGTGATTTTTCGGTTTTTTTCAATTTTCTGAAAAATCCTATCATCAGATTTTCTTCAAAATACGATATTCGTGCTTAAATAACGTTTTTACATAGGGATTAAGCATGTAGAACGAAATGTAACGTCAGAAAATGGCACTCTGCTCTTCTGATTTTTCGGTTTTTCCAATTTTCTGAAAAAACCTATCATTAGATTTTCTTCAAGACACAATATTCTTGCTTAAATATCGTTTTTACATAGGGATTAGGCATTTAGAACGAAATCTAATGACAGAAAATGGCACTTTACTCCTGTGATTTTTCGGTTTTTTCAATTTTCTGAAAAAACCTGTCTTCAGATTTTTTAAATACGAGAATCTTGCTTAACTAACGCTTTTACATTAGAATTAGGTATTGAGTACGAAATGTAATGTCAGAAAATGGCACTTTACTCTTGTGATTTTTCTGTTTTTTTCAATTTTCTGAAAAATCCTAACATTAGATTTTCTTCAAAGTACGATATTCTTGCTTAAATATCGTTTTTACATAGGGATTATGTATTTAGAACGAAATCTAATGACAGAAAATGGCACTTTACTCTTGTGATTTTTCGGTTTTTTCAATTTTCTGAAAGAATCTATCATTAGATTTTTTAGATACGACAATCTTGCTTATATAACAATTTACATTAGAATTAAGTTTTTAGAACGAAATGTAATGTCAGAAAATGTCACTTTACTCTTGTGAATTTTCGGTTTTTTCAATTTTCTGAAAGAATCTATCATTAGATTTTTTAAATACGACAATCTTGCTTATATAACAATTTTACATTAGAATTAAGTTTTTAGAACGAAATGTAATGTCAGAAAATGTCACTTTACTCTTGTGAATTTTCGGTTTTTTCAATTTTCTGAAAAAACCTATCATTAGATTTTCTTCAAAGTACGATATTCCTGCTTAAATAACGTTTTTACATAGGGATTGAGCAGTTAGGACGAAATCTAATGTCAGAAAATGGCACTTTACTCTTGTGAATTTTCGGTTTTTTCAATTATCTGAAAAAACCTATCATCAGATTTTTTAAATACGAGAATCTTGCTTAACTAACGCTTTTACATTAGAATTAGGTATTGAGTACGAAATGTAATGTCAGAAAATGGCACTTTACTTTTGTGATTTTTCTGTTTTTTTCAATTTTCTGAAAAATCCTATCATTAGATTTTCTTCAAAATACGATATTCGTGCTTAAATAACGTTTTTACATAGGGATTAAGCATTTAGAACGAAGTCTAATGTCAGAACATGGCACTTTACTCCTGTGATTTTTCGGTTTTTTCAATTTTCTGAAAAAACCTGTCATCAGATTTTTCAATACGAGAATCTTGCTTAACTAACGATTTTACATTAGAATTAAGTATTTAGAACGAAATCTAATGTCAGAAAATGGCACTTTACTCTTGTGAATTTTCGGTTTTTTCAATTATCTGAAAAAACCTATCACCAGATTTTTTAAATACGAGAATCTTGCTTAACTAACGATTTTACATTATAATTAGGTATTGAGTACGAAATGTAATGTCAGAAAATGGCACATTACTCTTGTGATTTTTTCTGTTTTTTTCAATTTTCTGAAAAATCCTAACATTAGATTTTCTTCAAAGTACGATATTCTTGCTTAAATATCGTTTTTACATAGGGATTATGTATTTAGAACGAAATCTAATGACAGAAAATGGCACTTTACTCTTGTGATTTTTCGGTTTTTTCAATTTTCTGAAAGAATCTATCATTAGATTTTTTAAATACGACAATCTTGCTTATATAACAATTTTACATTAGAATTAAGTTTTTAGAACGAAATGTAATGTCAGAAAATGTCACTTTACTCTTGTGAATTTTCGGTGTTTTCAATTTTCTGAAAGAATCTATCATTAGATTTTTTAAATACGACAATCTTGCTTATATAACAATTTTACATTAGAATTAAGTTTTTAGAACGAAATGTAATGTCAGAAAATGTCACTTTACTCTTGTGAATTTTCGGTTTTTTCAATTTTCTGAAAAAACCTATCATTAGATTTTCTTCAAAGTACGATATTCCTGCTTAAATAACGTTTTTACATAGGGATTAAGCATTTAGAACGACATCTAATGTCAGAAAATGACACTTTACTCTTGTGATTTTACGGTTTTTCCAATTTTCTGAAAAAACCTATCATCAGATTTTTTAAATACGAGAATCTTGCTCAACTAACGCTTTTACATTAGAATTAGGTATTGAGTACGAAATGTAATGTCAGAAAATGGCACTTTACTTTTGTGATTTTTCTGTTTTTTTCAATTTTCTGAAAAATCCTATCATTAGATTTTCTTCAAAATACGATATTCGTACTTAAATAACGTTTTTACATAGGGATTAGGCATTTAGAACGAAATGTAATGTCAGAAAATGGCACATTACTCTTGTGATTTTTCGGTTTTTATCAATTTTCTGAAAAATCCTATCATCAGATTTTCTTCAAAATACGATATTCGTGCTTAAATAACGTTTTTACATAGGGATTAAGCATGTAGAACGAAATGTAACGTCAGAAAATGGCACTCTGCTCTTCTGATTTTTCGGTTTTTCCAATTTTCTGAAAAAACCTATCATTAGATTTTCTTCAAGACACAATATTCTTGCTTAAATATCGTTTTTACATAGGGATTAGGCATTTAGAACGAAATCTAATGACAGAAAATGGCACTTTACTCCTGTGATTTTTCGGTTTTTTCAATTTTCTGAAAAAACCTGTCTTCAGATTTTTTAAATACGAGAATCTTGCTTAACTAACGCTTTTACATTAGAATTAGGTATTGAGTACGAAATGTAATGTCAGAAAATGGCACTTTACTCTTGTGATTTTTCTGTTTTTTTCAATTTTCTGAAAAATCCTAACATTAGATTTTCTTCAAAGTACGATATTCTTGCTTAAATATCGTTTTTACATAGGGATTATGTATTTAGAACGAAATCTAATGACAGAAAATGGCACTTTACTCTTGTGATTTTTCGGTTTTTTCAATTTTCTGAAAGAATCTATCATTAGATTTTTTAAATACGACAATCTTGCTTATATAACAATTTTACATTAGAATTAAGTTTTTAGAACGAAATGTAATGTCAGAAAATGTCACTTTACTCTTGTGAATTTTCGGTTTTTTCAATTTTCTGAAAGAATCTATCATTAGATTTTTTAAATACGACAATCTTGCTTATATAACAATTTTACATTAGAATTAAGTTTTTAGAACGAAATGTAATGTCAGAAAATGTCACTTTACTCTTGTGAATTTTCGGTTTTTTCAATTTTCTGAAAAAACCTATCATTAGATTTTCTTCAAAGTACGATATTCCTGCTTAAATAACGTTTTTACATAGGGATTGAGCAGTTAGGACGAAATCTAATGTCAGAAAATGGCACTTTACTCTTGTGAATTTTCGGTTTTTTCAATTATCTGAAAAAACCTATCATCAGATTTTTTAAATACGAGAATCTTGCTTAACTAACGCTTTTACATTAGAATTAGGTATTGAGTACGAAATGTAATGTCAGAAAATGGCACTTTACTTTTGTGATTTTTCTGTTTTTTTCAATTTTCTGAAAAATCCTATCATTAGATTTTCTTCAAAATACGATATTCGTGCTTAAATAACGTTTTTACATAGGGATTAAGCATTTAGAACGAAATGTAATGTCAGAAAATGGCACATTACTCTTGTGATTTTTCGGTTTTTTTCAATTTTCTGAAAAATCCTATCATTAGATTTTCTTCAAAATACGATATTCGTGCTTAAATAACGTTTTTACATAGGGATTAAGCATGTAGAACGAAATGTAACGTCAGAAAATGGCACTCTGCTCTTGTGATTTTTCGGTTTTTCCAATTTTCTGAAAAAACCTATCATTAGATTTTCTTCAAGACACAATATTCTTGCTTAGATAACGTTTTTACATAGGGATTAGGCATTTAGAACGAAATATAATGACAGAAAATGGCACTTTACTCTTGTGATTTTTCGGTTTTTTCAATTTTCTGAAAGAATCTATCATTAGATTTTTTAAATACGACAATTTTGCTTATATAACAATTTTACATTAGAATTAAGTATTTAGAACGAAATCTAATGTCAGAAAATGGCACTTTACTCTTGTGAATTTTCGGTTTTTTCAATTTTCTGAAAAAACCTATCATTAGATTTTCTTCAAAGTACGATAATCCTGCTTAAATAACGCTTTTACATAGGGATTGATCAGTTAGGACGAAATCTAATGTCAGAAAATGGCACTTTACTCTTGTGAATTTTCGGTTTTTTCAATTTTCTGAAAAAACCTATCATTAGATTTTCTTCAAAGTACGATAATCCTGCTTAAATAACGCTTTTACATAGGGATTGATCAGTTAGGACGAAATCTAATGTCAGAAAATGGCACTTTACTCTTGTGAATTTTCGGTTTTTTCAATTATCTGAAAAAACCTATCACCAGATTTTTTAAATACGAGAATCTTGCTTAACTAACGATTTTACATTAGAATTAGGTATTGAGTACGAAATCTAATGTCAGAAAATGGCACTTTACTCTTGTGAATTTTCGGTTTTTTCAATTATCTGAAAAATCCTATCATTAGATTTTCTTCAAAATACGTTATTCGTGCTTAAATAACGTTTTTACATAGGGATTAAGCATTTAGAACGAAGTCTAATGTCAGAAAATGGCACTTTGCTCTTGTGATTTTTCGGTCTTTCTGATTTTCTGAAAAAACCTATCATTAGATTTTCTTCAAGACACAATATTCTTGCTTAGATAACGTTTTTACATAGGGACTAAGCATTTAGGACGAAATCTAACGTCAGAAAATGGCACTTTACTCTTGTGAATTTTCGGTTTTTTCAATTTTCTGAAAAAACCTATCACTAGATTTTCTTCAAAGTACGATATTCCTGCTTAAATAATGTTTTTACATAGGGATTGGGCATTTAGAACGAAATCTAATGACAGAAAATGGCAGTTTACACTTGTGATTTTTCGGTTTTTTCAATTTTCTAAAAGAATCAATCATTAGATTTTCTTCAAAGTCCGATATTCTTGCTTAGATAACGTTTTTACATAGGGATTAAGCATTTAGAACGAAATCTAATGTCAGAAAATGACACTTTACTCTTGTGATTTTACGGATTCTTCAATTTTTGAAAAAACCTATCATTAGAATGTTTTAATACGAGAATCTTGCTTAACTACCGATTTTACCTTAGCATTAAGTATTTAGAACGAAATGTAATGTCAGAAGATGGCGCTTTACTCTAGTGATTTTTCGGTTTTCTTAAATTTCTGAAAAATCCTATCATTAGATTTTCCTTCAAAATACGATATTCGTGCTTAAATAACGTTTTTACATAGGGATTAAGCATTTAGAACAAAATCTAATGTCAGAAAATGGCACTTTACTCTTGTGATTTTTCGGTTTTTTCAATTTTCTGAAAACACCTCCCATTAGATTTTCTTCAAAGTACGATATTCTTGCTTAAATATCGTTTTTACATACGGATTAAGCATGTAGAACGAAATCTAATGTCAGAAAATGACACTTTTCTCTTGTGAATTTTCGGTTTTTTCAATTTTCTGAAAAATCCTAACATTATATTTTCTTCAAAATACGATATTCGTGCTTAAATAACGTTTTTACATAGGGATTAAGCATTTAGAACGAAATGTAATGTCAGAAAATGGCACATTACTCTTGTGATTTTTCGGTTTTTTTCAATTTTCTGAAAAATCCTATCATTAGATTTTCTTCAAAATACGATATTCGTGCTTAAATAACGTTTTTACATAGGGATTAAGCATTTAGAACGAAGTCTAATGTCAGAACATGGCACTTTACTCCTGTGATTTTTCGGTTTTTTCAATTTTCTGAAAAAACCTGTCATCAGATTTTTCAATACGAGAATCTTGCTTAACTAACGATTTTACATTAGAATTAAGTATTTAGAACGAAATCTAATGTCAGAAAATGGCACTTTACTCTTGTGAATTTTCGGTTTTTTCAATTTTCTGAAAAAACCTATCATTAGATTTTCTTCAAAGTACGATAATCCTGCTTAAATAACGCTTTTACATAGGGATTGATCAGTTAGGACAAAATCTAATGTCAGAAAATGGCACTTTACTCTTGTGAATTTTCGGTTTTTTCAATTATCTGAAAAAACCTATCACCAGATTTTTTAAATACGAGAATCTTGCTTAACTAACGATTTTACATTATAATTAGGTATTGAGTACGAAATGTAATGTCAGAAAATGGCACTTTACTCTTGTGATTTTTCTGTTTTTTTCAATTTTCTGAAAAATCCTAACATTAGATTTTCTTCAAAGTACGATATTCTTGCTTAAATATCGTTTTTACATAGGGATTATGTATTTAGAACGAAATCTAATGACAGAAAATGGCACTTTACTCTTGTGATTTTTTGGTTTTTTCAATTTTCTGAAAGAATCTATCATTAGATTTTTTAAATACGACAATCTTGCTTATATAACAATTTTACATTAGAATTAAGTTTTTAGAACGAAATGTAATGTCAGAAAATGTCACTTTACTCTTGTGAATTTTCGGTTTTTTCAATTTTCTGAAAGAATCTATCATTAGATTTTTTAAATACGACAATCTTGCTTATATAACAATTTTACATTAGAATTAAGTTTTTAGAACGAAATGTAATGTCAGAAAATGTCACTTTACTCTTGTGAATTTTCGGTTTTTTCAATTTTCTGAAAAAACCTATCATTAGATTTTCTTCAAAGTACGATATTCCTGCTTAAATAACGTTTTTACATAGGGATTAAGCATTTAGAACGACATCTAATGTCAGAAAATGACACTTTACTCTTGTGATTTTACGGTTTTTCCAATTTTCTGAAAAAACCTATCATCAGATTTTTTAAATACGAGAATCTTGCTTAACTAACGCTTTTACATTAGAATTAGGTATTGAGTACGAAATGTAATGTCAGAAAATGGCACTTTACTTTTGTGATTTTTCTGTTTTTTTCAATTTTCTGAAAAATCCTATCATTAGATTTTCTTCAAAATACGATATTCGTACTTAAATAACGTTTTTACATAGGGATTAAGCATTTAGAACGAAATGTAATGTCAGAAAATGGCACATTACTCTTGTGATTTTTCGGTTTTTATCAATTTTCTGAAAAATCCTATCATCAGATTTTCTTCAAAATACGATATTCGTGCTTAAATAACGTTTTTACATAGGGATTAAGCATGTAGAACGAAATGTAACGTCAGAAAATGGCACTCTGCTCTTCTGATTTTTCGGTTTTTCCAATTTTCTGAAAAAACCTATCATTAGATTTTCTTCAAGACACAATATTCTTGCTTAAATATCGTTTTTACATAGGGATTAGGCATTTAGAACGAAATCTAATGACAGAAAATGGCACTTTACTCCTGTGATTTTTCGGTTTTTTCAATTTTCTGAAAAAACCTGTCTTCAGATTTTTTAAATACGAGAATCTTGCTTAACTAACGCTTTTACATTAGAATTAGGTATTGAGTACGAAATGTAATGTCAGAAAATGGCACTTTACTCTTGTGATTTTTCTGTTTTTTTCAATTTTCTGAAAAATCCTAACATTAGATTTTCTTCAAAGTACGATATTCTTGCTTAAATATCGTTTTTACATAGGGATTATGTATTTAGAACGAAATCTAATGACAGAAAATGGCACTTTACTCTTGTGATTTTTCGGTTTTTTCAATTTTCTGAAAGAATCTATCATTAGATTTTTTAAATACGACAATCTTGCTTATATAACAATTTTACATTAGAATTAAGTTTTTAGAACGAAATGTAATGTCAGAAAATGTCACTTTACTCTTGTGAATTTTCGGTTTTTTCAATTTTCTGAAAGAATCTATCATTAGATTTTTTAAATACGACAATCTTGCTTATATAACAATTTTACATTAGAATTAAGTTTTTAGAACGAAATGTAATGTCAGAAAATGTCACTTTACTCTTGTGAATTTTCGGTTTTTTCAATTTTCTGAAAAAACCTATCATTAGATTTTCTTCAAAGTACGATATTCCTGCTTAAATAACGTTTTTACATAGGGATTGAGCAGTTAGGACGAAATCTAATGTCAGAAAATGGCACTTTACTCTTGTGAATTTTCGGTTTTTTCAATTATCTGAAAAAACCTATCATCAGATTTTTTAAATACGAGAATCTTGCTTAACTAACGCTTTTACATTAGAATTAGGTATTGAGTACGAAATGTAATGTCAGAAAATGGCACTTTACTTTTGTGATTTTTCTGTTTTTTTCAATTTTCTGAAAAATCCTATCATTAGATTTTCTTCAAAATACGATATTCGTGCTTAAATAACGTTTTTACATAGGGATTAAGCATTTAGAACGAAATGTAATGTCAGAAAATGGCACATTACTCTTGTGATTTTTCGGTTTTTTTCAATTTTCTGAAAAATCCTATCATTAGATTTTCTTCAAAATACGATATTCGTGCTTAAATAACGTTTTTACATAGGGATTAAGCATGTAGAACGAAATGTAACGTCAGAAAATGGCACTCTGCTCTTGTGATTTTTCGGTTTTTCCAATTTTCTGAAAAAACCTATCATTAGATTTTCTTCAAGACACAATATTCTTGCTTAGATAACGTTTTTACATAGGGATTAGGCATTTAGAACGAAATATAATGACAGAAAATGGCACTTTACTCTTGTGATTTTTCGGTTTTTTCAATTTTCTGAAAGAATCTATCATTAGATTTTTTAAATACGACAATTTTGCTTATATAACAATTTTACATTAGAATTAAGTATTTAGAACGAAATCTAATGTCAGAAAATGGCACTTTACTCTTGTGAATTTTCGGTTTTTTCAATTTTCTGAAAAAACCTATCATTAGATTTTCTTCAAAGTACGATAATCCTGCTTAAATAACGCTTTTACATAGGGATTGATCAGTTAGGACGAAATCTAATGTCAGAAAATGGCACTTTACTCTTGTGAATTTTCGGTTTTTTCAATTATCTGAAAAAACCTATCACCAGATTTTTTAAATACGAGAATCTTGCTTAACTAACGATTTTACATTAGAATTAGGTATTGAGTACGAAATCTAATGTCAGAAAATGGCACTTTACTCTTGTGAATTTTCGGTTTTTTCAATTATCTGAAAAATCCTATCATTAGATTTTCTTCAAAATACGTTATTCGTGCTTAAATAACGTTTTTACATAGGGATTAAGCATTTAGAACGAAGTCTAATGTCAGAAAATGGCACTTTGCTCTTGTGATTTTTCGGTCTTTCTGATTTTCTGAAAAAACCTATCATTAGATTTTCTTCAAGACACAATATTCTTGCTTAGATAACGTTTTTACATAGGGACTAAGCATTTAGGACGAAATCTAACGTCAGAAAATGGCACTTTACTCTTGTGAATTTTCGGTTTTTTCAATTTTCTGAAAAAACCTATCACTAGATTTTCTTCAAAGTACGATATTCCTGCTTAAATAATGTTTTTACATAGGGATTGGGCATTTAGAACGAAATCTAATGACAGAAAATGGCAGTTTACACTTGTGATTTTTCGGTTTTTTCAATTTTCTAAAAGAATCAATCATTAGATTTTCTTCAAAGTCCGATATTCTTGCTTAGATAACGTTTTTACATAGGGATTAAGCATTTAGAACGAAATCTAATGTCAGAAAATGACACTTTACTCTTGTGATTTTACGGATTCTTCAATTTTTGAAAAAACCTATCATTAGAATGTTTTAATACGAGAATCTTGCTTAACTACCGATTTTACCTTAGCATTAAGTATTTAGAACGAAATGTAATGTCAGAAGATGGCGCTTTACTCTAGTGATTTTTCGGTTTTCTTAAATTTCTGAAAAATCCTATCATTAGATTTTCCTTCAAAATACGATATTCGTGCTTAAATAACGTTTTTACATAGGGATTAAGCATTTAGAACAAAATCTAATGTCAGAAAATGGCACTTTACTCTTGTGATTTTTCGGTTTTTTCAATTTTCTGAAAACACCTCCCATTAGATTTTCTTCAAAGTACGATATTCTTGCTTAAATATCGTTTTTACATACGGATTAAGCATTTAGAACGAAATCTAATGTCAGAAAATGACACTTTACTCTTGTGAATTTTCGGTTTTTTCAATTTTCTGAAAAATCCTATCATTATATTTTCTTCAAAATACGATATTCGTGCTTAAATAACGTTTTTACATAGGGATTAAGCATTTAGAACGAAATGTAATGTCAGAAAATGGCACATTACTCTTGTGATTTTTCGGTTTTTTTCAATTTTCTGAAAAATCCTATCATTAGATTTTCTTCAAAATACGATATTCGTGCTTAAATAACGTTTTTACATAGGGATTAAGCATTTAGAACGAAGTCTAATGTCAGAACATGGCACTTTACTCCTGTGATTTTTCGGTTTTTTCAATTTTCTGAAAAAACCTGTCATCAGATTTTTCAATACGAGAATCTTGCTTAACTAACGATTTTACATTAGAATTAAGTATTTAGAACGAAATCTAATGTCAGAAAATGGCACTTTACTCTTGTGAATTTTCGGTTTTTTCAATTTTCTGAAAAAACCTATCATTAGATTTTCTTCAAAGTACGATAATCCTGCTTAAATAACGCTTTTACATAGGGATTGATCAGTTAGGACAAAATCTAATGTCAGAAAATGGCACTTTACTCTTGTGAATTTTCGGTTTTTTCAATTATCTGAAAAAACCTATCACCAGATTTTTTAAATACGAGAATCTTGCTTAACTAACGATTTTACATTATAATTAGGTATTGAGTACGAAATGTAATGTCAGAAAATGGCACTTTACTCTTGTGATTTTTCTGTTTTTTTCAATTTTCTGAAAAATCCTAACATTAGATTTTCTTCAAAGTACGATATTCTTGCTTAAATATCGTTTTTACATAGGGATTATGTATTTAGAACGAAATCTAATGACAGAAAATGGCACTTTACTCTTGTGATTTTTTGGTTTTTTCAATTTTCTGAAAGAATCTATCATTAGATTTTTTAAATACGACAATCTTGCTTATATAACAATTTTACATTAGAATTAAGTTTTTAGAACGAAATGTAATGTCAGAAAATGTCACTTTACTCTTGTGAATTTTCGGTTTTTTCAATTTTCTGAAAGAATCTATCATTAGATTTTTTAAATACGACAATCTTGCTTATATAACAATTTTACATTAGAATTAAGTTTTTAGAACGAAATGTAATGTCAGAAAATGTCACTTTACTCTTGTGAATTTTCGGTTTTTTCAATTTTCTGAAAAAACCTATCATTAGATTTTCTTCAAAGTACGATATTCCTGCTTAAATAACGTTTTTACATAGGGATTGAGCAGTTAGGACGAAATCTAATGTCAGAAAATGGCACTTTACTCTTGTGAATTTTCGGTTTTTTCAATTATCTGAAAAAACCTATCATCAGATTTTTTAAATACGAGAATCTTGCTTAACTAACGCTTTTACATTAGAATTAGGTATTGAGTACGAAATGTAATGTCAGAAAATGGCACTTTACTTTTGTGATTTTTCTGTTTTTTTCAATTTTCTGAAAAATCCTATCATTAGATTTTCTTCAAAATACGATATTCGTGCTTAAATAACGTTTTTACATAGGGATTAAGCATTTAGAACGAAATGTAATGTCAGAAAATGGCACATTACTCTTGTGATTTTTCGGTTTTTTTCAATTTTCTGAAAAATCCTATCATTAGATTTTCTTCAAAATACGATATTCCTGCTTAAATAACGTTTTTACATAGGGATTAAGCATGTAGAACGAAATGTAACGTCAGAAAATGGCACTCTGCTCTTGTGATTTTTCGGTTTTTCCAATTTTCTGAAAAAACCTATCATTAGATTTTCTTCAAGACACAATATTCTTGCTTAGATAACGTTTTTACATAGGGATTAGGCATTTAGAACGAAATATAATGACAGAAAATGGCACTTTACTCTTGTGGTTTTTCGGTTTTTTCAATTTTCTGAAAGAATCTATCATTAGATTTTTTAAATACGACAATTTTGCTTATATAACAATTTTACATTAGAATTAAGTTTTTAGAACGAAATGTAATGTCAGAAAATGTCACTTTACTCTTGTGAATTTTCGGTTTTTTCAATTTTCTGAAAAAACCTATCATTAGATTTTCTTCAAAGTACGATATTCCTGCTTAAATAACGTTTTTACATAGGGATTGAGCAGTTAGGACGAAATCTAATGTCAGAAAATGGCAGTTTACACTTGTGATTTTTCGGTTTTTTCAATTTTCTGAAAAAACCTGTCATCAGATTTTTAAATACGAGAATCTTGCTTAACTACCGATTTTACCTTAGCATTAAGTATTTAGAACGAAATGTAATGTCAGAAGATGGCGCTTTACTCTAGTGATTTTTCGGTTTTCTCAAATTTCTGAAAAATCCTAACATTAGATTTTCTTCAAAGTACGATATTCTTGCTTAGATAACGTTTCTACATAGGGATTAAGCATTTAGAACGAATTCTAACATCAGAAAATTGCGCTTTACTCTAGTGATTTTTCGGTTTTTTCTAATTTCTGAAAGAATCAATCATTAGATTTTCTTCAAAGTCCGATATTCTTGCTTAGATAACGTTTTTACATAGGGATTAAGCATGTAGAACGAAATGTAATGTCAGAAAATGGCACTTTGATCTTGTGATTTTTCGGTTTTTCCAATTTTCTGAAAAAACCTATCATTAGATTTTCTTCAAGACACAATATTCTTGCTTAGATAACGTTTTTACATAGGGATTAAGCATTTAGAACGAAACCTAATGTCAGAAAATGACACTTTACTCTTGCGATTTTACGGTTTTTCCAATGTTCTGAAAAAACCTATCATCAGATTTTTTAAATACGAGAATCTTGCTTAACTAACGATTTTACATTAGAATTAGGTATTCAGTACGAAATATAATGTCAGAAAATGGCGCTTTACTCTAGTGATTTTTCGGTTTTTTCAACTTTCTGTAAAAACCAATCATTAGATTTTCTTCAAAGTACGATATTCTTGCTTAAATATCGTTTTTACATAGGGATTAGGCATTTAGAACGAAATCTAATGTCAGAAAATGGCACTTTACTCCTGTGATTTTTCGGTTTCTTCAATTTTCTGAAAAAACCTGTCATCAGATTTTTAAATACGAGAATCTTGCTTAACTACCGATTTTACCTTAGCATTAAGTATTTAGAACGAAATGTAATGTCAGAAGATGGCGCTTTACTCTAGTGATTTTTCGGTTTTCTCAAATTTCTGAAAAATCCTAACATTAGATTTTCTTCAAAGTACGATATTCTTGCTTAGATAACGTTTCTACATAGGGATTAAGCATTTAGAACGAATTCTAACGTCAGAAAATTGCGCTTTACTCTAGTGATTTTTCGGTTTTTTCTAATTTCTGAAAGAATCAATCATTAGATTTTCTTCAAAGTCCGATATTCTTGCTTAGATAACGTTTTTACATAGGGATTAAGCATGTAGAACGAAATGTAATGTCAGAAAATGGCACTTTGCTCTTGTGATTTTTCGGTTTTTCCAATTTTCTGAAAAAACCTATCATTATATTTTTTAAATACGATAATCTTGCTTAACTAACGATTTTACATTAGAATTGAGTACTTAGAACGAAATCTAAAGTCAGAAAATGGCGCTTTACTCTGGTGATTTTTCGGTTTCTTCAAATTTCTGAAAAAACCTTTTATTAGATTTTCTTCAAAGTACGATATTCTTGCTTAAATAACGTTTTTACATAGGGATTATGCATTTAGAACGAAATCTAATGTCAGAAAATGGAACTTTACTCTTGTGATTTTTCGGTTTTTTCAATTTTCTGAAAGAATCTATCATTTGATTTTCTTCGAAGTCCGATATTCTTGCTTAAATAACGTTTTTACATAGGGATTATGCATTTAGAACGAAATCTAATGTCAAAAAATGGCACTTTACTCTTGTGATTGTTCGGTTTTTTCAATTTTCTGAAAAATCCTATCATTAGATTTTCTTCAAAATACGATATTCGTGCTTAAAGAACGTTTTTACATAGGGATTAAGCATTTAGAATGAAATCTAATGTCAGAAAATGGCACTTTACTCTTGTGATTTTACGGTTTCTTCAATTTTCTGAAAAAACCTATCATTAGATTTTCTTCAAAGTACGATATTCCTGCTTAAATAACGTTTTTACATAGGGATTGAGCATTTACAACTGTTCTTCTCTGCTCTGCTCTGCTCTGCTCTGCTCGTCTCTGCCCTGCTCTGCTCTGCTCTGCTCTTCTCTTCTCTGCTGTGCTCTGCTCTTCTCTGCCCTGCTCTGCTCTGCTCTGCTATTCTCTGCTCTGCTCTTCCCTGCTCTTCTCTGCTCTGCACTGCTCTTCCCGGCTCTCCTCTGCTCTTCTCTGCACTTCTCTGCTCTGCTGTGCTCTTCTCTGCCCTGCGCTTCTCTGCTCATCTCTTCTCTGCTATGCTCTGCTCTGGTCTTCTCTGCTCTTCTATCCCCTGCACTTCTCTGGTCTGCTCTGGTCTGCTGACCTCTGGTCTGATCTGGTGAGCTGTTCTCTGCTCTGCTCTACTCTTTTCTGCTCTGCGCTTCTCTGCTCATCTCTCCTCTGCTCTTCTCGGCGCTTCTCTGCTCTGCTCTTCACTGCTCCCCTCTGCTCTGCTCTTCTCTGCTCTTCTCTGCTCTGCTCTGCTGTGTTCTGCTCTGCTCTTATCTGCTCTGCTCTGCTCTTCTCTGCTCTGCTCTGCTCTTCTCTGCTTTTCTCTGCTCTGCTCTTCTCTGGTCTGCCCGGCTCTGCTCTTCTCTGCTCTGCTCTGCTCTTCTCTGCACTTCTCTGCTCTGCTCTTCTCTGCTCTTCTCTGCACTTCTCTTCTCATCTCTGCTCTTCTCTGCTCTGCTCTGCTCTGATCTGCTCTGCTCTCCTCTGCTCTGCTCTGCTCTGCTCAGCTCTTCTCTGCTCTGCTCTGCTCCGCTCTTCTCTGCTCAGCTCAGCTCTTCTCTGCTCTGCTCTTCTCCGCTCGGGGCAGACCAGATAACTGCAGCCCCTAAAAATTCAACGAATAACAGTTATCTGGTCTGCCCCAGGGCTCGCGATTCTCTTAAGGAAAAACAAACTGATCTGTGGGAAACCACGCGACAGTCCTCGGCCACTTACCCGGCAATATATATATATTTTGTCTGCGATCCAGGAAACCAAACACTATTGGGGCCTCGAGTGCCTGGTCGTGTGTATTTCGTCAGTCGAAGGCGCGACACAATCGCCACTCGCACTCAACATAATTTACGACAAACGCACAACTGTTTCTTTCTCTTAGTACGACATTGACAGTATGCATCGTTAGCCCGTCGACCGGATTTATGGCCATAGAAAACGAATTACGGTTTTTCCCCAATTCATGCGACTGTCCGCCGTGGGTCCTATCGGCAGACCAGACCACCCGCGGGCCACGTGAAAATATTGGAAATGCAGTCTAATTATCATAATACAAAATATTTAATTTTATTGATTGAAACTACTGAAAATTTAAATATTCTAATTTTAAAAGTCCAATTTTAAATTAGTTTTAAAATAAATTTATCCAGTTAAGTTAAATTATATTACAACAAAGTAATAAAATTGTTATGAAATACAAATCATTTAATTTTACTGATTAATTTTAATAAAAATTTAAATCTTCAATTATCATAAATCTAAACTTAATTCTTTACACGACTTTAATACTTTATATGACAATGAACTATTATTTATTTCATTTATTATTGAATACCCTAAACTAACCAATTCAATTTGATGTAGGATAAATGAATAAATATATTTAAAAGTATGAAATAATAATGTCCGTAAAAAAGAAAAGAAAAAAAAAATTCCAATAAAAAATGTAACAACTAACAATGCCAAAGTTAGGATTTTCTTCCAATATAAACTCATCAATTCAGTATTAATAATTATTATGATACATAACAGAAATATTAAATTAACTCTTTTACTTTCGAGATAATTAAAAACACTAACTTTGTTTTAATTAACCCTGATACAAAAAGTACGAAAAAATCACTTTTACTTATACTAATATTACTTTCTTCTTCTACAACACACGCACACACATTTTAAAATCATTAAATTTATTCGTAAATAAATACTATAACTTATAATCATGTAATTCCTTTTTTCAAATATATTAAATTAAGAAATCAATAATATTTATAATTTGTGCAAATAATAAAATTTTCCTCATTCAGAATCCTTTCAATGTAAATGAAACACTTATTGTTAAACTAAAATTTTAATGAAAACATTTTCCCATACTTTTACAACGTTACGATTTATTCCATTTATAATGAAAGTGGCGGGCAATTTGTACGGTTCACATAAATTTATTCAACCTAGATAATTATTAAAATTTACTATCGAGATAACTGAAGCCCCTAAAAATTCTTAAAATTAACGAATAACAGCAGTTTAACCGTTGGTGCTGGCGCACTAAATTTACCATTATTTAATTTAAATTTCTTATTCAAACTTTCATGTAATATTAAAAATTAATCTCTACTTTTCACTCGTATGAAAACTATTTAAATTTTTAGATGACTTCATAAATTGTATGTATGAAAAATATTCTATAGCCAATTTTTTAGCCGCAATTAAAATATATATATTCTCACTCCAACAAAGCAAATTAATTCATAATTAACAGTTCAATATAATTCAATCAAATGAACCTAAATAAAATAAATGATATTATTACAATCATAGTACTAATTAGCTATAACTCAATTATTTATTTCTTCGAAAATTACCCCGTAACTGTATATTAGAAATCAAATTCAATTATTCAATTAGATAATTTCATATCTCTCGAACCGAAATCAAAATAAAAATTAAATTCAACTCTATTATAAATTAATCCCACATTAGTAATCAACATAAAATTCATCTTAAATAAGTCTAAACTCTAATATATAATATTATATTTTTTAAATAATAGATACGTATACAATAAATTTTGTATTATTTTACTTCGTGATAGTCAGAGATAACCACAGCTTGCAACCGGGTTGAAATTTTGCGCAGCTAGGTTTTTGATGACCGGTGGGCCGTATTGCTATGCAACAAATCGTTGCTACTTGTATTGTCATCGTTATCATTTGCAAGTGTTCAATTAAAATGGAAAGATTGAACGGCTTACTGCAGGTTATGATTCGAAATGGTTGCAACGGCACAGTGACTGGCTCACATTATTTAATTAATAATATCAATTTATTTAGATCGAACGGTATAGTACTCATTTGAAAAACCTGTAAGGACAATTTTGACCATCTTGAATCGGCTACGCTCTTTGCAGAAGATTGAAGAGAAAACGTTTGTTGCAAACAAATGCAGAATACGTATTGAAATAATATCTGCAGTGGGCCCTCACCGTGGGAGGGAATGAATTGTCGGACGCGGAAATTGTAACCTTCCCATCTGCGTGCCGTACGCGGCCGAGTTCCAGATCCTCGGCCTTCTAATTTCTTTCTTTAGGGACACACGAAGGCAATCAGCTTTCTTTACGACAATAATCCTAAAATTTCCTTTCGACCCCATCTGTTCGTCAAACAATACGAACATCCGTCCATACAACCGGGAAAGCATTTGTACGTGACGAAGATCCCAAAAAAAGGAAGGGATATCTCGATGTCAGTGTTTTCGATGATACAGAAATTTACGTGAAATATAAATGACGTATAAATGACACTAATCAGCTACTTCGACCCGTCGATTTTGTTTTGCAACTTCATTCTAATGATTGAATATGGACTACAGCATATGTCAATATCATAAAAATCCGAGAAATGGAAGTACAAAAGCGAGAAAGCGAAAAAATGTATTTCCAGCAGTAATGAGAACTTTTGCTCTTACCATTTAAATTATATCGAAACATATTACCGAAATCATAGTAACGAAACAAAATGCTCACTTACCTCTCCTTCATAATTTTTCTTTTGCTGTATCTTGGTGTGGTCAAGGTCAGTTTTTTCGATGCACCCCCCTTCATACGTCTAAACAATTGGGAAGAAACCACATCCTCCCAATTCATTGAATTCACAACCTTTGGCATCGTTTCGCTACACTTTTGAAATTGTTAAATTTATCTGTTTCTATTGTTTACAATGAAATGTAGTAGAATAATGCCAAATAGAGTAGAATATAAAAGTAGAATCAAAAAGAATAGAATTGAATAAAATAAAATAGAATGAAGTAGAATGAAATAGAATGAAATAGAAAAAATCTAAAATTATAAGAAATAAACATCGCGCGCTTTGCACTCCTAGACCGTATCACTTGGAGAACAAATCACTACTGAACGCGACGTAAAAACGCAGAGAACAGCTGAATGCGAGTCACGTTACGATACTACTAATACATGTAGCTTTATCGCCTACGAAAGTGTAAACAAATCATTTTCGAACTGCAAACAGCGGTAGCGGGAAATTCGAAATAGGGAAAGCAACCGTTGTGTGGGATCATGATTTGGACCAGGGTATGCTTGCGATGCTACCATTGGACATTGCCATTGGCAGACAACCAATGATATTTTTTGAACCATTGGCAGACAACCAATGATACTATTTCAACCATTGGCAGACAACCAATGATATTATTTGAACCATTGGCAGACAACCAATGATACTATTTGAACCATTGGCAGACAACCAATCATACTATTTGAACCATTGGCGCATCATGTAGTCCCATTTTGAAAATCCCCCCACCACAAACACGGCTCCGAGACCGACACTGGGCCTAACTTCGAGCTGCGAAGGGTCGCAGTTTCATTCAACGCTGAACTCTTGGAGGAGTAAGAAACCACGAAGAAATTGCAAGTAAGTACATACTAATATATAAACTATGTATGTGGCACTAGAATTTCAAAGTTTTGAAACGTTTGCGTACCACGAGCCACTTTCGCGCTCTTCAGATTTTGGGTTGAGAAAAGCCAGGGCATATACATGTAGTATATTTTTCGTTAAATATAAGTTAAAATATTAGTTATGTAATCGAAGGAGCGCGATCGCGCTCTTTGGCGTTTTTCGATCCTGTTTTTTTAGAACCATCTGGTATGCAAACGATTCAATTGATTTTATTTCGAATTTATAACGCGATAAAATTTAGTATTGTGGAAATTTGTTCTAGTAATTGTGTAGCAATTTATTTTAATAATATTATTTTTTTTGCAGAAATATGGAACGAGAAGTCGAACAAAAAATTCAGGAAATGCAGCTAGAAGAAGAAAACGCATCCGCCGGATCAGCAGCGGCGAACACCGCCGCAGCATCAACGGCGACCTCAGCAGCGACGGACACCTCCGCCGCGAACGAGTCGCTGGACTCAATACTAGCGCGGCAGCGAGAAATCGCAATATAAGTGTGCACAACAGAATGTATATTTATAATATATATATTTCTAATTCTGCTGTTATGTTACAGTCCCAGTGGAGGAACATATTGGGCCAATTGGCCAGAGGGGTAGCCAGGCCTAACCTGGCAAACCTGGTGGCGGCCAATGTAAGTAAATGAAAAATACTTTTATATATAATATAATATAGTAATATGTATAGTAACAAATTATAATAATAATATATACTTACACGTTGCAGAGAGACCTCAAAAAACTGTTCAAAACAACTATTTATGGCCCTCAAAAAAGGGGCAAAGAACGGAAAGGAAAAGGAGGAAGAGGAGGAAGAGGAGGGAGAGGAGGAAGAGGAGGACGAGGAGGGGGAGGAGGGGGCAGTTGTAAATACGTTTTGAATTTTTATTAATTAATAAAAGGATCGTTTTTATTATTTCTGTTGTTCATTTTATTTACGAATTGCTCCATCACCATCAGTTTTTTAAATAAACGAACTACATTTAAATTATTTGTTTACTTCGCATTATCTACATATCACATCCTATCCCACTAGCACTGTCCGACAAAATCAAACTTTTTTTCTGATTTCCTATAATTATTCATCCTTACGTTTTTATTATTCTTAGTTTATTATAGTATAATGAATCATTCTATAAAAATTATAAATACATGTCTTATTAAATTATTATTATTATAAAAAAATCTATTATTATTTTAATATATATTATTATATATTAAAATTCCTACATCACCTACCCGATTACTCGACGAGCGTTCTTGCTGCAACTGCCGCGCCGCTCACGACTGCCCCGCACGCCACCTTCCCCTGGTCTAGTAACCTAGCGCGCGGCAGAATATCTTCGTGACAACTGTTCGTTTCAAGCAAGATGGACGTGCCTATATTCGAGTAAGCAGTTCGAGAGTTGGATATATCGATTCAGAAAAGTCTAAGCTGGGGGGCTTCGGATGTAGAAAGGACCATTTTTTTATTATTGTTCAGATATTTACAGTATTCGACGAGCGTTCTTGCTGCAACTGCCGCGCCGCTCACGACTGCCCCGCACGCCAATAACCTACTTCCCCCACGGACGAGAGCAAGTTGCTCAAGTATTGATACTTTGGTTGACGCAGCGATTTCGAATACACGGACACATTTGTGAATCGCTGCCAATTCGGACTCTCCAACAGACTAATCATAACGTTCGTTTTACCACATCCTCACGGGCCGCTTATCACGCACCATATACTACTCGGTAGCAATGATCCAGGTCGGAACGGATCCAGGTGCGGCAGGTCGGAACCCGGACATTCAAGGACTGTCGTACGAAACTGTAGATATCAGTCTCCCCGTATTCCAATGATAGAGCGCATCTCCATGTAAACTGACGTACGTACATTTTTTCTTTTTTCATAATCAACAGAAAAATAAAACAAAGCTTGACATAACAGCTCCATATACCATTTACAGACTGGTAAAAACAGCTCTGTATACCGTTACACACTGGTAACAACAGCTCTGTATACCGTTACAGACTGGTAAAAACAGCTCTGATAAGATTAGGTATGGGTTTGAAGAAGAAGAAGAAGAAGGAGGAAGACCGACGAACGGTCAAAGGAAAAAGAAAGAAGGTAGAAACAGTATCGAATGAATTCTACCTATCATCAAACGAGGCGGTTTTCTACCGCTGTTATTACCCGCTTTGGGAGCTTCGGAAGCGTTGACAGATGGCGCTGCGCTGGGGTGATCAAAACAATAAACGATGCGAATGCTGCGAAGAAACAATTGGAAGAAGCGCGACGACACAATCGCGCTATGGAGGGCCGCGGAGTGTATCTCGCGCCGTACAAACGTGGAAAAGGAATGAAGAAGAAGAAAAAAGTCAAAAGAAAGGAAAAAGATAACTCGACGACGGACGTTGAATTGAAAATCGCCTGTAAAAGATTATCGCATTTTCGCGGAGTTTTCATGCGCGATGAATTGCCGAAACAAATATGGGTAAACGAACGAAGAATAGTGAATCTGGATAGCGGTCATGGTTCAGGAACGCACTGGGTGGCGTATATAAAGCATGATTCGCGTGTCAGTTACTTCGATAGTTTTGGAGATCTTCGACCACCGATCGAATTGATTCATTATTTCCGACCATCACGTACAATCACAAGATTTATCAAAGATACAACGAAAGCGTGTGCGGACAATTGTGTGTGAAATTTCTGCGAGAAACTCTAATATAGTCCGTCGCAAGAATGTCAGACACGTTCACGTTATCGGGAAGAAGTAGCGTGTTATCGTCCAAGTACTTCCCGCCTATAGATCTCAACAATGCCGATTACGAACTGGGCCTGCTCGATTTGCAAACTTATTACACGATACCAAACATCAGTTCAAATATCGGTATTGGGATTAAGGCTTGGATTATTTCTCAAATAAATATGACATTAATTCTTTTTCTTAAAAAGCTTTATTTTTACTTTTATTTGAGAGAAGGTATATGTACGAACTGACTGAGCGACCAAAACATTGTATACGCGGTATTGGGATCACTAACGGTCAGAGCACGATGTGTTCTTACAACACCGGCGATGGTATATGGCGATATCTTTGATGTACAGTTTACATCACCGTCGGTGCGCGCTGACGGAACCGGCGGAAACGTAATCTGATATTTTCGAATCTCAGTCCTAAGTAAACTATAGATTAATTTTTGTCCGAGGCTAAAGTTTTTTTTCAATACACCCCCTCAAAAATTAAACAAAAGAAAAATACAAGTTTAACATGCAACCAATAAAAATATGTATATTTATCAACTAAATATGTTCTCTCTTTTGGGAAATACAATATGGTCTTTGACGGCGGTTCGTGTGTCGTGGAAATGGTAAGGAGTGGGGAGACGTTTCGTCCGGGGCCCGCTAGAGGACTCATCGGTAAGGCTATCCTAGCGGGCCCTTGCCTTAGACGTAAGGGTAGGACGAAATCTCGGTGTATATATAGGGATCGGAACGGATCGGCTACTAGCGGGAAGAGGAGCCCTCTGCTGGCGGGTCTGGAGGTAGCCGCCACAGGTCCAACATTTGTTGCTAAAGGTCAAGGGAAACCCAGAAAAACCTGACCAGACCATTTACTTCTTATAATAATTGAAAAATGAGAAAAAAATTCTATTATTGTACGCCTATTCCAATTTTCATTTGGATGAACTTCTGTCCTGGAAGGCTTGCTTAGCATATCTGCCAATTGATGACCTGTTGGAATATATTTTAATATTACTACTTTATTCTCTACCTGCTCTCTGGTAAAGTGATATTTAATATCGATATGTTTTGATCTTTTGTGACTAGAGTTGGGTTGTTTGCAATACTAATACCACCATTATTGTCTTCATAGATTACAATGGATTCTGATATATTTACTTTGATACTGTTGCTAAAGATTTTAACCATAATGCTTCTTTAACTGCTTCAAATAAAGCCATGTATTCAGCCTCAGTCGAAGAGGCCGCGACTGATGATTGCTTTTTCGTATTCCAACTAATTGTATATTTTTCGAGCAATTTAAATATATAACCTGTTGTGCTTTTTCTATCGTACATATCATTTCCATCCCAATCTGAATCAGCATACCCTGCTGTCTATCAAGATGTTATCATGTGTACCTCTTGTGTACGTTAGTTTGATATCTGTCGTGCCTTTCAAATATCTTAAAACTCTTTTAAGACAAATCCATAATTCCTTATTTCTTTTATTTGTGTATCTGCTCAAAATGCTCACAGCTACAAATAGATCAGGTCGCGTACAGATCATAATATTGTTACGTGCCGAGGGCCAGGCAGTTTGGGTGGCCGGAGGTTGCGTGCAATTGGAATCTTTTTGGATGAGGTGCGTAGACCAGCCGATGTTTATTTCGACACGGGTGGCTACCTCTTAGGTTAGGATGAGGTGCGTAGACCAGCCAATGTTTATTTCGACACGGGTGGCTATCTTCAAAGGGGTTTGGATAAGGTGGTTGGAGGAATTGGTGTTAGGGTGCCTCGTAACTTTGTTAAAAAGAAATAAGGATATACCTCGAGCGGCTGAGGTATACCTTGGTGGGTTCTTACCTATTACTGGTTCGAAGCAGGAGATGGTAATAATTGAAGTGGAAACCAAAAAACTGGTAGAAACTAATTTATTGCGCGCTGGGTTTAACAAGTGTGAGTGTGTGTTTGTGGACTCTAAACGCGCTCTCAGTTTTTCGCACTGAGCCGGCGGGAGCTTTCGATTCTAGGCTGTTACCTCTGAGATTTGGTTGAAAGAGAATTTAACTCGATCTTGCTAATGTTTCCGTCTCAACGAATGTCACGAAACTAGCCCGCTTCCCGGTCGCGTTAGAGCCCTTTATATACTAGAATTTTATGGGAAAAATGGTAGTGGCGGTGTTGCTACGTGGTCCGGTTCCAGAACGTTCGTCGTCGTACCCCCTCGGAGGCACTCGACTCACGATATATAAATCCACCCCCGACTGGCTGCCGCCAGCCTGGCGTATGCCTTCAGGAAGGAATATAAAAAATACGTGGGAAGATTCCTCGTATGTTACAATATACATCAAACAATCAATAACATTTCGACAAGGTGCCTCATATTGTTCGTCTGAATTCAGGGTTTCATAATTAAGCTTACTTTCAAGTGGAGTATTTATGGGTTTACAATTATCCATATTAAATTTCTTCAATACTTTTCTAATATAAGTACTTTGGTCTAGAGTTATATTTTCTCCAGTCCTTTCAATTCTAATGAAACTGTTCATTACCTGTTCATTAAGTAGTCTTTGAAATTATTCATCGTTACGATATTAGCTGTCGCAACTACCAAATGATCGACATACAAAACTACATAGATATTTTTAGAAATATCTCCTTTATCTAAAATATAAGTACAACGGTCAACTGGGGAATTCTGAAAATCTTTTTAAGAGCCTTTTCGAATTCTTCAAACCAGCATCTTGCTGCTTGTTTTAATCCATACAAAGCTTTATTTAATTTACAAACTTGATTCTGTTTGTTTTCAATTCCCTCAGGTACTCTCATATAAATTTCCTCCTTTAATATACCGTTTAAAAATGCGGTTTCTACATCCATATGATGGATTAATAAATTAAATTGATTAGCATAAGCAATTATAAATCTGAAACTTGAAATCCTTGCAATCGGAGCAAAGGTTTCATTATAATCTACTAAATACTTTGGCTAAACGCTTTTGCAACCAGCCGAGCTTTATATCTTAATGGGTTTACAAATTCATCATCTTTTATCGTAAATACCCATTTACAATTTATTATATTTCTATTGCTAGGACTTGGTACTAATGTCCAAGTTTTATTCACCATAAGAGAATTAATTTCTTCTCTAATAGCTTGTTCCCATTGTTCCCTATCATTTCTGTTATTTGTTTCCTGATATGATGCAGGAGTTTCACAAACTACCGATTGTGCACACATCATATAATCAATCGGCATGTCCTCTTCATCATATGAAATGTGCGGTTTCCTTTTAATCCTATCACTCCTTCTTGGTTCTGATAACATTCTTTTACTGCTATTTGTACTATCTGTATTTGTACTATTCTGAGAAGAAGACCTATCTACTGTTATTTCAATATTATCATTATGGAATTTTTCATTGATTCTGTTTGAATTTATACTCTCTAGTTTATCTGTTTTTCCATCAACAGACTTACTAGGATCACCCACTGATTTTGACTTTACGTCAGAAACATCAGTTTTATTTCCGATATTTTCCGAACTTAAACTATCTGGTTTGCCATTATCAGATTTCTTTAATTCCTTTATTGAGTTTGACATTACGTCAGAAATTTCAATTTTATTTTCAGATTTTTCACAACTAATCTCTTTAACATTTGCTACCGGCCTTGACTTTAGGAAATTAACTTCGTCAAATATTGTATCTCTGACAACGAAATACTTTTCCTTTTCACGTCCCACACTCTATACCCGTTTGTTTCATAGCCTGCTAGTATTCCTTTCCATGACTTTTCGTTACATTTGGTTTTACTAGTTTTATCATGCACATATACCGTAGAATCAAATATTCTTAAATATTTTATTTGTGGAAGGAGTGATTGGATCGCACACGTCCGAATGTACTATAAACAAAGGTCTTTTTACATGATCTTTATCTTTTTCCTTTTTAAATGGCAATCGTGCTCGTTTTCCATTAACGCAAGCTTCGCATAAGTTATTATTTGGTAATATTTTATTTACCAATTCGACATCGCTAATCATTCCTTTATTTCTTAACTCTAAGAATTTACTTTTTTCAATATGTCCCGAGCGTTCATGCCATAGTTCAAAATTACCTTTGATAATACTGTACATTTGGACTGAGTTTACTTGTTCATGCTTTATTTTAAAATCTATTGTAACAAGATTGTTCGAGGACTTACCCCTGATGATCACCTTACCGGATTTAAAAATCTGCACACCTTGTTTATCAAATACAATCGTATTACCCATACTTTGCATCTTTGATACAGAGAGCAAGTTATATGGTACTTCCGGCGAATATAGGACGTCCTTCAATTCTCCTGCGACTCCTATGTCACTGACTACGTCCAGTGTATCCCTTTTTGTTGTCATGATGTATTCTCCAGATTTTGTCACTGATATCCTGATCGGTGTCTTCAGCTCCTCGTTTTGCTAAGTCCTCCCTATTGATGATATGGTCGGACGCTCCTGACCAACCCGTTCTCATCTATCTTCAGTGCATTGCACATATCCTGCCATGAATGCAAATCCATCTGTATTTGCAGCATTTGTATTTTGCTGCACACACTGCACTGTTTGTAATGTTCTCCTGTTTTCGCTATTTTTATAGTCCATGGTTCTCTTGTGGTAGTAACAATCCTTCTTTATATGTCCTTTTCTTCCACACTGGTAACATTTTGTCACATGTGTTGCTTTTGTCTTCATGTTCGTAGACGTTTTATTTCGTATTTAAAAATTTCCACGTTTTTTTGTTTTTATAGGAAAGTCTTGATTAGTGAATCTCCTTTTATTATCATTTTGTTTAATTGCCTGGAGTATCTTTATACTTGAATCGGCATTCTCATTTAACAATTTCACCTCATGATCCAATAGCCTGGTTTTTACGAATGCAATACTTAAGTTGTCTTCAGCTAAAGTTTCAATAGCTGTTATCATTCCATCATAAGATGATGGAAGTGTTAATAACAAATGAGAAATTACATCTATCTCTTCTAATTTTCCTCCAGCTGCTTTCAATTCAGTGATTAGGCCATCAAATGTCGTGAAGTGTCTCATCAATGGGGTATCACTTTGCAATTTTATACTCAGTAATTTCTTTTGCAGAGCCAGTTGAGTGATACACACGAGGTGTCATGTACACCAGAAAATTAAAACGGCTGCCACGGTTAAACTTCATATTATTTCGGGTCCGAAAAATTAGTAAATATTCTTCAGACGTTCTAAAGTAAAGGTGAACAGCGTTTTTCTTAAAAATATCACTGTTATGTAGTAAAAAAATCCGGTAAGTGTGACTTGTTCAATACTTCGAACGCGGCTCGAGTCCGTCCCGACCTTCTGTTAAAGCCTCGTGCTGCGGACTCTCTCGCGGACCCTCTCCCTCGCACCGTCACCTCTCATTGGCCAGTGTTTTTCGTTAATAACTCGTAAACAAAGCCCCAGATTGCATTTTCGCAAAGGAAAAAGTTACTTCAAATGACCTCAGCTACCCCTCATTTTTGGCTGTTAAAATAATCGTCGAACACCCTGTATAGCGGTATTTTTGATATACAGTTTACATCACCGTCGGTGCGTGTTGACGAAACCGGCGGAAACGTAATCTGATATTTTCGAATCTCAGTCCTATGTAAACTATAAATTAATTTTTGTCCGAGGCTAAAGTTTCTTTTTCGACAATCGGAGACAATAAATTCTATTTCGGCGACGTGGGTGAGGAGATAAACATCCCGGACGGCTCGTACGAACTGGGGGCGATCAACGCTTACTTGAGGAGTGAGATAAACGCGCGGTATCCTTCTCCAGCCAAAGATAACAACGATGTAGAATATCCGCTGATCCTACGAGCAATCAACAATACTATGAAAAGCGAAATTAAAAGCGCATATAAGATAGATTTTACGAAACCCGACACCGTGGGTCCAATCCTAGGATTTTCTAGGAATCGCATTCTATCACCGAACACGTGGCATGTATCGCACACTTCCGTGAATATCATTAACACGAATATTATTCGAATAAAATGCAACGTAACCACCGGTTCGTACGATAACGGGAAACTGATTCACACGATACACGAATTCACGCCTAACATGTCGCCGGAGTATAAAATATCGGAAACACCGGCACGAGTCATTTACCTCCTGATCGTTACACGATCAATGGAAGATTTAACGATTCGCATCGTGGACCAGTCTGCACGTTTGATTGATTTTCGAAACGAAGAAATCACGGTTCGGCTGCACGTTCGTCGAATCGTCTCATAACCTTGACATAGCCGTTATGTTAATTCATAATAATAATAATAGGATATCGAGTACGTCGAACATAAAAAACGGCGCGCCATTTCGACAATAAGGAGAAGAAGAAGACGAGGAAACTAACCGAAACATGGAATATTTGCGATCTTTGGGATTCATCGTTACCAAGTAATCGAACTCGCTTCACCGCCATGTCCGACGACATTCTGAACATCTCTGAGGCACCAATCTTCGACAATCGAATAACTACGATCGACATGCACACCTACAATACGTACGCCAACACAACGTTTGGAAACAGTGATGAGATAAGAATACCCATTCAACATCAAGACTTGTACACTCTTCCGTGTAAAAGCTTCCTATACGTGGAGGGAAGACTCAGCCTACCAGGAGGATCGACCAACGACACGGTGGCTCTAGAGAACAATGCGGTAGCGTTTATGTTCGACGAGATACGTTATGAACTGAACGGAGTGGAAATCGATCGGTCCAGAAATCCCGGTACAACGACGATCTTGAAGAATTACATCAGTCTGAACATTACGAAGAGCAACGCGCTTGTGATGTAAATTTTCACTCTTAGATATATAAAAAACTTTATTTCATTCAAGCGGGTTACGCCTGAATGTACAATACAATAAATGAACACAGTACAAATTTTAATAGTAACGACGGACAGCAATTTGATGTGTATGGGTCAAAACCCTGATTCCAACTCAATGGTCTGTCTTTGATGTGCGGTGATTTTATACAGGCTCTTATCTCGCTCCACGTGGAGCAGGCTCTTATCTCGCTCCACGTGGATCGTAGTCGGCTGGACCTTAACCGGATGTTGTTATGATGGTGTAACGGGGCGTGTAGGCTGTCACACGCTGTCCAACGCGGGCTGGATATACAGAAACGATGATCAACGGAGAGAAACTCTCACCGTAACGCTTACGAATTTGCTACATTTCAACTTTTGCGTGCATATGAACACATTGCTAGACTTCTGCGAAGATTACAAACGCGTTGTAATAAATGCTCGGCACGGATTGATTTTGATTCGCGCGCGCAACGACGCTAACGCTTTACGAAGCTGGTCCGACAATGCGAAACCTGTCCTGGATTTGTATCAAATTCAATGGAGAATGTCGCACGTCGCTTTGAATGAAATACACAAGTTGTCGATGCTGCGTATTCTTGAGAGCGAAAGAACGATCAACATGGGTTTCCGTTCGTGGTAACTGTACAAGTATCCGATGCTGCAAACAACCACGAAGCACACGTGGGCGATAAAAACAGCTCCGCAAATGAAAAAACCGCGGTACGTGACAATCGCGTTACAAACCGAAAGGAAAAACGATTTAAAGATAAACCCTACCCAATTTGATTCGTGCTTATTATCCAATATTCGACTTTTTCTGAACTCGGAAATGTATCCCTATTTTCGATTGATGCATATGCTTTTACACAGCAAATTTACAAATTAAAAAATATTTTAAACTTTGTATTACATTTTTTTTATTCATCGTTGACGCCACCACCCTCGTTGTCGTCGTCATCGTTGATGGACAAAACGGACATTGCGCGCTAAACATATACGTAACGTTGTTCGAGGATCGTACGGACAATTCCTGGACCAAAAGCGATGCTCCAACATGGGTTTGTCCCCGGCTTCCCACCAATAGAGTCCTATGCCGCACGCGAAGCATTCCACGAAATCATCCTCCCTCAGATAATAAAATCCAGCGATCGCGAGCTCCTCAGGCTTAATAAACGGGATCGGCCAATTTTCAAAGCTGCTAAGCCTGTCCTCTTCGCACCGATAATCCATACGTTCCTACGTTCTCTCTCTCTCTCTCTCTCTCTCTCTCTCTCTCTCTCTCTCTCTCTCTACAAAAAGGCGCCATAGAAATAAAAAATAATTCTAACTAAAAAAAAAGAAAAAAAAATGTGTTACCTTTCGATTTCATTAGCCACATCTAAAATACACGAACTTCGCTCAAACAACAATGATATTGAATCTTTTCTTTCGAAGTTCGCGTCCAGCAATGAAGCCTGCATGGTATGTGGTATTCTTGATACATCGGTTCCGCGATCAATGAATTGAATTTCGGACAGCCGAGATATTCCAAATTGAAACTGCCAACTCCTATTTTATTTAAAATATCCTTTTCAATATGCCCCCCTTTGTACGCGACGACGGGATCTTTGTAGTCTCGAACGAAATTTTTTATAATAATGCCAATGTCCTCTTGTTGATAATTCTTTTTCCCCTGGAAATTTTTAAATGAAATCCCGTGCACGAAATTCGAGACATGCCATGCAGACTTCTGATCGCTTCTGGATAAATCCATGTCGCGAACGTACAATTCGAATTCAAATAATTCATATTCAGCGGTATGAGCATTTACGATGGCTAATTCTTTACAATTAAATTTGTTGGCTACGAAGAAACCGTCCATGTCGACAATAAAATCTATTGCGGGCATCTTAAACGTAAACTTACTTTTTGCAAAATATATGTCTATAGCAACACGCACCTTTCCACTGTACGACAACGATCTAATTTGCTCCGCGTTATGCTTCATCTATTTATTAACATGCACGCACGCGCACTTCACTCTCCACAACGTCGTAAAAATGCAAGCGCTGCCTCTCTAATCTACCCCTCTCTCTCTCGCTCTCACACTCCAAAACATTTCCTACAATGTAAAAATGCAAGCGCGATAAAAAAAACGCCACATGATTAAATTCAATAAGACAAGAAGACCGCTTAGAAATCGTCTCCAGACTCGTTACAAATGCGACGCATTCGTCGTGCGCGACGGTAACCGTTGCGACGCATCTATCCTCCATCTCTCTCTCACTCCTAAAAACCGCGCTTCGTTCATAGCGGACCAAGCGGAAGAGAGAGAGAGAGAGAGAAACCGTATCGATGCGTCTATCCCCCTTTCTCACTCCACAAACCGCGCAACGAATATTATTTTTCTAACGTTGACGTAGGCTATAGATTCTGCAATCCTGGTCTTGCAACCTCCTCTTCTGTCCAACCTATTGTCCCAACACAAATCATTATATTTGGAAATCTTTTTGATTAATTTCTTAAGCTTATTATGCAAAAACTTCATTGTTACAGCAATCAGGTTTGTTTCGTTCTTCTCTTTGAGCATTTGGTAGACTTTCAGATCCAAATCTACTTCAAAGAGATTAAGAAGAATTTCAATGAAATTTCTCAGTACTCTTTCTCCCTCGCCGTTGGAATAATCTTTATCGTCTCCTTTAGTATGTAGTTCTGCTTCAGATAATATTTGTCTCTGGCAAGCTCCTCTAATCATCGAAAGAGAGAGAGAGAGAGAGAGAGAGAGAGCAACGGAGGCAGAATAATACAAAAATCTTGATCTAGAAACAGTTCTCACGGTAGTTGTTTTGATTTAAACAAAAGTAACCATATTCTTAATTTAATGATAAAATATATGAAAGTATATACTAATTAAAGTGATATTATCCGACATAAAATAATGTCTTTAATTATAATCTTTAATCATTTTTGCTGCTGGTTAATATAGTAGATTTGATATGTTTGGATTAAATGGATTACCAGATCTATCATCTGATGCTGCTGCTCTAAAATGATTTGTTATTAAAGAAAAGATTTTCATTTTTAGTTAGATAAAAAATGTAAAGGATAAACAGAAACAAGAGAAGCTTAATCAACCTTTGGAAAAATTAAGAAAGAAATTGCCTGAAGACTTTAGATAGGAGCTGCTGCGGGTAAAGTAGATTGTTTTCTTTTTCTTTTTTTCTTTTTTTCTTTTTTTTTGAGGACAGGTAGTAGAGGATTCAGTATAAAGTCTTTACAGGAAAGTTGCAAGCAATATGCGCAACAAGTTAATCAGTCGAAGAAAGGCTCATGTTTGGGTAATGCTGTAAAAGAAGGATATGAAAACTTTGTGAATATATTCCACACATTGAATTTACTGCAGAAGACATTGGAAATATGGGTTCCGGTCCAGAAGTAAGAAATCTAAAGTTGAAAAATGTTCTATGCGGAAGTCCTGAAATTGAAGGAAAAATGGTGGTAATATTATTTATATGATGAATTACAGGAATCACATTTTGTACCACTTCTTAGTAATATTGAAAAAGATATAAAGAGAAGCATGAAAGTTTCTAGAGAGGAAGCTAGTGTCAATCTTATAGAGAACTGGACTGGCAAAGCGAGCTGTTCGCTCCCTGCCGAATTTCATATCTACAATTTTACGAATTGCTTGCTAGTTGCGTCTTTCCTCTGCAGTTTAGAAAAATGTAACACTGGGGCTCGCATCGGTGAAGGTGTAAAAAAAGCGTTATTTCTCCCAATATATAAACTTTATTCAAACTCTATCTTAACTTATCGGTGGACGAATTAAGAATTAAAATCTATTATTATAAACAAATATTTCAAATAATCTTTAAAAAATTAACAAAAATAAATTATCCTCTTCTATATAACAAAATTAACATATTATTGTGGGAGAAAGCCCTTCCTTGTAGGTATCGTTAATAGCCTGTTCCATTTGCATCATCAAATCGCTTAGTTAACATCACGTGATTGCAATTCCCGTTATTAACATGATGGATCCTTTCAAACAGTGGAGAAGTCGATGATAAAATGATCGGAATATTTTCAAATTTGGCTAAAATTATCGCCATATCTCGAGCATTGTATGTATATAATTTCCTGTTCTTATTTTTGAAAGACGAATCATGCTCTTCATCGACAATAATTAACTTTATGTTTTTATAAGGTCAAAAAGGCTCAAGGAAGAAATAACTGTTTCCACTATTAAATGATTTAGATGAATTTCAGGTGTTTTCACAAGCAGAAAAATCAAGAGCGAGCTCGTGGATTATAAAATTAATTGCTCCTTTAACCAATTGTTTTGGCAAAGATTGCTACGGCCTGCATGTTTGCTGTGCTTCTTCAATTTCACGTTTTCGAACTACAAAAGGAATTACATTGGTTACTTGTACCACTTCTTCTATGTTCTTGCTATTTCTCGGGCTATCAAGATATTCTCTAGCTAACTCCTCTTTTATCTAGAAGATCCCAGAGAGCTTGTTGCTATTTTTACTACCTCCTTTGCTCTTACTCTGATTACTAGTACACTTACGGGTTTTTCTCTTAGGATCATTTTGTTGTGAACTACCCCAATCTTGTCTTTGGCCCGTTTCTACTAAGAAAGCAAAGGAGCTTTTCTAATTTTTTTTTACTTTTTTATGTAGTATATTAAGTATCGCATTCGGCGACCTATTTTTTATAAGATTATTTAAATAATCTGTTTTATTTCCTGCCTTATCAAAGCAAAGATCATGCAACTTTTCAAAAGTATGGCAAGTACCAAGTCCTCCTCCATATAAAATCTTAGATAAATACTTTGGCATAAAAAGCTCTTTCTCAGCTAAGAAATGATTTAAAAATGATTCTTTATTAAAACAAGATTTATGGAAATTTCTTAAAATGTAAGTAGCATTATCTCCTGTCATGGATAATATGTTAGATAAATTGCACGGCATAAAGCCTGCTTTATGGAAATCATTTAAAAGTTGTGTTTTGTTTCCATTCCCATCAAAACAGATATCATGAAAATCTTTTAAAGCAGAACAAATCTTAGTTGCTGCTCCATGCAATATTTTAGATAAATTTTTTGGTGTAAAACCTTTCTTCTCAATTAAGAAACGATTCAAATACTTTTTTGTTTCGTTTATAAAACAAAAATCATGAAATTCTTTTAAACTATTCGCTGCTGCACTCAATATACCACATAAATCGCACGGCCTAAAACCCACATTGTAAAAATCCTTTAAAAGCTGTGTTTCCTTTCTTTTCTTATTAAAAGAAATATTATGCAGTTGTTTCAAAGTAAAAGAAGCATGAGCTCCTGTTCCACATAGTATAGAGGATCAGTTACTTGGTCTAAAACCTGCGTTGTAGAAGTCCTCTAAAAGCTCTGTTCTTTGTCCTTTGCTATTAAAACAAACGCTGTGCAACTCTTGAAAAGCACCTTTAGCCTTGCCTCCTGCTCTACTTAATATGCTAGACAAGTTATGCAACGTAAAGTTACTTCCCTCATCACCGACCCCTTCAATAAAATGTTTCAAACGCTGTGTTTGATTTCCTCTTGCATCAAACCAAGAGTCATATAAATCTTTAAAAGCTTCTGCAGCGTTAGCTCCTGCACCATTCAAAATACTGGACATATTAGACAGATTTATCTTCTCGTTTTCTAAAGTTTTTATATATAGTCTTTTGTTTCCTTCCTTATCAAACCAAAGATCATATAAATTTGTAAAAGTTTCAGGAGCTTTAGCTCTTGCTCCATGTAAAATACTGGAAATATTAGATAGACGTATCCCTTCCTTTTCTAACGTTTTGAAATATTGTGTTTTACCTCCTTCTTCATTAAACCAAAGATCATATAAGCCTTTAAAAGCTTTTGCAGCATTAGCTCCTGCTACATTCAAAATACTGGAAATATTAGTTAGATTTATTCCTTCTTTCTCCAGAGTTTTTAAACATTGTGTTTTACTTCCTTCTTCATCAAACCAAAGGATATGTAAGTCTTTAAAGGCTTTTGCAGCGTTAGCTCCTGCTCCACTTAAAATACTAGAAATATTACTTAGATTTATCTCCTCTCTCTCTAAAGTTTCTAGATATTGTGTTTTACTTCCTTCTTCATCGAACAAAAGGTCATATAGGTCTTTAAAGGCTTTTGCAGCGTTAGCTCCTGCTCCACTCAAAATACTGGAAATATTACTTTGATTTATCTCTTCTTTGTCTAGAGTTTTTAGATATTGTGTTTTACTTCCTTCTTCATCAAACCATAGGTCATATAGGTCTTTAAAGGCTTTTGCAGCGTTAGCTCCTGTCACATGCAAAATACTCGACATAGTAGCTAAATTTATTCTTTCCTTCTTTAGTACCTCCAGACATATTTTCCCTTCTCCCTTAATTAAGAAACTTAAAAATTGATAAAATGCAGATATTCCTTCTCTGCCAACTACACTTCTGGCAAATTTGATTTCTTCATCAATATTTTCTACAATTTCCTGATAACTAGACCTATTATATTTTATATCTCCCAACAAATTTTTCATTATTCCCTTAGTAATAGGGCCAAATTCATGAGATTCTAACCAACGTAACGCTATTTCATGTAATTCTTCGCAATTATATGGAACATTACCCTCATCTATCCCATTTATAATAACACTGTTCAATGCTTCCTTGTCACACTGATTAACTGCAAATATTAGTCTATCTAAAAATTTCTCTTTTATTTCTTTCTCACCCTCGCCAGGAAGTCTTCCTTCTTCTTTTTCTTTCTGCCAAAAAGGTGGCAGCTTTAACAAATTTAAAAGCCTTGTCATTTCTTTTTGCGAAAATTGATAAAGACCATTCTCATTTATACAAAAACAATCGTTTAAAATCTTATATCCTTTTTTTTTAATATTTATGTTATTAAATTGTAAAGGATAGAAATTTTTAGATCGTTCATATTTGAATTTCTTTTCTTCTGTAAGATTTAGGTCTGCATTAGTATAGATGACAAAATATTTTATATTTTCATCCTTTTCTAATTTTTCAATGAAAAGAGCGAAGCACTTATTCACAGAAAATGTATTCTTTTTCTCCTGCCGTTTAGAAGAAAATAACTGATAATAACCAATACTATTATTTGCATTGTGAGGCTTTATACAAGTAATGCTATCTTCATAATTGATAGTGACGTCAACAGATATGCCATAGTTTCTTTCCTCAAAATTGATGAGAAACATGTTTTTACGCAAGAGCATATTGTGTAAGAAGGACATTAATAAATTGGATCCATATGTAATTTCAGATATATAACTTCCAAGTTTTCCATCTTTTTCTGAAGCTATTAAATCACGTAACACAATTTTTTGTAATGCTACATAACCGTCGTGAACTTTACTATTTTTTCCCATTTCACTTTTGATAATGCTGTTCAATTCTCCTCTATTAGGTTGATTAACTGCAAATACTAATTTATCCAAAAATGCTTCTTTTATTTCTTTCCGGGAATATTTCCTATCTTTTATTACTGTCTGCATAGCGGACGAAAATTCTAATCGCTTTAAAAGTTCATCTCTTATTATTTTATCTCGCGCAAATTGATAAAAACCACGCCCTTGTAGATTATCATTTGTAAAGAAAAAGTCTCTTAATATGATATCACGTTCTTCCATGCTATCAAATTTAAACGGATAAAAGTTTTTAAATCGTCCCCTTTTTAATCTGTTTCCTTTCGCAAGATTCAAGCTTGAATTAGTATAGATAACAAGGTATTCTATATCATTTGATAAATCATCTGTCTTAGAGATTAGATGTTTAACAAAACTATTAAGATAATTATTCATGGAGAAACTTCGATTTTCTTTAGTAAATAATCTGACATAACTAATATTATTATCTGTATAATATTTGTCTACATTTTCAATTTCTAGATGGATAGACTTCTTCTCGTAGCAAAGAACAATGTTACTAAACTTATCAATATCAGACTTTTCAAACGCTAACGATAATGAAGGATATTTATGTTTATATATGGACTTCCTTAGTAAGCAAAGAATCGACAAGTCTAATTGATACATAAGTCCAATCAATTGATGAGGAATACGTTGATAAGCATTACTCAATCCATCCCGTCTAGATCCATCTTGTAAATCATTAAGAAATTCCGAATCCTCATTGCTAGTATCATTTATATCAATGTGCCCACTTTTTGGTACCTTACTATCTTTGTCCGTAACAGTATGTTTACGTTTTCTAGAGCTTGCACCAATTTCATGATTTTCCTTACTTGTACTCCTCGAATGACCACTTTGTTTGTGCGAGTTATTTTTAATATCTCGTAGTTGCATAGAAATGTAAGATTTGGAAATATTGTTAGAGTTTGAATCTATCACATTAACACTAGCTTCCTCTCTAGAAACTTTCATGCTTCTCTTTATATCTTTTTCAATATTACTAAGAAGTGGTACAAAATGTGATTCCTGTAATTCATCATATAAATAATATTACCACCATTTTTCCTTCAATTTCAGGACTTCCGCATAGAACATTTTTCAACTTTAGATTTCTTACTTCTGGACCGGAACCCATATTTCCAATGTCTTCTGCAGTAAATTCAATGTGTGGAATATATTCACAAAGTTTTCATATCCTTCTTTTACAGCATTACCCAAACATGAGCCTTTCTTCGACTGATTAACTTGTTGCGCATATTGCTTGCAACTTTCCTGTAAAGACTTTATACTGAATCCTCTACTACCTGTCCTCAAAAAAAAAGAAAAAAAGAAAAAAAGAAAAAAAGAAAAAGAAAACAATCTACTTTACCCGCAGCAGCTCCTATCTAAAGTCTTCAGGCAATTTCTTTCTTAATTTTTCCAAAGGTTGATTAAGCTTCTCTTGTTTCTGTTTATCCTTTACATTTTTTATCTAACTAAAAATGAAAATCTTTTCTTTAATAACAAATCATTTTAGAGCAGCAGCATCAGATGATAGATCTGGTAATCCATTTAATCCAAACATATCAAATCTACTATATTAACCAGCAGCAAAAATGATTAAAGATTATAATTAAAGACATTATTTTATGTCGGATAATATCACTTTAATTAGTATATACTTTCATATATTTTATCATTAAATTAAGAATATGGTTACTTTTGTTTAAAACAAAACAACTACCGTGAGAACTGTTTCTAGATCAAGATTTTTGTATTATTCTGCCTCCGTTGCTCTCTCTCTCTCTCTCTCTCTCTCTCTCTTTCGATGATTAGAGGAGCTTGCCAGAGACAAATATTATCTGAAGCAGAACTACATACTAAAGGAGACGATAAAGATTATTCCAACGGCGAGGGAGAAAGAGTACTGAGAAATTTCATTGAAATTCTTCTTAATCTCTTTGAAGTAGATTTGGATCTGAAAGTCTACCAAATGCTCAAAGAGAAGAACGAAACAAACCTGATTGCTGTAACAATGAAGTTTTTGCATAATAAGCTTAAGAAATTAATCAAAAAGATTTCCAAATATAATGATTTGTGTTGGGACAATAGGTTGGACAGAAGAGGAGGTTGCAAGACCAGGATTGCAGAATCTATAGCCTACGTCAACGTTAGAAAAATAATATTCGTTGCGCGGTTTGTGGAGTGAGAAAGGGGGATAGACGCATCGATACGGTTTCTCTCTCTCTCTCTCTCTTCCGCTTGGTCCGCTATGAACGAAGCGCGGTTTTTAGGAGTGAGAGAGAGATGGAGGATAGATGCGTCGCAACGGTTACCGTCGCGCACGACGAATGCGTCGCATTTGTAACGAGTCTGGAGACGATTTCTAAGCGGTCTTCTTGTCTTATTGAATTTAATCATGTGGCGTTTTTTTTATCGCGCTTGCATTTTTACATTGTAGGAAATGTTTTGGAGTGTGAGAGCGAGAGAGAGAGGGGTAGATTAGAGAGGCAGCGCTTGCATTTTTACGACGTTGTGGAGAGTGAAGTGCGCGTGCGTGCATGTTAATAAATAGATGAAGCATAACGCGGAGCAAATTAGATCGTTGTCGTACAGTGGAAAGGTGCGTGTTGCTATAGACATATATTTTGCAAAAAGTAAGTTTACGTTTAAGATGCCCGCAATAGATTTTATTGTCGACATGGACGGTTTCTTCGTAGCCAACAAATTTAATTGTAAAGAATTAGCCATCGTAAATGCTCATACCGCTGAATATGAATTATTTGAATTCGAATTGTACGTTCGCGACATGGATTTATCCAGAAGCGATCAGAAGTCTGCATGGCATGTCTCGAATTTCGTGCACGGGATTTCATTTAAAAATTTCCAGGGGAAAAAGAATTATCAACAAGAGGACATTGGCATTATTATAAAAAATTTCGTTCGAGACTACAAAGATCCCGTCGTCGCGTACAAAGGGGGGCATATTGAAAAGGATATTTTAAATAAAATAGGAGTTGGCAGTTTCAATTTGGAATATCTCGGCTGTCCGAAATTCAATTCATTGATCGCGGAACCGATGTATCAAGAATACCACATACCATGCAGGCTTCATTGCTGGACGCGAACTTCGAAAGAAAAGATTCAATATCATTGTTGTTTGAGCGAAGTTCGTGTATTTTAGATGTGGCTAATGAAATCGAAAGGTAACACATTTTTTTTTCTTTTTTTTTAGTTAGAATTATTTTTTATTTCTATGGCGCCTTTTTGTAGAGAGAGAGAGAGAGAGAGAGAGAGAGAGAGAGAGAGAGAGAACGTAGGAACGTATGGATTATCGGTGCGAAGAGGACAGGCTTAGCAGCTTTGAAAATTGGCCGATCCCGTTTATTAAGCCGGAGGAGCTCGCGATCGCTGGATTTTATTATCTGAGGGAGGATGATTTCGTGGAATGCTTCGCGTGCGGCATAGGACTCTATTGGTGGGAAGCCGGGGACAAACCCATGTTGGAGCATCGCTTTTGGTCCAGGAATTGTCCGTACGATCCTCGAACAACGTTACGTATATGTTTAGCGCGCAATGTCCGTTTTGTCCATCAACGATGACGACGACAACGAGGGTGGTGGCGTCAACGATGAATAAAAAAAATGTAATACAAAGTTTAAAATATTTTTTAATTTGTAAATTTGCTGTGTAAAAGCATATGCATCAATCGAAAATAGGGATACATTTCCGAGTTCAGAAAAAGTCGAATATTGGATAATAAGCACGAATCAAATTGGGTAGGGTTTATCTTTAAATCGTTTTTCCTTTCGGTTTGTAACGCGATTGTCACGTACCGCGGTTTTTTCATTTGCGGAGCTGTTTTTATCGCCCACGTGTGCTTCGTGGTTGTTTGCAGCATCGGATACTTGTACAGTTACCACGAACGGAAACCCATGTTGATCGTTCTTTCGCTCTCAAGAATACGCAGCATCGACAACTTGTGTATTTCATTCAAAGCGACGTGCGACATTCTCCATTGAATTTGATACAAATCCAGGACAGGTTTCGCATTGTCGGACCAGCTTCGTAAAGCGTTAGCGTCGTTGCGCGCGCGAATCAAAATCAATCCGTGCCGAGCATTTATTACAACGCGTTTGTAATCTTCGCAGAAGTCTAGCAATGTGTTCATATGCACGCAAAAGTTGAAATGTAGCAAATTCGTAAGCGTTACGGTGAGAGTTTCTCTCCGTTGATCATCGTTTCTGTATATCCAGCCCGCGTTGGACAGCGTGTGACAGCCTACACGCCCCGTTACACCATCATAACAACATCCGGTTAAGGTCCAGCCGACTACGATCCACGTGGAGCGAGATAAGAGCCTGCTCCACGTGGAGCGAGATAAGAGCCTGTATAAAATCACCGCACATCAAAGACAGACCATTGAGTTGGAATCAGGGTTTTGACCCATACACATCAAATTGCTGTCCGTCGTTACTATTAAAATTTGTACTGTGTTCATTTATTGTATTGTACATTCAGGCGTAACCCGCTTGAATGAAATAAAGTTTTTTATATATCTAAGAGTGAAAATTTACATCACAAGCGCGTTGCTCTTCGTAATGTTCAGACTGATGTAATTCTTCAAGATCGTCGGTGTACCGGGATTTCTGGACCGATCGATTTCCACTCCGTTCAGTTCATAACGTATCTCGTCGAACATAAACGCTACCGCATTGTTCTCTAGAGCCACCGTGTCGTTGGTCGATCCTCCTGGTAGGCTGAGTCTTCCCTCCACGTATAGGAAGCTTTTACACGGAAGAGTGTACAAGTCTTGATGTTGAATGGGTATTCTTATCTCATCACTGTTTCCAAACGTTGTGTTGGCGTACGTATTGTAGGTGTGCATGTCGATCGTAGTTATTCGATTGTCGAAGATTGGTGCCTCAGAGATGTTCAGAATGTCGTCGGACATGGCGGTGAAGCGAGTTCGATTACTTGGTAACGATGAATCCCAAAGATCGCAAATATTCCACGTTTCGGTTAGTTTCCTCGTCTTCTTCTTCTCCTTATTGTCGAAATGGCGCGCCGTTTTTTATGTTCGACGTATTCGATATCCTATTATTATTATTATGAATTAACATAACAGCTATGTCAAGGTTATGAGACGATTCGACGAACGTGCAGCCGAACCGTGATTTCTTCGTTTCGAAAATCAATCAAACGTGCAGACTGGTCCACGATGCGAATCGTTAAATCTTCCATTGATCGTGTAACGATCAGGAGGTAAATGACTCGTGCCGGTGTTTCCGATATTTTATACTCCGGCGACATGTTAGGCGTGAATTCGTGTATCGTGTGAATCAGTTTCCCGTTATCGTACGAACCGGTGGTTACGTTGCATTTTATTCGAATAATATTCGTGTTAATGATATTCACGGAAGTGTGCGATACATGCCACGTGTTCGGTGATAGAATGCGATTCCTAGAAAATCCTAGGATTGGACCCACGGTGTCGGGTTTCGTAAAATCTATCTTATATGCGCTTTTAATTTCGCTTTTCATAGTATTGTTGATTGCTCGTAGGATCAGCGGATATTCTACATCGTTGTTATCTTTGGCTGGAGAAGGATACCGCGCGTTTATCTCACTCCTCAAGTAAGCGTTGATCGCCCCCAGTTCGTACGAGCCGTCCGGGATGTTTATCTCCTCACCCACGTCGCCGAAATAGAATTTATTGTCTCCGATTGTCGAAAAAGAAACTTTAGCCTCGGACAAAAATTAATTTATAGTTTACATAGGACTGAGATTCGAAAATATCAGATTACGTTTCCGCCGGTTTCGTCAACACGCACCGACGGTGATGTAAACTGTATATCAAAAATACCGCTATACAGGGTGTTCGACGATTATTTTAACAGCCAAAAATGAGGGGTAGCTGAGGTCATTTGAAGTAACTTTTTCCTTTGCGAAAATGCAATCTGGGGCTTTGTTTACGAGTTATTAACGAAAAACACTGGCCAATGAGAGGTGACGGTGCGAGGGAGAGGGTCCGCGAGAGAGTCCGCAGCACGAGGCTTTAACAGAAGGTCGGGACGGACTCGAGCCGCGTTCGAAGTATTGAACAAGTCACACTTACCGGATTTTTTTACTACATAACAGTGATATTTTTAAGAAAAACGCTGTTCACCTTTACTTTAGAACGTCTGAAGAATATTTACTAATTTTTCGGACCCGAAATAATATGAAGTTTAACCGTGGCAGCCGTTTTAATTTTCTGGTGTACATGACACCTCGTGTGTATCACTCAACTGGCTCTGCAAAAGAAATTACTGAGTATAAAATTGCAAAGTGATACCCCATTGATGAGACACTTCACGACATTTGATGGCCTAATCACTGAATTGAAAGCAGCTGGAGGAAAATTAGAAGAGATAGATGTAATTTCTCATTTGTTATTAACACTTCCATCATCTTATGATGGAATGATAACAGCTATTGAAACTTTAGCTGAAGACAACTTAAGTATTGCATTCGTAAAAACCAGGCTATTGGATCATGAGGTGAAATTGTTAAATGAGAATGCCGATTCAAGTATAAAGATACTCCAGGCAATTAAACAAAATAATAATAAAAGGAGATTCACTAATCAAGACTTTCCTATAAAAACAAAATACGTGGAAATTTTTAAATACGAAATAAAACGTCTACGAACATGAAGACAAAAGCAACACATGTGACAAAATGTTACCAGTGTGGAAGAAAAGGACATATAAAGAAGGATTGTTACTACCACAAGAGAACCATGGACTATAAAAATAGCGAAAACAGGAGAACATTACAAACAGTGCAGTGTGTGCAGCAAAATACAAATGCTGCAAATACAGATGGATTTGCATTCATGGCAGGATATGTGCAATGCACTGAAGATAGATGAGAACGGGTTGGTCAGGAGCGTCCGACCATATCATCAATAGGGAGGACTTAGCAAAACGAGGAGCTGAAGACACCGATCAGGATATCAGTGACAAAATCTGGAGAATACATCATGACAACAAAAAGGGATACACTGGACGTAGTCAGTGACATAGGAGTCGCAGGAGAATTGAAGGACGTCCTATATTCGCCGGAAGTACCATATAACTTGCTCTCTGTATCAAAGATGCAAAGTATGGGTAATACGATTGTATTTGATAAACAAGGTGTGCAGATTTTTAAATCCGGTAAGGTGATCATCAGGGGTAAGTCCTCGAACAATCTTGTTACAATAGATTTTAAAATAAAGCATGAACAAGTAAACTCAGTCCAAATGTACAGTATTATCAAAGGTAATTTTGAACTATGGCATGAACGCTCGGGACATATTGAAAAAAGTAAATTCTTAGAGTTAAGAAATAAAGGAATGATTAGCGATGTCGAATTGGTAAATAAAATAATACCAAATAATAACTTATGCGAAGCTTGCGTTAATGGAAAACGAGCACGATTGCCATTTAAAAAGGAAAAAGATAAAGATCATGTAAAAAGACCTTTGTTTATAGTACATTCGGACGTGTGCGATCCAATCACTCCTTCCACAAATAAAATATTTAAGAATATTTGATTCTACGGTATATGTGCATGATAAAACTAGTAAAACCAAATGTAACGAAAAGTCATGGAAAGGAATACTAGCAGGCTATGAAACAAACGGGTATAGAGTGTGGGACGTGAAAAGGAAAAGTATTTCGTTGTCAGAGATACAATATTTGACGAAGTTAATTTCCTAAAGTCAAGGCCGGTAGCAAATGTTAAAGAGATTAGTTGTGAAAAATCTGAAAATAAAATTGAAATTTCTGACGTAATGTCAAACTCAATAAAGGAATTAAAGAAATCTGATAATGGCAAACCAGATAGTTTAAGTTCGGAAAATATCGGAAATAAAACTGATGTTTCTGACGTAAAGTCAAAATCAGTGGGTGATCCTAGTAAGTCTGTTGATGGAAAAACAGATAAACTAGAGAGTATAAATCCAAACAGAATCAATGAAAAATTCCATAATGATAATATTGAAATAACAGTAGATAGGGCTTCTTCTCAGAACAGTACAAATACAGAAAGTACAAATAGCAGTAAAAGAATGTTATCAGAACCAAGAAGGAGTGATAGGATTAGAAGGAAACCGCACATTTCATATGATGAAGAGGACATGCCGATTGATTATATGATGTGTGCACAATCGGTAGTTTATGAAACTCCTGTATCATATCAGGAAATAAATAACAGAAATAATAGGGAACAATGGGAACAAGCTGTTAGAGAAGAAATTAATTCTCTTATGGTGAATAAAACTTGGACATTAGTACCAAGGCCTAGCAATAGAAATATAATAAATTGTAAATGGGTATTTACGATAAAAGATGATGAATTTGTAAACCCATTAAGATATAAAGCTCGGCTGGTTGCAAAAGGGTTTAGCCAAAAGTATTTAGTAGATTATAATGAAACCTTTGCTCCGGTTGCAAGGATTTCAAGTTTCAGATTTATAATTGCTTATGCTAATCAATTTAATTTATTAATCCATCATATGGATGTAGAAACCGCATTTTTAAACGGTATATTAAAGGAGGAAATTTATATGAGAGTACCTGAGGGAATTGAAAACAAACAGAATCAAGTTTGTAAATTAAATAAAGCTTTGTATGGATTAAAACAAGCAGCAAGATGCTGGTTTGAAGAATTCGAAAAGGCTCTTAAAAAGATTTTCAGAATTCCCCAGTTGACCGTTGTACTTATATTTTAGATAAAGGAGATATTTCTAAAAATATCTATGTAGTTTTGTATGTCGATCATTTGGTAGTTGCGACAGCTAATATCGTAACGATGAATAATTTCAAAGACTACTTAATGAACAGGTAATGAACAGTTTCATTAGAATTGAAAGGACTGGAGAAAATATAACTCTAGACCAAAGTACTTATATTAGAAAAGTATTGAAGAAATTTAATATGGATAATTGTAAACCCATAAATACTCCACTTGAAAGCAGGGTTAATTATGAAACCCTGAATTCAGACGAACAATATGAGGCACCTTGTCGAAATGTTATTTTTTGTTTGATGTATATTGTAACATACGAGGAATCTTCCCACGTATTTTTTATATTCCTTCCTGAAGGCATACGCCAGGCTGGCGGCAGCCAGTCGGGGGTGGATTTATATATCGTGAGTCGAGTGCCTCCGAGGGGGTACGACGACGAACGTTCTGGAACCGGACCACGTAGCAACACCGCCACTACCATTTTTCCCATAAAATTCTAGTATATAAAGGGCTCTAACGCGACCGGGAAGCGGGCTAGTTTCGTGACATTCGTTGAGACGGAAACATTAGCAAGATCGAGTTAAATTCTCTTTCAACCAAATCTCAGAGGTAACAGCCTAGAATCGAAAGCCCCCGCCGGCTCAGTGCGAAAAACTGAGAGCGCGTTTAGAGTCCACAAACACACACTCACACTTGTTAAACCCAGCGCGCAATAAATTAGTTTCTACCAGTTTTTTGGTTTCCACTTCAATTATTACCATCTCCTGCTTCGAACCAGTAATAGGTAAGAACCCACCAAGGTATACCTCAGCCGCTCGAGGTATATCCTTATTTCTTGTTAACAAAGTTACGAGGCACCCTAACACCAATTCCTCCAACCACCTTATCCAAACCCCTTTGAAGGTAGCCATCCGTGTCGAAATAAACTTTGGCTGGTCTACGCACCTCATCCTAACCTAAAAGGTAGCCACCCGTGTCGAAATAAACATCGGCTGGTCTACGCACCTCATCCAAAAAGATTCCAATTGCATGCAACCTCCGGCCACCCAAACTGCCTGGTCCTCGGCACGTAACAATATTATGATCTGTACGCGACCTGATCTATGTGTAGCTGTGAGCATTTTGAGCAGATACACAAATAAAAGAAATAAGGAATTATGGATTTGTCTTAAAAGAGTTTTAAGATATTTGAAAGGCACGACAGATATCAAACTAACGTACACAAGAGGTACACATGATAACATCTTGATAGACAGCAGGGTATGCTGATTCAGATTGGGATGGAAACGACACAACTGGTTATATATTTAAATTGTTCGAAAAATATACAATTAGTTGGTATACGAAAAAGCAATCATCAGTCGCGGTCTCTTCGACTGAGGCTGAATACATGGCTTTATTTAAAGCAGTTAAAGAAGCATTATGGTTAAAATCTTTAGCAACCAGTATCAAAGTAAATATATCAGAATCCATTGTAATCTATGAAGACAATAATGGTTGTATTAGTATTGCAAACAACCCAACTAGTCACAAAAGATCAAAACATATCGATATTAAATATCACTTTGCCAGAGAGCAGGTAGAGAATAAAGTACACTGGAGGTATGCCCCGCCTTTCAGTGAGCTTAGTTGGGGCCATGCTGGAGAGCCCGAGAAAATGGGCGGCAGCCATCGCCTTCTGCGAACAGGTAATGTTGCAGAAGGTGGCTGCCGAGCAGGGTCGCCGTGAGCGGGGGGTGCGGCGTGTGCGCCCACGCCTAGAGCCCCCCCCCCGAGCAGCTGAGAATAGTCGGGCGGCGGGTGTACCAGATTATGCTGGTTTAATTGCCCGCCGCCTGCCAACTGAAGATGTCCTCCCCATATTGGGAGTGACGAGGCGGTGTGGGGTGCGGTCCCCCGCACCGCCGAATCAAGATGATTCATGGGGGGTGGATAAATCTCCCCCCGGAACGCGGCCGGTCACCGCCATTCCATCCTGGTGGCCGGCCAGGCGAGGGGGAGCCGCGGTTGTGTTCTTTGAGAGTTCCCGTGGCTCCCCCGCTAATCGCCAGCGCCCTAGGCCGCCGTGGGGGTTTTAGCGGGTCAAACCCCGCACTACCCCCGTCCCGTTCTTCGGGCGGGTCGGGAGTGTCTGACCAGCAGATTTCCCCCACGTTAATAAAAAAAAAAAAAAAAAAAAAAAGGTAGAGAATAAAGTGGTAATATTAAAATATATTCCAACAGGTCATCAATTGGCAGATATGCTGACCAAGCCACTTCCAGGACAGAAGTTCATCCAAATGAGAGTTGGAATAGGCGTACAATAACAGAATTTTTTTTCTCATTGTTCAATTAATATAAGAAATAAATGGTCTGGTCAGATTTTTCTGGGCACTGATATTCGAAAATATCAGATTACGTTTTTCGCCGGTTTCGTCAACGCGCACCGACGGTGATGTAAACTGTATATCAAAAGATGCCGCCATATACCATCGCCGGTGTCGTTAGAACACATCGTGCTCTGACCGTTAGTGATCCCAGTACCGAGAATACAATGTAAGACGCGATGAATGACCGCCTCTGATTGGTGGAGAAGACCACACCAAAAAAGGTATATAAGCAGGCGTCAGTTCGTACATATACCTTCTCTCAAATGAAAGTAAAAATAAAGCTGTTTAAGAAATGGAATTAATATCATATTTATTTGAGTAATAATCCAAGCCAAAATCCCAATACCAATATTTGAACTGATGTTTGGTATCGTGTAATAAGTTTGCAAATCGAGCAGGCCCAGTTCGTAATCGGCATTGTTGAGATCTATAGGCGGGAAGTACTTGGATGCTAACACGCTACTTCTTCCCGATAACGTGAACGCGTATGACATCCTTGCGACGAACTATATCAGGGTTCCTCGCAGAAATTTCACACACAATTGTCCGCACACGCTTTCGTCGTAACTTTGATAAATCTTGTGATTGTACGTGATGGTCGGAAATAACGAATCAATTCGATCGGTGGACGAAAATCTCCAAAACTATCGAAGTAACTGACTCGCGAATCATGTTTTATATACGCGACCCAGTGCGTTCCTGAACCATGACCGCTATCCAGATTCACTATTCCTCGTTCGTTTACCCATATTTGTTTCGGCAATTCATCGCGCATGAAAACTCCGCGAAAATGCGGTAATTTTTTACAGATGATTTTCAATTCCACGTCCGTCGTCGAGTTATCTTTTTTCCTTTCTTTTGACTTCTTTTTCTTCTTCATTCCTTTTCCACGTTTGTACGGCGCGAGATACACTCCGCGGCCCTCCATAGCGCGATTGTGTCGTCGCGCTTCTTCCAATTGTTTCTTCGCAGCTTTCGCTTCGTTTATTGTTTTGATCACCCCAGCAGCGCCATCTGTCAACGCTTCCAAAGCTCCCAAAGCGGGTAAAACGAATGTTATGATTAGTCTGTTGGAGAGTCCGAATTGGCTGCGATTCGCAAACTTGTACGTGTATTCGAAATCGCTGCGTCAACCACAGTATCAATACTTGAGCAACTTGTTCTCGTCCGTGGGGGATGTAGGTTATTTTGCCTACTCGGACAACGCGGACGTGATTCCTCAGGCAGATGCTCGGCCGAATTCGATATTTATCTTTGACGACGTTGCTTGCGACGAACAGGATGTCATGAGAGAATATTTCGCGATAGGCAGACATTCGCACATCGGTTGTTTCTATCTGTCGCAATCGTACGCGAGAATACCCAAACATTTGATTCGCGACAATGCAAATCTAGTGATTCTATTCAATCAAGATGTCACGAATCATATGAATACAGATATGTCGTTCGAAACGTTCAACGCACTTTGTACGAGGTATTGGCGAAACAAGTACGGATTCCTTGTAATCGACAAAGACAGCCCTGCGAATCGTGGTCGTTACAGGCGCGGTTTAACGAATTTGTCGTGCTGTGATCGGGGCTCATTTGGACTGCAAGAGTCGTTGAAGTCGCATCGTACCGCCCGATATGCGTCGGTCTAAGGAAAACCGGCGAGCCGCGATCGCCAAAGAAATAGCCAAGACCAGTGATGTCATACGTAAAAATAGTTTAGCTCTGAAGGTTGGGAAAATGAATACGGAGTCGAACATTGAGACGAATTTACGCCCGATCGAGGAGCCGTTGAAACAGCTGGTTCAAAATACAGCTACGGAAGCGAACGATAATATGCCGATAGCGGATCGGCCGTTGGATCCGTAAACGCAGTCGCTATTCTCTATGAAGAAAGTAGAGAGAAAATGGAACAAGAAGAAGAAGAGGAAGCATGACGAAGCAGCTTTAACGCCAAGGATGCATTTGAAGAAGAAAAAGAAAATATATTCCCCTGTCCTTACCAACGATGACATCGGCTATGTGTTGTACGACGACGACGATGACGACGACGACAGTGGCAACAGTGACCTTAACGAGGCGGGTGGCAATAAGGCGCACGAAACGATACCTACGATACTTTCGGAGCAACAAGAGAAAGCTTTCGAATCGTCTCCAACGGCCACAGCATCGTTGGAATCATCGGTGCGAAACATTTTGAAAAGTCCTGAATCGCACCGCGACGAATACGAACATTTGTTCAACAATCTTGGACCTTTAGCCAGCAAATACTTGCGCAATTCCTTTAGCGGACCACCGAAAAATTTGGACAACGTGTACGGAGTGTATTTTTATAATGACAAACTGATACTTGGAAACACCACGTTTGATGTTGAAAGCAACGACGATATCGTTATCAGGTCTCTACGAATTGATATTCAAAAGAATACCCGACGAGAACCTGTACATCTAGGTCGATAAGGATATTTACAGAAACATTCTCATCGCTACGCGCGCGCATCAGCGAGGTAACCAAATAATGGGGAATAAGGGTTACAAGTACAAAACTATCACAGGACCGATGTTTTCGACGTTGCGCGGAAAGGGTAAACAAATTCCAACGATGATGCGCGTAACCAACAATCCAATCGATTACGTGCATTGGGACGATCCGAACGAGCTGGGGTATCGTTTGATATTGCTGATGGCATCGAAAAATGCCGGGCCCACTGGTCACGACAACGAAATAATATCCGCAATCGAAGAACTTCGAAGAAGTCGGATTGATTATAAATTAAATCGTTCGATACTCGTTACTGCAGTAATGAATGAAATGTCTGTTGATAAATTTAACAGGTGGTTCGATAGAACGAGCATTCGTTGGAATTGCTGCGAAACCAATCAAACGATATCTGTGGACGAAAATTGGAACGATAGATTTACAAATATTGAGTTGAGACTCGACCACGTTTGTCAACAAATACATCAGATTAAACAACAACAACAACAAGAGCTGCTCGAAACATAGATGAAGAAGATAATGATTGAACCGAGAAATGAGAAAAATGTTGCGGGAGTGGCAGCGTCAGCAACCGAAGAAACCTCGGTAGCATAAAGTTAAACGAAGAATTCGTTCATCTTTCGTTTTGAAGCGACCGCGAACCCGATAAAGCAAGAGAGAGAGAGAGGTGTCAGTGGTAATCATGAGCGATGAGAAAGTAAAGTTGGTGAACGAACTGCATGCTCTGGCGAGGCGTTTCTTCCCGCGCAGGCGAGTGATCGTGCGAGGACTCGACGATCTTGTAAGGGCCTCAATACATTCTCATGTTACACACAGACACTACGTCATCCGGAAGATAACCCACTCAAGATCCTGCACATGGCCCCGTCGCCGAATGTTCTGGAAGCATCAACCCCTGACAAAGACCGATATAAATACCAGTCTCCAACGCCCCAAACCTCAGCCTTGACGAATCCTCCACCAGCTACGGAACTATTGTACTCGGTATAAACTATTGTAAATCGTATAAAACTTGTATTATTTGTAATAAAGAGTTAGAGAGTTGGGCAACGGCTCAACTCCTTCTTTTTTTATACTTCTTGGTATTGTTTTACGTAACAATCTCTAACAAGCCGACATCGTCGAGGTTCAACGATATGCTAGAGACAATAGAGGACATCGATACATTCTCACGATAATCAATAATAAATCGATAATAAATCGATCTAATAAACAAATCCTTTACGTCTCTTAATGCGATTATTTATTATTAAATTAGCTTTGCAAATCATTCGTTGAATTTTGTTCGGACACGGAATTATTTAAATTAAAATATCATTTACGAACTTTGTTAATCTTCACTGTACACCTTGCATACAAATTCCATATGGTACACATGAGGTGTCATGCACACTAGAAAATTAAAACGGCTGTCACGGTTAAACTACATATTATTTCGGGTCCGAAAAATTAGTAAATATTATTCAGACGTTCTAAAATAAAGGTGAACAGCTCTTTGTTTAAAAATATCACTTTTACATAGTAAAAAAAGATCCGGAAAGTTCACGCTTCGTGACTTGTTCAGTACTTCGAACGCGGCTCGAGTCCGTCCGGACCTTCTGTCAAAGTCTCGTGCTGCGGGCTCTCGAACTTCGCGCCGTCACCTCCCATTGGTCAGTGTTTTTCGTTAATAACTCGTAAACAAAGCTGCAGATTGCATTTTCGCGAAGGAAAAAGTTACTTAGAATGATCTCAGCTACCCCACATTTCCGTATTACGAGACATTTTTGGGACACCCTGTATAATAAATACATATTTAAATATATATTTACGTTTTATTATAATACATATTATTATCTATATTTTATTCAAATATTTTATTAATTAACTATAATTAGAGAATTATATAATATATATTATTAATTTATAAAATATAAAAAAATCACAGGATTATTAAATTTATTAATATATATTTTGAATAGATCAACTATAAATTTAGAAATATCATCTGTCCTCATAGATATATTGAAATGGATCCATTAAACAAATAATTAATATTTAATAAATATCTTTATATATTCATAGATTAATTAACAATTCTACTTCAAAAGAAGTAATCTAAATTTATAAATCTTTACATCTTAACATTATTCTTAAATTTAATTAACTTATGATATATTATTAATTATTTAATAATATACAAATATTTAACCAATAAACAACTACTCGAGGTGTATCTTCAATTTTTCTTGCAAAAGTTACGAGGCATCCTATTCTATTCTATTCTATTCTATCATCTATTCTATTCATCCTATCCAATTTACCCAAACCCTATCCTGATTACTAGGTAGCCATCCGTGCTGAAAGAAGCATCGGCTGGTCCACGCAATCTCCCTTATGAAAAATCCCAATCGCATCGAACCTCTGACCACGCAAAGCTGCCTGGCCCTCGGCTCGTAACATAGCAAATGTTCCTGCGCGGTTGCATGCATTGCACTCCTATTATCTCTTTTTACAATTCGCACGTCCAATAATTACATTTCATTTACCCCCGTCCCTGACGCATCTCAAGCAACTTTAACCAACAAACTGCGGCAATTATAGCCCATACACACAGATCTTGTACACTCCCTCTGCTCAACAGAACACTCAACGTTGAAGTTCTCCACGTCATCTAGAGCAACAACCACTACAGGAGCTACAAGCTCAACAAAGTACAACAATCATAACAACGAACTCCTCTTTCCCTCCCTTCCTCCCAACTCCAATAATCTTGAAACCTACTAATTCTCGAGCCTTAACAAATAGTTAACTCCAACTCTCAGCACTTTTCCACGTACAATCTTAATTCAACTTGACTTGACCCCATCACACCCAAAACAATAAATGGTAATACACCACTACTCACTCAATCCAACACCCGCACTTCCTCATCGCTGACTCACCCTACCTTCCTTTCCTCTCCACACCTATCCTCTACTTATCATATTGTTGCGAATCACTCCGTTTCTCTCGCGTCGCGGCATTTTATATATTTAGTCTTATATAAACTAGTCTCGAACGCATCTCCGAAACTCGATCAAGCCCAAATTATGCAAATGACTTCATTTCACATAAAAACAATGTTACCGAGAAGGATTTTTTGAAATTGGAATGTTACGACCCAAAATATTGCGAGGAATGTATTGCACTGTTATATAAACAATATAAACATTTACCATTTCTGTCTTTTTTAAAAACGTTTACAAAACCTCCAATAAGAATGAAAAATTTCTTTCCTGACCGAGTCTTTTCTGTACTTCAACCTAAACCAATGCAGTGTATCACAATCAGTGTAGGTTCGAAATACACAGCGTTCGTACTCAAGCACATAATATACAATGCGATTCCATTTCACAAGAAGAACTGCGATAAATACTGTCCAATATAAATCATAGACCTATTTAAACCAATAACGCTACTATGAAAAACCTCAGAAAGAAGTTTATTAATTGCATTAACTCTGCAATGCTATAAATGCTTGAGTTTGCTCGAAAAGATTCGACGCACCTACTTTTTAACTTTGCAGCTTACTTAATAGACAACAACAAGGTTTTGTCCTCGCAAAAGTTGCTACAACTAGACAATCTGCATTATCAATTTCATCGAATGAATGTTCCAACTTGATCATTTTAAACATGGATTTTTATAAATCTAGAGTATTTGATTTAATCGTGTCAGAATAGGAAGCAGACAGTAAATTGATCAACGAACTCAAGAAAGCAATATCTCTAGTGGCAGTAGGATTTCAATGTAGAAATCAATCCTCTGAAGCTGTATTGCTTGTTATCCAAATATGGATGCAAGTTTTTAATTAATGGAAGGCAACAGCATATAATGACGAGTAAATAAAAATTACCGATCCAGATTTCAATGACTCTTGGTACCATTACTGCACAATTTGATTCATAGATAATATACACGGCTTCGCAGAAACACTTCCGGTCCTGTTCACCCCGAGAAGTAAATATTTCAGACTGTTAACCAAATTCAGGAAAGTTTGGTATGGAAGATCCAAAAGCAATTCGCAAAGCCTTGCTTCAAAAGTACGTCGAAATTCAGATCAATGTAGTCTTACTTTTCTTGTTGGTTACTTCCGCAATAGTCATCTGGATATCTGCTGAACACTGACGTGAATCTTGACATGAAAACTGCATCACTCAACTTCCATGTTGACCCAATCGGTTTTTGTTGACGGCAAAAATTGTAAATCATCATGTAAGCAAATTCCTGCTTTCTGTATTTCCACTTCAATATTTACTAGGAATCGTGCATTCTTGCTATTTTTCATTATGTGATTAATATTTGTTGCCGGTATACCAAGAATGTATCCACTGCGCGTTACTTTTCTAGTTATGTACACTATTTGAAATTTTGTAACCCTGAATTAATCAGCAATTATTCTGAAATACTTTGGAAATTGAAGTCGATAGTTGTGAAGTTAACTTATCATTCTTTGAAAATGGCTATATTTGCCTGTAATTAATACTTAGGTAAGTATCGTTGTCGTATCCAGCCATAGTTGCCTTCGACTAATGAAACGAACGACTACTGTTACACTGCTTTTCTTCCTCCATATTATAACCATTTTAGGAAAACATTTAGTTATTTCGGGCGCGTAGAGTACAAGAAATGTTCTGCAAACTACCAAGAATGCATAGCTCTGCAGTAATAAAAAATGGAGTATTCTCAATCTGAATGTCCCATTTAATGCAAGAAGACTGAAGAAAATGGCCCCGTATCTCCAAAATCAAATCGATCAATTTTAGATCGCCAGTCCATTACCTCCTCTTTACTGGTATCACTTGGATCGATGCATAAGAACTCTAGCGCGACGTTAGTTTTTTTACATTAAGTCGAGCTCAGCTGTTCGAGTTCGACGCCCGTCCAGGTAGACAACCCGTAGTAAACACTTCAAACAGTCTTTTTTTGCAGCGTCGCAATGTATTTATCACCTTCCAATAATCCCAATATCAAATCCGTTACCTATTTTTCGTTGTTTCCCATGCAGCGCTCTTCGTTAGGTCATTGCCTTCGTGCACTGTAACGAACTTTCAGTGCTGCTTAGTTTTCAATATTCACAACGAAATAAATAGGCCCTCACACCGCGAACGTGACATTAGTTATCAACTACTGTTACGTAGATACATATAGTTGCGCTAGTATATATAACTCTAAGTTCTCTGCTCTTGCAGTCCAGTGTCTGTATACTTTTGTGCTTGCAGCCTAGCTTCGCTATAATCAATTGCACTTGCAAATTTCGCTACAGCTTCGTAATCATAAATTGATCGCTTGATCGTATAAATTCGTGACCTTCATGATACATCAATAGATTTTATTATTCTATTGTATATTATGCTGCTCTGTACAAATCTTATTGGTTAAAATATATTTAGTGTTATTACACTAGCGTTCTTTACTATAAAGTCCACTATCCAATTCATCCTTCCAACACTACTAGAGTTCCCAACGAAAAGATATATTTGCAACATAAACTCTTATAAGAATAACGAACTAGTAATTTTGAAAATTGTCGAACATTTAACTTATTTTTGCACTTTATGAGCCTTCCTGAGTACTACATATTTCCAAAACTTCATACTCCGGTTACGTAAATACATACAACTGTAAGATGTAGATGGTTCATTCTATTATATATTTCACATAGAACATTATTATGATTCAGATTTTGATAATGCTCTACATTGATGTTTAAACCCACGATTTAAAAAAGTGATGAAAAAAGTGATGTCAATTTTGCAGGTTGTCTTCGCTATAGTAAGCATGAAAGTAGTATAATAATACTTTACTATCCACACTTTAATTATGCATGATTCGTACTCAAGCCGCTCTATGCACTATTCAGATTTGACGAGGAGATGACTATAAACAGTGCGGACACGTTGGTCGCAAAAGTTTTCTGGTGAGCTTTAAACTATACGTTAGTAGGAGTTACTGTCTTCGTTTGAACGGTTCAAACAGATATATGTATAATTTCCTTATAGTACAATACTGTGTATAGTACAAACAGAATTAAGTCTCATTACGAATAATTTCTTTCACGAATCATCACTGAACGCTACATCGGGTCGACACATTCGATGGAAGAAATAGAAAAGCTCGTCTCGATGACCACATTGTGCGACATATGTCCAAAATGATCTATTGGAATCAAAATATACTCCATAAATACTGCAGAATTCATTTGAATTGATAGAATGAAGAATTAACTTTCCTACCTCGAGTATAATGATATAAAAAAATGATCACGTTTTCAGTTAGCATTTATGCATTACTATCCTACAAATGTAAGTTTTATAAATAACGCTAAATATTTATTAATAAAAATAAGATCAAAATAAATAAAACTAATTCAAACAAACACTATATGGTACTTATTGGATTATTTTCTCTCTTTTGAATACTCAGAAGTTTTTCCTTCTAGCATATAAGTTACAAAAACGAATCGACGCCGAGAGTCTCGCCAGAGTACCATTAGATAAACAATGATTTCATATGTGTATAGAACAGAGTGCTCTTTGTCTTTAGGTGACGTTTTTGGTTTCGTCTTTGTGAATAGTCTTCAGTCTCCTGGAGCAATCAGGAGAGTAAAGACGGTCCTTCCTCGTACATCAAATTAATAAACTAAAAGGGATAAGTTTAATTCACTGCGTTTTACTTTTATTTATCTACCCATTTCCAATAGGTTATGGGCCCAGATCACATTGTGTATTAACTGTGTATTTCATTAACAATTTAGTTATTGCAAAAGTGATTTTTTGTTTAGTGTTAAGCTAAAAGGTGTTGAGACTAAGTGACAATGGATAAATCTAAAGACAGAAGAAATATCCAACCGTTCAGTGGTACCAAGTACAATGCATGGAAATATCGAATCAGGAATTTATTGAACGAACTAAATTTGCTAAAAGTGATTGACGAACTACCTCCGGTGCCAGTGACCAGTAAGTGGACAAGAGCTGAGCGAATTGCCAAATGTGTTGTAGTGGAGTATTTATCTGACACTTATCTAAGGTATGATACACCTGGTAGTACTGCTAAGACAATTTTGGAAAGTTTCGATGACATTTATGAGAGAAAAAGTGCTGCCACTGAAGTGTCGATTCGTAATCGATTGAGCAGATTGAAAATGAAAAGTGATGCAAAATTGAAAGAACATTTTGAAAATTTTTATGAATTGATAACTGAGCTCGCAGAGGTTGGTGTGTCAGTATCAGAAAGTCAAAAGATTTCGTATTTGCTCGGCAGTCTTCCTAAAATGTATGAAACTGTGGCAACAGTGATCGAGACAATGACCGTAGATGAAATTACTTTGGATTTTGTGAAGACAAGACTTTTAGATCATGAAACAAAAGTGCAGAATGCCAATGAAAATACAAGTGCGAAAGTGTTGCATATTGAAACAGAATCTCCTCGAGAAAATAACAGAAATTATTCGCGAAGTTACCGAGGCAGAGGTGGAAATTACAGAGGTGGAAATCGAAGAGGCAGAGGTTCACATTTTCGTACCGGCTTTCATCCACACAGAAATTTCAGAAATTCGTCTCATGGAAAATGTTATCATTGTGGACGAAATGGTCATAAAAAGTTGGACTGTTACCATTTCAAAAGAAATCAAAGATACGAGGGAGAGAAGAACAAAGGGCCTCACACAGCCCAGGCGGTACAAACGCAACGCGATGTCAACAGATCAGGTTTCGCCTTTATGACTGGAGAATATCAGAACTATGAAAGTGATAAATTAATGTTTCTTTTGGATTCTGGAGCCTCTGATCATGTGATTAATCGAGACAATGTATTCACAAGTGTAATTGACTTATATCCACCAATAAAAATTATGGTAGCTAAGAATGGAGTTTACAACACCGCAACCAAGAGCGGGACCATCCACTTGACGAGCGATACGGGTTTTCCAATTGTACTCAAAGATGTCCTGTACTGTCCAGATATACCATGCAATTTACTCTCAGTGACAAAAATGCAGAAGGCAGGAATGACTATCACCTTCGACGCAAAAGGAGCACAGATAAGTAAAGATGGTAAAATTCTAATGAAGGGTAAATCCACAAATAATTTCACTGTAATTGAATTTGAATTAGCAAAAGGTGTCAATGTTAGTAACTCTCAAGTATATAATAGTAATCGAAATAATTATGATTTGTGGCATAAGCGATTAGGTCATATGAGTAAAACAAAATTCTTAGAGTTGAAAAATAAACACATGGTTAAAGATATGAGTCATCTCGAAAAAGTAATACCAAGCGACGATTTATGTGAGGCTTGTATAAACGGTAAACAAGCACGGTTACCATTTGAAAAATCAAAGAACAAAATTCATGTAACAAAGCCCTTGTTCATAGTTCACACAGACGTATGCGGTCCAATCACTCCCACGACAATTAACAATAAAAATTATTATGTATCATTTATAGATGAATTTACGCATTATACAGTAACTTATTTAATTACACATAAATCTGAAGTTTTCGGTGTTTTCAAAGACTATGTCGCAAAGAGTGAAGCTCATTTTAATTTAAAAATCGTAAATTTATATTGTGATAACGGTAGAGAATATTTATCAAAAGAGATGAAAGAATATTGCGTTAAGAGAGGTATCAGTTATCACTTGACTGTACCATACACTCCTCAGTTAAATGGCGTTGCAGAGCGAATGAATAGAACAATAACAGAAAGGGCGCGTGCGATGGTAAACTGTGCAGGTTTAGAAAAAGAATTTTGGGGAGAAGCTGTATTAACTGCTACGTATTTAATTAATTTGACTCCAACAAAGGCTTTGAAAATTGATAAGACTCCATTTGAGATGTGGCATAGTAAAAAGCCTAAATTAAAATATTTAAAAATGTTCGGATCGACAGTGTACGTACATAATAAGACTAGAAAGCGTAAATTTGATGAAAAATCCTCGAAAGCGATTTTAGTTGGATTTGAACCCAACGGATATAAAGTTTGGGATGTTGAAAATGAAAAATTTATGACAGTAAGAGATGTCATAGTTGACGAAATAAATTATTTAAAATCTCGACCAGTTTTGAAAGAGGGTAATGAAAAAGGAACCTCTATAAACAAAGATACAGTATTAGAATCAGCTGAATTTAAGATGAGGAAATCTGGTAATGATAAACCAGATGGTTTAAATGATTTGAAATCTGATAATGGTAAATCAGATAGGTTAAAGAAATTTGGCAATGATAAACTAAATAGTTTAAATGATTTGCAATCTGATGATGATGAATTAACTGAGGTTTTAAAAATTAAATCAGATGGTATTAGCGGTAGTAAATCTGTAGATAAAGCAGATGGAAATGGTCGAAGTCGAGAAAATACAGTTAAAAAGGATAAGAAAATTAGAAGAAGTGAGAGAATAAAACAACGCAGTCCTACATCGTATTACGAACTCATGTGCGCTCAGTCAGTTGTTTATAAAATACCCACTTCGTTTGAAGAAATAAAAACTCGTGATGACAGAGCTCAATGGGAGCAAGCGATTCAAGACGAACTAAATTCTTTAATTACAAATAACACGTGGACACTAGTACCAATGCCAAAAGATAAAAATATTGTTGACTGTAAATGGGTATTCACGACTAAAACCAATGAATTTGGAAATCCACAAAAATATAAAGCACGTCTAGTTGCTCGAGGTTTCAGTCAACAGTATATGGTTGATTACGATGAAACATTTGCGCCTGTTGCTAGAATTTCAAGTTTTCGATTTATTGTAGCTTTTGCAAATCAACATGATTTATTAATTCACCATATGGATGTCAAAACGGCATTCCTAAATGGTACACTAAAAGAAGAAATTTACATGAGGGTCCCAGAGGGTGTAAATAGTAATGGTAATCAGGTTTGCAAATTAAACAAAACCCTATACGGTTTGAAACAGGCGGCTAGACGTTGGTTTGAGACATTTGAAAAGACTTTATTAGACTTAGGATTTAAAAATTCTGCAGGCGATCGTTGTATTTATATTTTAGATAGAGGAAGTATTTGGAAAAATTTTTATGTAGTTTTATATGTCGATGATCTTGTAGTTGCAACTGCAGATATTCAAATAATGCGTAGTTTTAAAGATTATTTGATGAACAAATTTCGAATGACAGATTTAGATGAAATTAGATTATTCTTAGCAATTAGAGTTACTAGAAATAATGGAAAATTGACATTAGATCAAAGCGCATACATAAAGACTGTACTTGATAAGTTTAATATGAGTGATTGTAAGCAAATCAGTGCACCACTTCCAATTAAATTAAACTATGAACTTTTAAATTCTGATGAAAAATGTGATGCACCTTGTAGAAGTTTAATAGGATGTTTAATGTATATCATGTTATGCACTAGACCGGATTTAAGTGCAGCGGTAAATATTTTGAGTCGTTATGCAAACAAAAATAACAAAGAACTTTGGGAAAATTTGAAAATGATACTTCGGTATCTGAAAGGGTCATCTGATATTAAATAGACATATGTTAAAAATGATTATAAAGACTTTTTGAGTGGATACGTTGACTCCGATTGGGGAGGTGGTAGTGGTACAAATCGAAGAAGTACTACAGGTTATGTATTTAAGTTGTATGAAAAATGTACGATCTGTTGGAACACAAAGAAACAATCATCGGTAGCTAGTTCCACAGCAGCAGCCGAATATATGGCTCTGTATGAGGGTGTAAAAGAAGCACTTTGGTTAAAGTCATTAGCAACAAGTATTAATATAATTATATCGGATCCAATTGTGATTTACGAGGATAATACTGGTTGTATGTGCATTGCGAATAATCCTACAAGTCATAAGCGATCGAAACATATAGATATTAAGTATCATTTTTCACGAGAACAAATTGAAGAAAAAGTAATAATATTGAATTTCATTCCCACAGAAAATCAAATTGCAGATATACTGAGAGTTCAGAGTCGGATTGGGCCTGGAGTGACTCCATTGATATATATATATATATATATTTCTAAAAAAAAAAAAAAAAAAAAAAAGAAAAAAAAAATAATACTGTATGTACTTGATATGGTCTGATTGGGTTTTCTGGGTTTTCCCAATTCATTGCAACAAATGTTGGACCATTTGTATTTGCCCCAGAAGTAGAGTCAGTGCGAGGAAGGTCAGTCGAAAAATTTAGTTGATAAGATGAACTATAAATATATTACTGATAATTAATGTTAAATTTAGATTTTACACAGTTAATACACATTCATTGAAAGCAGAGTCGATTAATTTTTGAGGAGGCGTATTGGATTATTTTCTCTCTTTTGAATACTCAGAAGTTTTTCCTTCTAGCATATAAGTTACAAAAACGAATCGACGCCGAGAGTCTCGCCAGAGTACCATTAGATAAACAATGATTTCATATGTATATAGAACAGAGTGCTCTTTGTCTTTAGGTGAAGTTTTTGGTTTCGTCTTTGTGAATAGTCTTCAGTCTCCTGGAGCAATCAGGAGAGTAAAGACGGTCCTTCCTCGTACATCAAATTAATAAACTAAAAGGGATAAGTTTAATTCACTGCGTTTTACTTTTATTTATCTACCCATTTCCAATAGTACTACAATATAGTATATAGAGTATTTTCCCGAAACTACAGAGATTTAAATTATTGTAATATCATTAAAGAAATTTTTTTCACCAATTTTTAAAATACACCTGTGAGATTTATTATGTATACAACATTATTTAGAATACCAAAATTATGAAATTCTTTTTCGAAAATCATCGGTTGGTGCGAAATTGGTTTAGTCAAGTGTATCGACTGAGTACTGGCCAGAAAAGCATAGGACTACATATTTCCAGACTTGTGGTCGGGAGATTAACCGAATCAATTAAACCAGTTTGTTTCGCACTTATTCGGCTCGAGGGACCAGAATGTGTCGCGGATCCGGCTCGAAGGACCAAAATGTGTATGCGAAGCGAGTCGAGCTTTTTCGACCCGCGATTGCGTTCGCTCGTTAGCGAATTTATGCCGCGGATGAGGATTCTACGGAATGCCTCGTGATCTGGCTCGAGGTATCAATGTTACGGTTGATACTGAGCCGAATTGCAATCTCCCACTGTTCCGTCGGTGTGGCGCAGGGCGCTGAACACAGGCAGAAAGGCGGGTAGGATACGGCTTGCCGGGTCCTATTCTGCTGATTCCTAAGTGCTAGGCGTTGTAGAGTAGCGACTACACGATCCCGAAGCGCTAGCCGACCAGTGCTGGAGATGCGGTGTCTCCAAACATGGTAGTAGCTTTGCTACGACAGGTCCTACCAGTCGGCCTTCTAAATACTGGTACCTCGGGTGTCGGCGTGCCCACGAGGTCCCGGCCATCTGGCCCGGGATACCTCGGGCCGGCAGTGGGTAGGTCCATCGAGGGGGCAGTGGTAAACGGCTAAAGTTGGCCAGAGGCTCCTTCCCTTCCTCTCCTTACCTCTTCCCTCCTTCCTCGTTCTGTCCCACCCTTAAGTTGTTGGGGGCCTCGACGGGTGAGCTGCGGTATTCAGCTCGGGAACCGACCTGCTGAGCCGGTAGAGCATAGAAAGGGCTCGGCACCACCAGTTGTCTGCTGACGAGAGTCCGCGTCCTCGTAGTAACTGGTAGCTCCTGCATGGCTTGGCATGCGGGAGCGCGCTTATTGAGCGTATCTCAATTCCGCGCCCATGGGGGCCGTGTGGATAAGCCTTTGGGCAGGTGCTGCACGTTAAATCACTCAAGACTTAATGTTCCGTCGGTGGTTACTGCCCGATCGGCCGCGTCGTGGTCGTGAAGATTGACGAAGTGCCCGAATGATTCTGTCCGATTGACTCCGGATGAACGACTCGAACGATTCGAACGACTCCGTGTGAACTCGAGAGAGTGTCCGATTCACTGACTGCCCGAATGCACGACCCCGTATCACCGACTGTAATGTACTCGAGAGCTAGAGCTAGAGCGAGAGAGAGAGAGCGCGCGTGTGAGTGTTCGCGCCCCGACTGGTCGCGTTGTTTTATGCAGGTTACCCCCACTTGAGATTCCTGAAGGAACCTCACCTCCACGCCGGGATGCACTGATTGGTTTTTCTCGAATATTACGATTTCCCAATCAGTGTCCTCTAAACGTTTTGTCACCACCCTCTCGTATCGTCCTACACGGGCCTTGTCTAGGAGAGGCGGGTGTCGCGTAGTTGCGTGGTCGGGAGGTCCCCTGGGGCCTGAGATATCATCCCAGTGACGGTTGGGACTAAACTTTCCCAAGACCCGTTAAAATTCTTAAGTTTTATGACGGGGTTGTTTTCCGGGCCTTTCGGGTTTACGACGCCTCGCGGTCATTAAGAAGACGGAAGACACTGCACAGATGATCGGCAGATGGAAAAAAGGTTTCCGTCTCTTTAGATGAACCTCGCTTGTCCGCGCCATAAACCTTCGCGAAAGCGGTCTACGGGAGGTCCTACGGAACGGAACAAGTTTATTACAAAAGATAAAAGGTAACATTTTCTATTATTCCAAACATGACTAGACATATAAGTCAACATAATAAAAAACAGGGAGAATGTGAATGTGATTGTTATTATTGGGTATGGGCCTTGAGAAATGAAAGAAAGTGAGGAGAGTTCGTCGGAGCGTGTGCAGTTTCAAATGTTATTCTTTTGATTAGAATACGTAATTTCTGTTCACAATTTCGTTACTGTGAAAAATCATATCTTGCGGTTCTTCTTGAAGTTCTTTCGTTTCTTCATTTACGTTTCTTCTTTCTTCCTCCTGAGAGCCTAATAAAAATTGTGTGACATGTATCGGGGTGTATCGTTCTCCTATAACCGTACTTATAATGTCTAGTTAATCATGTTCAAGCTTTCTCGTGTCTGATTGAATGGAATGAGCATTTTTATATAATAATCCTTCCATTCCGAAAAGCGATGAAACGTATAAAAGAACCTTAGAAATAGTAAAGAATTTAAAATTAGTTAATGACAGTGTAAGACGAGGCTTGAAGTTTATCACGGAATGTAATAGCTTATTATATATAACGAAAAATGAATATAATAAACAATTTATTTTACAAGTATTAGAAGATTATCGGTGACGTCATCCAGATGCCAGCAAATCAATCTGAATAAAAGCCGTATATTGACCAGTATGTAACATTTTATAAGATATTTCAATTAATTTTATTATAACGTATAATTTTAAATTAAGTCACGATAATATTATATACATGTAAGATTACATTTTCATTATAAAAAATATTTAGTACCGCCTCTAAAACAGTGGTACACATTTATATTAAAATTAACGTACATAATAGAAATTTCAAATCTTTGAACCCGATGCGACACGGGTTACCGTTATCCAGTCGCTTTGAAATTTTACGTACATTATTTTTTCACCCTCAGAAATCATTTTTGTTGTTACATAGCATATTATAAACAAAAAAAAATCAATCATAAAAAATGTTTACCTTGAATGAATATCTAATAAGAAAATACGTACAACTCTAAAAATCCTCCACGGTATGATACTTCTTAAAACATTCCGGCAGAAGCTACTTTACCTTTCACGCATTCTCACTTCGTTTCGCTTCGAATTTTATGTTTATGTATGAGCTTGGAGTCGAAGAGGTGTTTCAACTGATCTAGATTTTCCACGCATTTTGTAGTCCGGTAATTCGACAATTTGTAAAATTGCTTCTGCTATATTTATACCGTAATCAACATAAGTCTCCCTTTTTCAACTGTGAATAGCTTTATGCATAATGTAGGTATTGAACAGAGCCATATCTGACATGCAAAAGAAAAGTTTTCGGTATCCTTCGATGACTTTTTTCATGATTCGGAAACAGGCAAACAACTGATCTTGATGATCAACTGCACCCATAACCTTGTTATATTCCAGGATACATTTAGGCTTCATTACTTTCTGTAATTCTTTGTTTGATTACTCGACCATCTCTGCAGTTTCGTGTTTCATTGATATCATATACACGTCGCGCTTGTCCTTCCACCTCACAGCTATCAAATTATTGCAACATCTTCATATACATTCGCCTTTCTTCAAAATATGCTTTTGATTGGCGTTTGGCATATTTTTCCTGTTCTTGCGCACTGTCTCGATTACGTTTGCCTTTTTCTGGTGTAATTTTTAAAAACAGATTTGGCGAAGAGTACCAGTTATCCAGAGACAAAGTATATTCCTTGTTTATTATAAATTTTGACAGCTCTATCACAACGTTCTCTAACGCACTATCATTTCGATCAATTTTGTACTGGCCAGTATATATTTTAAATCCGTGACAGAAACCGGTACTTGCCTCGTACAATTTGTAAATTTTTAATACAAATCAGGCTCTTTTGGATGGATTGAATTGTTTGTACGCTAAACGATCTTTATATTTCATTAAGGATTCGTCTATACTGACATATTCATTGGGTGTGTAAATTTCTTTAAATTTTTCATTCCAAAGGTTGATGATAGCTTTTATCTTTAGAAGTCGGTGATTACTATCAGCAGTTTCATTATCAGAGAAATGTAAAAATCTCGAAATTTGCCGAAATCTCTTAAAAGGCATCATTTGTCTAAATATTGGCGTTTCTACTACAGCTCTTCTAGTTCAATACAGTTAAATATTTGATTTTTTTCACTTGACCCATCAAAATTCACAGTGCATAATGGGCCTTTATTTCATGTAAGATAACAGGATACCAAGTGTCGTCCACATGCCGTCTTTTCGCTCGTCGTGAATTGTCTGATGTGCGAAGCGATTTGTTTTCATGGTCAGCATTTCCCGAAACTTGTTATCAAATGTAATAAAAAATAGGTCTAACATTGTTGGATTCTCGCTTAAATTATTTAAAATAGACGCTTTAATTCCATGATGTTCAGAATACTTCCAAACTATTGGTGTGTTTTTTACTTTCTGGCAAATCCATGATTGTCGTACCTTTCTCTTTACTACTCCCAACTATAATCATACGCCTTACACGCTTTGTGATTGGCGCAAACACGTTACTATTATTCTAGAGCAGAGTTTGATGTTATTGGTTCTAAATGCATTTTCACACAATTACTGAATTTGGGATGATCGATGCTACATTTGACAGCTCGATACGTTGGGTCGGCGATATCATAGGACGGATTTCAATATTTGTGTTGCTGGTGGTAATTGATTTGAATTTTGCTGTTATGTTGCTGACAGTTTCTTTGTTATCTAGGTATGTGCATACCCTACCGTTTGAAATTCTCGATATGTATTTGATAGATCTGGGGCCTATTATCTTTCCTATGGCTAATGCATAGTCCCTGATGGTAATACCACATACAGCATGCAGTATTATGGCTTGGTCCTTGGTTGGGGCGTATTCTCGTTTGGCATTTTCGTAGGAGGTGACTGATATAGTTTTGTTGTTGGCTCGGTTTCTTGAACTATTGGGGAGTTGGGAAGGATTCCTGTAGTCAGGATCTCATCCCAGATCTGATCGCTCGACATTTGTATCATGATACTGTAGGAAATGAATCGGCAAATTTATTATTCTGAGTCGAAGTTTTAAATTGTTTATTTCACAAAGGCTCGGCTCGAATAAACATCGTAATGTATTAAACAATCTTCTTATCGATCGCATCTCACAGCTAACACGATTCATTCTACAGTTCGGCCAATCCTGAACTGTAGAATGACCATCCATGGTCACCAAAGAATCACAACTTTATTTCCAAGAGTTAGATCTTAAAAAATATACAATTCATATTACACAAAACGTAAATAAGAAATAATAAAAATAAGTCTTACGGAATGCAACAAATACGCATACAAACACACACAAACTTAAACTTATTCACAATGCGGTATCGTTTTAGTTTTCGAACAATCTGACACAATGCTTCATTTCAAACTCTGTCAAATTTCGAATCACTTCTGCAGATCTTGTCGATCTACAAGCAAACAGTCTAACGAATTTGGTATAAACCCATCCACTACTGCCAAAACATATATAAAACCTTTTCCACACTTCTCCGTAATGATCCACATGAATTGTCTGAAATGGTAGGTCACCTTTAGGTAAACTATGCAAAAACCTCTCCTGTCTACCACTAATTAGCTAAAATTCAATACATTTCAAACAATTGTTAATATATTGTTTAATCTTTTGTCGCATTTCCGGAAACCAGTATATTTGTCTTATGTCATCGATGACTTTGTCAATACCTACATGCCCCAAATTGTCATGAGCCTAATAATTTATATATACTTATATATTATTTAATTTATATATATTTATATATATTTATATAATTGTCATTAGCCTAATAATATTATTTTCTAAACACGCGGGTACGTAAAATAACAATTTATCATTATTAATTTTTCTATTTTCCTATAAACTAACCGTCCCTTAATTCATAATGTTTTTTCTCGCTTGTTTCCAATCTATTTCTTAATCCACGAATCGTATGGTCTTGATATTGTTTAATTGACAATGTCTCTTCTAAAGTATTAGGTTCCAATACTGCGTCAAGATGTCTTAGCTCGCAACTCATTTGAGTCGCTCGAACGTCCCGGTGAAATGTCGGGACGCACATTGTTGTTGTTAATCCTGAGCTCCTTAAACCGGTGGAACACGCAAACGTTCGTGAGTAATATCCTATCACTAAGCTTGTTCGACCACGGACCGTAAGTCCACAATGTTGAATCCTTCGGCGATGATGGATCGTGCACGTGATTTCTTCTGCATCCCTGCCTCGATGATGAAATGCTTTCTGGCAATGAATATGGGTTTGAGATTTTTCGAACATTTCTTGCATAATCTTCATTTCGTCGACTCCTGCGTTGCGCATCATTTTTGTTCCTACAGCTTGTTTACTTCTGAAAAAATACAAACATGCAAAATATATAGACATGTGCTAGAAAAGAACGATGTATTGCGTAGAAATTTTTAAAAAATGCGGATCTATCAGGGACGGTGGTGGATTGTTGTTATACTAATTGACCGCGAACTAATTCGTAGCACACGATCCATTTTTCTATTCGATTGGATTTCACACCTCGTACCCAATTCATAATCGATTCGATTTCATCAAAATCCAATTCATGGCCGATTTAGGTGTACTCTATTATTATCACTTTTCTTTTACTCATTATATCATTACCAAGTGTATTCAGAGTTAATAGTACATATATTTATTAAAAGGACAACCAATAGTAGTAGTAGTAGTAATAGTTGTAATCTAAAATTGTTGAAAAAGTAACTGTAGCCTCGGACAAAAATTAATTTATACTTTACTTGGGACTGAAGTTCGAAATTATCAGATTTCATTGCGCCGGTTTCTTAAGCGCGCACAGGCGGTAATATAAACTGTAACTTATAAATACACACCGCGATACACACCCATTATCGCCGGTGTCGTTAGAGCACACCAGCGGTAGCATACAATGTAAAACGCGATAAATGACCGTCTTTAATTGGTGGAGAGGATCACATCAAAAAGGTATATACGCGGACGATATTCAGTCGCGGTCTGTTAGTTGAAATTGGGCGATCAGTCGTTCGTGCATAACGTACGTATATCTTCTTTAAAATAAAAATTATAATAAAAGTTTTAGTAAAACTTTGTACAGTAAATAAATAATCCAAGCCATAATCCCAATAAAAATAAATAATTAAATAATAAATTTTTAAAAACAAAGTTACAGTTTTCTTCCTCTGTCATAATTCTTCGTCATCCTTATTATACAATAAATAATCATCTTTTCAAAAAATTTGTGTTTCCTTCTCCTCTAACATAACCCAGCTTCATCCCTTCCATGTGTTATTCATTTCTGTTCGGGGTTGGAACTATCCCAGAATGGGAGACTGTTAGTCGGAATGGTTGAACCTAAATAAACGATTAAATACATGTAAACACGTCGAGTCTTTATTACAGAATCGCAGACGCGATCAACAAATAAATGGTTTTAAGTATATACTTGATGAGAAAAATTCTCGGTCTACGTGGATGGCACAAGGTGGAAAAAAACAATTGGTCCCAAATGGTAGTCGCTACTTTAGCATAAACGAAGTACATATAGGGGTGGGGGAGGATACTGGCCTAATTATTGGCACACGTGTATTGTGCTGTGATCAGCGAATTATGCCTCGTATTTGCATGTTACTTGCGCGGTTTTATTCAGTAATTTACGTATATTAGCCGTGGCGTAATAATACAGAGTTAATAAGTAAGGTAAGAAATTTATTATGCTTGATTACCAATGAACGACTGTTTTATTACTCTTTATACCTTTTGTCATTGTGGCGTACGTGATCGAATGCATGTACAATTATAATGGCGTACATGATAGCGCAGGTAAAAGGGATCGGATGTCCGAAAGATAGGCTGATCGAATTCGTCTCAGGTGGTCTCGCCTGGCACTCTACCCGAACGAATTTTCCTGCGTCATAAATCGAATTCCCGAATATCATGCATTATGTCGGGTGATCTGCCTAGGAGCCTGTAAAATCCCGGAGTTGGCCTCATTTTCCAGCTTAACCACCGGTCAAAACGAGAACAACGTCAAAGCATTTTTGTTTCATATTTAAAGTGCCTTATCATTTCGTCCACACAAAATTTCACTTTTTTGCATAAATAACAAATGAATCGAACGATTTATTTCATTTCTTCATGTATTACGTCAAACATACTACCATATTGTGACGTGTATTCATTTTCCATGTATATGAACAAATAGGTGTTCATCCTCAGAAATATTGAGGTTCCTTATCATTTTGTCCGCCAGAGTATTTGTAGGATTGGGATGGGCGTATTCGAAGTATAACTTTAATGACGAAATAATTTAATAAAAATGTAAAAATGTAAAGATATAAAAATGGTACAATAGTCATGTGTACATTCACGGTCGAAACTGATACATATCTGCGGTGTCTCCGCGATCTTCTTTTATTTCTTCCTGGACACGTTCCTGGAATGCTGGAGAATGATCGCGACGTTCTGTTTCTTTCGGTTCAATATTTCGGAAGCTCTCGATCCTCCGGGATGCTTCGTTGCAGCATCGGTATCGCCGGTCTCGTTAGCCAATATCAGCCGATTACGATGCATCTGAAACAATAGTGTAAGAATGCCCGTAAGGATGCCAAATGAAAGGTAACGTAACGACCTTTGAGGTCCATTTATACAAACGTCACCGCGGGTACATCGTAAAACTCACACCAACAGATCAGTACGGTCCACAGACATGGCCTCGCCGTAAGACGGCCGGGCTGACGGAAAAGTGTTGTTCTGAACTACATCTGACCGTTACCAGACCGGATGACGAGGTCCTAACCTCGCTATTAAACTAAAAGAAGAATGGATTCTACTCAGCTACATCGGAAGCTAGGCTAATCCTCTCGACTTGTTTTTATAGTTGTTGACAATCGACGACTATAATTCCGTATCGGTACACGGCTGGCGACGTTTTCATCAGCGAAGTTTGCTGTACACGTGAAAATAGTAAAAGAATAAAGTCATTTCCAGGCTTATAAACATCAGGGAAGATATTTCTCACCTAAATATTAGATATTTCTCACATCTGAAAGCGGACAGTTCGAATGGATATTTGATCGCCGACCGTGTGTCGCTGCAAGGCATTCCTATTTCTTATAAGTTTCTTGATAAACTATTTTTCGCTTGTAGACATTTAAATTACAGACAGGCTGTGGATATTATTTCTCACAAACCAGGTATGTATTGTGAAAGGGATGACTGATATGCTATTTTTGAATGTATTACTTTACGAATGGAATGGAGCCGTTCTTCATTGAATAAGAATTTCATTGGCAGAAGTTGACGTTCCCATTACGACAGTTCTAGGTACTAAGTATTTTTTTACAATAGCAGTTAATGGTTGCTGTATCATATGATTCTAGGTAACTCATATTTAACAGACAGTTATTTTTATATTTTTAGGTCAATAACTGGCAGGGTACCTTATCACTTTAACAGCTATCCTAACAGCTACCTGCGATGAATGCTCAGTCAAGTGTTTTAGTGCATTGTATAATAATTAAATGTAGAGCTCGAAATGTCGACTAAAAAGTCGCTTATATGTTAAGTGGCCGCGACATTTTGAAGTCGGAAACGATTGTCCTCGTTACTGCAACATGGCTACTTTGGGGTACTGCCGATCTTACGATAATTTCTTATGTTTATTCTCAATTGATCTAATATATTCAAGATATATAACAGAATGCTTCAGGAAACATAGTGTCACAGAACGAAAACCATTTTATTTGACTAGTTCCCTTCACCTGTAATTTTCACAACCGAATCAGAAGTTTAACATCCTAAGATTTATGAAATGCGGAAACTAGCTTCTTAAATTTCTAATAATGGTTTGACGTCATTTTGCCCTATGAATCAGGTTGCAAATAAAGACGAAAAAGATACAAAAATCATGCTTTCCAAAACAAAAGAATAAACTATTATATCTATAAAACTCGACAAAATTACAGAAAAATAATAAATAATCCACTGCCTAAATACATTTACGTCTTGTTTTAAGTTTTCATGTCTTTTTTTATGTGTGCGTTGTGATTACAGAGCCCTCTTATGACAAACTGCGTATTGCATTTAACGTTAATTTCTTGATCTGTGAAATGTATGGACACTGCACGTAATTTTCTTTCCTTTTTTAAAATAATATTGCAAGTACTGAAACATGTATAATAAGTTATGATACCTAAAGCTCATACAATTTTCGAAGTTTAGTATTTACCTAGAACTGATTACATCAAATTAGATCTAATTAGATCAGTGCACAGAAATCGACACACGGTAACTAGATGAGTGATCAGAAATTGGCACATGGTAATTAGAAAAGGCTCAGTTACTGGCACATAGTAATTAACTTTTCATTTTTTAAGAGCGCAGTAATTCGATCGAAAACTGATTTTTATATTAGATTTTGTTAATTATTTTGTGTTCTTTATATATTTCGGTTATCATAAAATTTGTATTTATATTATATAATAGACATCAATGTTAGAGGTGTGCGAGTACGGATCAGGACGGGATCTTGAAACTTTCGAGTTTTCCGAAAATGTTTAGGACTTCTTAAAATACTGGGAGCGCGTCTTTTTTTAATACGGTCCTAGTTAACAATTTTTGATTTCCATTGTTGCAGTTTATTTTGCAAAATTTTATATTTTTTAACAAACCAGAAAAGTAAGATATGTATAGTTTGATTTAAAATTCTCTACGTATGACAGTATGTAATAGCTTGGTTCTCTCGATTGCAACGATATTTCCAATTGTTGAAAACATCTTTTCGCTAGTCAATTTTGTACTAGGTACGGCGATGTGTCGTTTTGTAATAATTGGTAGCATAGGAAATCGAATGTTTTCAGGAATCTTGAATATTGTCGTCCCGATCTCGTCCCGACCCGATACACATCTTCTCATCCCGTTCCAAGCATCGGGTTTCGGGAAATCTCGAGTTCACGCACACCACTAATCAACATATATTTTAAATATTTTAAGAATTGCGATAAGGGTTAAGAAAACCATTTAATTTGTCGAAAACTTAGGACGACACTTTAATGAACACTGTTGCGCACGGCACGAAATAACCGCCGGAAGTCGTGAGGAGACGACAACGATTTACTTGTTGGACTCCGCAGTCCTCGTTTACAATTCTTGGAGCACGGCTCCGTTCGACGTATAAATTGCAGCACGGCTACGAATTTGTTACGAAGTGAAGCACGGCTTCACTGAGACTATGAAATAGAAGCACGGCTTCGTATGGGCGCATGGGCGCTGAATAATACTGGTCTATAAGCGATAACGTTGTCTACCAAAAATCCCCCGTTATCAAATTTGCGGCAGTATATATAGACACCTGGCCGATGTTCAAGGAGAAGCATCGTCAGGCGTCGAAGGCCGGGTCATTGCCTCCTAAGGCAAAACGCCGCGTGTTTACAACGGCCGAGGCGAGCGTTTGACGGTCGGGCCAACGCACGTCGATCGTGTTATTGTCTTGCCGCCTCGCCGTTTATTCGACAAAAACGGCGAGACGGCGTACATCGAATGTCGAACGTGCGTTGACCCGCGGTCCGCGATTCGGCCGGAACAAACACAGTAAATAACCCACTTACCCTAGTAAATAAATATAGAAAAGAAAGAATATTGCACCGAGTGGCAGACCAAAAAAATTAACAGTACAAAAACATGAAATTCTTAGGATTATTAAAAAGAAGCCAGATATAAGTGCGTCTGAGATTGTATCAAAAGTCCAGGAACGAAATAAAAATCAAATGCATACAAGAACGATTCAGATTACATTGGGCAGGATTTAAAAGCAAAATTGTGAGGAAGCAACCGTACATCAGTGAAGTGAATAAAACAAAGAGAGTGGAATTTGCGAAGCAAACCTCTCTCTGAGTCGGAGAATTAGTGTTTATAGACGAAATAATGGGTAAACACTTGAATTTTGACATATGAAAGGAAAATTAGCAAAAAAGTGCGGGATAATTAGGAATGGGAATGACATACTATTTTTAATGGGATAACGATTCGAAACTTGCGGCTGATATGGTACGTCAATGACTTTTATATAATACTATATGACTCCTATCGAGAGATCCATCCATGTAAATCGGGGATTGAAATTATCGAGCATGCAGCATTGTTAGTAGGCGTAGCCTCGCGCTACACTTGCGTCTACTTGAACATACTCGAACGACAGTGCTCGACAAGACATTCTGCAAGTCAGACGTTTGTTTCATGTCACCACACTCCTATATATGTATTTGTTGTTTGTAAGGAATTTATATGTTACGACCAACCTGTCCACGAAAAAGGCTACGCAAGGAGTGAGGACAAGCGACGCATGTGCGAAAGTCCCGCACAGCGACGTGGCGCGTCTAGCGGGTGAAAAAGTTATAATGTTCAAAATTATAACGTTCACGCGGTGGACGCGCCACACCGCTGTGCGGGACTCTCTTTCTTCGTCACGACCTTTACAGCGTAATTGTATAGCTTTTGAAGTTGAGTTGAGAAAGTTGAGGAACCAACCTACAGTGGATTTTCCTTAGTTGGAAAAGTACTTGAGCGATTTATGGAATGCTCTTTAGAAATTGCGGTCTTTTGCGGACAATTCATCAAATCCTTATCGGTTAAGGATAAGGATCTGGCGAACATTTGAATTTCTCAAGGAATTATAATTACAAAGTAATTCAATTACAATGTAATTCGATATTGAGATCGCCATTTAATTAAAATACAAGGTGATTTGTAATTAAATAGGAGTATAATTACAAAATACTAAGTATTTCAATTACATTAATTACGAATTACAATGTACTTAATAAATAAATTAAAATATTATTAATAACTACGACGTAATTATTATTTATTGGACACGGTATACCGCATGAATAATAAATACTTAACCATTAAATGATAATTAATAAGTAACAATTGAAATCGTATTCGTAATTAATAAACAAATTTTATTATTTCAAATAATTAATAAGTAATTGTTTTCTCTTTCATTTAAACTTTCAAACAACAAATAATTATACATACATATATATTATATTGTATTTCAATTACACTCGTGATTAAAATAATTCGTAATTGAATCAACATTCTAAATACATTCGAGAGGCCAATCATTCCCACGTTATCGCGGCTGTGAATACTCTCCACTCATACAGGATTGTATACGCCTATCTTGAAATGTGATTGGTTTCTTGAAAATTCGTTCAATTCCTTCTTGAGTGGTACCACTTATTACGTTTGCATAGGTTATTTTGCTTAGAACACGTAATTTTTGTTTGCATAAGTGCATGGTAGTTCTAGGTAGTTTTTCACTTACTACTGAGGGGGGTTGGGGGCTCCCCTTGACATGCCGAAAAAATTCAAAGTCGAACGAGTCACATGGATCGTAATCTAATCCGGGCTTGAATATGGGACAACAGGTACAAAATACATAATGCAAAGATGAAACATCCTTCTTTTTGTTTATTTTTAAATAAAATTTGCGTAAATGTGTTTGTAAGATTTTTTTGATTAAAATAAGAACAAACAAATTTTTTACCATAAATTATAATCAAGTAAGTATTAATATGAAAAGTATATTTATATTTTTTATAAAATTTATAATTTTATAAGATATAATCTTACAAAAATTATATTGTATTTGATCTTAATTTAATCACAAAAACCTCACAATTACAGTGAGAAAAATCTTACAATTACCGTTAAGAAAAAATAAGAAATAAAAAAGTGTCGCATTGCATTATAATGATATCCATCCTTTATTTGCTGTCTACTTTTGTGTTTGTCGAAGTTGTATTAATATTTTTATTAATAATAAGGTAAAATAACTGGAAAATGATTAAATTAATAGATTAATCATAAACACGTCATTCGGCGCAAACCGAGCCGCATTAGAGAGCAAACGAAAAATACGTCGACGTAGTATGCAGTGATTTAACCTAAAAATTTTTAACTTCTTAACAACAGATTGCTAACCTCAAAATATGTAATTAAATATAATTACTTAAAACAGTTTCAAAGTTTTGTTCATATTTACCAACTGATGAACAATGGCATTTTTAAATTTTTAAAAAGATTTGATCCATTTTGTATAACAGGCCACATGTTAGAGAATTTTTTCAGATTTTTCGATCGTAAAATGTGATCACAAAAAATAGAGAACGTAAAAACAAAACGGAAAGTTGCAAATTTTTCGGAAATGACACATCTTGTCTTCGCCATTTTAATTCTATCGGAGGATATTGCCAAAAGCAGCAATCTCTGCCAGATTTTTTGTGGGGGTGAAACAATGTTATAAAAAATAAAAACCAAACTTTCGACATTTTCTCCATACTTAACTTGGTTAAGTATAATATTGTCCACTTAATAAGTATATTATGCAGTATTAAACGGTTTTACATTTAAAGAAACGATTACTTAACTAGGAACACGAAATTCAAGATATGAAACTATGATATGCGTGATATACAAAATCTTCGTTATGATTACAACGTCGTTGGTTGATGGAGCGAGCGAGATACGAGTCTTTTGAACGTTGTGCGAGCGCCGATGAGGCTAATTTTTTTCATAAGTATTGCTCTTTCTCGATTTTTTTCAGAATTAAGTTCTTAATGTTTTAAATATATTTCGGATAAAGATATAGGCAAAAGTAATTTTTGAGCATTTTTTATTCCATCGTTTACCCGAATGTATATACTTCTTATTACAGTTTTATTTCACATTCTTTATATTAAATAGATACACGTGACTCCCATTAATATTCGGACACGATATTATTAGAAAAATTATTGCTCCCTTTTATTGTTTATGGCAGTATTATTGAATCGTTTTCTCATATAATAAAGCACTTCTTAAAGTAAGTAGAAAAATAAATTTTGTTTAGTTATTGCACATGTTCTTTTGTATAATAAGCGATAAACAAGATTGTGACAAAATTTAACGTCGCAAAAATATTCGGACACAACATCTTAGATGCCAGAGTAAAATATTGTATTACATTGACGACGCCGCTAACACATATTGTATATAAATAAATAAAAATTCGTTGTAAGAACTCGGTACCACAGAAATTATTGGTGATATCAGACGCTTTACTTGTGAAAATGGGATGAAAAGGAAGAAATACGTCTTTTGAAATCCGACAATTGGTTATTTATCACAAGGGAATGGGATCTTTTAACAATAAAGCAAAATTAATGGAAACAATCACGAAAATATGGTCAGAAATTCCTACTGAGTTTTGTGTTCGATTAATTGAATTTATGCCACACAGATGCAATGCAGTCCTCAAATCCAAGGGTTATCCAACATCTTATTAGACTGTTATGAAAACTACAGTCAATGATACATCGCTGTTTTTCATTAAAAGTGATTATATAACTTAAGCGGCGTATGTTTCTACGCATTCGTAGGTACCGAACAATTCTATCAGAAGCTTATACTATTTCTTTCGTCCTTTCCTAATTCAATGGGATCTCGATGTTGCGAGCCATCCTTGTCCTGCTCGCCTCTAGCGTACACATGTTCGTATCTATTGTCTCGAGTCGTCTGTAAGTCATTCCTCTGACGGCTTGATTCTTCTCGTCGGAGACCCTAAACGAGAAAGCCACTTGAAGGTGCCATAAAATAGTATTCCCTGCAATTGCTGTCAAGGACGGAAGGACTGTCCTGAAACTATGCTTATCGTAAACGAGAATTTTCGACGAACGAAACGACGTGTTTCGTTTCTTTTTTATGAAACCATTTCTAAATAAACCATAGACCTTTCCTAATATATTAAAGAATTTTGTCAGCTTCTTCTTTGTTGAAAATTGTGGTTCAAAATAATGAGGAAGAAAAATAATTGATATGTTTCTTTTTCGCAGGAATAGAGAAAAGACTGTTCCTCAATACATAATCTATTGCAATCAGTGTTTTAAATTTTTCAGATTTTCTGGTAGGGTTTGATCGTATATTTATTAGTCTACTTGGACTAAATGATATTAACGAAACTAAGGGAATCGTGAAAATAATATAAAATTTCGAGTTACTGCAGTAGCTGTGTGTGTGTGTGTGCAATGTAATTTAAGTTATAATTTTTTCCATAATTTAAATATTTAATCTTTTTAACTTACTTCTAATAAACGAATTTTATTATGTCTGACGGTGCATTATTTTTTAATACAATATTAATCGATCTCGTAGTAATATGACTGAAACTTTTGGATCGATTAAATATATGTACTACTCGATTAAAAACATCTAGCATTTAACATTTTCAACTATTTCATCATAAATACTGTACGATATTTTTGCAGTATAATTTATGCTGAAATTCATTTGCATCTTGTAATTGCGAAACAAATGACAACCTAGCAGAGTTGTACATTATTTAGATAATAAATTATAGAAACGTTACGAAGAAAAGATATTTCTTCATCTTTATGCAATATTGTGGAGGGTCCTAATAAAATAAGTATCTTTATTCGATGTGTTTGAAATAAATAATTTTATTAGTCGAGAATTTGTCCGACAAATAAAAATACCACTTAATTATCAACACGTAACTACATTGTTCCAGAACAAAAACAAATCAATATTCATAGAATCGTTTTTCAAATAAAGATAGGAAAGTGTCGAATATGTGGATGCTTGGTCTCAAGTTTCCGATTATGCTCTCTAGTTTTCATTTCCGGGTAATACAGTATCTAACAAAAAGATAACATACTTTAAAACTAATGTAATTTTTATTTATTAACATTATAACTAAAATACTGTTTCTATATAAATTTGCAAAATACCACTATAAACATACACAAATGAAATAAAATTGCATTTCTCAAGTGTAAACAATTTTATTTAAAAAAAGAGAATTTTTATGGAAATACAGTCGGACAAAATGTTAGCACACTTAACTAAAGATTATGTATGTCAATAAATCAAGCAATAATATTGAATGCCTAATGTTTTGTGGCTTCATCTTTCCACTTATTAACAGTCGTCATTATCTACGAAGTTTCTTTATTAGTTTTTTGTTCTAATTGTTTCTTATCATCTTAAATACATTTTTATCATTCGGCAATCTTTTGAAATTATCTGCCATTTGCATAATGCATGGTTATGATTTTCGCAACAATTTTCAACGATATGATCTTGCTGATCAATCCTCGAGAAAAAAATTCGCGGCATCACCCTGTTGAAAAATATGTACAGGGTATTCCTGAAACTATATACAAGCGGTCACCGGGTTATTCTTCATAAAAAAGAAATGAAAAAGATATAGAGTGACTTCTTTTTTTTTAAGATTTCGTTTTTGAGAAAACCAGGTTTTAAACCTTGCTTTGTACATACGCTTTTCCGGCTATAAGCGATGTACAGCGCTTAGCAAATTTTCAATCTCGATTTTCTCGAAAACTAAATCCTAAACAAAAAAATATTACTTTACACTTTCTTCATGTTTTTTTTATTTGGAATTACATGGAGTCGCAACATAATTCTTAGTGAAATATGCCATCATTATTTTCCACCGTATTTCCATAAAAATTCTTTTTTTCTAAGTAAAATTGTTTAAACTGGCGTAACGTAATTTTATTTTATTTGTGTATGTTCATAACAGTAATTTACAAATCTGTATAGTATTAGAATCTCGGTTATTACGTTAAATAAATCTAAATTACGTTAATTTTAAAGTGTGCTATCTATTCGTCCGGCACTGTAGCTCGTTGAGTTTCTTCTTCTTTGGGCTTCTTCACATGTCGCGAAGTAAAGATATTTTTCTACAAGAAAGTATCAGTGCACATTTCTTTTTACATCCATTTCCAATACATACATTTTTTATTCAAAGCGTATTTATTCGTGGCGTTGAATATAATTTTCATCTTTTATCTTTATCTTTATATGAAGGCTACGAATAGATTTGCGGATAACTTTTGCCAGAATTTTGAAGATTCAAACTTTTACATTCTTGAATATACCTTCATAAAGCAGAGATTGAAAACAATTATGACATCGGTTTCAGTTCGTGAAAGAATTATGGAGAATCCAAAAATTCTCATCAAACAGTTTCCATTGTTTAATGATGGAAATAAACAAAAAGCAATACCGCGTATCCAATTAAATAATGATATTTTATTCGAAGTATGCACACGTGCTATTTTATTTCCTTTATATCCGTTTATGTAACTGCGACAGGCTGACTAGAACGCGCTGTTTGACCCATCAATTGAAACAAAAAACTCAACGCACACAAAATAACTGCCGAGTAGCGACGATGTCTTCGAGCACCAAGGAGAAATGTGATAGTTGAATGCCGACATTTAAAATCGATATTATGTATATAGGTCCATAACTGTAAATTTTCAGTTCTGTATGATAGCCAGATAGGATTAGTATGTCATTTACTGTGCCCATTAAAGTGGCGTCTGAAGCTTTCGATAAATTATATGGTTTTCTATGTTGATGTCTTTTATGTTGTTGATGTCATATATGTTGATGTCTTTTACATAACTACAAATTTTATTATAATTGAAATATATAAGGAACATAAAATATTTAACAAAATATAAATAGTAGTTTTCGATCGAGTTACTGTGCCTTGTAAGAATGAAAAGTTTACTACTGCGTGCTATTTGAGCCGTTCAGTGCATACATCGATTAACTCCACTTTTTGAAAAATCTTAAATTTATGTGTCAAAGCACTTGCTATAGTCATAACTTTTTATATTTATAATAACTTCCCTGAATAATAGAAATTAACACCATTAAACGGCAACATTTTTTTGGCCATTGAAAAATAAGTAATTTATTTCAGAAGTCATTTTGATTAACTCCATTCCCTAATGTAATCGTTGCTTTATTGTCATGCATCAACGCTTTGTTTTAAACAGCCGAAGATGCTTTCCCCCCTCTCAATAATATTGGTAATAAAATCGCATCGACAAACAGATTAAAAAAAAGCGCAACGCAAACGGTAGTTAGTATAACAGTGATCTCGCACGCTGAATGTTACTGTCTACTTCACCATTATTGCACGGCCTACATATTTTCTTGGTCTTTTCATCATTACTCCCAGATTGTTTTTAAAGAAATAAATATTATACCGTTATAACCAAGATGAGTGAGACTAATAACAACGTGGATGTCGAAAACAGTGATGGTTCTTCAATACGATTTATTAACAGAAAGTGTGGTTCAAGAAGACGTTTATCGTTTTCCTCGGATTCATCTGATTGCAACAGTACAAATTTCGCAACAAACACGTTGATTGGGAGGAAAAGAAGTTGTAATCCTGATAAATGGACACGAAATTTACAAAAGCATAACAGAACAAAAGGTTTGGCATATAGGAATAGGGGAGGAAATTTAATACCTGCAAAAACATTTGTCGATATAAAATGCAGATGCCGCCAAAAGTGCAACCAAAAAATTTTTTCAAATGAGAGAGAGACTGCCATGAAGGCATTTTATAGATTACATAGTCAGCTTGACCAAAATATTTTCTTAAGAGGTTGTATTAAAGTCAACGAAATAAAAAGAAGGCGCCCCACGAATGAAACTAAAGAACGAAGATCACATTCTTTTACATATTACTTTTGAAAAGACATACGTGATATTCCCGTTTGCAAAAAATATTTTAGAGACACTTATCAGGTGAGCGATGGGCGGATATACAAATGTTGTCCTAAAGAACAAGTTACATCTTTGGTTGATCTGCGCAAAGGCCATGTTGCAAGCAATAAAATAGATGACACAAGTGTTATAAAACATATAAAGTTATTTCCAGCCTACCGTAGTCACTACACTAGAGCTCATAATCCAAGACGACAATATTTAGATCCTGACTTAAATATTAAGAAGATGTATGAACTATACGTCACAGAATGTGAAAAGGAAAATATAGTACCAGTGAAAGAAAAGTATTACTGTAATGTGTTCTCTACAAAATTTAATTTACATTTTAAACAACCATCAAAGGATACGTGTCAAAATTGTGATGCTTTGCAAATAAAAATTCAATCCTCAGACGGTGAGGGAAAGAAGATGGCAGAAATTGAAAAGGAAACTCACTTAGAAGAGGCTGAACGGGCTCGCAGTCAAATGGCTGCCGACCGAATGGCAACATCAGAAAAAGTTTTCTTATTTTCTTTCGACTTGGAAGAAGCTTTGACCTTTCCCAAGCTGACCACATCCGTAGCTTATTATAAGCGTAATTTATATGTTTATAATTTCGGATGTCATGAATTCAGTAAAAATATAAGCCACATGTTTGTTTGGCCAGAAACTGAAGGATCTCGTGGGTCTCAAGAAATTTCATCTTGTCTAATAAAGTACATAAAGACTTACGCTACAAACTTTGAAAACATAATAACATATTCGGATTCGTGTACCGGGCAAAACAGAAATATTAAAACTGTCTTAAGTTTATTGAAACTTGTTCAGAGTATGGAAATAAGAGCTGAGTCAATTGAAATGAAATTTTTGGTAAGTGGGCACAGCTATTTGCCTAATGACTCAGATTTTGCCATTATTGAGTCACGTACGAAAAAAAATCAAAACATTTTTTCACCAGATGATTGGTACAATATAATCAAAACATGTAAAAAGAAAGCTCCATTTCATCTAATCCAAATGACCCACCAAGATATTTTTTCAACAAAACCTTTAGAACAATCAATCATTAACAGAAAAGTAACCGTCACAGGCTTTCCAGTAAATTGGCTTAAAATACGCTGGATAAAATTAGAAAGGTCCAAACCCCATCTCATACAATTCAAATGTGATTATAATGAAGATACAGAATTTAAAGCCATTAATTTAAGAAAATCTGTATCAGGTAGACCGCAAAGTTTGAAAAATATATATCAGCCTTTATTATTTCCTAAAGGCAGAACTGTGACAAGGGAAAAATGGAGAGGCATGATGGACCTGCTAAAATACATTCCTCCTGTTGAACATGATTACTATAAAAACTTGACAACAAATCGAAATGACGAATCCTCACATCCAGCTGATGAAGAAGACATTATTTATAATATTTCTGATGAATTAATTACACATAATATAATATAACAGAACTGTGAACATTCATGTTTATGCAAAAGCTGTAATAAAAATATATAATAACTGACTTTATCTGTAATAAAAAACTTAAAAATTTAAAGACTAAATTTAACTTTACTACTTTTTTTCAGTTGCCAAATTGATTAACTCCACCAGTCACATAAAAGCTGTAACATTACTGACGATTATTTTTTGGCTATTCTTTCTTATTAATTTTATACAGCGTCAGATGAAAGCTATATCTGTATTTATGCATTCTACATTATATGTGTGAATCTATATTATAACAGGAATTTTAGAAAACAATGTACATTGTTTCATCGCGTTTCTCAACTTTTTCTTTTATGGAGTTAAGCGATGTGTGCACTGAACGGCTCATTTACTGAGCCTTTTCTAGTTATCATCTGCACACTCATCTAATTACTATATGTCAATCTCTGTGCACTGATCTAATCACTATAAAGAGTGCTAGGTAAATACTAAACTTCGAAAATTGTATGAGCTTTGGGTATCATAATTTATTACACATGTTCAGTACAATCACGTACAGCGTATACACATTTCACGGACAGAAAAAGTAATCTTAAATGTAACACGTAGTTTGCTGTAAGAGGGCTCAGTCTAGACTGTTTTTCTGAAATTTGGTAGAGTTTTTTGAATATAATAATTTATTTTTTTGTTTTGTGGAAAGCATGATTTTTGTATTTTTTTTATCTTTATTTGCAAAGTGATTAGTAAGTCTTTTAACAAAATCAGGAAAGAAGGAAATTCTGCGGCTGGAAGAAAAAACACTGAATGTCACATGTTTTCACTTTCGAGATGTTTGTCCTTTAAAGTTCTGGCCACCAATTCCTTTCTTGGTTTTCCATTTATTGAGCTTATCGTATTTGCATAAACTGAAATTTCTTGAAATTGTAACATGTTGCGGTATTCTCTACAGTCACTGAATTATGCGCGAGATCTAGGACGCTCGGAGCGTGGGCTGAGTCGAATGGTGCCGGCCCTGAGCAGCGGCGAGTGCGCGTAGAGTTTGTGCGTCGTGCCGAGCCGTGAGTCTGGGGAGTGGGGAATGCCTCGTTTCTGGCTGAGGAAGCGATCTGCCGAGAACGAGGATCACTGTCGCGTTGACCGTAGCGTTGGGTGTTTGGAAGAAATAAGTATAACTGTGACAATTCGAGCCGAGATTAATTCATACGAAATGAAGGAAGATAGCCGCTAAAGACCATAGGGCAGCAGGCGAAATAATAAAGGACAGTGCTGGCAACACCGTTGTAAAGATATGTCAAGATTAGTGACCGGCCAGGATCCGCATTCGTAACTGGGAATTTCTGATCGGTTTTTCGGTAAGTCTCATTATCAGTACGAATTTCTTCATTTACATTTCAATGGCTCGGACACCTTCTGTCGGATGGGCTAATTATTCGCCAGTGCGAATTATTACACGCCACGTGCGTTACGCATATGGCGTCTCGAGAAAGCTTGCGAAACTGGAAGCACGTGTCTTCCACGTGGGCAATCGGTTCTTGCGGATATATGGCGTCGCGGCCATATTTATTTATATTAATATTCGGACAACTTTTAATACGCCATAACTTGCTTAGAACTGGACTGAACAACTTGAATTTTGTTATTGCTTTCGAATGATTAAAGAAAATAATATATGACGAAATATATATAACGATGATTTAAGAAATGCATTTCGTAGATCTCGGTAATTTATATGCATATTGAAAATTTCAGCGGAATCGGTTGACTTTGGTATAAGCGGTAAACAATTAAAGATCGTAAAAATCGCAGTTTTGTCCTGATTTTTAATATTTCTGTCCAATAATTGTGAGAAAGTTGCTGTTTTAAAATTTGTTTAATGCTCGTAACTATGACCTTGCGTTAACTGATTTCGATGAAATTTTCGGCATGCATGTAACTTATCGAGATCTACAATTCCTAATATATTTTCTTTGCAATATGTAAGCTTATTTTCTAATAAAATGTCGCTTTATGGGCATGTCTTGTATTTATTTCTTTATTTCTAGATATCTGAAACTGTTTTTTAAGTTGTTTAATGTAAGTATTGTATAACATACTGTATAGCGTACCTGATTATACATTCACTTCAGATTGATCCTCTATAACTTGAGATATTATTTTATTGTCGTTAAGAATATGAAATCCTTTATCATTTCCATCATTTTTAATCACATTTTCTACATCGTACTCTACGCAGTGCGAAATGCACCTTGCGACATTATACATATAACTTTGTGATTACGGTTTGTTCGCTATCTGATCTTTCATGCAAAGATGAATTACTTTCACCCACTTTTAGAAGCTGTTATTCATTTTTATTCCTCTATTCGTGTTTGCTGCATCATCTTCTTTGCATTTTAATATGTTATCTTTATAATTTTTTTATGATATATACAGTAAATCTACCAATGTTATATTTACGAGACAAGAAATTAATTGTTTCTGAAGCGTCTATTAATTTCAAATTTTTCTTCAATACAAAGCACCAATCTTTTTCTCTTTTCGTTTGATTTGTGTGAAGACGTAATGAGAATATAGTTTCTGGACGAATCACATACATACAAGTAACTGAATTAAATCGTTACTTATCTTACATTCTATGCAGGAAGACTATGCTAGAATTTCTAACTAAGAAACAAAAACAGTGTGTTGTATAATGGGTATGTCGCGTCGTTCCTGACATCCAATTGTTGGTAACGGGTTACTATGTTGGATAAACACAGTCCAGATAAACGGTGTTTTACTAGTTCTTGTACTAGTTGTTCTATCATTAGTATTTATTTAAGATTGATGTCGTTTTTAAATCTCTATTTTATACTATTTTAAGATTTGTTTATAGTATGTATTTTTTGTTGTTGCAACTTGAATGTCCGAATTATATATAATATATATTATATATTATCAAATATTTCAAGATTTAATGAAAAGTATTTGTTTAATATAATGTTTTACAAGTAGTGTATAAACAAGGATTCGGACCTGGACAAACTAATCTAAATTGGAATCGAAATTGCGTAGGAACCGTATTTTATTAGGCTTCCCTCAATTTATTTTCTTTATTACATCACCGCCCAATGCTTCATCCTGTAGCAAATGATAAAATGTCATGGATAATAGTAAATCAAAGACCTATGCATATAAACTGTGAATCGTTTAATAGAGTTCGATGATGTACCTGCGCTGTTGTCTGTTTTTGAGTTAAAGTAAATTACCTCTCAGATGTTATACCAACAGAATTTTTATGATTTTCATTATTTTTATCGGTTTCTTTGCTTTTGTTACATGCTCCACTGCCATTAGCTTTATCTGTTTTTTCCGCTTCTTCTTCATTGTTACTACTACTGTCAATAACTATTATCTCGTCATTATTGAAGGGTTTTACCAGTCTATTAGCAAATAATGTTTGCATCTATAAAATAGCATGCGATTATCCAATCTGTCAAATCTGATAGTATATTATCATTTTTAAATGAGTTTGTTTGCAAGTATACATATTGTTGCGCACGGCACAAAATTAAAACGCCGGAATTCGGGAGGAGACGACACGCGATTTATTTGTTTTGGACTCCACAGTCCTTTGAATTACAAGCTTTTGGAGCACGGCTCCGTTTGGCGTATGCAGTGTAGCACGGCTACGACAGAACTATAAAAACTGAAGCACGGCTTCGTATCGGCGCAAGGGGCGCTAAATCAAACTTGACTGTTCGCTATATCGATATCTTGGAGAATCTCTCGTTATCACATTTGCGGCAGTATATATAGACACCTGGCCGATGCTCAAGGTGACGCATCGTCAGGTGTCGAAAGCCGGTCATTGCCTCCTAAGGCAAAAACGCTGCATGTATACAATTAGGCCGAGGCGAGCGTTTGACGGTCGGGCCAACGCACGTCGATCGTGTTATTGTCTTGCCGCCTCGCCGTTTATTCGACAAAAACGGCGAGACGGCGTACATCGAAAGTCGAGCGTGCGTTGACCCGCGGTCCGCGATTCGGCCGAAACATACCGCCCGCCTCAGCTCCGCTGATCTTATTAACTAAATGGCGAGCACGCTCCGCCCGCCATGTACGCTCGCCTTCCCTCGCTACTGCTCCGGTCCTGAGGAGGGTCCAGCGGGCATGTCCACCGGCAAGCGCACGAGCTGCGTGATCGGCCGAGTGTAACATCCGCCGGCGGTGCGAATGGTTACGACTCGAACTCGGCCGTCCTCACCGGGGTGCAGCGTCTGCACGCGTGCGAGGCGCCAACACGCCGGTGGGCAATTCGCGTCGCGAAGAACCACGAGATCTCCCACCTGCAGGTTCCTCTCGACACGCCACCATTTGCTGCGCTCCTGCAGCGTGTGGAGATACTCGTGGTTCCATTGTTTCCAAAAATTGGCACGCATGGTTTCGACCCCTTGCCATCGGGACAAGGGGGAGGCGGCGGTGTCCGGCGAACGTTCTCCCGGAAGCGTAAGCAAGGGTGCCCCCGCCAAGAAATGCCCCGGTGTAAGGGCCGCGTAGTCCGTCGGATCGCTCGACATCGGTGTTAGAGGGCGGGAATTAAGGCATGCCTCGACGGTGCTCAACAGGGTGCACATCTCCTCAAAGGTGAGGGTGTGCTGGCCAACCACCCGTGCTAAGTGGCGTTTTACTGCCTTAACCCCCGCTTCCCATAAACCGCCGAAATGCGGAGCTCCGGGTGGGGAGAAATGCCACACGATGTCGGCCTCTCCGAGAAAGGCCGATACCTCGGCTGAGTCGCGGACCGCCCGAACCATCGCTGCGAGCTCCCGTGCGGCACCGCGGAAGTTCGCTCCGTTGTCGGAATAAATGGCAGCGGGCCTACCCCGACGGGAGACGAACCTCCGCAGTGCAGCCAAGAAGCCCGCCGTGGTGCAGTCGCTCACCAGCTCGAGGTGGATCGCGCGGGTCGCGAAGCACACGAACACCCCGATGTATGACTTCTGGGCCCGATAACCCCGGCCCTTCCCCATGCGGGTCCAGAGGGGGCCCGCATAGTCGACGCCCACGTGCGAGAAGGGCCGCGAAGGGTTTACCCGCGATAAGGGCAACGTGCCCATGAGTTGGGACGCTGGAGATGCGCGATGCCTTGCGCAAGCTACGCACCTCCAGGTCACTCTTCTAACCGTATCTCGGGCGCCCAGAAGCCAATACGTCCTCCTCAGCACGCTCAAGGTGAGCTGGGGTCCACTGTGGAGGGCCGTGAGGTGCACAGCCTCCACCAGCAAATCCACCACTGGGTGCTTCGGGAGGAGGATGGGGTGTTTCTCGTCGTACGCGCGGGACGAGTTGTCTAGACGTCCCCCCACGCGGAGCAATCCTGCCTCGTCGAGAAATGGGCTCAACCGTCGCAAGGGCGACGATCGCCCGACGAATTGGGATTTTCGGACGGCGCGTATCTCCGATGCGAAGGCGCCACCCTGCAGCCAACGGAGCCACAAGATCCTCGCCCGCCGCATCGGCGACTCGCAATCCGAGGGACTATTCCTCCTTCGACGAAGGGCCGCGACAAACCGGTAGCATGTTGACGGGAGCGACCATGGCCCGCGAGGCGACGAGGGTCACCTGGGTTCCCGAGGGTTCGCTCGGGAACGGTCGCGCTAGCAGATACACCACCGCACCATGCGCGCGCGAAGACGCGTCCGCGGAACCGTGCAACTCGTATTGCTCCCCCCTGCGCGGGGATTGAAAGATGCCAAACCAGCGTGGCACTCGTGCGGCGCTTAAGAGCGGTAACTCGGCGACGAGTTCGCACCACGTCTGGTTGAGCTCGTCCGGGAGCGGAGCGTCCCAATCCGCACCCCCCAACCATAACTCCTGCAGCAATATTTTTGCTCCGATTTCTGTCGCCCTTGAGTCGCCGCTCGACTCCGTGGAGCATGGCTAGGGCACGGCCCTTTGACGAGCCGAGAGCGAGGGGTGGTTCGGTACGCAAGGGGCAACCGAACCACGCACCGACCGTCCGCCCGCCGTGAGACGGTGTTGACGGAATGTTCGCCGCACCTCGACTCGTCAGGGGGGGGAACAGATTTGGGACTCGCCTCCTCGGGCTCCCAGAACAACGCAATTGCTGCTGCAACCTTTCCTCCGCGCGACAGTGCAGGGACGCCGCGGAGGGATCGGGATCGTTCGCGGGTATCGACGCGGCGCCCGAGACGACCCAACCGAATATGGTATTTTGCGCAATTGGCTGGCCGGGTGTTCCGCGGCGCAGGCCGGGACCGATCACATCCCCGTAACGATCGGCCCCGATTAAGAGATCAACAGGGAGATCTCTTGTCGGATCAGGGTCCGCTAAAATGAGGTCCTGCAGATGCGGGTATACGCGAGTGTCGACGGTCGTCTTGGGCGCGTACCCGGTAAGTCTCCGGAGGACGAACGCGGAAAGCGGCATAGGAGCGTTCCCGCGCCCGGTCAACCGTAACACCAGATCGACCCGCGAAGTCACGCGACCCACCGGCGCGTCCCCCGCACCAGTCACGGTGATAGCCGCAGGCCGCTTCGGAAGGCGGAGGGCCTGGACGAGGGATTCGGAGACGAAGGTCGCCTCCGATCCCTGGTCCAACAGGGCTCTCACCGGCCTTACCCCCCCGTCGCGTGTCTCTACCCATACTAGAGCGGTCGCGAGCAGTACGGCCCTGCTCCCGCTCCAGCGTGCGACGCAGTTGTGGACCACGGACGAAGCGGAGATATTCGTCGCTGTTTCCCGCCCGGGTTCTACCGCGGTTGACTCTGGCCCGCCACCAACCCCGGAATCCTGGTGAATCAGGGTGTGGTGCGAGCCGTTGCAAACGGAGCAGCGCGACGCGGAAGGACACGATGTCGCGGGGTGTCCCGAACGGAGGCAGTTGAAGCAGCAACCGCGCGCCCTAACAAAATCCCGGCGCAGGTTGATCGCCATGCCCCTGAACGCAGGGCACCGGAACAGCGGGTGGTTGTCGCCGCACTTCCGGCAACGGCTCGCCGTCGTCGTCGTCGCCATCGCGTGGGAGCGTACCGGTGGTGGAGGTCGGGCCGGCCTACGCTCCGCGGAGGTAGCCGAGGGCTCCGGAGCCATCCTAAGCTCCGCGAAGGACCCGGCCCGATACTCCAGGAATTCGTCGAGAGAGGCATACGTGGGTGGATCCACGGCGGCGCGGATTTCGTGGACCCACGCCTCCCTCGACGTCGGGTCGAGTTTTTCCACCGTTAGGTGGACCAGCAGGTCGTCCCAATGGTCCACCGGCCGCCCCAAGTTTCGCAGCTGGGCCAACGCCTCGTTAGTGCGACGACGCAGCAAGGCGAGACCGCTGCCGTCGCGATCGCGGGTGAGCGGCGCAAGGGTCAGGAAGCTCGACAGGAGCGCACTGACGACCAGTCGCTTCCGGTCATACCTCCTGACCAAGGCCGCCCACGCGATGCCGAAGTTCGCCGCTGTCACGGAGTAGTGAGCAATCTCGGACGCTGCTTCTCCCTCTAAAGCACCCTTGAGGTACTGTAGTCGCTGGACGTCGTGAAGAGTCCGGTTCTTCACGACCAGCGACTCAAACTGGTCCGAGAAGCTCGGCCACTCCGTGTAGCAGCCGGCGAACCTCGGCAATGGGAGTCGCGGTAGCTGCGCCACGGGCGCGCTACAGGAGTCGGGCTCCCTGGTCTGACTCGCGTCAGCCAGCGCAGACGCTCCGCTCCTAAATGAAGCGATCAGTTCCACGAAAAAATCACTTGCCTGTTCAAACTCTGCTTCGGCCCGCTCGAAGTACCCCTGTTTGAAGTAGTCGCGGGTTTCCCGTTCTTCGGAAGTGGCCTTCAGCTCCAACTGGAGGTGGAGGCGTCGGCACGCGTCCCACTCGGTCCGCAGGCGGCGAAGGCGTTCTTCGGCGGCGGCTTCGGTGAATTTCGCCTTTCCCAGGCGCTTGAAATTGGGCAGGATCCGGCAAAGGCCCCCGATAGTGAGCTCTTGCTCCTTGATGAGTTGCTCCATGTTGACCAGCAGTGTTATAGGCACTCGTACGCGTCGATCGACTGCGTGATCGACGCTGTTGATGGAGATGTTTTCTCTCTCCTGTGTCGTCTCCGCGATCCGGCTCGAAGGACCAGAAATGTTGCGCACGGCACAAAATTAAAACGCCGGAATTCGGGAGGAGACGACACGCGATTTATTTGTTTTGGACTCCACAGTCCTTTGAATTACAAGCTTTTGGAGCACGGCTCCGTTTGGCGTATGCAGTGTAGCACGGCTACGACAGAACTATAAAAACTGAAGCACGGCTTCGTATCGGCGCAAGGGGCGCTAAATCAAACTTGACTGTTCGCTATATCGATATCTTGGAGAATCTCTCGTTATCACATTTGCGGCAGTATATATAGACACCTGGCCGATGCTCAAGGTGACGCATCGTCAGGTGTCGAAAGCCGGTCATTGCCTCCTAAGGCAAAAACGCTGCATGTATACAATTAGGCCGAGGCGAGCGTTTGACGGTCGGGCCAACGCACGTCGATCGTGTTTTTGTCTTGCCGCCTCGCCGTTTATTCGACAAAAACGGCGAGACGGCGTACATCGAAAGTCGAGCGTGCGTTGACCCGCGGTCCGCGATTCGGCCGAAACACATATACTTCTGTCTCTTCTTTTTGTGCTTCCTCCTTTCTCTTATCACAATAATTTTTAATTTCTTTCCTGATATTTCCAATATCTGCAGTTGTTTCAGTAGTTTCCAAACATAGCACAAGTTCTTTTATTTCACGACTATATGTAAAGAATTAATTGTAACAATACAATCGAGCTTATAATGGCAAATCAATATTTTGAAATATTACATTGTATATGCTTGACCTCTGTAGGTTATTAAAAGCGTTAGTGTTATTTTTGTTAACAAATTTACCTAATGCTTTATTTAGATCATTCACTGTTAGTATTGTTCATAGGTTTTTATTTTCAACCAAACTGGTGTCCTTTTAGTTTTGCTTGTATGTGGTTTCCACAAAACCTTAATTCTCCTAATTAAAAAACCAAACACAAATTTTACCTTCGAGCACCTTGTAGAATATCGCAATTTTTGTTTACCTCAGTATAGCTCATAATGTCAGTCGTATCCTGGAGTACTTACCGGAACTTCTTGTTTTACAGAATACAATTAATTCGTGAGAATTAGCAACTTTATCATAATATTTCTGTGCCAATCTAAAATACACATATTATTTATTTCCATTTATTACTTGTATTCGTTAATATACTAATAGAATCTTACCTGGTCGAATCGAACCGTTCTTTATCTTTCAAGTAAATTACTTTCAATCGAATATATGGCAAGACCGGTTGCTTCGGATGATTTGACAATTGTTCCGTGGTACTAGGAATCAATTCATTTTCTATTCGTCGGTCGACGATATTAAAAACTGATTCTGATAGCAATCTATCATTGTTACTTTTTATATTTGTATCATTAAGGACCAGAGTGTCAAACACAAATGGTCTAACGGTTTTTAATTTCAATTTCTTCAACTTAAACTTATTACCGTTTACGCTAAGTATGACAATGTGTTTGGCCTTTGATTCGCCTTCGCATAAAGAAATCGCAATCTGTAAGTGCGTTTCTTAAGCAGTAGTTTCTTATTTTTCATGCATCATAATTAATAAATAAATCTAAAAATATACCTGTTTGAGAAATGTAGTATTGTCTTTTAGAGTTAAACACGTGTGTGATACAACATTCCTGTTCCCCTCCCCACACGACAAAGTCAACAAAAGAGGGAAGGTGGGCTTCCGAAGTATATCCACGTTTAAGACATGGTGCACGTTTTTTATGTAAAACAAACAAATTAAAGCATTTCACCTATGAATGAAAATCATGTGCAATAAAAAAAAATGGAAAGACCTCTCAATACATATATGGATCTCATAAGTTCACCTTAAAATCGTTCAACATCCGTATTAATTTATCATCGTTCATGCAGCTTAAACCAAAAATTGCAACATGGGTATTACCCATTTTTATCATCAGTGGAGGAATGATCATTTTAGGGGTGGCTGTCCATTTTCCAAAATAATTTATGAAACCAGACACAGACAACAAGTCCATTTGGCCCATTTATTCCACAACCTATAATTTTGATTATAATTACTAATGGCTGAATCAATGTTGAAAAATCACTGTACTTAAACTATTGATATTATATTTCTTACTTGGATGGTCATTTTTCCCGTGAATGGAAAATATTAGCATGTCAATATTAAAATTTGGATCCTAAAAATTTACAGTTTTAAAAGTACAGTGTGGGAATGTTAATTCTGGCTCGCTCAAAAATTGGATGTTAATTGCTCTGATGAAAAGACAATCATTAATATTTGTCGTACTTCAAATACCATCTTATATTGATATTATCATATCTTGCTAACCTGGGACCCATATAGTATTTATTTAACAATTCCATACATTTTAATTCATCAGAAGTTGTTGGTTTCGCATCGTGAAATAAATCTCCACAATGAAATATAAGGTCTACATTTTTTTCCTTGCTACATTGAAGTAGTTCTTCAAAAGTATTAATGCTCTCATCCGATGACTCTCCTGCTTGTATAAATTAATTATTTGCAGTATATATGTGCGTGTGTTGCTGTCAACGGTCATGATGCTACCACTGAGTAACCACATCAATGGCCTTGCCATGTTTTAATTACTGTAATGTCTCCAGTTACATTTCGAAATATGTATTCTTCGATGCATTCTCGGCATCGACTAGCGTTTGATGTTTCCAGGATTACAGAACCATATCCTTCACAATGACAATCTGCCTCACTTCTGTGGTTTCCTGCGATGGTATGCCAGCAGCCTTCAGGAAATAATTCTCTTTCTTCTGCTGCCACTCGAGACCAACATTTTTCACACAATTTGTATTCTTCAGCTTCAAACACGAGTTGCATTTTCCTTATACATTAGCATATTAAGAGATCCTCGTGCACCTCTGGATAATCAGCGGGATTTACTTCATCCTGAAAGTGATTCCAATTTTTAATTTGTGTCGGACGAACTATCGAAGACGAAGGAGTGTTTTAATTTATCCTGATGTTTCGCGATTAGGTGTCCGGTCGCATCTGTTTTTAAAATTGCATTATTTATATCCGACATCTACTATCTCGTATGGCCCGATGTAACGTGGATCGAATTTACTTGTTTCAGGTTCTTTTTACACATGGACGTATTACTCCACCATAAGTTATGTCGGATTAGCTCACTTATCGTAATTCCCGAAGATTAATTCGTGGGATGTGAAATTCGTAGCTTCGTGGACGGAGGTATTTATATGAAATCATGGCAAATGGTAAGTAGAGGTCCCATTCTTCATATGACTCGATGTATTGTTTTAGATGTTCTGTTAATACAATATATGGCTCCTTTTTAACGATCCATCTCGGCAACATGTAGCATTAGTTTCCCAAGAAACTAGTGTTTTCATCTATCGAAATGGATTTTGGTGTCTCACATATTGCAATGAAATGACTCGCGGACGCGTCAACTATTATCATGGCTTTAATATCTGATAAAACAACTGCTAACCAATACTTTTTTAAATTGTCTCGCATAGTTAAAATGTAGCGATTTCCATTGATTGTTTTTGGAAGTAGTCCAAATGTGTCGATGGCAAGTTCGTCAAAAGGTTCCAGAGATGTGTCCGTAATAATCACGGGTTGACGGGTTTTGTTCTGATAAGTGAACGAACGAATTCTTGTGAATCTTTTCTCATTTCGGGGCAGTCATATTTTTCTTTTAACCCTTTCGGTACGGAGGACCTGGCCGCGGTTATACATTCGTGGAACGAGGAAGTTTTTCGCAAGAGTGGTTGCACTGTCCGACAGCGTAAACCGCGAAAACATGTTTTGCGGCATTCATAGAGATCTCGAGCGTGATTGACACTAAACTTTTCATTCGGACCGTGACATCGGTTACTGACGCGGAATTTAACGTGTTTGAAAAACATTTCTAAAATGTTTATACTGCTTTGTCGTAACCTAAACCAATCCTCGGCAGAAAACCGAGATTTCGACGGTATCTTATCTCGCGGATCAGACGGAAGGACAGACAAAACAGGCATGGCGCTTAACGTTTTAAAATCATATCTTTTTCTTTACAGTACATTAATTAAAGTAAATAGCATTGATATAAATAATATGGTCCAATATTACAAAATTAAAATAAATAATAAAATTAATAGTGTAACATAATAAATAATAAAACTAATAGTGAAATATAATCAACGACAAAACTAATAGTGTAACTTGGTGTGATAGTTTTCGTAACAAGGGGAAACGCGCAAGCCCACATTACATTGTTCGCACTGATACTTGGATTCACGTCCCACACCACCGACTGATATATCGAAGGAAAATGTCCCCCTGTGAGCCTTGTGGGATAATTACTTCTTGACTTGCTGCACCGATGATATTCATGATTCTTGTGTTATTTTTCTAATATTTCCTTAATCAACTGAAGGTGAAATTTCGCCATTGAGATTTGTTTTTTTGTAGTGTGCTTATATAGGCAGTATGCGTTCCACACGCAAATGTCGATCAAGTGGAAAAAGAGAGAGAGAGAGTATTTGCGATACCACTTTAAACTTTTGCGCGCGCGAGTTGCATCGATAGTAATTATCACCATATCTGATTTATCGATTGTACTCATTGAAGAGTTATAATCTATTACGCATTTGGGCTTTAGAATAATTTCATTTTTTCTTGACTTCTTAGGTACTTCTGCAAATTCTGCGGTATGGATAGTGTGAAAAGCATATAAAATTTCTTTCTATCAAACCATTTTCATTGCAAACAGATTTTCAGATGAGCGGAACACTGCCTCTTCTTTTTTCAATTTATCAGTTATTTTAAGCATCTCTTTCCGTCTTCTTTGTACAGTGCCACAAGCGTCCGTACTTTTTTCGTGGAGTAGGTTGAACAATATGGGACTGGAAAACCAGTTGTCCAGATAAATAGTATGGCCTTTGTTTAGAAAAGGTTGCAAAAGCGACATTACAATGTTCCCTGGCTTTCCAATATATTGATATTCGGTAGCTACAGTAGCACTAGCCCCACAATAAATGATTATATCTTGGATATAATCCGTCTTGCAGTCACAAAGTAGGAATGATTTTATACCAAACCTACTCCTTTTCGAGGAAATATATTGTTTAAATGAGAGACGGCCTTTGTAGAGGAGTAGACTTTCGTCTATACATAACCGCTGGTATGGCTGAAATGCATTGATAAAAAGATGTTCGTAGCATTTCCACTACTTCATTTATTTTGTATAAACGATCAGCAGTGCGACCGACTATGTCCGTAAAATGCAACACTTTCAATAATGAAAAGTAGCGATCTCTACTCATAATTTGACTGAATATATCGCTTCGGAGAAGCTTATCTTTAGACCAATATTCATTTAAGGATAGCTTTTTGGTTCGCGTCATTAATAACGACGCAGCAATAAAACAATATAATTCATCCACTTCCATCCCTTCTGAACCCTTCTGTCGACACCAGTAATTGTTTGTTTTTTCCACAATAAATTTAACTAAATCTTCAGAAAAAAGTAGTCTGAAGTAATCCAAAATTCTCGACGAACGATTTAAATTGTTCCCAACTACTCCCGAATGATGTGGCGTAACATCATGAATTTTTGGACTCAGCTTCTTTGATGTCCATTTGATGCTAGAAGGAGTATCAATTCGTACTTCAGGCTCTTCTGCTTCTCCAGATTCTGAGGTGCTAAGTACACGTGCTCGATTGTTCCTCCTTTTGCGAAATGCTAAATTATATTGATTTTCTTCATCAGAATCTCTTTTGGAATCAATGATTTCTTTTATTCATTGTTCTCCTTTCAAGCGTTTTACACTCATCCTGAAGGGAACTAAATTCAAATTGTAAGTTATACATTAAAAAAATTAACGATATAAGCAAACATTCCAATTTGTTTTTCGTAGCTTATCTATATATTATAAAACATATATAATTAAGGCACGCTGTTGACTGTTACTAATTATATATTATAATGGAACGATTAGAACAGCCGGAAATTTTAAACACAGAATAGTAAAGTAATGTGTACTATAGAGAGTAATCATACCCACATAACTTTCCGTTGGTGCTGTTAACGGTGCCCACATAAAGTGCCCACATAACTTTCCGTGGATGCCGCCAATAGGCGGCGGTAGTACCGAAAGGGTTAATTGATTTAAGGTTTCCGTTACACCCTTGTGACCTGCGATTAATCTACTGCGAGCTTCTTCTATTAATTTTCATCGAATTTCATCTACTGGTGTGACAATGTTATCCGTGTTCGTAGGTTGTGGCAAAACTGGGCTAATATCTGGTTCGTCTCCATCAGTTGAACTGCTGTTCTCCTGGGATTTAGATTCGTAATCAGGTATAGACTAAGTTATACTTGGTTCACTGATCTTGGTAAGTGAGATTATTGGTAGATGTAATGGCGTAGATGAGGCTCCTGGGAGATTGTAGATGAGTGGAGTTTGCATCATTGTTTCTTCTAATCTTGGCTTCGCTGTTATCACAGTTTCATCTATTGAATTGCGTTTGCAAAAGATGCTTGGGTCGTCGATTTGGTTATTTCGCTATTTGGACGTTTGGCTCTCATTGAGAGTGTGGGTTGTGGATGACTTAAATTAATTTAACGCTGTCTTAAATTCCCACGTTTTCGACGTTATGTTCGACGTTTTTTTCCTGTGGCAGAATAATTATTCTTGAGCGAATTTAAAGTATGTGGAAGATAAGCTATGAAAAATATGTCAGGAATGTTCTTCGTATGTCACACTTCCAGTGAACATTTTCTATGACTTCAATCAACTTTCTACTTGACATTATTAAAACCCCAGAGTAACTATGAGAAGAAAATAAAATAAAACATTTGTCTACAAACTCCTATTAAAATTTGGACGAAACACGCAATAGAAATTACAAAAATATTAGTTTGCATAATTGCCTAAGTATTCTCCATGTTTTTTATTATGTTGACTTATATGACTAGACATTTTCGGAATAATAGAGAATGTTACCTTTCATCTTTTGTAATACACTGGTTTACACTAACCGATGATTTTCGAAAAAGGATTTCATAATTTTGGTATTTTAAATAATGTTGTACACATAATAAATCATCTCATAGGTGTACTTTAAAAGTAGCTGAAAAAATTCTTTTTAATGATAATATAATAATTTAAATCTCTGTAGTTTCGGGAAAATACTCTTTATATTATACTATGTTGTAATACCACATAGTGTTTGTTTTAATTAGTTTTATTTAATCTGATCTTATTTTTATTAATAAATATTTAGCGTTATTTATGAAACTTACATTTGTAGGATAGTAATGCATAAATGCCAGCTGAAAACGTGATCATTTTCTTATATCATTATACTCGAGGTAGGAAAGTTAATTCTTAATTCTATCAATTCAAATGAATTCTGCAGTATTTATGGAGTATTTTTTGTTTCCAATAGATCATTTTGGACATATGTTGCACAATGTAGTCATCGAGACGAGTTTTTCTATTTTTTCGATCGGATGTACAATTTACACATTTTTGTCCCGATGTCGCGTTCAGTTATGGTTCGTGAAAGAAATTATTCGTAATAAGACTTAATTCTGTTTGTACTATGCACAGTATTGAACTATAAGAATTATACATATATCTGTTTGAACTGTTCAAACGAACACGGTAACATACAGTGTATTTGTATGTATGATAATAAGTTTGCTCGAAAAAATTTGAACGCAAATTGTTATATTAAGTTTAATGCACAATTCATAACTCCTACTATCGTATAGTTTAAAGCTAACGAGAAGACTTTTGCGACGAACATGCCCGCACTGTTTATAGTCATCTCCTCGTCAAATCTGAATAGTGCATATAGCGGCTTGAGTACGAATCATGCATAATTAAAGTGTGGATAGTAAAGTATTATTATACTACTTTCATGCTTACTATAGCGAAGACAACCTGCAAAATTGACATCACTTTTTTCATCACTTTTTTAAATCGTGGGTTTAAACATCAATGTAGAGTATTATCAGAATCTGAATCATAATGTTTTATGTGAAATATTATATAATAGAATGAACCATCTACATCTCATAGTTGTATGTATTTACGTAACCGGAGGATGAAGTTTTGGAAATATGTAGTACCCGGGAAGGCTCATAAAGTGCACAAAATAAGTTAAATGTTCGACAATTTCCAAAATTACTAGTTTGTTATTCTTCTCAAATTTCCAAATATGTTGCAAATGTATCTTTTCGTTGGGAAGGATGAATTGGAGGAAGGATTGGAAGGATGAATTGGATAGTGGACTGTATGGTAAAAAACGCTGGTGTAATAACGCTAAATATGTTTTAACCAATAAGCTTCGTACAGAGGAGGTTATGATGAAATGTGATGATGTGTCGTGAAGGTCATGAATGATACGATTAAGCGATCAATTTATGGCTACAAAGCTGTATCGAAATTTGCAAGCGCAATCGGTTGTAGCGAAGCTAGGCTGCAAGCGCAAAAGTATTACAAGCGTAACGTGAATCGCGTGCACAATAGCAGAGAAGAATTACAAGCGTAACTATATGTATCTACGTAACAGTAGCTGCTAACTCATGACAAATGAAAACTAACCACGGTCGCGGTGTGAGGGCCTATTTATTTCGTTGTAAATATTGAAAAGTAAGCAGAACTGAATGTTCGTTACAGTGTACGATGGCAATGCCCTAACGAACAACGTTGCATGGGAAACGACGGAAAATAAATAATGGTCGCGCTAGAATTCTTATGCATCGATCCAAGTGATACCAGTAAAGAGGAGGTAATCGACTGGCGATTTAAAATTGATCGATTTGATTTTAGACACACGAGACTATTTTCATCAGCGTACTGGATCTGTATTGGAAAATTTATAGTTGGGTCGGGTTGTTGCTTGACAAATTTCCAATATTCGGAATCAACAACGGAATCGCCAACATCTAATTTCACCACAAATGAAGAGTTGCATTAAATGGAACATTCAGATTGAGAATACTCCATTTTTTATTACTGCAGAGCTGTGCATTCTTGGTAGTTTGCAGGTCATTTCTTGTACTCTACGCGCCCGAAATAACTAAATGAGTTTCTGTAGTGGTTATGATATAGAGGAAGAAAAGCAGTGCAACACCCACTCTTATGTTATTCATCGAAACCAAATTATTCGAAATGCATTAATGATACTACTGCAGCTTGGTTTCAGTAGTCGAAGAAAACTATGGCTGGGATATTAATTATCTCATATCTTTCGATATTGGAGCGATGCTTCCCTAAGTATTAATTATAGGTAAATATAGCCATTTTCAAAGCATGTTCACAACTATCAATCTCAATTTCCAAAGTATTTGGAAATTTGGTTCCATAATTTCAAATAGTGTGATATACATAACCAGAAATGTAACCTGCAGTGGATACATTCTCAATAAACGGGCAACAAATATTAATCACATAATGAAAAATACCAAGATTGCACGATTCCTACTAAACATTCAAGTGGAAATTTAGAAAGCAGGAATTTGTTTGCTTCAAGATTTACGGCTTTAATCGTCAGCAAAAACCGATTGGATCAATATGGAGATTGAGTGATGCAGTTTTCATGTCAAGATTCACGTCAGTGTTCAGCAGATATCTAGAAGACTGGTTCTTCTGCTTGAGACTTTGTATGGCGCGATTGCGGAAGTAATCAACAAGAAAAGGAAGACTACATTGATCTGAATTTCGATGTACTTTTGGAGCAAGGATTTGAGATTTGATGTTGGATCTTTCATACCGAACTTTCCTGAATTTGGTTAACAGTCTGAAACATTTACTTCTCGGGGTGAACAGGATCGGAAGTGATTGTGCGAAGTCGCGTTTATTATCTATGAATCAAATTGTGCAGTAATGGCACTAAACGTCATGTAGAAGCAAACTTGAAATCTGAATCGGTAATTTTTATTTACACGTCATTATTTGCTGTTGCTTTCCATTAGTTAAAAACTTGCAACCATATTTGGATAACAAGCAATACAGCTTCAGAGGATTGATTGCCTTGCTACTTATTTCTACATTCAAATCCTACTGTCACTAGAGATATTGCTTTCTTGAGTACGTTGATCAATTTACCGTCTGCTTCCGATTCTGACACGATTAAATCAAATACTCTAGATTTATAAAAATCCATATTTATATGATCAATTTGGAACATTCATTCGATGAAATTGATAATGCAGATTTTCTAGTTGTAGCAAAATTTGCGAGGATATAATCTTGTTGTCTATTAAGTAAGCTGCAAAGTTAAAAAGTAGGTATGTCGAATCTTTTCGAGCAAACTCAAGCATTTATAGTATTACAGAGTTAATGCAATTAATAAACTTATTTCTGAGGTTTTTCATAGTAGTGTTATTGGTTTAAACAGAACTATGATTTATATCGAACAGTATTTATCGCAGTTATTCTTATGAAATGGAATCGCGTTGTATATTATGTGCTTGAGTACGAACGCTGTGTATTTCGAACCTGCAATTTGGTACTATCACTGATTGTGAGACACTGCATTGGTTTAGGTTGAAGTACGGAAAAGACTCGGTCAGGAAAGTAATTTTTCATTCTTATTGGAGGTTTTGTAAACGTTTTTAAAAAAGACAGAAATGGTAAATGTTTATTGTTTACATAACAGTGCAATAGATTTCTCGCAATATTTTGGGTCGTAACATTCCAATTTCAAAAAATCCTTCTCGCTAACATTGTTTCTATGTGAAATGAAGTTATTTGCATAATTTGGGCTTGATCGAGTTTCGGAAATGCGTTCGAGACTAGTTTCGGAATGACAATATTTTTTAAGTAATTTTGACATTTTCGAATTTTGTGAACCTCATAGATTATTTAAAACATTATATTTTATTTAGGACAGTAATTTAAATAGTTAGAATATTCAAAAATCTTATTTCTCTATAATCAAAAATAATAAATTATCTTTGATATAATTAATCAAGTTAATGCGAATGAACTCCTGGGGCGAATTTTACTTCTCTATTATATCGTATTCTATAGATGCTATTTTTATCGTTGCTATATAGGATGCTCTTTTCTACTGGTACGTTTCGAAATGTGGTTCTGATGTTTTCATGACACTCAACAACTATCTGCTACCATCACGGAAGTTGTCGAGTCGTCTCATCGGATACAGATAACGGCTTTGATTGTGGTAGGCTTCAGCGAGGTTCGTCGTGATTTGGTAGAATGACATCATCCATTGGTTCGTTGAATTCCAAGAAATTTCTGAGAATTTACCTTGTCTTGGTACTGCAATTTTAAAGTCTAATGAACATTCGTTGATACGTAATACATATGTGGCATTATTGTTAATTGTACCGTTATTTGTTAATTAAATTTAGATCTTACATGTGCAATTTTCAATTTGTTAGTGTGTACTATACGTAGATTACCTCCAATTAGTATTTCTATTCGGCAAGATTTCTACAACTTTGTGTGGACCACTATATTGGTTACAAAATTTTCCTATTTTAGACTCTTTCATAAGTTAAATTAAATCTAATGGTTCATAAACTTCTTTAATTTGCAAATTTGAATTTTTTCGTCGTTTTCTATTTAACATTTCATCATGATTTTTAGGACTAGAATTTATTATATCGTTCGTCGATAATTGTTCGACAGGGATTTCAGGTTGTGACGGTGCTTCTTGAGCTTCGGGAGTTGGGATGCGTAGATTATCTTCTCTTTGAAGATAATCAATGTTATCGTTTTGATAATCTTGAGAAGACAGATCGACATCGAAAGTTAATGGTTCGCTATTGTGTTCGTCGCGGCCTAAATCATTTTGCGGGATATTTTCGGAGGGAACGTTCTTTACGGCAGACTTTTGAATGTCGTTCGCGCTGAAATTTTCGAGGAACCTCACATCGCGCGCGATTTCTACCCGTTTTGCATCCTTATTCCATATTCGATATCCCTTCGAACATTCGGAATACCCGACGAAAGTCCCCTTTCGCGAACGTGGTTCAAACTTCCCTTTATTCGGATCGTTATTTAGAAAATAGACGTCGCATCCGAAATCGCGAAAGTGTTTAACAACGGGCAGCTTCCCGTAAAGCCTCTCAAAAGGAGATTTTCTGGCTATAGCTCTTGACGGACATCGATTACGAATATGATTCGCCGTCGATACGGCTTCTGCCCAAAAAGATCGCGGTAGACCGGATTGCGCAATTAGACATCTCGCCGTTTCTACTATTGTCCGATTCTTCCGCTCGGCTACCTCGTTTTGCTGTGTATTGTATGCGACCTATAACCTACGTTTAATCCCGTTATCGCTTAAGAACTTATCAAACCGCGAATTTATATACTCCTTCCCATTATCCGATTGTAGGAATTTAATCTTGCGACCGGTCTGATTTTATATATAGTTCTTGAATTCTCGGAACGCATCAAATACTTGGTCCTTTGATCTTATAAACCGAACTTCGCACCACCTAGAATAATCGTCAATGAACGTGACGAAATATCTGTTACCTGCGTGTGAGTGCGTTCGCATGGGGCCGCAGACATCGCTGTGAATTATTTCTAAGACTTCCGTCGCACGCTTCGATTGTTCCGGAAACGGTGTTTGCGTCATCTTATTTTCGATACAAATTTCGCAACACAATGTCCGTTTAAAATCTTCAACGTTGCCACTCGGTATGATGCACTTCCGCCTCGCTTCCAGTAGATCCTGTTGATTTAAATGTCCAAGCCGCCTGTGCCATATCTCGAGCTCGTTGTTCCGTTGCGACTTCGCTGCGTCCTCGTCTGCTGCCATGGCCCTGTGTGTGGACCCCTTTTTCGTCACGTAATATAGGCCATTTTTACGAATGGCGGTCAAATTGTTATTGCCTTTACCATCGATGACTTTGGCTTGATCTTTTGTGAAAAGCACTCTGTATCCACGATCCGTTATTTTCCCGACCGATAACAGGTTTGTTCTTAGGTCCGGTACGTGCAGAGCGTCTTCTAGCGTCAAGTTCTTTTCTGAACCCCTTTCATCGATAACTATGCGCAAAGTTCCACTCGCGTTAATGTTTGTCGACGCATTGTTTGCAAGATTTAATTTTCCATGCAGCCTTTTGTCGATATATTCGAAGCTATTTAGATCCTTGCACAGGTGAGGCGTGCTGCCACTGTCCGTCGCTCACCCCGTTATTCACTCGTGTTATTTCGCATTTTTGCCCGAATTCCGACGTTGTGTAGAAGAAGATATCGCTGCTAGCACCTTTAGCCGAGTGTCTCGTGTTTCTACCCTTGCGGCACTCGGATGCTATATGGCCGAATTTCCGACATCGAAAACATTTCGGTTTTGAGCGGTCGTCATCGGTATATTTTCCGCAGCTCTGTTATAATTATTTTTCCCATAATTTGGTCTTACACGTCTTCCGGCAACCATAGCGTTAGGCACCGTGTCATACGATTCATTTTTGCGTGCGTCGCTTTCTTCGATGATCTTAATTCGAAGAGTATCGGGAGGTGGCAACTCATCACGCGACTCAATTGCACAGCGTAAAATTTCGAAACTCTGTGGCAAACTATACAGCAACAAAATTGCCAGCAAATCTGCGTTGATATCCACGTCCATTTCGTGTAGTTTGTCGACAGCATCAAAGAATTTCCTGAGGTGTTCGCGAACATCTTCGCCCTCGTTCATGCGCGTTGCTTTACGCGCAGGCCCCCGTGATTGGTAGATCTGCTCGAGTTTCCGCCATACCTCGTTCGATGTTCTACAATCCTTTATTTGTTTTAATTCCGACGGATTGATCGACAGTATTATATCAGATTTTGTCTTTTTTTTTTTTTTTTAAAGTAAGTTTATTTTTCTCATTTCAGTCATAATATACAGAGAATAATCCTACTTAAAAATACTTTTAACATTAATAATAAAAATTTTGATAGCTATTAGTTATCAATTTGGATAAACTCTATAGCTAGCTATGATAATATGATATGTTTTAGGCACGTTATTAGGGCGAGAGATTTATATGCTATCAGTCTTGTATCGTTAGTTGTTAGTAAAAGAAAAGGAAGAGTCTTAAAAAAACTTTTACCATCTATCTTAAATATGACTTAGGCTAATTAAAACATAAATAAATAAGGCAGTAGGTGTGGGGTGAGGAGTTGGGATGGGTGGGTTAGGGTTCGGAGGATCTATTTACAAGGGAACTTAAAACTAATGTTGCTGTTAAGCATTTTGCGCTATTTAAGGATTGTATACAGGTCTTAAGACAATCACTGATAATAACTAATGACCTTTGTTTTTCCGGAACTTAGTCTATTTTTTCACTTTTTACGGGTTCTTCTGCGGAGTTCGTCAATGTGCCTGGCGTCGTTAGCTAGCCAGGAGTAATCTTTGTTTAGTCTATCCCTGTCCATTTTGTCCTTGATAGAGAGTGCTGTTGAGTAGTTGGATTGTTCTCGTATGTATTTGTTGTCGTCTGGATTGATTTTCTTATTAGCGGAGTGTCTATTCCTATGGTAGATTATGAGTAAGTTATGTTGATCTTCGATTATTCATTGTGTCTGATTATTCTTCCGTTTTCATTGTGTCTATTATTATTTGATTTTTGGTGTGGCCAATCCTGCTGAAGTAATTTCGGGTGAGTTTTAAGTTGAAGCAGTCTATTCTTGGTATATCAGCTTTTGTGTATATTTTAATGTTACTGATTCTTTTGGTGTAATTTGATTCAGCTGTTCTATATCGGCCGAGGCATGTTCTTAAGCATGATCTTTCAAATCTTGTTATTTTTTCTATAATTGTTGGCCCGGTGTTCCAGAATATGGGTGCGGCATACGTTAATATGGGTCTAACTAATAGCTGGTAGCAAATAAGTTTGGCTTTGGTGGAAAGATTTTTGTTGTAGAAAAGTCTCGAGTTAGCTTTGAAGGTTCTTCTGGCTTTGTCCAGTTGCGTAATGTGGTGTTTGTTCAGTCTTAGTAGATGATCCAGTTGTACTCCTAGATATTTTACTAGCTTTTTTGGGGGGATTTCAACAGTTTCGTTAGTGTGAATGTTTTTAGCTGTGATTGTTGCTTTTTCTATCTTTACTACGTTTGAGTATTTGATTTGTTTCACCGGTCTGCGGAAGAATATTAGCTCACTTTTGGTGGGATTAATTTTCAAGTTCCAGTTTGTATAGTAGTCAGTGATGTGGTTTAATGTCATTTGTAGTGAGTTTTTGATTTGTCCTACGTCCGTGTCAGCTTTGTAGATTATTAAGTCGTCCGCGTAGGCAATCGAGTGTAGTCTGTCTACGGTGTTGAGTCCGAATTCGTTTATAACTTCGCTATTATAAATGTTGAAGAGTTTGGTGATGTTACTGTTCCTTGTTGTAGGCCTTCTGAGATTTTGAATGTGGTGGTAGACATTTTCGTTCCGTCCCATATGCGGAACGTTTTTCCTTTGATCATATTTGCTATTAGTAGGATTAGTCCTGCTGGAAATTGGTATTTGTCTAGTTTATGAATTAGCCCATTATGCCAAACTGAATCGAATGCTTTTTCAAGGTCTAGCAATATTGGCCCCATTGTCAGTCCGTTGTGTAGGTAATTGTTGAGGTCAGAAGTTAATTTGTGAATTGCGTGTGTGGTAGAAAGTTTATTCTTAAATCCGAATTGGTTATCTGGTATAATATTGTGTTCAAATGTTCATAGTGAGACTAATGGGTCTGTAGCTTTGTGGCTCTCCTGGGTTTTTACCTTTTTTTAGTATCGGTAGGATTTTAGCTTGTTTCCATCTGTTTGGGTAATAGGCGTGGTTAATTGCGTTATTAAAGAGTATCGTGTATTCTATTATGATGGTTGTCGGTAGATTTTTGATGGCAATTGATGGGATGTTGTCCAGCCCTGACGAAGTCTAATTATTTAGCTTTTTGATAATTTCGCTTACTTCACTGCCAGAAATGAAATGATTGGTTTCTTTATCCAGGTGTACTGGCCTGTATGCTGGGTTAGCGTCTGTGAATGTTGTAAAAGTTGCCTTTGTATCTGTCATTCTTTTTGCTATTTTGCTGTATTTGTCTGTTGTTTCGTCTGCCAGTCTTTTGGTGGTTGTATTGGTGTTAGTGTATCTTGGTGAATTTATTCTTTCCAGATACTTTCCTATTATCTCGAGTTTAGTAATCGGATCTGTAATGTAAAGTTCGTTGTTGTCGGTCCTGTCTGGTAAACTTTTCGCTACTTCTTTGTTAAATTCGTTTTTGTTAATATCAAGTCTGAGGTTTTCGATGTTAATGTGTTTTTGTGGTCTCAGTATCCTGTTAATGGTCGGGAAAAATTCATTGGCGTCCTTGAAGTTTATATTTTTAATGATGGAGGCCCAGTATGCGGTTGCAGCTTTAGAGATTTCAATGTGGAGTTTTTTATTGAGTATTTTTATTGTCCGTTTAATTCTGTTTGTCTCTTGTCTGCTGTGCTTGCTCGAGCTTTGGTACCTGATGAAATACAATTTTGATACTAGGCATGACTTTGCCGCGTGTAGTTTTTTTAGTGTTATTGCTAATGTATTTTTGACAATAATTTTTATTGCTAGGTTTATTTGTTGGGACTATTTCTTTAATTGTTTTTGTGATAAGCAGTTCGAGGTAGCTGATACCTTCGTCTATTTCATTTATCGTGAGATTCCTATTATTCGGTAGTTTATTTTTTAGGTGCTTATCGGCCCGTTTGGCGAATTTTCGCCAATTAGTTTTTTTATAGTTGAATGAGTGGGCTTTAGGAGGAGTTGGTGTTATTCCTTGGAACAGTGTGGTTGGTTCTATTGCGAATGTTACTGCATTATGATCACTATCGTATGGGTTTGTCCTTATTTTGTTGTTGTTGAGGTTCAGTATTTCTAATCTGCTGTCTGTTATGCAGTAATCCAGGAAAGAGTTTGCTTTGGTGTACGTAGGGTTGGCAGCTGCGTAGATTGTTGTTTTATATGATATACTGTTGTCGACCTCCCATTGTAGTAATCGTCTGCCCCTGTCGTTCGCGTTTGAATCACCCCATTGTGTATTTCTGGCGTTTATGTCGCCGGCTATGATGAAGAAAATGTTTTCGTTGTCCAGATGAAAGTCTTTGTAAAGTTGTTCAAACTCGATTATGAATGTGTTTTTTTGTGGATTGTGGGGCGTATATGCTGAAGATGAGTAATGTTTTTTTTGAGTTTACTATTATTATTGTCACTGTGTATTCTATGATTCTATTTTTCTTCAAGTTTGGAGCTCTGTCTGTCCTAATTATGTCGTAGTTGTTTAATTTCAGTTTGTGTTTGTTGTTAAGTTTGGCTTCTGAGATCAGTATAATGTCGTGTTTGTAAGCTTCAATATATTTTTGTAAGTCTAGTCTTTTCTTAATTGTGCACAGTGAATTTACATTTATCGCTGATATTTTGATTGGGTTGCTGGTCGTTGTGTGAGCCATTACTCGATTGACCATTGTGCTAAGTAATCGATTCTCAGTGCATTTTGGGTGATTTTATTATTGAAATCGACTAGTTGCTCTTTGATTTCGTCTAAGCTACTTCTGAATATATCGAGTATTTGGCTTATATTTATGTTGTTGTGGTTATTATTGTCCGTTACTTGAAATTGTGTTCTTTCGTTGCTGTTGGTCAGCATTCTTGGGGGGAGGGGGGGGGGGGGTGAGCCTTTCGTTTCTGGTGTGTGTTTCGGGTTGTGCCATATGTTGTGTGTATGGAATTCTATTGTTTTTGTGATGTTTGCGTATGAAATGCTGGGGTCAATTTGTCTGTGAATTTTTTGTGTTTTTTCGAAAGCTTTCCTGTTTTTGTTTTCGTGTTCTTGCTTCTTCATGTTCATTATCATAGACATATATGGGCAGCCCAGGTAAGAGGCCGGGTGCCCATTTTCCCCGCAGTTAGCGCATTTTAGCACGTTTTTATTACCTGATTTCTCGATGTTGCATTTTCCCGGTTCATGGCTTTGTGCGCATTTGACGCACCTGTACCCCATGTTGCAGTTAGAGCTGGCGTGACCTACTCTTTGGCAGTTTTTGCATTGGAAAATTTTAGGCTTTCTAAGCCTTTCCCATCTTATTGATTGGCTTAGCAGTTTTTTGATTTTGAGTAGCTCCGGATGATTGCTATTTTTGTCTATTTGCACTATAAAATGGTATTTATTGCTATTTGTGCGGTCAAATTGTAGTTTGTTAATTTTGGTTATGCTTATGTTATTGATTTTGAGTTCTTCTAATGCAGCATTACCTCAGCTTCATTGAAGCCCCCTCGAATGCCCTTAAGGACGAATGATTTGTTTTTAAGATGGCTTGGGGTGAAGGAGTGGAATTGGAGGTTATTTTCCTTCAGGATTTCCATGCTTTTAAAGTGAGCAGAGAGACTCTCTCTCTCATCACTGGCGTTGAGCCTCACAGTATCTTCGTCTAGTTGTTTTACCATAAATGACTCTGTGTTAAGTTTATTTTCTGAAATCAATGCTATTATAGTTTTTATCTTTGATTTTGTTATATATATTGGTGGCATTCTGCCCTTCCCTTTTGGTGTGGTGACATTTTCGGGAGTCCCCTCCGTTTCTTTGTTCTCAGTGCACTCTGTCGCGAGGAGATTGTATTTATTGGTAATGACGAAGCTGGTGCCCTCTGAGAGTCCCCTAGGCTTTCCCGTGGCGCTGTCTTAGATGGGTGGCGAAATCCGTCACTATCGGTCTCGCCATTGGTCTGGCTTGGGCCTTGTCCGCCTCTCCTCGAGACAGCAAGGTTAGGTTTGTGGACCTTTCTGGTGCTTTCAAATATTTTATCATAGTTCCGCGCACTAAATTCTTTATCAAAGTTTCTTACCCCAAGCTTTAGTTGGATCGTGCGGTCCGCTTCGGCTGAGATAGTGTCCAATTTTCTTTTATGGCTGCCTGCCATTGTGCAGTTTTTTCCCTTTGGGCATGGCAGCCCACTTATATTCCACTCGTTTGCAGCTCCCTCACAATAATAGGTTGACCGGCGATTGTCCGCCGCCTTGGAATCCTTTAATGTACAGGCAGTGCCTGTTAAAGACACACTTCAGGGATATCTGGCCCACAGGGTTAATCGCACTTTTTTTAGGACACTGAGCACACTAAGCACATGACCTTTCTCCTCGGTGACTGCAGAGCCTCTCTCTCTGCGGGTCGAAGTCCTTGCAGTGGAGAAGGAAGTGGTCTACCGTGTCCGACCCGTGACCACACCCACACGCCTCGCTGTCGGCAACCCCGTACGCGAAGAGGCGCGAACGGAAATTCCCATGTCCAGTGAGGACTTGTGTGGTGAAGTGGTTCGGTACCATCCACCCGGCCGCCATCCTTCTCTCGATACTGCTGAAGAAGGTGAAAGTTGTGCGGCCTTTGTGGGAAGAGTCCCACATGGATTGCCACACCCTTTTCACCTCAGCCACGATCCTAATTTTCGCATCGTTAGTTCCCGCTGGGACCACGATGTTACCGATCCTGGCATCCATATTTTTCCTGACCTGGTAAAGGGCTTTGGCCTGTTGTAGCTCAAGTCCGATAGGGGGGGTACCGGCCACCACGCACATGCTATCCCACGATGACCGGCGGTATGCACCGGTCACCGCGATGAGAGCACGTCGCTGAGCGGCTCCGAGTATTCCCAACTCCCCTGCCGTGCACCCTCCGGCCCATCCGGCGGCGGCGTAAGTCGCTACCGGGATGAAGACCCCGCGGTACACAGCCGAGAGTGCTCTGAAACCGAGCCCCCATCCTCGTCTCGCCAACCTGCCAAGTTTCGCGAAGAGTGACCCGGTTTTGTCGCTGATATATTAACAATGGGATCGGACACCCATGTCCCTATATAAGTGGACGCCTAGGTATCTAACTGTATTCTTGAATTTAATTGACTTCGCTCCGATCCGAATGACCGGCGGTCTTTTCTGAAAGTCTACTTTCGATACGCGGACTGCTTTTCTTTTTCTATCGGGACGCGATCCTCCCCGTCGGCCTATTTTTTCCCTGTCTACGTACCCATTCCGGAGTACGATTGCTTCCGATTTCGAATCGGATATCTCTAATTTAGCTGTCCTGCACCAACCTACGATCTGGTCGACAACGCGTTGACCCTCGATCTCTAGGTCTCTGCGGCTGTTTCCCCCCACGAGGGCGATGAGGTCGTCCGCGTATGCTACGAACCTATTCTCAACTGAGGTTTCGAGTAACCTCAGGAGACCGTCGAACATAAGGTTCCAGCACGCGGGGCCGAGGACGGAGCCTTGCGGGCATCCTCTTGTCACGTGCTTGGAGATCCTTTCTGTTCCTACCGTGAGACTGACCTTGCGGTCTTTGAAGTAATTGGAGATTACCTCGAAGACGTTGCGCGGGCAGTCTCGATTCCTAAGACTACCTAACACTAGGGGCCACCAGACGTTGTCGAAGGCTCCGGAAATGTCGAAGAGTAGTGCGATCACATGCCGATGTTCGATCTCATCAACCATGCGGCGCAACTCGACAATTGCATCTTCAGTCGACTTTCCGCGCGTAAACCCGTACTGTCTGCTGGAGATGCGTCCCGTCGCCATCGCCGTCTGCTCTAATCTGCTCTTAAGGAGCTTCTCAAACGTTTTCCCGATCACGGGGAGGAGGCATATCGGTCGGTAGGACTTTGGGTCCTCCTCGTCCTTTCCTTCGCCTTTCAGGAGGATTCTCAGGGAGCCCACCTTCCAGGCGGAGGGGAAGACGCCCCATTGAAGGCACCCATTAAATAATCGCGTGAGTTCCCCGAGGATCGTTTTCGCGGAGGCCTTCAGGACCTGTACATCGATGAGGTCCGGTCCTGGCACCTTTCTATTTTCGAAGGAACGAATTGCTCCGGCCACCTCCACCAAGGAAAAGGGCGAGGCGTCGGCGGTATTCGGGGCAATTCGCGCCTCTTCCCGGAGAACCCTTTGTGTCGGCGAGTCGAGTTCAGGTCGGTCGTCAGGGACGTGGGCTTCCAGAAGCTCGCTGGCGGTTTCCAAAGCACCGGTTGTGCTTTTATTGTTGCGCTGGAGTGTGCTTATTACTTTCTCTACACGGAGTTTATTTGCCTGGAGCTTGTATACGATGCCCCAGGGCTCCGTGTTCCCGTTCGACGTCACGAAGTTTTGCCAGCTTTCCCGTTCGGTCCTCTTCACCTTCCTACTGTAGTTTCGCAACGAAGTACGGTATTCCTGCAGTTTTTGGAGGCGGGAGGGTCCGTCTATCGTCTTCTGGAAGGCACGCCTCTGCCTGTACACGGCCTTTTTGAGCTTCGTTAGCTCTTTGGTCCACCACGGGTTGGACTTTCTAAATTTCCTCTTCTTAGGCATTGACGCGGTGCAGGCGTTAGTGATGACGGCTATGAGCGTCTCTGCCATCCTATTTACATCTTCCACCGACCCCAAACTCAGGACTTCGAGCCTCGACCGTGAGTGGTCGGACAGGGCCTCCGAGAACCGCTCCCAATCCGCTCGACGAGTGTCGAACCGAGAGTTCGTTGCTCCCTGAATTCCCGTCGCGGTCCTAGGTGCCCGCAGCCGGATGTCGATGGCGTTATGATCGCTAGTCGCCCATTCGCTTCTTATCCTCCATTCCTTAATATAGGGCGCCATGGAGGGGGATGCCAAGGTAACGTCGATGTATGACGATCCTTTTGGCGTCCAGAAGGTGGGTGGTTGACTAGCGTCGTTAGCTACAGTTAATCTAAACGCGGAAACTAATCTTTCTAACTGCGCTCCCTTCTCGTCTGTGCTGTGCGAGCTCCAGAGCGAGGATTGCGCGTTCGCGTCGACAGAAATTATCACTCTCTTCCCGCTCAGTGCCAGGAGTACCGTCTCCAAGTGCTTGAGGTGCTTCTCTATCTCGTCTTGGTATTGAAAATAGTGAGACACCGCGTAGAAGGAGAAGCCGGGGGTCAGCACTTCCGCGCATACGCAGTGCGGGTTACTGAGCTGTGAGATGAACGTGACCTCAAAGTGAGGGTTGGGGATGGCGACAGCGGCCCACGGGGAGTGGGTTTTCACCGCCGCCACCCTCACTTCGGTCCCTAATCCGTTTACCCTATATCCTGCGCCTTGCTTACTGACGTGTGGTTCCTGCAGGAGCAGGACGTCCAGTCGCTTTTGCGCTATTAGCTCCCTAACTTCGCCCGTTACTACAGCCGAATGTCGCATGTTCAGCTATAGGATCCTAATTCCCGTGGCTACATTCGCGGTCGCGGGGCCGCGGTTTCGCGTTGGGGTTGGGGGGACGCGGGGGTTGTTTTTCCTATTATTCCCTATATTCGTAGCGTCGCACCTTACGAGGTGGGCGCGGACGGCGCGAAGACCGATCCCGTCCAATTGATTAGCCGAGTCTATTCCTGTTGCATTGCCAAGGTTGTAGCCGATGTCCCTCCTAATCCTAGCGGTTAATTCCGCCACAGGGACCCCAGGGACGGGAGTCCCTGTGTCCGAGGCTCTAGCTTTATTTTGTCTGTTTGGCATTATTGATTTTAAAATTTAGTACCCGCCTTCGTCCTTTCCCGTTCGTTCCGTTATCATGTCCGTTTGAATAGCTTTGGTCAATTGCTCACGCTCACATGGGTGATGCCATAGTCGTGGAAGTGCGTACGCTCCCGCTGTTCTTGACAGTTAGTTTTTTCTCTCCACTGGGCTATTCATTTTAGCCACAGTTTTCAAGTGGTACGATTTGCTTCCAAATCTTACAGATCATACAGATGCATTTTAGAAAATTTTTCCATCTCTCGGACAGAAGAGTTGATGCTCAGTGAGTACGAGTATACATACAAAGTGCATACGGGTAGCCAACCCCGTAGGACTTGCCACATATGGGCCATTCGGTCAAAGACACCGACCCGTGGCCACGCTGTGTGGAGAAGTAGATAGGGACATCTAATGTCTACAATATAATTGAGCAACAGGGCCGAGGCCGGCTCTGACCGGACGAAGCAGTGCTTGCTTATGCCGGTCGATGTTAAAGCAGCTGAAACCACTGCGAAGAGAGAGGTCCGCATCCGGAAACTGCGGACGTCGTGCTTGGAAAAACCCCTCCCTCACCGTTGACCGGTTCATCGGAAGGGAAGATCGTCCCGCAAGGGGGGTAACTCACTTAGCCATTCTCCCGCCGGCTCGGCCCTGAGGAGGGTCGAGCCGCCGGGAGAATGTTTCCAGCGGGGGCCACGGGGAGGCAGAGTTACCAGCATGACGCTCGATCTCTAACAGGCTCTCCATTCGAGAGTGTTTGCGGCGGCCGTCGTCGCGACTCGCTGAAATGCGGCTCGCGAGGACTTTCGCCGCTGCTCGCTCCTGGATCACCGCTTGTTGATGGACAAGGGGTGCCTGCGCATCCAGGAGTGGGCAGGTGGTGTGTGGTGTGTTGGCGGGGGGTGGAGGGCTAAGGTTGTGGCTGCGGGGGTTGTTGCGAGGGGGGTTTAGGGGGTCTGGCTCTTTTTCCAGTCAGGTTTTTGCCAGGAGTCTTCCACACATAACTCCGTTTGGCTCTGGGGATAGTCTGCGCGGTGCCCGGGTTAGATCTGGCAGTGGGTTGTCTGCCACTGCGGGTGCTTGGGCCGGGGGTGGCCGGGGGTGGTGACGGGGGTCTGGGATTTATGATAATGTCGTCTCTGAGCTTCATAACTTTTACCGCGAAGCTGGCAAAGTGCGGAAAGTTTTCTTTACTGACTAGCTCGTGGAGATGGCATGGCCATGTGGTTTTATTTGCTCGCAGTTTAGATGCGAGCTCTAATCTATGGTCCTGAATGGTGGGGCATTCGAAAATGATGTGTCTGACTGTGTCTGTAGATCCACAGACACACATCGTCGGATGCAATTCGGAGGGAGTGTAATTTTTTCTTAATGCGCCCATGCCCCGTTAGGAGTTGGGTCACATAGAAATTGAGCGGGATGGATTAACGCCCAAAATGAAACTACAGTATATTTTTCTATTGTTTTTCTATTTATTAGTCCATAAGGGATAAACTATGCTATATAAGAAGATAAAATGAAAAAAATATATTTACATATCAAGTTTTAGGGGTGTACTCAGCCGTGTACAATGGGCGCTTTAGGAGTGAAATTGTTTGAAACAAGGTCGTTCAACACATAGCGTTTTCAAACATATTTTGCAACGCCAGCGAATTCTTTGGTGACAGATAACACATCGCAATGGGTTTTCCATCCGTTCAGGATTATGACCATTATTGTTCCGACCCCCTAGTGCCGCTGAGGATGACGGACGGCTCTTAGTTTTCGTTGGACGTAAATAAGTCCGTGCAATAATTCGTCTGAAAGATAACTGGTCCATGTAAGTTATCTCTTGTTTAGTTTTACTGAGCAAAACATGTAGTCGCCAAGCATTTGATATCGCCATATCTAACAAATAGGTAAATATAACCCACCACCACTTTTTTCCTTTTATTGAAATCCGATAAAGGCTGATAGACTGATCCATTTGGTCAACTCCACCCATTCCTTTATTATAGTTGACAAACATTTTAGGTATATTTACGTCAACCTTTTGCTTTCTGATGTTACACCATCGTTTGACTTTGCCCAGAGGCTCTATGTCATCAAAATTAGTTCCCATTGTAACAACATTATTGTCCTTCCAACGTACCATAGTTATCTCATTCTTGTATGGGTGCTGTTAAAGAAGTCATGGGTGATTCGACCTTTGGTCGACTCATCCCATTCCTTCTGCCAGCTGACCAGGGTTTGATTCCTGATCGAGTTGGCTGTTTCAGAGGTGTCTGTCGGGGGTGCGTCGGGCGGAGGGGGGGTGAATTGAAGTTCGCCTATGGTGAATGGTTGGTTATTTCGGAGGTGGAAAATGGCTTTGCGTTCTCTGAGGGCGAGATCTATCGGGGGAGCTCCGGCAATTATAGCAAGGGCATCGAGCGAAGTGGTGCGGTAGGCGCGGGTGGTACGAATTAGAGCGTACCTCTGGGATTGCCTGAGTCTCTTTGTATGCCATTTGTTGAGCCTATCGGCCCAACTGGCAGCTGCATATGTTATTATTGCGACAAAGAGACCTTTGTAAAGGGTTGTCATGCTGTGGTGGTTAAGGCCCCAATGGGTCTTAGCAATGCGAGAAAGCTTATTGAATACGGATTTACTCTTGTTGGCGACGAAATTGACATGCGGGGTAATGTTGAAGCGGGGGCCGAAATGTACACCAAGATACCGGACGGATGCCGGCATCTTAAGTGAGATGTTGTCTATTTTGATTGTGGGGGGTCTGCGGATGTCTAAGAATCCTTTGGTGAGGAGGATTTCAGACTTGGCTTTTGACAGCTCAAGTTTGTTCCTCCTACACCAAGCAGATATGATGCTGGTGATGATGGAGGACCTGTGCTCGATTTCTTTCCTACTATTGCCGGAAACGGTGACCGCGAGATCGTCCGCGTAGGCTGTTGCGTCGTAGCCGCAGCGGTGGATGGAACCTAGGAGGTCGTCGAAGACGACGTTCCAAAGGTAAGGGCCTAAGACAGATCCTTGTGGGCAATCTTTAGAGACTGCCTTGGAGGACACGGAATTGTTGCTGACGATTTTGGCGGATCTGTTGGACAGGTAGTCTTGGATTAGTCTATAAATGTTGCTTGGACAGTTTCTGGATTTTAACTGCTGGAGGATAGCGGGCCACCAAACATTGTCGAAGGCACCGCTAATATCGAAGAGAAGGGCTATGGCGTATTTTTCGTTCTTATTTTGCGTGGATTCGCGTAGCTGGAGGATGGCGTGTTCAGTGGAGAGCCCGGGTTTGAAGACGAATTGGGAAGTGGAGGCTAGGGGGTGGCTGTTAAAGATGTTGGAGAGTCTGTCGGCGACAAGTCTCTCCAGGGTTTTACTGATTACTGGGAGGAGGCAGATGGGCCTGTAGGATTTTGGATCGGTGCTGGGCTTCTCCACGTTTTTTAGGAGGACTCTAACGACTCCTGTCTTCCAGAGGCTGGGAAATTTGCCGTGGGCGAGGCAGCTGTTGAAGAGAAGGGTAATGTCGTCTCCATCAGGTCCTGGCCGGGGGCTTTGTTGTTTTTGAGGCGGTTTATTGCGCGTTGCACTACTTCCACCTCGAAGAAGGGGGCGTTCGGGGTGTCCGGGATGGTATTCGCGTTTTGACGGATTTCCGTGTGGAAGGCGGTGTCCGTCAGGGGGGTGTCATCGGGCATTAATGCGTGGAGGAGGGTCCTACTCGTTTCTTCCCATGTGGTGGTGTGTCCGTTGTCTGTGGAGATTGTTACCGGGATATCTTCAGCGCGGATTTTACCAGAGATGGATTTGTAAGGGATGCCCCAAGGGTTGGCATTTCCTTGTTTCGTAACAAAATTCCTCCAACTATGGAGTTTTGATTTGCGGATGGCGGCGGTATATTTGTTCCTGAATTGCCTGTACTGGGCTTTCAGGTTTGCTTTAAGAGCGGGGTTGAATTCGGATTGATATATTTTCTTCCGATGGCGGACCTCGTTTCTAAGGGTGTTAGCTGCGGGGTCCACCATGGGACGGATCGCGGAAATCTGGTTTTCTTCGGAATCGCGGAGTTAGAGGCTGAAATTATGACATTTTGAATGTCCGCGCTGAGGATTTCAGGGTCAATTTCGTAGGGGTCGTCTGAGAGGGGGAGGTATTCTGCTCTGAGAGTTGGGATAATTCTTTCGAATTTTTCCCAATTAGCTCTCTTAGTGTTGAAGCGGGATTGTGAGGGGTTGGTAGCGATGGGTTGAGGGGTTTGAAGGTGATAAGGTTATGGTCGCTGGTCGTGCTGTCGGGGTGGACCGACCACGCTGCGATATGGTTGTGGAGGCTGTTGGTGGTGAGGGTGAGATCAATGTTGGACTGGCTGTGGGCGTTGTTGAAGGTATAGGTGCTGGAGGGTTCGTTAATTACTAGTAACCGGGATTGAGCGATGAATTCCTCCATCATCTCGCCCCTATCATCGGATTGCTGATTGTGCCAAAGCGGCGATTTGGCGTTGCTGTCTAATGTTATTAGGATATTGCGGTGTTTAACGGTTTGGAGGATGGTTTCAAGGTGGTGTGGTTTCGCGAGCTTGGTGGCGATGAATTTCGATGTCTCGGGGTAGAGACCATTGTCCTGGTCCATGAGGAAGTTTAGGAGGCCATTGAGACTTTCTCCAACTTGAGGCGGAGATCGTTGGCGGTGAGATCTGAAGAGGGGGTGACGGGAACCGTTTTGCTGCTGCTTTCGAGGTTGGAGGGGGCAGGTGCGACCGGGGGCGGGGAGGGTGCTTCGGATTTTCTCCGATTTTTGGGGGTTTTTGCGTGGACGCGTTAATCAGGGGAGTGTCCGAATCTAGTTCTACATCGGAGACTATTCTACGTTTAACTTTGCGGTTACGCTTACTGACCTTAATGTAGCCTTCCGTGTCTGAGGTGTCGGCCTCCATCCTGTCTTTGGCTGGTCTCTGGCGATGTGGTGGGTCTGTCGGCGGGCGGGTGGCTGCTGGGCTGGGTTCCAGGTCGTCCAGGAGTTGCACACGAGATTCCACTTGGATTTTTTAAAACTCGCACGTGAAAAGAAAATACTGTGTGAATTTAGAAATTTGCGCGTAACTAAGGACGGTTGCTATGGAAAATCGCGGAGGAATGTGGAGACCGTTAGGATTACCGTTAAGCGGTACCGCTACGTGGCCGGCGACCCTTATAATCCGGGTCGGCGCAGGTGTACGAAAAATTTACGGACGCGTGGAATTGAAATGAATGTTTTTAACTAATAACTTTTTAAATGTTTATACAACTACTAAACAAACTGTACACGATTTTAGCTGGTAACTAGCACTACACACTCGTATAAAAATTTTTGAATTTCGATCACTTCGAACTGACGTTATCGAAAAAGACGCGGATCAACTACGGAGCTACCGGAAACACGTCCGTTCACCTCGACTGTTGAGAGCAGAATCCAGTAGATAGGGACATCTAGTGTGAATCCGGTCACCGCGAGGGTGACGCGGATATGTTTCCTCGCCCTTACGGGCATACACAGCTAAGCGGCTATCTACCCCCAGTCCAACCACTGTCAAGGAGAGGGGCCAAGGAAAAATCCGCACGTGCCATTGAGCCGTTTGCAATGGACGAGTTCTTTAGCCGCTAGCGAAATTCTGGTTTTACCCTCCTTTCGCTAGCGCCCACGGGGAACCACGGGGAGGCGAACTCGTGACGCGACGCCTCGCGGCCACTAAGCGAAGACCTAGGAGGAAGGATGGGAGTTGGGAGGGATGGGTGGGGGTTTGGGGTTGTCGTTGATGGGGACGTGAGTCGTCCCCTTCCGGATCCTGGGGAGTACAGGTGTCCGGGGTTTCCTACATGAAGCCCTTTAGCCAAAGGGCTTCCCTACAGAAGTCGGAGAAGACCTGGAAAGCCTCTGGAAACGACACGAAGTGTTGTGCCGCTTCCGGCCATTTCCAGTCTCCGGCTGGTACTACCTCGCGGAGGGCTTCTCTTTGCGGGTCGAAATTGGGACAGTCGAGGAGGAAGTGATCGACCGTGTCCGATCCGTGACCACACGCGCACTCCTCACCGTCGGAAACTCCGTACGCGCGTATGCGCGCCTGGAAGTTTCCGTGGCCGGTGAGGACTTGCGTGGTGTAGTGGTTCGGTTTCGTCCACTTGGCCGCCACTCTCTCCTCTATGCTTTTGAAGAAGGCGTAGGTGGTGCGGCCCTTGTGGGAAGAATTCCACATGGATTGCCACACCTTGTACGCCTCGACCGCTAACCTATGTTTAGCATCGTCGGCCCCCGCCGGAACGACGATGCTACCTATTCTGGCGTCTTTACCTTTACGCGTCTCGTACAAGGCTTTGGTTTGCCTGAGCTTAACGTCAATGGGTATAGCACCGGCCACCACGCACATGCTGTCCCACGATGCCCGGCGATATGCGCCGGTCATCGCGATGAGAGCACGGCGCTGTGCAGCTCTCAGCACCTTGAGCTCCCCCTCCGTGCACCGGTCGGCCCACCCGGCGGCAGCGTACGTTGCCACCGGGATGAAAACCCCCCGGTACACGGCGGAGAGCGCCCCGAAGCGGAGCCCCCATTCACGCCTTGCCATTCTACCCAGCTTCGCGAAGAGCGAGCCGACCTTGTCACTTATATAGTTGCAGTGGGTTCGAACACCCATGCCCCTATTAAAGTGGACGCCGAGGTACTTGACGAAGGGTTTGAATTTCAAGGACTTATTTCCGATCCGAATGGTCGGTGGCCTTTTGACTAAATCTAACTTGGAAGCGCGGACTGCCGTTCGTTTTCGGTCTGGGCGCGATCCTCCCCGTCGGCCTATTCTATCTCTCTCGATATATCCGCTGCGCAGGACAATCGCCTCGGATTTTCTTTCGGAGATCTCTAGCTTTGCTGATCTGCACCAACCTAGGATCAGGTCAACAACTCGTTGACCCTCGATCTCTAGGTCTCTACGGCAGTTTCCGCCCACGAGGACGATGAGGTCGTCCGCGTAGGCGACGAATCTATTCTCGACTGAGGCCTCGAGAGACCTCAGGAGATCGTCGAACATCAGGTTCCAGCACTGCCGGGCCGAGGACGGAGCCTTGTGGGCACCCCCTCGTCGCGCGCTTGGAGACTCTTTCCGTTCCGACGGTGATACTGACTTTGCGGTCCTCGAAGTAGTTGGAGACCACTTCGAAGACGTTGCGCGGGCAGTCTCGATCCCTAAGGCTCTTCAAAACTAAGGGTCACCAGACGTTATCGAAGGCTCCGGAAATGTCGAATAGCAACGCTATCAAATGCCGATGCTCCATGGCATCAACCATGCGGCGCAGCTCGACAATTGCATCTTCAGTCGACTTTCCGCGCATGAAGCCGTACTGTCTGCTGGAGATGCGTCCCGTTGCCATCGCCGTCTGTTCGAGTCGGCTCTTAGGGAGCTTCTCGAAGGTTTTCCCTACGACGGAGAGGAGACAGATCGGTCGGTAGGACTTCGGGTCCTTCACGTCCTTGCCCTTTCCCTTCAGGAGCACTCTGAGGGAGTCCTCCTTCCAGGTGGGGGGAAAGACGCCCCAACGAAGGCACCCGTTGAAGAGGCGAACTAATTGTCCTAACACTACTTTCGCGGCGGCCTTCAGCGCTCGGACCTCGATAAGGTCCGGCCCTGGTGCCTTGTCGTTTCCGAACGTGCGAATCGCATCCACGACCTCGTCCGGTGAAAACGGAGAGGCGTCCGCGGTGTTTGGCGCGATTCGCACGTTCTCCCTAACTACTTGCTGCGCGGGCGTGTCGTCTTCTGTCCGGTCGTCCGGGACGTGTGCTTCCAGAAGGGTGTTGGCTGTTTCTACCGCGCTCATGGTGTTGTCGTTAGCTCGCCGGAGGGTGCTGAGCACCCTCTCGACACGGAACTTGTTCGCTTGCAGCTTGTACACGATGCCCCAAGGCTCCGTGTTCCCGTGCGACGACACAAAGTTTCGCCAACTCTCGAATTTCTCCCTCTTCACCTCTCTGCTGTAGTTCCGCAACGAAGTGCGGTACTCCAGCAGTTTTAGGAGGCGTGAGGACTCATTTCTTTCCTTCTGGAAGGCACGCCTCTTTCGGTAGACAGCCTTCTTCATGCCCGTCAGCTCTTTCGTCCACCACGGATTGGACTTTCTAAATCTACGCTTTCTCGGCATCGACGCGGTGCAGGCATCCTTGATGATGTCTGTGAGCGTTTCTGCCATTCCTATGGTTTCCTCCGCTGACTCCAGGCTCAGGACTTCGAGCCTCGATCGTGAAAGATCGGACAGGGTCTCGGAGAATCGCTCCCAGTCGGCTCCTTTTGGCCGGAGCACCTAAAACAAAACCAGCCGCTTTAAGTCTCGGGTTGGTCATCAGGGATGTTACGTCGGTATTATTAGATGTAACGAGCGCAATTCCTGCTCCCTGAACCCTGCGGACGCCCCTGATCTGCAGGCCGTCCGCTCTGGGCGAAACCAGCTCGAAGACTGCCTCCTTAGTCTTCGCACTGTCCTCGTATTTGGCGGTGTCTGACGGCGTGATGATCACCACATTGGGAGGGTCCTGCTTCTGCGTCGACCTGGCTGCCGTAGCGGACCTGACGCCGACGCGTTCGGCATATGTGGTCGGTTTTTTGGCGGTGACGGCTGCGGCGGCGGCGACGGCGACGGCTTTGTCCTGGAGTGCCTGGCAGGAGCGTTTACACTCCTTGGACTCGGCCTGAACTGCTTCAAGACGCCCCTCAAGCCTGCTGCTGTAAACGAGGGCTTTCATGAGTAGGTCATTTATTTTCGCGGCCTGTGCGCACAGGGCGTGCACCACAGTAGACGGGATATCGTTTCCTGGAAGCGTAATTTCGTTCGTTAATAGCCTGTATGCTTTGGCAGCGTCGGCTCTGAGGGCTGCCACGGTCGTCTCCTCCTCCTCCGGGAGTAGATAGGGACAGTAGAATGTCTACATTTGAGCTAATGAGGCGTTAGCCTGCTCTGCCATACCGAAGCCGCAGAGTGCGGCTTATACTGGCGGTATTAAGGTAGCGAAACCAGTACGAGGGGAACCTGCTGTGAAAAACCCTTCCATCACCTTTGGTGGGGATCATCAGGAAGGAGGACTGTCCTTTTCAGGAGACAACCCACTTAGCCACTGCTCCACTGTGCAAGCCTCACTTGGAGGTGAGTGGAGCAGTGTTTACAGCGGGGGCCACGTGGAGGCGGGGTTGTCAGCATATGCACGGGCATATGCTCAGTCTCTTGCAGGCTCATGCGTTGGGTGCAATGCATGAGTGTTTTAGTGGACGGTTCGGCCCATCTCACCTTTCGGTGGGATGCCTGCGCTGCCGTGTACCGACCAATGTAAGCCATGCGAGCCGACTGCCCGCCTACTCGCGCGCTTTCATTGCTTCTTTGGCGAACTTTAGCAAGGAATTGATTATTGGCGGCTCGGTAAGCTTCCTCAGGTCACACGGCCACGGGAGGTGATGTTTGGTGGCGTGGGTGTGTAGTATTGTGCGGTGTATGTCATGGAGTGAGCATTCGAAGATGACGTGCGTTACCGTGTCGGCCTCTCCGCATCTGTAGGCGTCGGTCTCGGCTATGTTCAACGCCATTAATTTGGCATTGAACTTGCCGTGCCCCGACAGTAGCTGCGAGCTGTAGAAATCCGGCTCCAGCTTCGCACCCATCCTCGCTCTGACATCTGGGAAGAATTGATGGGTGATTCTTCCCTTGGAGGAAGAGTCCCATCTTTCTTGCCAGATGTCAAGAGTGTGGTTTTTGATGTTCTGTGTGATTTGTGTTATTGTGTCGTTATTACCAGAGGGTTGTGTTAGTGTACCAGAAGAGAAGATCGTATCTCCGATTTTAGCCTCTTCACCCTTCCTGAGGCGGTATATTGCCATTCTTTCTTGAAGGACGAGATCTATAGGTTTGGCAGCGGCTAGTACCATCAGGGCCTCGTTGGATATTGTACGGTACGCCCTGGTGACTCTAAGGAGGGCATTTCTTTGCGCACTTTGTAGCCTCCGCAGGTGGTGGACGTTGGTTTTGTCCGCCCAACCTGCGGCAGCGTACGTTATTATAGGCACAAAGACGCCTCGATAGAGCCTGAGGGTGGTACCGTAATTCAGTCCCCAATATGACTTACAGACCCTCGCGAGGCCCTGGAATACGGCCTTGCTTTTCTTGCAAATTTCCAGGATATGTGTCGTGACATTGAACCTGGGTCCAAAGTTAATTCCTAGGTACTTGACGACCTTTTTCATCTTTATTGATGAGTTCCCGATTTTTACGGTGGGTGGTCGTCTTATGTCCAGGATGTCCTTTAGTAGGATCATCTCTGTTTTTGGCTCCGAGATTTGGAGCTTGTGCTTCTGGCACCAGTCGGCGACAAGCTTTGTTGCAGTGTTGCCTCTGACCTCAAGCTCCCTCCTGGAGTCTCCAGGGATTAGGATTATGAGGTCATCGGCATATGCATCACACTTGAGACCTTTCAGTGTAATTTTGTTTAGAAGGTCGTCAAATACCAGGTTCCAGAACTTTGGACCCAGTACAGAACCCTGTGGGCAACCTTTTGTCACATCCTTTCTAACTGAATAACTATTGTTTTGGATCTGTACAGTTCTCTCCGAGAGGTAGCTCTGGATGAGTCTGTACAGATTTGCCGGGCAATCTCGTCGCTTCAGGCCATCCAGGATAGAAGGCTACCATACGTTGTCGAATGCGCCAGCTATATCAAATAGTATACCTATCACATATCTCTCTTGGCTTTGTGCTGTTATAGATCTGACTTTAACAATAGCTTCCTCCGTAGATCTGGCAGGTCGGAAGCCATATTGTTGGTCAGCCGTTTGCGCGTGTGTTTCTAGGAGAGGTTCTAATTTAGAGGCTATTAGCTTTTCCAAGATTTTACTTAGCACCGGAAGGAGGCAGATGGGTCTATAAGATTTCGGATTCGCAGGGTCTTTGTTCTCGTTTTTTAGGAGAATCTTAATGACGCCCTCCTTCCATCTTTTCGGGAAGGTAGCCGTAGAGAGACATGTGTTGTATAACTGTGTTATCTGCGCGTGTAGCAGGGGCCATGCCCTCTTGACTACTTCGGGTTCCATTACGTCAGCGCCTGGGGCCTTCTTTCCTTTAAGCTTACGAATGGCAATCTCCACCTCAGTTGTGGTGAAGGAGGCAGAGTTGCGCGTGTTGGGGGGTGTATGTGTGCTATTGTGTAGTCGCCTGTGCCATTGCGTTTCAGTGCTCCTATCATCATCCGGAATAAGGCTGTGAAGGAGTAACTCAGCAGTGTCGTGCCACGTGGTTGTGGGCGTGTTGTTTTGTACAATGTTGTTGCATGCTTTTGCAGTGTTGATCTTCCTGGTTTGTAGTTTATAGACTATGCCCCAGGGATCTTTGTTCCCCTCAGTTGTCACAAGTGAGCGCCAGCTGAGGAGTTTTGCTTTTCTGATGTGTGCATTGTATTTGTTTCTGATTTGTTTGTATTGTTTCATTGTTTGTTCTTGCTGTGCAGTGTTTCTGTTTTGCTGAGTTAACCTTCTAAGCCTTCGGACTTCCTTCTTCAATCCGTCCAAGTCCTTATTCCACCAAGGGACAGACCTGGGGAAACAGGTCTTCCTTGGGATTGCAGCATTGCTGGCATGAATGATCACATCCTCGAGCGCAACTGCAAGTCCGTTTGCGTCTGTGTGGTTGGTAGAGGGTGCATTGAGAACCTGCAAGGACTTGGTTCTAAGGGTTATGTCAAACTTCTTCCAGTTCGCTCTTTTCAGATTGAACCGGTTGGAGGAGAGTGTTGGGCTATCCGCGGATGTGCGTTGGATGCTAAATGTGATTAGGTTGTGGTCACTTGCAGTTTCTCTATCGTGTATCCACCATCGATCTATCCTGTTCGCTATTGGGCCTGCGACCAGAGATACATCGATGTTGGATTTGCCTCTTGTGTTATCGAAAGTATACGTGTTGGAGGGTTTGTTAACAACTAAGAGGTTATGCTGCGAGATTAGATCCTCGACAGCTTCACCTCTGTTGTCTGTGTCCGTGTTGTGCCAAAGGGTGGACTTGGCATTTACGTCTGCGAGGACTATGATATTCTTTCCCTGGAGGTTGGACAGGATTGAATCAAGGTGGTCTATGTACTTGGTGATTGGATCTGACCACTGAAAGTAGGCCTTCACGACATAGAAGCAGAGGTCACCCGTGCTTATCTCAGCACAGGAGAAGTGCGTGTTGCACAGGTGCTCCAGCTTCAATGTCGTGAGCGCCGGGTTGCAAATAACTAGGGCGCTTTTGATAGTGTTTTTCGAGGCGTTGTCTGAGAAGTGTTTGCTGTTTGTGATTGTTTGTGTCGTGATTCCAAGGATGTTAGTGTATTTTGTGTTCGGGTGAATGTATGGCTCTTGGATTGCTAAGACGTCAAGCCCCTTTCTCGAGGCTATTAGTCTTAGCTCGTCCATTGCCGTTCTACAGTTATTTGTGTTTATTTGCGCGATCTTTATAGTGGAGATACGATCTCTCCTGTGTGACATTGTGTTTCTCCCGGTGGTTCCCGCGTTTACAAAAGGTGAAGGCTTACTTACCATAATCAATCTTGCTAGAGTTAACCTCCATGGCGTAGCGGAAGGCAGGGCAGTCTTTGCTCCTGGAGGAGTGGTCGCATGGCTTCTTCACCCTTTTGCAGTTGATGCACGTGGGGTGGCTGCTTTTCTCGGGGCACTTGTCGAAGGAGTGTCCATCCTTGGCACAGTGACCACAGGTTTCGATGGTTGCCCTGCAGTGCTTTGAAATGTGGCCGAAAGATTGGCATTTATAACACCTGCTGACTATGTTGTAGTCCCTGATAGCGCAGGAATTCCAACCAACGAAGACTCGCCCGGTGGAGAATAAGATTTCTCTAACATCCGGAGACAGTTCAAAGACCCAGTTAATGGTGTCCCTGGATTTGTCCCCGGTTTTGTAGAGGACCTTAACTTTCCGGGCGAAGTCCTCGTCGGTTAAGTGCTCTAAATTTTGGCACTTCAGGGCACCTATGAGGTCGTCTTCGGTCACTGTGCTGGATACTCCATAGATGATTGCCCGAGGCTTCTTTTTTGTGGGCAGGTCAGCTTTTAAGCCCACCTTAGGGAGGGTCTTGCTTTTGAGGATCTTGTCGAGATCCTCTTTGGTTTCGGTTTCTATCAGGATTCCATTATTGTTGATCATGCGGACGTTTCTGATTCTGAGGCTTTCTTTAGTTGGAGCTATGGAGTCGATGATTGTCTTCTTGGTGGCCTCGCTGCTGGATGTGGGTGTTGTTTCGGTGGGGTAAACTGTGGCAACGTATCTTTTTGGAATCGTCATTGCTGTGGTGTTTATCCTTGTTTTTGTGATGTTGGCGTATGAGGTGGCTTGTGTTTTGGTTGTTGGGGTTGTTGTTGTTGTGCCTCTCTGTATTGTTTTCCCCAGAGAGCTGACTGTGTTGACAACACTGCTGACGATTTTTGTTAGGTTGTCCAGCCTAGCTTCAATGGGGTCTCTTTGTTGACGGTCTCGTTTCTAAGGGCTTTATTTTCAGCCAGGATGCGCTCGGAGTAGGTGTAGGCACTCTTTATAAGGCCCTTGAAATGCCTGGAGTCCTCTTCAGGCAGGCTCTCGGCGAGTTCCTGGCTAAAAGTTAGGAGCAGGAGCAGCGGTGAAGGTTCGGTGTCTTCCGGTTCGGCGTGGTTGGTTTTCTTATTTTCGCGGCTGTTATCCTCATCGTCATCGGATGCAGCCTTCCGTTTCATCTTCTTGCCTAGTTTTCTTGCTTCCCTTGATTGAACCGTTTTCCAGTCACCATCCATGGCGACTTCCATTGTCCCACACCGCGCGAACAGATCACGCGGCGGAACACTTTAGCACTTCACTTTTGAGTCCGTAACTTTTGTTGTTCTTTTTTTTTCTCTAAAAAAAAAAAAAAGTTATTAAAAATTATTAAAATTATTTATAAAAAATTGTCCAAAAGTTGTTAAAAATTGTTTAAAATTGTTTAAACAAATTGTTTAAACAATTATTTAAACAATTGCCCGGATACTGTTTGTTGTTGTCTATTCGCTTTCGAATTTCGCGTACTGATGTTCGTCTAAGTTCGTGGCGGAGACTCGATGAGTTATTTCGGCCCGAGGAGTTCACTGTCGCCAACCCTAGCAAAATTTGCGAGGTTGGCAGCAGCGGTGATGCTCTCTGTAGACTGGAAACTCCGAGCTTGTTACGGCTGCAGCGCCAGCCCACGCCGACGGTGGCGTCTCGAAGTTCGAGGTGGCAGTACGTTGTTTCTCGATGTATTGGACGATTTTTTCACTTCCACAGTTTTGCACCGATTTACACTTACGATACGTCAAATTAACCGCTATCGCTAGCAATCAATTCTGACGTAATCAGATTTGCAATGCGGTCTCTATTTTCGCCGGAATCGGACCGCGAACACCGGCGTGTCAAAACACGTGGCGATCCGTATGTCAACTTTCACTCGCTATAATTTTGTCAATTTCGAACCGATTACCACAATTTATATCACGAAATGATCCTCTCCACTAGCACTTCACTCTAATGCACTGTTTATAATTTTAACGGCTGATTTAACCACTTTTTATCGATGTAACACGGAGCACGGCGTGACGACGCGTACACTCGCTGCGACACCTGGCGGCAGAATAGTAGATAGGGACAGTTAATGTCTACGATTTGAGCAACGGGGCCGAGGCCGGCTCTGACCGGGCGAAGCAGAGCTTGCTTATGCCGGTCGGTGTTAAGGCAGCTGAAGCCACTGCGAAGAGAGAAGTCCGCATCCGGAAACTGCGGACGTCGTGCTTGGAAGAACCCCTCCCTCACCGTTGACCGGTTCATCGGAAGGGAAGATCGTCCCTCAAGGGGGGTAACTCACTTAGCCATTCCCCCGCCGGCTCGGCCCCGAGGAGGGCCGGGCCGCCGGGAGAATGTTTCCAGCGGGGGCCACGGGGAGGCGGAGTTACCAGCATAACGCTCGATCTCTAACAGGCTCTCCATTCGAGAGTGTTTGCGGCGGTTGTCGTCGCGACTCGCTGAATTGCGGCTCGCGAGGACTTTTGCCGCAGCTCGCTCCTGGATCACCGCTTGTTGATGGACAAGGGGTGCCTGCGCATCCAGGAGTGGGCAGGTGGTGTGTGGTGTGTGGCGGGGGTGTAGGGTTAGGTCTGGGTCTGCGGGGGTTGTTGCGAGGGGGGTTTAGGGGGTCTGGCTCTTTTGCCAGTCAGGTTTTTGGCTGGAGTCTTCCACACGTAACTCCGTTTGGCTCTGAGGGTAGTCTGCGCGGTGCCCCGGTTGGGGCTGGCAGTGGGCTTTCTGCCACTGCGGGTGCTAGGGCCGGGGGTGGCCGGGGGGGGGTGTCGGGGGTCTGGGGTTAATAATTAGGTCGTCTCTGAGTGTCATAGCTTTGACCGCGAAGTTGGCAAAATGCGGAAAGTTTTCTTTGTTGACAAGCTCGTGGAGATGACAGGGCCAGGGGGTGTTGTTGGCTCGCAATTTCGTTGCGAGCCTTGTCCGGTGTTCGAGTACGGAGGGGCACTCGAAGATGATGTGCCTGACAGTGTCAGTGGCACCACAGTCACACACGTCGTCGGACGAGATCTTAAGGGCGTGAAGCTTTTGTTTTATGCGTCCATGCCCCGTGAGGAGCTGGGTTGCATAGAAGTTGTGCGGGAGGGATTTGATGCGCATTCTTTCATGCGTACTACTAAAGAAGTCGTGGGTGATTCGACCCTTGGTCGACTCATCCCATTCCTTCTGCCAAAAAGCCAGGGTTTGTTCTTTAATAGAACTGGCGATTTCGGAGATTTCGGTGAGGGGGGCGTTCGGTGGGTGGGGGGGAATGGTTTATCTCGCCGATAGTGAACGGTTGGTTGTTTCTGAGATGGAAGAGGGCTTTGCGCTCTCTGAGAATTAGATCTATGGGAGGGGCTCCGGCAACGATGGAGAGGGCATCGAGAGAAGTAGTGCGGTAGGCGCGAGTGGTGCGGATGAGGACGAACCTTTGGGATTGTCGCAGCTTCCTGACATGCCACTTGTTGAGCCTATCGGCCCAGCTAGCGGCCGCGTACGAAACGATAAGGACGTAGAGGCCTTTGTATAGTGTACTCATGCTATTCTGATTAAGACCCCAGTGGGTCTTGGCAATACGAGAAAGCTAGTTGAACAAGGTCTTGCTTCTGTCCGCCACGTGGTTGACGTGCGGGGTGACATTGAAGCGGGGACCGAAGTGTACGCCCAGATACCGGATTGAGGCCGGCATCTTAAGCGAGCAATTGTCGATGCGGATAGTGGGGGGTCTACGGGTGTCGAGGAAGCCTTTCGCGAGGAAGATTTCCGACTTGGCTTTTGACAGCTCAAGTTTGTTCCTGAGACACCATGCGGATATGATGTCCGTGATGACGGAGGATCTAGTTTCAATTTCTTTCCTACTGTTGCCGGAGACGACGACCGCAAGGTCGTCGGCGTAGGCCGTTGCGTCATAGCCGCAACGGTGAATGGCGGAGAGGAGGTCGTCGAAGACGAGGTTCCAAAGGTAGGGACCAAGGACTGAGCCTTGCGGGCAGCCCCTGGTGACTATCTTGGAGGAAACGGAGCTGTTTGAAGTGATCATGGCGGATCTGTCAGACAGGTAGTTCCGGATTAACCTGTAGAGGTTGCTTGGGCAGCTTCTCGCTTTGAGTTGCTGGAGGATGGCGGGCCACCAGACGTTGTCGAAGGCACCGCTGATGTCGAACAGGAGGGCGATCGCGTACTTTTCGTTACTATTGAGGGTGGACTCGCGTAGTCGAAGGATGGCGTGCTCAGTGGAGAGCCCAGTTTTAATCCCGAACTGAGAGGTAGAAGCTAGGGGGTGACTGTTGAAAACGTTCGACAGTCTGTCGGCGATGAGCCGCTCAAGGGTCTTGCTGATGATGGGAAGAAGGCAGATAGGCCTGTAGGATTTTGGGTCGGTTCTGGGCTTCTCGGTGCTCTTACGGAGAACCTTCACAATTCCTGTTTTCCAGATCGTAGGGAATTTGCCGTGGGCTAGGCAGCTATTAAAAAGTAGGGTAATCTCCCGATGGAGGTGGCCCCAAGCACGCTTGAGGACGACCGCCTCCATGAGGTCCTGACCGGGGGCTTTGTTATTCTTAATTCGCTTGATTGCGCGTGAAACCTCTTCAATCTCGAAGAAGGGGGCATTGGGGGTGTCGGGGATGGTGTTCGCGAGTTGTCGGACTTCCGCGTGGTAGGCGGAGTCCGACTGCGGAGAGTCGTCGGGTATCAGCGCGTGGAGGAGAGCCCTACTCGATTCCTCCCAGGAGGAGGTTTGCGCGTTTCCGGTGGAGATTGAGACCGGGATATCCTCAGCGCGGACTTTGCCAGTAACTGATCTATACGGGATGCCCCAAGGGTTGGCATTTCCCTGCTTGGTGACAAAATCTCTCCAGCTTTGAAGTTTGGATTTGCGGATGGTGGCGGTGTATCTATTCCTGAGTTGCCTGTACTGGGCTTTCAGGATTGCTTTACGAGCGGAGTTGGATTCTGATTGGTAATTTCTTTTCGTGTGGCGGACCTCGGATCTGAGGGATGTAAGCTGAGGGGTCCACCACGGGACTGAACTCGGGAATCTGGTCTTCTTCGGGATTGCGGTGTTGGAAGCTGCAGTGATTATGTTTTGAATATTCGTGCTAAGGATATCGGGGTCGACAGCGTAGGGGTCGTCCGGGAGGGGGGGGGGGTATTCCGCTGTGAGAGCTGGGATAATTCTGTCGAATTCATCCCAGTCGGCTCTCTTGACGTTGTAGCGGGTTTTGGGGGGGTCGGTGGCAGTGGGCGTTGGGACGCTAATAGAGAAGGTGATCAGGTTGTGATCGCTGGTGGACCTGTCTGGATGGACAGTCCACGTAGAGATATGGCTGGAGAGGGCGTTTGTGGCAAGCGTTAGGTCGATATTGGATCGACTGTGGGCGTTATCGAAGGTGGGGGTGCTGGAGGGTTCGTTCATTACAATCAATCGGGATTGAGCAAGGAAGTCCTCCATTGTTTCGCCTCTTTCATCGGTGGTTTGGTTGTACCAAAGCGGCGACTTGGCGTTGCAATCGGCAACGAACAGGATGTTGCGGTTTTGGATGGAGTGCAGGATGGTTTCCATGTGGTGGAGGAAGGGCTGGATGTCGTCACTGTACTGGAAGTACAGGTTGACGACGATGAATTTCAGGTCGTGGAGGGTGATTTCTACGCATGTGCAATGAGTATTGCACAGCCAGTCTATTTTGAGGACGGTTATATTGGGGTTTCTGATAACCAGTGCCGCCTTGGGGAGACCAGGAACCGAGAGGCTGGAGAACCTTTTGCTATCGGTGACTATCCGGGAATTCGGGCCGAAGCTACTAAGGGCGTTGTTAAAGGAGTAGGGCTCCTGGATCGCAAGAATGTCGATTCCTCCCTCAAAGGCGCAGACTTTTAGTTCCTCGAGAGCCGATCTGGAGTTCTGTGCGTTGACCTGGCCTATCTTAACAAAGGGCTTGGTTTGGGAAGGGTAGGGTTTACAGACCATAATCCGTTCGTGATAGAACCTGATTTATGGCCGTAACGTAGGCAGGGCATTGCCTATCGGTGACAGGGTGGGCAGAGGGTTTGCCGGTTTTGTGACAATTGTGACAGCGGGCTGGTTTGGACTTATTTGGGCAGGTCTTGAAAGAGTGGCCCTGCTCGGCGCAGTGGCCACAGATATCTTTTTCGGCGCGGCAGAATTTAGTGGTGTGGCCGAAGCTATGGCACTTGTAACACCGGGTGGTCGCGATGTAGTCGTTGACCCGGAAACAACTCCATCCGACATAAACGCGCTCTTTCTTTATTAGGACGTCGCGGGCCTGTCTGGATACCTCGAGTATCCAGTTGCTCTTATCCTTGTTCTTGTCTCCGGACTTGAACGCGAGCTTAATTTGCTGGGAGAGGGCTTTTTCTGGGGCGTCCAAGTTCTGGCTGACTATGGCTCGAAGGGTGGCCTCGTCGCTTTCCAGCTTTGGGACGTCGTAGAGGATTATTCTGGGGTTGCGTTTGAGGGGGGCGCCGACGATGAGGCCGGCAGCTTTGAGCTGGGGGTTGTTTCTGAGGGTGGCGAGGTCAGAGTCCTGAGGGGACTCGACCAGGATGTCGTTCCCCTGGTGTAGATAGGGACAGTTAGTGTCGTCGTTGTGAGTCTAAAGATGGGCTATGCCTGGGTCCTATGTGGACTATACTAGCCGCTCTCTCGACGCGTGCCGATGGTCTGGCTCTACCCTCGTTCGTTATCGTGACAGGGGAAGACAACGTGCTACTCCCGCTGCCACCTCGAGTCCAACCCAATCCAGGCACTCTTGACGGAGTAGTGTTAAAGTCAATTTATCTCCGCAAGAGGGGCTTCAGCCTGGCCCGAGGGGACGAACCCCGAGGGGTCCGCCCAGCATGCCGTTCGAATGGCGGAGTGGACAAGTCCACGTCTGCCCGTCACTCAAGTCGGACACGGGACGACTCCAAAGCTAGCGCCGCCTGATAGGAAGCGCAAGCTGGGTCCCGCGACTTGTGTGCACTAGCCCACCCTCTGTCCTTGCAATTAGAGCAGACCGGAGGTTCACTCTTCTTGCTACAGAGCGTGAAGGTATGCCCCTTTTGGGAGCAGTGACCGCACACATCCTCCTTGAATTTACAATGCTTCGAGGTGTGCCCGAAGCGTTGACAACGGTAGCACCGAAGCACCTGGACGAAATCCCGTACACGACAGGAGTTCCATCCAAGGTAAACTCGGCTACCCCTCTGCTTCAGCCGCTGAAGATTCTGCGAACTGACGGCAACGACCCAGTTGGCTGTCTCCGGGGTCTTGCCAGCCATGCGGCTGACCCGAATTCCCGAAGGCACATCCTTCTGGTTCGCATCGCAGAGATTTTGCCTCCAAATACTGGAGGCAATTTCCTCCTTACCCATCCGACGCGGGACGTCGGAAACTAAAACCTCGGGGTCCCGCTTGGTAGGTAAGGAGACGGACAGACCCGCGCTCCGGAGCTTCTTATTGCCAACGAAGGCTTGCAGGTCCTCCTTTCGGTCGGTCTCGACGACGATGCCACCGGAGTGGATGCGTCGGACCGACTTTATTCGGATCGCCTCCTTCGCTGGTTTAATGAGGGACAGAACAGTAACCTTCGTAACTTCGCTGCTCTGTCCTTTTTCCTTCGGCGGGAAGATTTTCACCACATGCTGCGATTGTGGCCGTCTTCCCGCTTCCGGAGAAGCTCCTTTGCAGTCGACTTTGTTCACATGGGCGTAAGTCGGCTGCGCGGCATTGCAGGCCGTCTTCGGGAGAGTTCCCTTGGACGGCCCAGGTCGCATCGCACTCATTACGGCAGGACGCGCTTTTAGGTCCGCCCTGACCGCGGCGAGTTGCCCTTCGACGAAGCTATTCCGTTGAATAAGCTCCTGAACCAACTCGTTGAGTGCCTCAACCTCGGCGAGTATCTTTGACCCGGACTCCTTATTGACTTTCGACTCAGGTCGAAAGCAAAAGGTCCGTATTTCGGACACTCGCCTAAAGGCTTCGTCTCTTACGAGATCGAGAGGCCGTACCTTCTGCCCGGAGAACGTCCCCTTCGGTCTCCTGGCCCGGTTTACTGCGGCCTTGCCGGTGGGTGCGCCCGGCTTGGCTCGCTTCGACTTTTTGGTGACGGTTTGCCAACCGTCACCAGTAGGGTCCTCGACACGCTCGGGTGCCGACTGCACCTTCACGAGTGACGTGTCTCCGACTCGTTCGATTACTTCCACGTTACCGGTGTCCGGCGTACCTTCTACCGTGGGCTCGGTTTTCACCGAGACCGCTCGCGTGGGAGTCACACATCTTTGCAAGATCACACGAGGATTGGCGATATTAATCACCTTCCCGGATCTTGTCTTTCTCACAGACGCGGGGGGACTGACAGCTGCATTTGCAGTTCCCGCGTCTGCGGCGACGGCTTCACTCCGAGTAGGAGCTGGACCCGTCGTCTTTGGACGCTTAGTTTTTGTTTGTTCATTTTTATTCAGACCCATAATGTGTCTTGGTCTTTCATCCAGTGCGCTCCCCGGCCACCACCGACCCGCACAATTTGGAACCCGCCAAAGGCTGAGTTAGGGCTACGCACCGAATATAGTCTGCTGGCTGGGTCGGTTTCCTTACCCAGCCCGCGTCCTCGCCCAGCAGAACCCACTTGCCCGAAGCGTGTCCCCCCCGTGGTTCGTACCTTGTCGCGGTGGGGGGGCTTGCGAGCCTTGATGATCCTCAGGGCTGTGCCGGCGGGGAACTTGATTCCCTGGCAGGTCTAACCTAGCCGGAGTGGCCTGAGGTGAGAGGCCAGACTAAAATTGAACCTCATACCGTAAGCCCGTGGTCATGTTTTACGGGCCCGGGGGTCTTGCCTTAACCGGCCGGACCGCGAGGATGACAACCTCTCTAAAAAATCCCTAACCTTAAGCAGAGGTGCGCGGTGATGGGGTACGCACTGGTCGATGGCATTAGTGCGTGGTCAGCGGGTGCGCTGGCCGTTAGCGGCCAACCTCTGGATACCTGGCGCCACCAGTTGTATTTTAGCCTTACCTGGGTGCAGGGGGCTCCGCCCAGGTGGACAAATTTTTCCGCCATACTCGTGGGGACATTCATGGATCCAAAACGTGAAAAACTAATGGGGGGTGTCATTGGGGAGGAAGAGGATGATGAGCCGGGGACGCATGGCTCGATCACGGGTGGTGGTGATAGTGTGAAGAGTCAGGCTTTGGTGAGACAGGGCAGTAGAAGTGGTAGTTTGAGGAAAAGGAAAGTTGATGGTTCGAATGCGTCGGAAGAAGAGGATAAAAGTGTGAGATCGAATGTTAGTATAAGCGGTATGAATGTGCGTGAAATGGATATTAGCATGACAGAAGCTGAAGGTAATGACATGCTATGTATGAGAAAGATTGGTGAGAAAGTGAGGAAATGTGTATTTAATGACTCTAATCGTGTATCTAAAGTAGTGAGTGAGTATATTCTAAACTGGGTTGGTGAGTATGAAGAGTGTATGATGCGATTGATTTGTGAGAATGAGAGATTGAAAGGTAAATTGGAAGAATGTGAGAAACGTGTGTGTATGCCTGCTAGCTCGGGCAGAACGTATGCGAGTGCTGCCAGAATGGGTTTGGGCGTTGGAGTGGGTGTGGGTGTTGGAGCGGGTGTGGATGCTGGTAGAATGAGGGGTGATAAAATGAGCAGAGTGGATGAGAAGAAGGACAGAAAGTATGCTGTCATTGTAAAGCCTAAAGATGACAAGGTCACAATGACAAGTGAGCAGGTGAAAGAGAGAGTGATTAATGAGATAAGTAAGGATTTGAATGTGCGAGTGAGAGCTGTCAGAAAGATAAGGAGTGGTGGACTAGCGATTGAGACTGCTAGTTTGAATGAATTAAATAAAATTAAAGGTTGCGAGAAATTTAATGAGGTTGGTTTGAAAGTTGAAATACCAAGAAAAATTGGACCAAAGATAATTGTTTTTGATGTGCCGAATGAAATGAATGAGAAAGAATTTTTGAATGAATTGTATGAAAAGAATTTGAAGGAATGTGTGAGTGAAAATGAATTTAATGAGCGAGTGCGAATAGTGAGTAGGAGAAGTAGGAAGGATGCGAGTGTTGGGAATGTTATTGTTGAATTGAATGTTAGGATGTTGAGTGTGTTAACTGGTGAAGAGAGAATTTATATAAGATGGAAATCTTGTAAATTTAAAGAATATGTGAGTGTTTTGAGATGTTTTAAATGTAGTGGCTTTGGCCATGTTGCGAAAGAGTGTAAAGAAAAAGATAATTTATGTCAAAAATGTTGTGAGAAAGGTCATGTGAGGATTAATTGTGTGAGAGATGGATTTGTGTGTAGAAATTGTAGAATGAAAGGTAACAAATGCGATCATTCGGTTATGTCTGAGGAATGCCCAGAATATAAACGTATTGTAGAGAGAGAGCGAATGAGGATTAGCAATGAATAAGTGCAAGTTAAGTATGATTCAGTGTAATTGTCAGCGGGCGTATACGGTTATGTGTGATCTGGGAGTGGTTATGGGCGAAAAAAGAATTAGTGTGGCAATGTTGCAGGAGCCGTATATGGCTGTTGATGGGAATGTTAGAGGATTACCAGGCTGTATGAAAGTATTTGTGAATGAAGGTGAGCGAATTGGAGCGGTTGTTGTTGTGAATGATGTATGTATAGAAGCGGTGCGTGTGAGTGAGTGTACAGATGAGTGTGGTGTGTGTGTGTGGCTGAAAGGAGATTTTGGTGAGTTGTATGTTGTGTCCATGTATTTCAGATTTGGTCGGGATATTGAGGATTATCTTAGATACATGGATAAATTGTGTGAATGTTTATGTGGTAAGAGAATCATTTTTGGTATGGATGCGAATGCGGTGTCTCCTTTATGGTATAGTAAGGGAGGTGGCCGCTCAAGAGAAAATGAAATACGTGGACGTGAATTGGAAGATTGGATTATTGCGAATGGTATGCAGGTGTTAAATGAGCCGAGTGAATGGTATACGTTCTCTGGTTCGAATGGACAGAGTGATATTGATGTGACAATTGTGAGTGATTCTTGTGCTGGATGTCAGTTTGAATGGAAAGTAGAGTGTGAGTGGGGAATAAGTGACCATAATGTTATAAGTGTTGATATGATATTTGATAAAGAGTGTGTGGAAATTTTGTATGTTGAGAAAAGATGGTTTTGTAAAAATGTTGATTGGGATGAATATGTGGATGAGTTAAGATGTAGTGCGGTAGTGGGTGAGCTTGATGTGCGGAAAAATGCGGATGAGTTAGCGGTTGAAATGGTACGTTTGATTCAAGATGTGAATGATAAATGCTTGAAAGTATGCAAAAGATCGAATAAGAAAAAGAATGCATGGTGGACAAGAGAGTTAGAGAAAATGAAGAAGAACGTACGGAATAAACGGAAGAAAATGCAGAATGCTAGGCGGCGAGGAGAAAATGTGTGTGAAAGAGCACTAGAATATAAAAGATGTTTAAGTGAGTATAAGAAAGAGATGTGTAGAGTGAAAGAGGATTATTGGAAGAACTTTGTGAGTAAAAGTAGTAATGAGGACCCATGGGGTCCTGTTTACAGAGTATGTAGAGGGAAATATCGGAGTGAATGTTTAAATACGATGAATGTGAATGGAAGAATGACGAAAACATGGAATGAAAGTGTGAATGTGATATTGGATCGCTTGTTTCCGGCTTCGGAAATGGATGATGTGAATGATGGATTGAATGATGAAAATGAAGTAATAAATGAGGAAGTGAATGATAATATAAATGGAGTAAATACTAAAAGTTTTAAATGGCATGAATTAAAAGAAGCGATTAGTGAAATGAGGTTGGGTAAGGCGCCAGGAATGGATGGTGTGAGTGCTGAGATGATGAGGAATGTAGGACGAGCGATTCCGGAATATTTGAAGAGTATGTATGATGAGTGTTTGAGAGCGAATACCTTTCCGAGTGAATGGAAGAAAGCACGGGTGATTATATTGCTGAAGTCTCCTGATAAGGTTAAGTCCGATCCAGGGTCGTATAGGCCGATTTGTTTATTGTCTGTTTTAGGGAAAATCCTGGAGAAGATGATGATCAGAAGGCTTGAGCGTAAGATGGATGGTAGAATGTGTGATGTGCAACAGGGATTTATGAAAGGTAAATCTACGGAGACTGCATGGTTGAAAGTTAAGGAGTATGTTTCTCGGAGTGAATGTAAGTATGTATTAGGGATATTTGTTGATTTTAAAGGAGCGTTTGATAATTTAGAATGGTGTAGAGTGATTGAGAAATTGAGTGAGATTGAATGTGATGAGATTGATTTATGGAAAGATTATTTTAGGGACCGAATGGTTTGTATGACTGGAGTAAATGACATTGTTTGGAAGCGTGTAGTGCGTGGCTGTCCGCAAGGATCTATAGCAGGGCCGTTTATTTGGAATTTAATGATGAATGATCTGCTTGTGGATCTAAGTGCGACGGGGTGTAAATGTGTTGTATATGCGGATGATTTGTTTTTAATGATTGAAGGGCGAAACCGAGTGGAACTGGAGAGAAAGGGAACTGAATGGATGAGAATTGTGTGTCAATGGGGAGATAGAGTGGGAGTGAGTGTTTCTGAATCTAAGAGTGTGATGTTGATGATGAAAGGAAATTTGGCAATGACTAGAAGTCCGAATGTACGTATGAAGGATAGAGGTATGAAAAGAGTTGAATGTGTGAAGTATTTGGGTGTTTGGATGAGCGAGAGACTGCAATTTGGGGTACATTTGAGGAGTTTGAAAGACAAAATTACTGGAGTGGTTGGACAAATGAGTAGAGTAATGAGGCGAGAATGGGGAATGAGAAAGAAGGGTATGCGTGTAATTTATAGAGGTTTGTTTGAAGCATGTGTGATGTATGGTGCTAGTGTATGGTGTGGAAGTATGAAGTTTCAGTATGCTAGAGATATTATGAATAGATGTCAGCGAATAGTGTTGTATGCTTGTCTAAATGTGTGTAGAACCGTTTCGACGGATGCAATGCAGGTCCTAATGGGTACCCCCCCCCCCCTGGGACCTGGAATGCAGAAAAAGAGGCATGATTTGGCGATGGAAGCATGGTGTGAGTGTTGGTGAAAATGAGATTGTTAATGATGAGGAAATGGATGGAATGGAGGAACGGGAGGGAGTGAGGCTTATAAATGAGAGAATGATAGAGGTATGGCAGCGTAGATGGCATGAGAGTGGAAAAGGACGTGTGACGTATGAATATATTAAGAATGTTTGTTTTGCTTTGAGAACGATTGTATTTGAGCCTAGTTTGTATGTATGTTTTCTGATGACTGGACATGGAAGCATGAATGACTTTTTATGGAAGCGTGGGTTATGTGAAACTAGGATGTGCGGATGTGGTAGAGCACATGAGGATTGGAAGCATGTGTTAGTTGAGTGTGAATGGTACAATGATATCCGAAATTTGAATGATTGTGGTGTGATAGTATGTGAAGATGGAGGTGTGAGTGTTGGGCGTGTGGTGGAGAATAAGGCGACGTATGAGTGTTTTAGTATGTTAGCGAAGAGTATATTTGTGAGAAGACGAGAGAGAATGAGTGAAAGAGCGAATGTCGTGTAAGCCTGGTGTCCAGAGGCGCAGGGGGGTACCCTTGCCGGATGAAAGGTTGGCTGGATACGGCTTGCCGGGTCCAGTTGGCCGATTCCTGCAAGGGCCTTTGGAGCGTAGCGACTCCACGCACTCGAAGCGCTGGTTCACCAGTACCGGAAGTGTAGGCTTCCAAACTGGTAGTAGCTAACGCTACGGAAGATCCAACCAGTGATCTTGACTGGTACCGCGGGGACCGGGAGCCCCTGAGGAGTGCCTCAGCCCGGTCATGGGTAGGACCATCGCGGGGGCAGTGGTAAGGCCAAATGCTGGTCAGAGACCCCTTTTTCCAGGGTCTCGGCGGGTGAGCTGCGCATTGTTCAGCTCGGGCACCGTCCTGCAGAGACGGTAGAGTGTGGAAAGTCACTCGGCACCACCGGTTGTCTGCTCTCAGGCCCTGCAGCCTGGGAGTGTACCGGTAGTTCCCGCATGAGCGGGAATGCGCTGATTGGGCGTATCCCAATCCCGCGCCCATGGGGGCCGTGTGGGTAAGCCTTTGGGTTGGTACTGCACGTAAAATCACTAGAGACTAACTGCCCGAAGCGTGTGGTCGTTCCAAGCCGATTGACTGGACCAGGGCTGCTTTTCTCGTCCAGCCGCCCATCTAGCCGAAGCAGAGGCCAAAGGTACGTGTTGGGGACGTCTCGCCCGCAGGAGAGGGCCCCCTCAGATCCCAGGATCCTCTTTTCCGACGACAAGGGTCGCCACGCACGGCAAACACGTGGAAGACAGCAGTCGGAGAGGCTGCCTCTTCCTCTCCACCACACTTCGTTCAGTTCGCTGCGTATTGAAGAACACGAGCTATCCAGCGGTACCTTTTTCGTGGAGGCTCAAGTGTGGCTAGGGCACGTTTGCCCCTTGCGGCCTGGGTTGCCCAGGGGATTGATTGCATCCCATGTATTCCTGAGCCCAGCGGAGTGTTGTCTAGTGGCGTGTTCCGCCGACGAAAAACGGTCTGAAAAACCGTTTAACGTGAACTGGGGAACTGATGCCACGAATGACAAGAGTTCCCCAGTCGGAAGTCATACAGCACATACAGTGCTGTACAAAGAACACGCCACAGCCCGTATGCTGAATCAGGGCCTCGCCATTATGCGAAGTACTACATGTACGACGCACTGACGGTCTCTAATGCCTTCATCGCCGATACACCCATCGACTCGGCCAATCAACCCTCCTACGCGAGGGCTAGTTCGGGGGTTATCTCCCGCCCTGGGTGGCCACAGACCGCCACCGCCTGTAGATAGGGACATCTAGTGTGAATCCGGTCACCGCGAGGGTGACGCGGATATGTTACCTCGCCCTTACGGGCATACACAGCTAAGCGGCCATCTACCCCCAGTCCAACCACTGTCAAGGAGAGGGGCCAAGGAAAAATCCGCACGTGCCATTGAGCCGTTTGCAATGGACGAGTTCTTTAGCCGCTAGCGAAATTCTGGTTTTACCCTCCTCTCGCTAGCGCCCACGGGGAACCACGGGGAGGCGAACTCGTGACGCGACGCCTCGCGTCCACTAAGCGAAGACCTAGGAGGAAGGATGGGAGTTGGGAGGGATGGGTAGGGGTTTGGGGTTGTTGTTGATGGGGACGTAAGTCGTCCCTTTCCGGGTCCTGGGGAGTACAGGTGTTCGGGGTTGCCTACATGAAGCCCTTTAGCCAAAGGGCTTCCTTACAGAAGTCGGAGAAGACCTGGAATGCCTCTGGAGACGACACGAAGTGTTGTGCCGCTTCCGGCCATTTCCAGACTCCGGCTGGTACTACCTCGCGGAGGGCTTCTCTTTGCGGGTCGAAATTGGGACAGTCGAGGAGGAAGTGATCGACCGTGTCCGATCCGTGACCACACGCGCACTCCTCACCGTCGGAAACTCCGTACGCGCGTAGGCGCGCCTGGAAGTTTCCGTGGCCGGTGAGGACTTGCGTGGTGTAGTGGTTCGGTTTCGTCCACTTGGCCGCCACTCTCTCCTCTATGCTTTTGAAGAAGGCGTAGGTGGTGCGGCCCTTGTGGGAAGAATTCCACATGGATTGCCACACCTTGTACGCCTCGACCGCTAACCTATGTTTAGCATCGTCGGCCCCCGCCGGAACGACGATGCTACCTATTCTGGCGTCTTTACCTTTACGCGTCTCGTACAAGGCTTTGGTTTGCCTGAGCTTAACGTCAATGGGTATAGCACCGGCCACCACGCACATGCTGTCCCACGATGCCCGGCGATATGCGCCGGTCATCGCGATGAGAGCACGGCGCTGTGCGGCTCTCAGCACCTTGAGCTCCCCCTCCGTGCACCGGTCGGCCCACCCGGCAGCAGCGTACGTTGCCACCGGGATGAAAACCCCCCGGTACACGGCGGAGAGCGCCCCGAAGCGGAGCCCCCATTCACGCCTTGCCATTCTACCCAGCTTCGCGAAGAGCGAGCCGACCTTGTCACTTATATAGTTGCAGTGGGTTCGAACACCCATGCCCCTATCAAAGTGGACGCCGAGGTACTTGACGAAGGGTTTGAATTTCAAGGACTTATTTCCGATCCGAATGGTCGGTGGCCTTTTGTCTAGATCTAACTTGGAAGCGCGGACTGCCGTTCGTTTTCGGTCTGGGCGCGATCCTCCCCGTCTGCCTATTCTATCTCTCTCGATATATCCGCTGCGCAGGACAATCGCCTCGGATTTACTTTCGGAGATCTCTAGCTTTGCTGATCTGCACCAACCTAGGATCAGTATAACAACTCGTTGACCCTCGATCTCTACGGCAGTTTCCGCCCACGAGGACGATGAGGTCGTCCGCGTAGGCGACGAATCTATTCTCGACTGAGGCCTCGAGAGACCTCAGGAGATCGTCGAACATCAGGTTCCAGCACGCCGGGCCGAGGACGGAGCCTTGTGGGCACCCCCTCGTCGCGCGCTTGGAGACTCTTTCCGTTCCGACGGTGATACTGACTTTGCGGTCCTCGAAGTAGTTGGAGACCACTTCGAAGACGTTGCGCGGGCAGTCTCGATCCCTAAGACTCTTCAAAACTAAGGGCCACCAGACGTTATCGAAGGCTCCGGAAATGTCGAATAGCAGCGCTATCACATGCCGATGCTCCATGGCATCAACCATGCGGCGCAGCTCGACAATTGCATCTTCAGTCGACTTTCCGCGCATGAAGCCGTACTGTCTGCTGGAGATGCGTCCCGTTGCCATCGCCGTCTGTTCGAGTCGGCTCTTAAGGAGCTTCTCGAAGGTTTTCCCTACGACGGAGAGGAGACAGATCGGTCGGTAGGTCTTCGGGTCCTTCACGTCCTTGCCCTCTCCCTTCAGGAGCACTCTGAGGGAGCCCTCCTTCCAGGTGGGGGGAAAGACGCCCCAACGAAGGCACCCGTTGAAGAGGCGAACTAATTGTCCTAACACTATTTTCGCGGCGGCCTTCAGCGCTCGGACCTCGATAAGGTCCGGCCCTGGTGCCTTGTCGTTTCCGAACGTGCGAATCGCATCCGCGACCTCGTCCGGTGAAAACGGAGAGGCGTCCGCGGTGTTTGGCGCGATTCGCACGTTCTCCCTAACTACTTGCTGCGCGGGCGTGTCGTCTTCTGTCCGGTCGTCCGGGACGTGTGCTTCCAGAAGGGTGTTGGCTGTTTCTACCGCGCTCCTGGTGTTGTCGTTAGCTCGCCGGAGGGTGCTGAGCACCCTCTCGACACGGAACTTGTTCGCTTGCAGCTTGTACACGAAGCCCCAAGGCTCCGTGTTCCCGTGCGACGACACAAAGTTTCGCCAACTCTCGAATTTCGCCCTCTTCACCTCTCTGCTGTAGTTCCGCAACGAAGTGCGGTACTCCAGCAGTTTTAGGAGGCGTGAGGACTCATTTCTTTCCTTCTGGAAGGCACGCCTCTTTCGGTAGACAGCCTTCTTCATGCCCGTCAGCTCTTTCGTCCACCACGGATTGGACTTTCTAAATCTACGCTTTCTCGGCATCGACGCGGTGCAGGCATCCTTGATGATGTCTGTGAGCGTTTCTGCCATTCCTATAGTTTCCTCCGCTGACTCCAGGCTCAGGACTTCGAGCCTCGGTCGTGAAAGATCGGACAGGGTCTCGGAGAATCGCTCCCAGTCGGCTCGACGAGTGTCGAACCGAGAGTTCGCGACTCCGCGATTCCCCGTCGCGGCTCTGGTTGCCCGCAACCTAATGTCAACGGCGTTGTGGTCGCTGGTCGTCCACGCACACCTTACGTTCCAGCTCCTGATGAACGGAGACATGGAGGGCGACGCCAGGGTTACGTCGATGTATGACGACCCGGTTGGTGTCCAGAAGGTAGGTGGTTGAGCTGCGTCGTTCACAACGTCCATGCTGAACGCCGCTATCAGAGTCTAGAATTGAGCTCCTTTCTCGTCGGTGCCTCGAGGGCTCCAAAGCGATGATTGCGCGTTAGCGTCTGTCGAAACTAAAAGTCTCTCCCCCCTCAGTGCGCAGAACACCTTCTCAAGGTGGCTGAGGTGCTTTTCTATTTCGTCGCGGTGCTGGAAATAGCACGACACCGCGTAAAAGGAAAAGCCGGGTGCTAGCACTTCCGCACAGGCGCAGTGGGAGTTGCTGAGCTGCGAGACGAAGATCATGTCGAAGTTGGGGTTGCAGACGGCAACAGCCGCCCACGGGGGTTGTGGTTCGGCTGCCGCCAACCTCACTCCGGACCCTAAACCACTAATCCTATGTCGCGTGCCCAGCTGGCTGACGTATGCCTCCTGCAATAGCAGGACGTCTAGCCGCTTCTGGGCAATGAGCTCGCGTACCTCTCCGGTGACTGCAGCTGAACGTCTCATGTTCAGCTGCAGTATCCTGATTTCGGGGATATTTTTGGGTGGGGGCCTAAGAACCATAATCAGTTCGGGAGGGCGACTGATTTATGGCAGCTATGTACGCGGGGCAGTCCTTGCTCGTCACGCAGTGGGCGGAGGGTTTCTTACCCCTCATGCAGTTTACGCAGGTGGCCGGCTTTTCTTTCTTCGGGCAGGTCTTGATCCCGTGCCCCGCCTCCGCGCAGTGGCCGCAGGTCTCCTTTTCGGCCTTGCAGAACTTGGCAGGATGGCCGAATCCCTGGCACTTGTAGCACCTGGTCACGCTGACGTGGTCCCGGACCCTGCAGCAGTTCCAGCCCACGTACAGCCTCTCCTTGGTGACCAGGAGGTCCCGGGCACGCTTGCTGACCTCGAATATCAGGTTGCAGCGGTCCCTGGTTTTATCGCCGCTCCTGTATACTAGATTAATCTCCTTGGAGATGCTGGCCGCTTCCTCTTTGCTGAGGTTCTGCTGCAGGATCGCTGCGGTCGTCTCCTTGGGGTCCTCCTGGGCCCGCGGGACATCGAAGACGATGATCCGCGGGTTCCGCTTGGCCGGAGCTCCTACGATAAAACCGGCAGCTTTTAGTTTCTGGTGCGCCATTAAGGTTGCCACGTCGGTGTTCTTTGACGTGACCAGCGCGATTCCGGAACCCTGCACCCTGCGGACGCCCCTGATTTGCAGGCCGTCCGCTCTCGGCGAGACCTGCTCGAAGACCGCCTCCTTTGTCTTCGAGCTGTCCTCGTACTTGCTGGTGTCAGCCGGCGTGATGATGACCACGTTGGGGGGGTCCTGCTTCTGTGTGGACCTGGCTGCCGTAGCGGACCTGACGCCGACGCGTTCGGCATACGTTGTCGGCTTTCTGGGGGCGGCGGCTGCGGCGGCGGCGACGGCGACGGCTTTGTCCTGGAGCGCCTGGCAGGAACGCTTGCTCTCCTTGGACTCGGCCTGGGCGGCCTCAAGACGTCCCTCGAGTCTGCTGCTGAAAACGAGGGCTTTGATATGCAGGTCGTTAAATTTCGCGGCCTGTGCGCACAGGGAGTGCACCACAGTGGACGGGATGTCTTTGCTGGGCAGCGTTATCTCGCTGGTGAGCTGCCTGAAGATCTTTGCAGCGCTGTCCCTGAGGGCTGCCACGGTCGTGTCCTCGCCCTCCGAGTTGACCCGGCTCGGCTCCTCTGTTGTCTCCTGCGTCGTCTCTGCTGTTGGTGTCGTCTGTGTTGCCTGTCTGTCCTTTTTCTTTTTCTTCTTTTTCTTCAGGACCTCCGCAGGCTTCCGGAAGCAGAGGGGCGCGTCCGAATTTGCCGCCTCTGTTTCGGAGTCTGTAGTTAGCAGCCTCTTCTGGCGACGGCGGGAGTCAGTCCCTGAGGAGGCGACCTCCATCGTGGGGCTGCTCTGATGTCACCGAAGGCTGGAAACTATAACGGAAGTTAGCCAAAAAAAAAAAAAAAAAAAAAAAAAAATTTAATTTATTAAAAGTCCTGAAATTTATAAACAATTGCTTAAAAATTGTTTAAACAATTTGTTTAAACAATTGTTTAGTGTCCGTCCTTTTCTGCGTGTTCACTTTCGAATTTCGCGCACTGCGGTCTTTGCAAGTCTATGGTGGAAACTCGAGCTTCAACGCCGACGGTGGCGTCTCGAAGCTCGAGGTGGGTTTTCGATCTATTTTTCTGTTTTTGCACTTCCACAGTTTTTACACGATTGTCACAGTTAATGTCTCAAATTAAACGTCTTCACAAATAAATAGTTCCCACGTAAACAGTTTGTTCGTGGGATCGATATTCCCGGAGGAATCCGGTCCCAAAGTCCGGCGTGCCGAGCACGTGGCGTGGATTTTTCGGCACTGTTTTTTCGCACAATTCACACCAAAACTGCACAATTTATATCTCCAGCGGATCGTCTTGGCCTCCTCTTCCCTTTGAACACCCTCTCGGAATTTTCACTCAAGTTCTGCTACAGGAATCTCGGTTGAACGACGGAGTGGCTGCACTTGATACCTCCAACTGATTTGCGCATTGGTAGCTATGGAGTTATTTATTCTGTATTTTTTTTTTTTTTTTTTTTTTCTTACTACCTCGATTTCTTCGACCACCTGCACCGAATCGTCAGCAAAGGCCAAGGTAGAAACATTTTCGTCACCCATCATAACGCCCTCCGTTGTCTCGTCTATGGTCTTCATTATGTGAGTCGGCTATGATGCTAAAAGTCTGCTTGACCCCTCTGTTCAGGACCAGTCATCGTACATGTCCCTAATATACTTTCTGATGATTGCCGGAATGCCCTTAAGGGCCCGGGTCAGATCAGCCAGCACTCCGAGTTGATCGTCGCGCTACAGTTGTGCGAACGGACATTAGCCAAACCAAAATAAAAACATTTTCGACCGTCAGGTGGCACACGCATATGTTTCTGTTATCACGGGTGTCGGTAAAAATGTGACGTAAGAGAGAAAGAAAGCTGAAAGGGAAGGATAGCGACTAAACATAGTTGCCACATTTCATTCCTCGCCGCAATGTTGCCATGTCGTCAAAACCGTTTCACAAACTGAGTTTCATGAAACTGATTCCTGCTTCATGAGCCCGTTCTGCCGCGCGCTAAGTTACTAGATCAGGGGAAGGTGGCGTGCGGGGCAGTCGTGAGCGGCGCGGCAGTTCCAGCAAGAACGCTCGTCGAATATTGTAAATATCTGAACAATTATAAAAAAAAAAAAAAAAAAAAAAAAAAAAATGGTCCTTTCTACAACCGAAGCCCCTCAGCTTAGACTTTTCTGAATCGTCGGACAGTGCTAGTGGGATTGGATGTGATATGTAGATAATGCGAAGTAAACAAATAATTTAAATGTAGTTCGTTTATTTTTAAAAAAAAGAAAAAAACTGATAGTGATGGAGCAATTCGTAAATAAAATGAACAACAGAAATGATAAAAACGATTCTTTTATTAATAAAAGTTCAAAACATATTTAGAACTCCCCCTCCTCTCCCTCCTCTCCCTCCTCTTCCTCCTCTTCCTCTTCTTCTTTCCTTGCCCCTCTTCTGGGGGCCATAAATGGTTCATTTGAATAATTTTTTTTTCCAGCTCTCTCTGCAACGTATGAGTATATATTATTATTATTATTTGTTATTATATATATTACTATATTATATTATATAATATAGGATATTGTTTTACAAGATATCACACCAAAACTAATTACAGAGTGTAATATTTATCAAAGTTTGTTGTTTTCAACGTATAAATAAGTAAACTAGTGAAATATTATTATTTTTATACATTTATTTGTTAATAAATATTTGTAAACTACTTCTAAAATATTTGCATAATTTGTCCGAAATCGTCTCGAGTTGCTGGTTTGCGCAAGCGAAAAAGGCCTCGAGTGCAAAGGGTTAATATTACTTTCTTCTTCTACAACACACGCACACACATTTTAAAATCATTACATTTATTCTTAAATAAATACTATAACTTATAATCAGGTAATTCCTTTTTTCAAATATAATATCGACCGTGGGCTCTTGTTCGTCTTTCGGCCGTCCGAGGAAATAACACCCGATACCATTTTCTTCGAAGCTCAGGGTACCACCAAATGAAATAAACAAGATATGCCGAGACGTAAACTGTGTCCGCCTCGCTGTCACCCTGCGGTATCGAGTGCCCTTTTCTCGGACGGCCGAACGACGAACGACAAGGGCCCACGGTCGAGGCCTCGATTTTTTGGCAGTGAAACGTCGACTGCCGAACGAACACGTCGAATAAACGATTATCCGCGAACGTGTCGTACAAACGATTATCTGCAAACGCGTCTCAGTCATCTTTCGTAATATCCACAAATGTTTCGGATTATCAGTGATTAATTAAGTGATCAGTGTTTGGTGACAGTGCAGTGAAAGATCAGCTGTACGTTGTACAAGGTCAGTGCCCTTCGACATCGTGAATTTCAGCCAGCAAATGTATCCTCAACTAAATGGGTGAGTTTCTTACTGATAATATTTTTCATATCTCTCTAATAAACAAATGCTTTACGTCCCTTAACGCGATTATTTATTATTAAATCAGCTTTGCAAATCATTCGTTGAATTCTGTTCGTACATGGAATTATTCAAATTAAAAAGATAATTAAAAGATAATTAAAAACACTAACTTTATTTTAATTAACCCTGATACAAAAAGTATAAAAATCACTTTTACTTATATTAATATTACTTTCTTCTTCTACAACACACGCAAATAAATACTATAACTTATAATCAGGTAATCAGGTTTCAAATATATTAAATTAAGAGAGAAATCAATAATATTTATAATTCGTACAAATAATAAAATTTTCCTTATTCAGAATCCTTTCAATGTAAATAAAACACTTATTGTTAAACTAAAATTTTAATGAAAACAGACTTATTCCATTTTTAACGAAAGTGACGGGCAACAGCCCCCAAAAATTACTTAATACCAAATCAGTCTTTAAAAATTTTAAAATTCTTAAAATTAACGAATAACAGTAGTTTAACCGTTGGTGCTGGCACTAAATTTACCATTATTTAATTTAAATTTTTTATTCAAACTTTCATTTAATAAAAATTAACGATATATTTGGCGCTCCCTCCTCTTCCTCCTCTTCCTCCTCTTCCTCCCCTTCCTCCTCTTCCTCCTCTTCCTCCTCTTCCTCTTCTTTTTTCATTGCCCCTCTTCTGGGGGCCATAAACAGTTCTTTTAAAAAGTTTTTTCAGCTCTCTCTGCAACGTATAAGTATATATTATTATTATTATTTGTTATTATACATATATTACTATATTAAATTATATATAAAAGTATTTTTCATTTACTTACATTAGCAGCCACTAGGTTCGCCAGGTTCCCCCGAGCCAGCTGGCCTAATATATTTCGCCACTGCGACTGTAACATAACAGCAGAATTAGAAGTATATATATTATGAATATGCATTTCATCGTACATATATATTGCATATACCCACAGTTTTCCTGGCGTTGAATGCCAGAGCGATTTCTTACCTTCCGGACAGAAGGGAGATGGTTTCCGCCTCCCGAGCTAATTTGCCGAGAATGGTCTTCCACTGCGACTGTAACACGGAAGTAGAATTAGAAGTACATACATTATGAATATACATTTCATCGTACATATATATTGCATATACCTACAGTTTTCCCGGCGTTGAATGCCAGAGCGATTTCTTTCCTTCTGGCCAGAACATTGTCGGTCGGTCCCTCAACCGCAATTGGCGCTGTCAATGGTAGCATCGCAAGCACACCTCACTGCCGATCCGCGTGAACATCATCTGCAACATGCAAGGAAAAATTCTCACAAGAAGTGTGCAACCCGACATTGCGTGGGTACGCTCGAGCGAATCTAATGACTCGCGAGCTAAGATCGTTTTAAATTTTCCTTCGCTGAAATAATCAGCGAAGGCGCACACTAAGTGTGCGACCCGACATTGCGTGGGTACGCTCGAGCGAATCTAATGACTCGCGATCTAAGATCTTTTTTAAATTTCCTTCGCTGAAATAATCAGCGAAGGCGCACACTAAGTGTGCAACCCGACATTGTGTGGGTACGCTCGAGCGAATCTAATGACTCGCGAGCTCCGATCTTTTTTAAATTTCCTTCGCTGAAATAATCAGCGAAGGCGCACACTAAGTGTGCGACCCGACATTGCGTGGGTACGCTCGAGCGAATCTAATGACTCGCGAGCTCAGATCTTTTTTAAATTTCCTTCGCTGAAATAATCAGCGAAGGCGCACACTAAGTGTGCAACCCGACATTGTGTGGGTTCGCTTCAGGTTTTTTAATTAGTTTTGTGCTAATCACAATTGGTGTTTTGTATTCCGTTTCTGTGGCCTCTCGGATACTCATGTTCCTAATGTAGCGGCTGTCCAATATTTCGGGCAACATACAATGGACGTAGAATCGCGACAATTTCGATTTCATTTCGTTCTGCCAAAATGTGTCGTCTTTGGTTACTTTTATAGTTTTCATACCCTTTGGTGTCCACAAACAAAACAGACAATATTGTCGACCTGTTATGTGCAGTTGTCCCTGCACTTGGTAAAAATAGTGATGGGTTCTGCGTAATGCAGTACCTGCATCATCTTCAAATATTCTTCGTAGTGGTTGAATATTTTTTATCGCTTCTTCTAGCGAGAATTTTTCTGCCGTCTTCGGGCATTTAATTTCCACGATACCGTCGTCGTCAATTATGCCGTCCGGAGTTGCCCCCAAAAATGGTATCTCTGCATCAATGAAGAGACCGCATTTGCGGATTTCCACGTCTTCCTCCTTCGCAAGTTGTTCGCGGGAAATATTCTCACACTGCCGACCATATTCAATGGCAGGCAGCTGCAATTTGTTTGGATACAGCAGTGACTTTACCAAATTTCCACACTTGGTTGTTTTCCTTCGCCGACACACTTTGCCAAAGTTCGACGCTGTAAGTAATTTGGATCGGTATGTATGCCACTCGTGGCTTTTATTTTGTTCTAGAGTATCCCTCTCTATTTTCTTTCGATTCGTTTGCCAGTCCTGCAGCATCTCCATGTGCCTTTCTTTTTCAAAGCTAAATAGATGTTGCTCCATATCCGGTTTCTCTGCGCTAACTCCATAATCCGGGTCCGTTGCTGAACAAAACGGGTTTCTCACCTTCTTCGGAGACTTTCTTTTCCTTTCGTTTCCTTTTTCATTAATGCCTTTCCTTCTTTCTTCTAATTGTTCTATCAATTTCGGCGGCTTCACACCCTTGCCCTCTATTACCTTTGATATTAGTTTTTACGTGTTGTGCTGTACAACAGCAGCTGCACATCTCGCAGAATATGACACTCTCTGGCCCCAATTTAACCTTTTCCCACCAGTATATTTTGCAATGATTGCATTGAGGTTCTCAACTGAATTGTTTGTAGTATTATGTAACAAACTTTCAGCATGAGCCATCAATGGACGGAAGATCTCATGCATCCGGTTATATGTGCCGATTTTCTTGAGATGCGGTACCAAGTTGTCTTCTCCCGTGTTTTCTGGGCGGTTGCAGAAATATCCTAGTCTTCGACACTCCTTGTGCTCTCCGAAAACGTGGCTGGGAATATTTAGTAGATCCGTTTGCAAATTTTTTATTCTTTGGTGGGTCGGAAGATTTTCCTTCGATCTGTAAACTGCAGCCTTCACAACATCCGTGCGCAGTCTACGAATGTTATTTTCCACGGCTTTTCGATAAATACCAGGTGGAGTCTTCTTTACAACATCTTTCAGTTTGTTGCAAAAATTGCGCAATAAATGGTTCGTGCACTCAATCTTTTTCACACGAACCATCTCTGCCTTGTATGGATCACAATCCAAAATCCTTTTATATACGCTGCTGTCGCCATCGGCAATCAATATATTATATATCAGACCTCTTTTTTCTATGCTGGTCTGGAAACCCTCAGCAATTGCAGCACTCTCCATTCTCGTGGATGTCTCATTTCGTCCCCAGTTCTTGAAGCATCTATGTTCTCTGGGGCTTTCCTTCCTCTTCGAAGCGTTGTGGCAAATCAAACACACTTTATTTTTCACACCTGCAAATAACGCTTTTTTTGTGTGGTATCCCGCTATTACACCAATACCGGACAAGGAGTCATGCCTTCCAGTATGGTACGATCTTTTCATCCAGCTGCCGTCAGCCACGACGGGGATGAAAGGGATACCGGAAACTGAAACGTCGCCTCTTCGGACGGCTAATTGTTTCTCCTCTTCTGCCGCTGCTAGCATTTCTGCTTCAGCAAGACTCACCAAATCTTCAACAATGTCGTCATGATGTCTTCGATATTCCGTCCTTGACATGCATGGAATGTTCATTGTTGCAAACATTTCTTCCATCTTTGCGCAACCACCTCCAGAAGTGATTGCAGCGAGGGTCGTAGTATAATTCAAGTCCATTCTTTTGTTGTCTGCCGTTTGACTGTGCACTTCCGCTTCATATTGGCACATCTTGCACTTCAGAGTTATCGTTGCTAACAATCCCGAGCGCTTCATCCCGATCACTTGCAAATGTTGCGTGGTACATTCGAACGTTGCCGAGTGGTACCCTATCAGTAGTACCTGCTCCACCACGAACCGGAAGTCCGTTATGGTTAATCCTTCATCGATGATTGGCTGTGCACATGATTGCTCTTGCGTTCCTGGCTCGATGATGAAATGGGGCATTTCTTGACTTACCTCCGCTGCTTCGATCTTCTCGGTGCGCATCTTCCTTGCCGCTGCAGCTTGTTGAGTTCTATAAATGCAAAATATACAAACGAAAATAAAGGTTTTCAAATGAGTACTATACCGTTCGATCTAAATAGATTGATATTATTAATTAAATAATGTGAGCCAGTCACTGTGCCGTTGCAACCATTTCGAATCATAACCTGGAGTAAGCCGTTCAATCTTTCCATTTCAATTGAACACTTGCAAATGATAACGATGACAATACAAGTAGCAACGATTTGTTGCATAGCAATACGGCCCACCGGTCAGTTAATGTCTACGATTTGAGCAACGGGGCCGAGGCCGGCTCTGACCAGGCGAAGCAGAGCTTGCTTATGCCGGTCGGTGTTAAGGCAGCTGAAGCCACTGCGAAGAGAGAAGTCCGCATCCGGAAACTGCGGACGTTGTGCTTGGAAGAACCCCTCCCTCACCGTTGACCGGTTCATCGGAAGGGAAGATCGTCCCTCAAGGGGGGTAACTCACTTAGCCATTCCCCCGCCGGCTCGGCCCCGAGGAGGGCCGGGCCGCCGGGAGAATGTTTCCAGCGGGGGCCACGGGGAGGCGGAGTTACCAGCATAACGCTCGATCTCTGACAGGCTCTCCATTCGAGAGTGTTTGCGGCGGTTGTCGTCGCGACTCGCTGAATTGCGGCTCGCGAGGACTTTTGCCGCAGCTCGCTCCTGGATCACCGCTTGTTGATGGACAAGGGGTGCCTGCGCATCCAGGAGTGGGCAGGTGGTGTGTGGTGTGTGGCGGGGGTGTAGGGTTAGGTCTGGGTCTGCGGGGGTTGTTGCGAGGGGGGTTTAGAGGGTCTGGCTCTTTTGCCAGTCAGGTTTTTGGCTGGAGTCTTCCACACGTAACTCCGTTTGGCTCTGAGGGTAGTCTGCGCGGTGCCCGGGTTGGGGCTGGCAGTGGGCTTTCTGCCACTGCGGGTGCTAGGGCCGGGGGTGGCCGGGGGGGGGTGTCGGGGGTCTGGGGTTAATAATTAGGTCGTCTCTGAGTGTCATAACTTTGACCGCGAAGTTGGCAAAATGCGGAAAGTTTTCTTTGTTGACAAGCTCGTGGAGATGACAGGGCCAGGGGGTGTTGTTGGCTCGCAATTTCGTTGCGAGCCTTGTCCGGTGTTCGAGTACGGAGGGGCACTCGAAGATGATGTGCCTGACAGTGTCCGTGGCACCACAGTCACACACGTCGTCGGACGAGATCTTAAGGGCGTGAAGCTTTTGTTTTATGCGTCCATGCCCCGTGAGGAGCTGGGTTGCATAGGAGTTGTGCGGGAGGGATTTGATGTGCATTCTTTCATGCGTACTGCTAAAGAAGTCGTGGGTGATTCGACCCTTGGTCGACTCATCCCATTCCTTCTGCCAAAAAGCCAGGGTTTGTTCTTTAATAGAACTGGCGATTTCGGAGATTTCGGTGAGGGGGGCGTTCGGTGGGTGGGGGGAATGGTTTATCTCGCCGATAGTGAACGGTTGGTTGTTTCTGAGATGGAAGAGGGCTTTGCGCTCTCTGAGAATTATATCTATGGGAGGGGCTCCGGCAACGATGGAGAGGGCGTCGAGAGAAGTAGTGCGGTAGGCGCGAGTGGTGCGGATGAGGACGAACCTTTGGGATTGTCGCAGCTTCCTGACATGCCACTTGTTGAGCCTATCGGCCCAGCTAGCGGCCGCGTACGAAACGATGGGGACGTAGAGGCCTTTGTATAGTGTCCTCATGCTATTCTGATTAAGACCCCAGTGGGTCTTGGCAATACGAGAAAGCTGGTTGAACAAGGTCTTGCTTCTGTCCGCCACGTGGTTGACGTGCGGGGTGACATTGAAGCGGGGACCGAAGTGTACGCCCAGATACCGGATTGAGGCCGGCATCTTAAGCGAGCAATTGTCGATGCGGATAGTGGGGGGTCTACGGGTGTCGAGGAAGCCTTTCGCGAGGAAGATTTCCGACTTGGCTTTTGACAGCTCAAGTTTGTTCCTGAGACACCATGCGGATATGATGTCCGTGATGACGGAGGATCTAGTTTCAATTTCTTTCCTACTGTTGCCGGAGACGACGACCGCAAGGTCGTCGGCGTAGGCCGTTGCGTCATAGCCGCAACGGTGAATGGCGGAGAGGAGGTCGTCGAAGACGAGGTTCCAAAGATAGGGACCAAGGACTGAGCCTTGCGGGCAGCCCCTGGTGACTATCTTGGAGGAAACGGAGCTGTTTGAAGTGATCATGGCGGATCTGTCAGACAGGTAGTTCCGGATTAACCTGTAGAGGTTGCTTGGGCAGCTTCTCGCTTTGAGTTGCTGGAGGATGGCGGGCCACCAGACGTTGTCGAAGGCACCGTTGATGTCGAACAGGAGGGCGATCGCGTACTTTTCGTTACTATCGAGGGTGGACTCGCGTAGTCGAAGGATGGCGTGCTCAGTGGAGAGCCCAGTTTTAAACCCGAACTGAGAGGTAGAAGCTAGGGGGTGACTGTTGAAAACGTTCGACAGTCTGTCGGCGATGAGCCGCTCAAGGGTCTTGCTGATGATGGGAAGAAGGCAGATAGGCCTGTAGGATTTTGGGTCGGTTCTGGGCTTCTCGGTGCTCTTACGGAGAACCTTCACAATTCCTGTCTTCCAGATCGTAGGGAATTTGCCGTGGGCTAGGCAGCTATTAAAAAGTAGGGTAATCTCCCGATGGAGGTGGCCCCAAGCACGCTTGAGGACGACCGCCTCCATGAGGTCCTGACCGGGGGCTTTGTTATTCTTAATTCGCTTGATTGCGCGTGAAACCTCTTCCATCTCGAAGAAGGGGGCATTGGAGGTGTCGGGGATGGTGTTCGCGAGTTGTCGGACTTCCGCGTGGTAGGCGGAGTCCGACTGCGGAGAGTCGTCGGGTATCAGCGCGTGGAGGAGAGCCCTACTCGATTCCTCCCAGGAGGAGGTTTGCGCGTTTCCGGTGGAGATTGAGACCGGGATATCCTCAGCGCGGACTTTGCCAGTAACTGATCTATACGGGATGCCCCAAGGGTTGGCATTTCCCTGCTTGGTGACAAAATCTCTCCAGCTTTGAAGTTTGGATTTGCGGATGGTGGCGGCGTATCTATTCCTGAGTTGCCTGTACTGGGCTTTCAGGATTGCTTTACGAGCGGAGTTGGATTCTGATTGGTAATTTCTTTTCGTGTGGCGGACCTCGGATCTGAGGGATGTGAGCTGAGGGGTCCACCACGGGACTGATCTCGGGAATCTGGTCTTCGTCGGGATTGCGGTGTTGGAATCTGCTGTGATTATGTTTTGAATATTCGTGCTAAGGATATCGGGGTCGACAGCGTAGGGGTCGTCCGGGAGGGGGGGGGGGGTATTCCGCTGTGAGAGCTGGGATAATTCTGTCGAATTCATCCCAGTCGGCTCTCTTGATGTTGTAGCGGGTTTTGGGGGGGTCGGTGGCAGTGGGCGTTGGGACGCTAATAGAGAAGGTGATCAGGTTGTGATCGCTGGTGGACCTGTCTGGATGGACAGTCCACGTAGAGATATGGCTGCAGAGGGCGTTTGTGGCAAGCGTTAGGTCGATATTGGATCGACTGTGGGCGTTATCGAAGGTGGGGGTGCTGGAGGGTTCGTTCATTACAATCAATCGGGATTGAGCAAGGAAGTCCTCCATTGTTTCGCCTCTTTCATCGGTGGTTTGGTTGTACCAAAGCGGCGACTTGTCGTTGCAATCGGCAACGAACAGGATGTTGCGGTTTTGGATGGAGTGCAGGATGGTTTCCATGTGGTGGAGGAAGGGCTGGATGTCGTCACTGTACTGGAAGTACAGGTTGACGACGATGAATTTCAGGTCGTGGAGGGTGATTTCTACGCATGTGCAATGAGTATTGCACAGCCAGTCTATTTTTAGGACGGTTATATTGGGGTTTCTGATAACCAGTGCCGCCTTGGGGAGACCAGGAACCGAGAGGCTGGAGAACCTTTTGCTATCGGTGACTATCCGGGAATTCGGGCCGAAGCTACTAAGGGCGTTGTTAAAGGAGTAGGGCTCCTGGATCGCAAGAATGTCGATTCCTTCCTCAAAGGCGCAGACTTTTAGTTCCTCGAGAGCCGATCTGGAGTTCTGTGCCTTGACCTGGCCTATCTTAACAAAGGGTAAGGTTTACAGACCATAATCCGTTCGTGATAGAACCTGATTTATGGCCGTAACGTAGGCAGGGCATTGCCTATCGGTGACAGGGTGGGCAGAGGGTTTGCCGGTTTTGTGGCAATTGTGACAGCGGGCTGGTTTGGACTTATTTGGGCAGGTCTTGAAAGAGTGGCCCTGCTCGGCGCAGTGGCCACAGATATCTTTTTCGGCGCGGCAGAATTTAGTGGTGTGGCCGAAGCTATGGCACTTGTAACACCGGGTGGCCGCGATGTAGTCGTTGACCCGGCAACAACTCCATCCGACATAAACGCGCTCTTTCTTTATTAGGACGTCGCGGGCCTGCCTGGATACCTCGAGTATCCAGTTGCTCTTATCCTTGTTCTTGTCTCCGGACTTGAACGCGAGCTTAATTTGCTGGGAGAGGGCTTTTTCTGGGGCGTCCAAGTTCTGACTGACTATGACTCGAAGGGTGGCCTCGTCGCTTTCCAGCTTTGGGACGTCGTAGAGGATTATTCTGGGGTTGCGTTTGAGGGGGGCGCCGACGATGAGGCCGGCAGCTTTGAGCTGGGGGTTGTTTCTGAGGGTGGCGAGGTCAGAGTCCTGAGGGGACTCGACCAGGATGCCGTTCCCCTGGATCTTCCTGATACTTCTGATTTGGAGTTTGCACTCCGAGGGAGAAACTAATTTCAGGAGCGTTTCCTTCGTTTTATCGCTGGACTCGAAGGATTTCGGGTCCTGCGGCAGGATGGTGATGGCACTGGGGGGGTTCTGTTTAAGGTTCGAGATGGCGGCTGTCTTGGAACGGACCCCGACTCTCTCGGCGTAGGTGGTGGGCCGAGAGGGTTCCTTCGGGGCCTGACAGTGCTCGGTTACAGACTCGAGAGTTTTTCGTTGCTGTCTGTTCTCGGACCTTATAGCCTTTATTTGGCCTTCTAGGTTGCTGCAGCGGAGCAAGGACTCGCCGAGGATGCTCTGAAGCTTGGCAACCTTGGATGCGATGAACTGGGAGGCGTCCGGGTAGAGACCATTGTCCTGGTCCATGAGAAATCTCATCAGGGCCATGGTCACCTTCTCGGACTTGAGCCGAAGGTCGTTCGCGGTGGGGTCGGGTACAGGGGCGGCTGTGGCTGGGTTGTCGCAGCACGGGGCGGGGCTTGGGGCGGGGGCGACCGGGGGTGGAGAGGGAACCTCAGACCTTTTCTTTGTCTTCTTAGAGTTGCAGAGTTGGATTGCCGCGAGGGGGGTGTCGGAGTCCGAGTCTGACCGGATGCGTCGCTTATTCTTGCGATGCCGTGCAGGGACCTTAATGTAGCCCTCTGAATCGGAGACCTCGGTGTCCATCATACTGGTCGATGATGGCGGCCGGGGGTGAGGCGGAGTGGCGGTCGCTGAGCTGGCCTCCGTCCTGGGGAGGCTCATCCTCGTTTCCGGGGCCGGGAACGGCGTTCGTTCCGGTGTCACTGTTTCTTATCTGTAAACGATGCAATAATAAGAACAAAAAAAAAAAAAAAAATTTCGGAAATTTGTTTGTAAAAAAAAATTCCTGTATTTGTTAATAAAATTGTTTAAACAATTATTTAACAATTAGTTGCCCGGTGCTGTTGGCGGTTGGTTACGGGTGGGCTGGTGTTGCTGAAACAGAGAAAAGACAGAATTGAATTTCGGAAGTGTTTGAAATTGGCGCCCGTGGTAGTTTGCTGCTCCGTGGTTTTTCGAGCGGAGGCTCGAATGTTGTTTTCCGCCGGAGGGAACTTCCGCTGCCAACCTTGCCTAAATTTTAAGGGTTGGCAGCCCTGAATCCCTGCACGCCGACGGGAGGCTCTGATTGGCTGGGCTGGACTAGTTCCGGACAGCAGCGCCACCCCACGCTGACGGTGGCGTCTCGAAGCTCGAGGTGGAAGATGGCGTGGTTTCGATCTGTTGATTGATTTTTAAAAATCCACTGTTTTGCCACTATTGTCACGCACGATGTGTCAAAATGAAGGTCTTGAAAAACAAATCACTTTCATGTAAATAGTTTCTGTCTGGGATCGATATTCCCGGAGGAATCCGCTCCCAAAGCTCGACGTGCCGGAGCACGTGGCGTGGATTGCACAGGCTGTTTTCCACTGAGTTCAAGTTCATTGCACACAATTTATATATCAGCGTGCTCAGCTGATCGTCCACTGTACTCTCCTGGCACTGAGATAATTCTCACTTCAGGAAATACCACTTTAACAGAACTTTGACTGCGGAGCGTCGTGACAGCACGTCTCTGTCCTGCGACACCTAGCGGCGAAGTCTGGCCCACCGGTCAACAAAAACCTAGCTGCGCAAAATTTCAACCCGGTTGCAAGCTGTGGTTATCTCTGACTATCACGAAGTCAAATAATATTAATGCGCCATTGGAGTTCAGTAATGATGTAGCACAAATCTAAGCTCAATCAAAATTTATTATACGTATCTATTATTTAAAAAATATAATATTATATATTAGAACTTAGACTTATATGTGGGATTAATTTATAATAGAGTTGAATATAATTTTTATTTTGATTTCTCGGTTCGAGAGATATGAAATTATCTAATTGAATAATTGAATTTGATTTCTAATATACAGTTACGGGGTAATTTTCGTAGAAATAAATAATTGAGTTATAGCTAATTAGTACTATGATTGTAATAATATCATTTATTTTATTTAGGTTCATTTGATTGAATTATATTGAACTGTTAATTATGAATTAATTTGCTTTGTTGGAGTGAGAATATATATATATATATATTTTAATTGCGGCTAAAAAATTGGCTATAGAATATTTTTCATACATACAATTTATGAATTCATTTAAAAATTTAAATAGTTTTCATACGAGTGAAAAGTAGAGATTAATTTTTAATATTACATGAAAGTTTGAATAAGAAATTTAAATTAAATAATGGTAAATTTAGTGCGCCAGCACCAACGGTTAAACTGCTTATTCGTTAAGCAGTTTAACTTATTCGTTAATTTTAAGAATTTTTAGGGGCTTCAGTTATCTCGATGGTAAATTTTAATAATTATCTGGGTTGAATAAATTTATGCGAACCGTACAAATCGCCCGTCGCTTTCGTTATAAATGGACTAAGTCGTAACGGTGTAAAAGTATGGGACAATGTTTTCATTAAAATTTTAGTTTAACAATAAGTGTTTCATTTACATTGAAAGGATTCTGAATGAGGAAAATTATATTATTTGCACAAATTATAAATATTATTGATTTCTTAATTTAATACATTTGAAAAAGGGAATTACATGATTATAAGTTATAGTATTTATTTACGAATAAATTTAATGATTTTAAAATGTGTGTGCGTGTGTTGTAGAAGAAGAAAGTAATATTAGTATAAGTAAAAGTGATTTTTTCGTACTTTTTGTATCAGGGTTAATTAAAATAAAGTTAGTGTTTTTAATTATCTCGAAAGTAAAAGAGTTAATTTAATATTTCTGTTATGTATCATAATAGTTATTAATAATGAATTGATGAGTTTATGTTGGAAGAAAATCCTAACTTTGGCATTGTTAGTTGTTACATTTTTTATTGGAATCTTTTTTTTTTCTTTTCTTTTTTACGGACATTATTATTTCATACTTTTAAATATATTTATTCATTTATCCTACATCAAATTGAATTGGTTAGTTTAGGGTATTCAATAATAATTGAAATAAATAACGGTTCATTGTCGTATAAAGTATTAAAGTCGTGTAAAGAATTAAGTTTAGATTTATGGTAATTGAAGATTTAAATTTTTATTAATATTAATCAGTAAAATTAAATGATTTGTATTTCACAACAATTTTATTACTTTGTTGTAATATAATTTAACTTAACTGTATAAATTTATTTTAATACTAATTTAAAATTGGACTTTTGAAATTAGAATATTTAAATTTTCAGTAGTTTTAAGCAATAAAATTAAATATTTTGTATTATGACAATTAGACCGCATTTCCACGGTGGACAGTCGCATGAATTGGGGAAAACCGTAATTCGTTTTCTATGGCCATAAATCCGGTCCACGGGCTAACGATGCATACTGTCAATGTCGTACTAAGAGAAAGAAACAGTTGTGCGTTTGTCGTAAATTATGTTGAGTGCGAGCGGCGATTGTGTCGCGCCTTCGACTGACGATATACACACGACCAGGCACTCGAGGCCCCAATAGTGTTTGGTTTCCTGGATCGCAGACAAAATATATATATATATATTGCCGGGTAAGTGGCCGAGGACTGTCGCGTGGTTTTCCACAGATCAGTTTGTTTTTCCTTTAGAGAATCGCGGGTATCGGGGCATTCGTTGAATTATTAGGGGCTGCAGTAATCTGGTATGCCCCGATGCCCGCGATTCTCTAAAGGAAAAACAAACTGATCTGTGGAAAACCACGCGACAGTCCTCGGCCACTTACCCGGCAATATATATATATATATTTTGTCTGCGATCCAGGAAACCAAACACTATTGGGGCCTCGAGTGCCTGGTCGTGTGTATATCGTCAGTCGAAGGCGCGACACAATCGCCGCTCGCACTCAACATAATTTACGACAAACGCACAACTGTTTCTTTCTCTTAGTACGACATTGACAGTATGCATCGTTAGCCCGTGGACCAGATTTATGGCCATAGAAAACGAATTACGGTTTTCCCCAATTCATGCGACTGTCCACCGTGGAAATGCGGTCTAATTGTCATAATACAAAATATTTAATTTTATTGCTTAAAACTACTGAAAATTTAAATATTCTAATTTCAAAAGTCCAATTTTAAATTAGTATTAAAATAAATTTATACAGTTAAGTTAAATTATATTACAACAAAGTAATAAAATTGTTGTGAAATACAAATCATTTAATTTTACTGATTAATATTAATAAAAATTTAAATCTTCAATTACCATAAATCTAAACTTAATTCTTTACACGACTTTAATACTTTATACGACAATGAACCGTTATTTATTTCAATTATTATTGAATACCCTAAACTAACCAATTCAATTTGATGTAGGATAAATGAATAAATATATTTAAAAGTATGAAATAATAATGTCCGTAAAAAAAAGAAAAGAAAAAAAAAAAGATTCCAATAAAAAATGTAACAACTAACAATGCCAAAGTTAGGATTTTCTTCCAACATAAACTCATCAATTCATTATTAATAACTATTATGATACATAACAGAAATATTAAATTAACTCTTTTACTTTCGAGATAATTAAAAACACTAACTTTATTTTAATTAACCCTGATACAAAAAGTACGAAAAAATCACTTTTACTTATACTAATATTACTTTCTTCTTCTACAACACACGCACACACATTTTAAAATCATTAAATTTATTCGTAAATAAATACTATAACTTATAATCATGTAATTCCCTTTTTCAAATGTATTAAATTAAGAAACCAATAATATTTATAATTTGTGCAAATAATATAATTTTCCTCATTCAGAATCCTTTCAATGTAAATGAAACACTTATTGTTAAACTAAAATCTTAATGAAAACATTGTCCCATACTTTTACACCGTTACGACTTAGTCCATTTATAATGAAAGCGACGGGCGATTTGTACGGTTCGCATAAATTTATTCAACCCAGATAATTATTAAAATTTACCATCGAGATAACTGCAGCCCCTAAAAATTCTTAAAATTAACGAACAACAGCAGTCGAACCGTTGGTGCTGGCGCACTGAATTTTTACCATTATTTAATTTAAATTTCTTATTCAAACTTTCATGTAATATTAACAATTAATCTCTACTTGTCACTCGTATGAAAACTATCTAAATTTTTAGATGAATTCATCAATTGTATGCATGAAAAATATTTTGTAGCCAATGTTTTAGCCGCAATTAAAATAATATATATATATAATGTTCTCACTCCAACAAAGCGAATTAATTCATATAATTAACAGTTCAATATGATTCAATCAAATAAACCTAAATAAAATAAATTATATTATTACAATCATAGTACTAATTAACTATAACCCAATTATTTATTTCTAAGAAAATTACCCCGTAACTGTATATTAGAAATCAAATTCAATTATTCAATTAGATAATTTCATATCTCTCGAACCGAGAAATCAAAATAAAAATTATATTCAGCTCTATTATAAATTAATCCCACATATAAGTCTAAGTTCTAATATATAATATTATATTTTTTAAATAATAGATACGTACAATAAATTTTGATTGAGCTTAGATTTGTGCTACATCATTACTGAACTCCAATGGCGCATTAATATTATTTGACTTCGTGATAGTCAGAGATAACCACAGCTTGCAACCGGGTTGAAATTTTGCGCAGCTAGGTTTTTGTTGACCGGTGGGCCGTATTGCTATGCAACAAATCGTTGCTACTTGTATTGTCATCGTTATCATTTGCAAGTGTTCAATTAAAATGGAAAGATTGAACGGCTTACTCCAGGTTATGATTCGAAATGGTTGCAACGGCACAGTGACTGGCTCACATTATTTAATTAATAATATCAATTTATTTAGATCGAACGGTATAGTACTCATTGAAAAACCTGTAAGGACAATTTTGACCATCTTGAGTCGGCTACGCTCTTTGCAGAAGATTGAAGAGAAAACGTTTGTTGCAAACAAATGCAGAATACGTATTGAAATAATATCTGCAGTGGGCCCTCACCGTGGGAGGGAATGAATTGTCGGACGCGGAAATTGTAATCTTCCCATCTGCGTGCCGTATGCGGCCGGGTCTCAAGGACCGGTCGTAAAAGCAACGAGTTCCAGATCCTCGGCCTTCTAATTTCTTTCTTTAGGGACACACGAAGGCAATCAGCTTTCTTTACGACAATAATCCTAAAATTTCCTTTCGACCCCATCTGTTCGTCAAACAATACGAACATACGTCCATACAACCGGGAAAGCATTTGTACGTGACGAAGATCCCAAGAAAAAGGAAGGGATATCTCGATGTCAGTGCTTTCGATGATACAGAAATTTACGTGAAATATAAATAACGTATATATGACACTAATCAGCTACTTCGACCCGTCGATTTTGTTTTGCAACTTCATTCTAACGATTGAATATGGACTACAGCATATGCCAATATCATAAAAATCCGAGAAATGGAAGTACAAAAGCGAGAAAGCGAAAAAATGTATTTCCAGCAGTAATGAGAACTTTTGCTCTTACCATTTAAATTATATCGAAACATATTACCGAAATCATAGTAACGAAACAAAATGCTCACTTACCTCTCCTTCATAATTTTTCTTTTGCTGTATCTTGGTGTGGTCAAGGTCGGTTTTTCGATGCACCCCCCTTAATACGTCTAAACAATTGGGAAGAAACCACATCCTCCCAATTCATTGAATTCACAACCTTTGGCATCGTTTCGCTACACTTTTGAAATTGTTAAATTTATCTGTTTCTATTGTTTACAATGAAATGTAGTAGAATAATGCCGAATAGAGTAGAATATAAAAGTAGAATCAAAAAGAATAGAATTGAATAAAATAAAATAGAATGAAGTAGAATGAAATAGAATGAAATAGAAAAAATCTAAAATTATAAGAAATAAACATCGCGCGCTTTGCACTCCTAGACCGTATCACTTGGAGAACAAATCACGACTGAACGCGACGTAAAAACGCAGAGAACAGCTGAATGCGAGTCACGTTACGATACTACTAATACATGTAGCTTTATCGCCTACGAAAGTGTAAACAAATCATTTTCGAACTGCAAACAGCGGTAGCGGGAAATTTGAAATAGGGAAAGCAACCGTTGTGTGGGATCATGATTTGGACCAGGGTATGCTAGCGATGCTACCATTGGACATTGCCATTGGCAGACAACCAATGATATTTTTTGAACCATTGGCAGACAACCAATGATACTATTTCAACCATTGGCAGACAACCAATGATATTATTTGAACCATTGGCAGACAACCAATGATACTATTTGAACCATTGGCAGACAACCAATCATACTATTTGAACCATTGGCGCATCATGTAGTCCCATTTTGAAAATCCCCCCACCACAAACACGGCTCCGAGACCGACACTGGGCCTAACTTCGAGCTGCGAAGGGTCGCAGTTTCATTCAACGCTGAACTCTTGGAGGAGTAAGAAACCACGAAGAAATTGCAAGTAAGTACATACTAATATATAAACTATGTATGTGGCATTAGAATTTCAAAGTTTTGAAACGTTTGCGTACCACGAGCCACCTTCGCGCTCTTCAGATTTTGGGTTGAGAAAAGCCAGGGCATATACATGTAGTATATTTTTCGTTAAATATAAGTTAAAATATTAGTTATGTAATCGAAGGAGCGCGATCGCGCTCTTTGGCGTTTTTCGATCCTGTTTTTTTAGAACCATCTGGTATGCAAACGATTCAATTGATTTTATTTCGAATTTATAACGCGATAAAATTTAGTATTATGGAAATTTGTTCTAGTAATTGTGTAGCAATTTATTTTAATAATATTATTTTTTTTGCAGAAATATGGATCGAGAAGTCGAACAAAAAATGCAGGAAATGCAGCTAGAAGAAGAAAACGCATCCGCTGGATCAGCAGCGGCGAACACCGCCGCACCATCAACGGCGACCTCAACAGCGGCGAACACCGCCGCAGCATCAACGGCGACCTCAGCAGCGACGGACACCTCCGCCGCGAACGAGTCGCTGGACTCAATACTAGCGCGGCAGCGAGAAATCGCTGCCGCGTACGAGTCCGGGAGAGCTGTAAGTATATGCAATATAAGTGTGCACAACAGAATGTATATTTATAATATATGTATTTCTAATTCTGCTGTTATGTTACAGTCCCAGTGGAGGAACATATTGGGCCAATTGGCCAGAGGGGTAGCCAGGCCTAACCTGGCAAACCTGGTGGCGGCCAATGTAAGTAAATGAAAAATACTTTTATATATAATATAATATAGTAATATGTATAGTAACAAATTATAATAATAATATATACTTATACGTTGCAGAGAGAGCTCAAAAAACTGTTCAAAACAACTATTTATGGCCCTCAAAAAAGGGGCAATGAACGGAAAGGAAAAGGAGGAAGATGAGGAAGAGGAGGGAGAGGATGAAGAGGAGGAAGAGGAGGAAGAGGAGGGGAAGGAGGGGAGGAGGGGGGAGTTGTAAATACGTTTTGAATTTTTATTAACCACTTGACATACAATGACGTTTGGGAGACGTCATTTACTTCATGTGCCATTGTAGACTTTGACGTCTCCAAGACGTCAAGAACTGTATTCGGCGAACGCCGTGCATTTCATTATTAGATTCTTTAATTGTTTCGGTCGTGCATTGATGCTGTTTTGTTTAGACTGTTGGAGATGCTTTCCCCCTCCTAACAGTACCGATAAAGAAAATTGCATCGACAAATAAAACCGACCTGTGTTCTGGAGTATAATCGTGGAATGGGAGGTGTAGACAAACAGGACTAATCTCTTGCATGTTTCCCCCTCATGAGAAAATGTGCAAAAGGATATAAAAAAATATTTTTTTATATGTTTGATGTAGCTATTTATAATGCTTATGTTTTATATTCCAAATTGCCTACTTCACAAAAGCAATCGATTGTGAATTTTCGATTGAATATTGCAGAAGACATGCTTTGTAATTTGTCCCTGCCGGACTATCCGACACGCGGCAGACGGTCGCAAAGTGAATGCCCAACTCGGTTACAAGCAAAATATTGGACACATTTTCCTGAACATATACCCGCGACAAATAAAAAGCAACATCCTGCAAAAAGATGCCATGTTTGCGTAAAACATAATATAAGAAGTGAAACAACTTGGCAGTGTAAAATATGCCTCGTTTCGCTACATATTACTAAATGCTTTGAGATGTATCACACATTACAAAATTATTAAATTATTATTTTATACTATTACTTAATTGTTGTACACTAACACTATACTTCAACCCTATTGAATGTTATATAGCAATGTAACTTTAAAAAGAAAAGGCCCTGTTTCTGAGCTTGTACATGAGTGTCCAGTTGAGCCAAATTAAATAGTATTCTTCGGACGCGTCGATGCACATTTTATTCGTATGTCAAGTGGTTAATTAATAAAAGGATCGTTTTTATCATTTCTGTTGTTCATTTTATTTACGAGTTGCTCCATCACCATCAGTTTTTTAAATAAACGAACTACATTTAAATTATTTGTTTACTTCGCATTATCTACATATCACATCCTATCCCACTAGCACTGTCCGACAAAATCAAACTTTTTTTCTGATTTCCTATAATTATTCATCCTTACGTTTTTATTATTCTTAGTTTATTATAGTATAATGAATCATTCTATAAAAATTATAAATACATGTCTTATTAAATTATTATTATTATAAAAAAATCTATTATTATTTTAATATACTATTACTATATATTAAAATTCCTACATCACCTACCCGATTACTCGACGAGCGTTCTTGCTGCAACTGCCGCGCCGCTCACGACTGCCCCGCACGCCACCTTCCCCTGGTCTAGTAACCTAGCGCGCGGCAGAATATCTTCGTGACAACTGTTCGTTTCAAGCAAGATGGACGTGCCAATATTCGAGTAAGCAGTTCGAGAGTTGGATATATCGATTCAGAAAAGTCTAAGCTGGGGGGCTTCGGATGTAGAAAGGACCATTTTTTTATTATTGTTCAGATATTTACAGTATTCGACGAGCGTTATTGCTGCAACTGCCGCGCCGCTCACGACTGCTCCGCACGCCACCTTCCCCTGGTCTAGTAACCTAGCGCGCGGCAGAATATCTGCGTGACAACTGTTCGTTTCAAGCAAGATGGACGTGCCAATATTCGAGTGAGCAGTTCGAGAGTTGGATATATCGATTCAGAAAAGTCTAAGCTGGGGGGCTTCGGATGTAGAAAGGACCATTTTTTTATTATTGTTCAGATATTTACAGTATTCGACGAGCGTTCTTGCTGCAACTGCCGCGCCGCTCACGACTGCCCCGCACGCCAATAACCTACTTCCCCCACGGACGAGAGCAAGTTGCTCAAGTATTGATACTTTGGTTGACGCAGCGATTTCGAATACACGGACACATTTGCGAATCGCTGCCAATTCGGACTCTCCAACAGACTAATCATAACGTTCGTTTTACCACATCCTCACGGGCCGCTTATCACGCACCATATACTACTCGGTAGCAATGATCCAGGTCGGAACGGATCCAGGTGCGGCAGGTCGGAACCCGGACATTCAAGGACTGTCGTACGAAACTGTAGATATCAGTCTCCCCGTATTCCAATGATAGAGCGCATCTCCATGTAAACTGACGTACGTACATTTTTTCTTTTTTCATAATCAACAGAAAAATAAAACAAAGCTTGACATAACAGCTCCATATACCATTTACAGACTGGTAAAAACAGCTCTGTATACCGTTACACACTGGTAACAACAGCTCTGTATACCGTTACAGACTGGTAAAAACAGCTCTGATAAGATTAGGTATGGGTTTGAAGAAGAAGAAGAAGAAGGAGGAAGACCGACGAACGGTCAAAGGAAAAAGAAAGAAGGTAGAAACAGTATCGAATGAATTCTACCTATCATCAAACGAGGCGGTTTTCTACCGCTGTTATTACCCGCTTTGGGAGCTTCGGAAGCGTTGACAGATGGCGCTGCGCTGGGGTGATCAAAACAATAAACGATGCGAATGCTGCGAAGAAACAATTGGAAGAAGCGCGACGACACAATCGCACTATGGAGGGCCGCGGAGTGACCGTCGAACAGACGGCGATGGCAACGGGATGCATCTCCAGCAGACAGTACGGCTTCATGCGCGGAAAGTCGACTGAAGATGCAATTGTCGAGCTGCGCCGCATGGTCGATGCCCTGGAGCATCGGCATGTAATAGCGCTGCTGTTCGACATTTCCGGAGCCTTCGACAACGTCTGGTGGCCCTTAGTCTTGAAGAGTCTTAGGGACCGAGACTGCCCGCGCAACGTCTTCGAAGTGGTCTCCAACTACTTCGAGGACCGCAAAGTCAGTCTCACCGTCGGGACGGTAAGAGTTTCCAAGCGCGCGACGAGGGCCTCAGTCGAGAATAGATTCGTCGCCTACGCGGACGACCTCATCGTCCTCGTGGGCGGAAACTGCCGTAGAGACATAGAGATAGAAGGTCAATGAGTTGTTGACCTGATCCTAGGTTGGTGCAGATCAGCAAAGCTAGAGATCTCCGAGAAGAAATCCGAGGCGATTGTCCTGCGCAGCGGATATATCGAGAGAGATAAGATAGGCCGACGGGGAGGATCGCGCCCAGACCGAAAACGCATGGCAGTCCGCGCTTCAAAGCTAGACTTAGTGAAAAAGCCACCGACCATTTGGATCGGAAATAAGCCCTTAAGATTCAAACCCTTCGTCAAGTACCTCGGCGTCCACTTTGATAGGGGCATGGGTGTTCGAACCCACTGCAACTACATAAGTGACAAGGTCGGCTCGCTCTTCGCGAAGCTGGGTAGAATGGCAAGGCGTGAATGGGGGCTCCGCTTCGGGGCGCTCTCCGCCGTGTACTGTGGGGTTTTCATCCCGGTGGCAACGTACGCTGCCGCCGGATGGGCCGATCGGTGCACGGAGGGGGAGCTCAGGGTGCTGAGAGCTGCACAGCGCCGTGCTCTCATCGCGATAACCGGTGCATACCGCCGGTCATCGTGGGACAGCATGTGCGTGGTGACCGGTGCTACACCCATTGACGTTAAGCTCAGGCAAACCAAAGCCTTGTACGAGACGCGCAAAGGTAAAGACGCCAGACTAGGTAGCATCGTCGTTCCGGCGGGGGCCGACGATGCAAAACATAGGTTAGCGGTCGAGGCGTACAAGGTGTGGCAATCCATGTGAAATTCTTCCCACAAGGGCCGCACCACCTACGCCTTCTTCAAAAACATAGAGGAGAGAGTGGCGGCCAAGTGGACGAAACTGAACCACTACACCACGCAAGTCCTCACCGGCCACGGAAACTTCCAGTCGCGCCTACGCGCGTACGGAGTTTCCGACGGTGAGGAGTGCGCGTGTGGTCACGGATCGGACACGGTCGATCACTTCCTCCTCGACTGTCCTAATTTCGAACCGCAAAGAGAAGCCCTCCGCGAGGTAGTACCAGCCGGAGACTGGAAATGGCCGGAAGCGGCACAACACTTCGTGTCGTCTCCAGAGGCATTCCAGGTCTTCTCCGACTTCTGTAGGGAAGCCCTTTGGCTAAAGGGCTTCATGTAGGCAACCCCGGACACCTGCACTCCCCAGGACCCGGAAGGGGACGACTCACGTCCCCATCATCAACAACCCCAAACCCCTACCCATTCCTCCCAACTCCCATCCTTCCTCCTAGGTCTTCGCTTAGTGGAGGCGAGGCGTCGCGTCACGAGTTCGCCTCCCCGTGGTTCCCCGTGGGCGCTAGCGAAAGGAGGGTAAAACCAGAATTTCGCTAGCGGCTAAAGAACTCGTCCATTGCAAACGGCTCAATGGCACGTGTGGATTTTTTCTTGGCCCCTCTCCTTGACAGTGGTTGGACTGGGGGTAGATGGCAGCTTAGCTGTGTATGCCCGTAAGGGCGAGGTAACATATCCGCGTCACCCTCGCGGTGACCGGATTCACACTAGATGTCTTCCTCAAGGAGGTCTCCAAAGTCCAACCCCGCCTCCACGCGGCGGAGACCGGGCAACGCAAGTCTGTATTTGCGGCAAAAAAGGGCTATGGCACCCGCCCTGCCTAGTCCCATCCTTCCCCATCATAGATTCCTACCGATCACGGTTTTGTGGAGCTGAACGGCCGCGGTGCTTGCGTGAGGTGCTTGACACCCGCTACCGTAGCTGGCGAAGCTCTGCTACGCCAACCGCAACTTGCTTATCCGACCTGGACGGGCACCAACCATGGGCAGCCGCCTAATACCAACAACGAGCAAAGAATAGCTGTCACTCGCCAACCCAGCACGCTGCATAATCATTGCTGTCGTGTGGAAAAGGGGGTGATTACATGTGGCAGAGTACCGTCGCTGCCGAGGGCAGTGGCGGGCACCCGCCGCCGCGGTCGAGCGGCGAAGCAAAACCCTCCTAATAACCTTCATACACAGTTGGAGTAGGTAGCACGGCCTACCCAACTCAAAATAAACTTGAACACTTCTTACACGGACATGGAGTTAAGACTGGGTCTTCCGTACCCAGCCTAATGAACGATGAGCGAAGGCGGCGATTTACCCACGTTCGGACCCCTCGCAGGTGTTCCGTCGAGGGGTAGGTAATCATCATTGTGTATGCCAACATTGGCGAGGAAACGTATCTGCGCCACCTTCGCGGTGGCCAGATTCACAATAAATGTCTTCCTCAAGGAGGAACGCCGGTTTGAGATGTTCGGTGGAAACGGTGCGCACCGTCCCATTCACGTCGATTTGGTAAACTCTCTCTGAGTTGCGTTTGACCACTTTATGCGGTCCCGAATAGGGCGGTTCCACCGCCCTTTTGGCCATGTGCCGCAGAAAAACGTGCGAGCACGAACTTAGTTCTTTGAATACAAATGACCGTTTAAGATTTTTGTGAACGACGGGAATGGGGCGCACTCGTCGCATGTATTTCTTAAATTCCTCGAGGAAGACATTCGGATCGGTCGTGGTATCGCCCGAGAGGAAGAATTCCCCGGGAAGCCGTAGAGTGGTCCCGAACAAGAATTCGGCCAGAGAGGTTCCAATATCGGCTCGGACATGCGAACGCAGTCCTAACAGAACCGATGGTAGTACACGTGTCCAATCCTTAGTCGCGTGGCACATTATCGATGCTTTCAGAGCTCGATGCCACCGTTCTATTAGTCCATTGGATGCCAGATGGTAGAGAGAGGTCCGGACTCGGTCACACCCGATCAGCGACAGCAGGGTCGAGAACAGTCGCGACTCGAACTGGGTTCCTTGGTCCGTAGTAATGACCTTGGGAGCCCCGTAGCGCGACACTCACGTTTCGAAGAACGCTCTTGCCACCGACTGCGCCGAAGTATCCCGCAAAGGAGCAGCCTCTACCCAATGAGAGAATCGGTCAATGACCGTTAAACAGTAACTGTACCCGTCCGACACGGGCAGCGGGTCAACAATGTTCAAATGGACGTGGTCGAATCGACCATCCGGGGCAACAAAGTGCTCGGGCAAGTAGCTAGTATGCCGTGAGACTTTAGCACGCTGACATTTAATGCACTGCTTGCACCACCGAGCAACATCCCGGTGAATGTTGGGCCAAATGTACCGCTGTCTAATTAATCTGTCGGAAACCCTGGCACTCGGATGAGCCAGATTATGTACAGTATCAAAAACTGTCCTTCGCAACGTCGCGGGAATGTATGGGCGGATCGTCTCACCAGATATTTCATAAAATATTGGTATATTGTCCGAACCGAACAGTAGTATCTTTAATTTGATCGAGACATCGGCGGATTGGCATAATTGCTTTAGTTGCTCATCCGTTTTCTGATGTTCGGAGATTTCTTTCAAATTGAGTTCAACGGGCAGGCGGAGTGCGTCGACACGTGGCAATCCGTCGGCTACGACGTTGTCCGCCCCCGGAATGTAGTAAATGTTCGTAGTGAACTGCGCGATGAACGAGAGCTCGCGGATTTGGCGCGGAGAAGCCTTCTCGAGCTTCTGTCGAAACGCGTAAATAAGCGGCTTGTGGTAGGTCAGGATTGAGAATTCCTGGCCTTCCACATAATGCCGGAAGTACTTAACCCCTTCCCGTACTTTAGCGAGTCAGACTCGCGATGAAGATTTTTGCCCAAACATGAATATCGCGAGTCAGACTCGCGAACAGATACTTGGGCCAAACATAAATATCGCGAGTCTGAGTCGCGAACAGATACTTGGGCCAAGCGTAAACATAACAAGCAGAGCTCGCGGACTGATTTTTTGCCCGTTACGCTCGTGAATGAATGTTAGTTCCTCTCAGTACCTCAGAACAGTTAGTCACGATTCTTATCGTTGCTGTTACGAAGCAGTTCAATTATTAAAAGTTAAGAAACCCCTTCAAAATGCAAGGTACAAAAGTGTTTAGTGAAGGCCGTGATAACGAATCTTCTGATAGTGACGTGTTGATGCCAGTTGCAAAGCGAATAAGGCATATGATTATAGATGATAGTAGTGAAGAGGAAGGTACGACAGAACAACCATGGATTTGGCGAAAAGTAGAAAACACACCAATAGTTTGGAAGTATTCTGAACATCGTGGAATAAAGGCGTCTGTCTTAAATAATTTAAGCGACAATCCAACAATACTAGACCTATTCTTTATTACATTTTATAAGAAGTTTTGGGAAAGCCTGGTTACGGAAACAAATCGCTTCGCAGATCAAACAATACACGACGAGCGAAAAAAACGATGTGTAGACGACACTTGGTATCCTGTCACTTTAGACGAAATCAAGGCCTATTTTGCACTATGTATTTTGATGGATCAAGTAAAAAAATCAAGTATTCAACTTTACTGGACTAAAAGAGCTGTATTAGGAACGCCAATATTTAGAGAAACGATGCCATTTAAGAGATTTCGTCAAATTTCGAGATTTTTACATTTCTCCGATAATGAAACTGGTGATAGTAAAGACCGACTTCGCAAGATAAGGCCGGTCATTGATTTTTGGAATCAAAAATTTAAAGAAATTTACACAGCCAATGAATATGTTAGCATAGATGAATCCTTGATGAAATATAAAGGGCGTTTAGGGTACAAACAATTCAATCCGTCAAAAAGAGCTCGGTTTGGAATAAAAATTAACAAATTGTGCGAGGCAACTACCGGTTTCTGCCATGAATTTAAAATATATACCGGGCAGGACAGAACTAATCGACACGAGAGTGCGTCGGAGAATGTTGTTATCGAGTTGTCAAAATCTATAATAAATAAAGGGTACACTTTATTCCTGGATAACGTACTCTTCGCCCAACCTGTTTCTAAAATTACACCGTCAAAAGACAAACGTTATCGGGACGGTACGAAAGAACAGAAAAAATATGCCACAAGACATGCAAAAACATATTTTGAAGAAAGGAGAATTCGTGTGGAGATGTTGCAATAATTTGATAGCTTTGCGATGGAAGGACAAGCGCGACGTTTATATGCTCTCCACAAAACACAAAACAGTAGAGATGGTCGAGCAATCAAACAAACAGTTACAGAAAGTAATGAAGCCGAAATGTATCATAGAATATAATAAGGGTATGGATGCAGTTGACCATCAAGATCAAATGTTAGCCTGTTTCCCAATAATGAGAAAAGTCATGAAAGGATATAGAAAACTTTTCTTTTACATATCAGATATGGCTCTGTTCAATACCTATATTATGCAGAAAACAATTTACAGTCGAAATCGGCAGACTTATGTTAATTACCGTGTAGATATAGCAGAGGCAATTTTGAAAATTGTTAAATTACCGGACTACAAAATGCGTGGAAAACCATCAGCTGAAACGCCCCTTCGACTCCAAACCCAATATTGGGCTCATTTCCCCAAACGTATAGATCCGACACCTCGAAATAAGCATCCAACAAGAATGTGCAAAGTCTGTTATAAACGTAAAATACGAAGCGCAACGAAGTGGGAATGCTCGAAATGCCAAGTGGCTTTACATCTGCCGGAATGTTTTATTTTTTTTAGATATTTAGTTTTCTGATTAAATTTTTTTTTAATAATATGCTATTTTCTTTTAGGCGCAGTGTGTATTATATTTGAGAGCACCAAACTACATTCGAAAACTGCTATACATTTTCTACAATAACATATAAACAGCTATTATATACTACATTATTATATACAAAATATAATAAATTTATAATAAATTTATATATCACAGGTATTGCGGGCATCTACATTTCGGATCGTATTGCGACTATTTACAAACATCAGTCTGATCTGTTTAGCGCGCGTTGATGCGGATCGCTCGGGCCCGAGTTTCGTCAAGCTAAATGGCACGAGAAGGGGTTAATAGCCTCGAATACCGCCGTCAGCTCGCGATCATACGCGCTGTATTTTACCTGTGCGAGTGATAACTTGCGCGAGAAGAATGCCAGGGGTTCCCACAGTGATTTTAAACCCCGCTGTTCAAGGACCGCCCCCATTTTGAGATCGGACGCGTCAGTGACAATGCATAAGTCCGCACCCGAACGAGGGTGAGCCAGGAGAGCCGCTTTGACCAGCGCTTCTCTGGTTCTGACGGAGGCATCAATAGCCTCTTTGGTCCACTTGATCTCGCGTGCATCGTGCTTTTTCGAGTCGCGGATGAACTCGTTAAGCGGCGCTTGCAAACGTGCCGCATGAGGTATGTTCCGCCGGTAGAAATTTACCATGCCCAAGAAATGGCGGAGGTCAATGACCCTCTTGGGCCGCTGGAACTGCGATATGGCTTTGGCGGCTGATTCCAGGAGACGAATGCCCTGCGGACTGACAAGATAACCTAGGAATTCTATTTCCTTAACCGCGAAAACACATTTCGTGAGGTTCACCCTTAAATGGTGTTCCTGCAGGCGTCTCAAAACAATATTTATGTGACGCATGTGTTCCTGTTCCGACTCCGACGCAATTAAAATATCATCGATATACACGAATACGAAATCCAGATCGCCCAGGATCCTATTAAGGAAGCGTTGGAAAGTCTGGCTAGCGTTCTTCAGACCGAATGCCATGAAGAGGAACTCAAAAAGCCCAAAGGGTGTTATTCCGTCTTCCCGCTTAAATTAGTCGAGAAATCGTGTAGATAGGGAGTCGGATACTTGTCCGGAATCGTCTGCTTGTTCAGTCCCCCGTAATCTCCGCACACGCGCCAAGTGCCGTCCTTCTTCAAGGCCATATGGATGGGACTAGCCCATGGGCTTGAGGAAGGGCGGCAAATTCCGGCCGCGATTAACGCTTCAAACTCCTTCTTCGCCGCGCGGAGTTTGTCCGGATTGAGTCGTCGAGACCTCTCTGATACAGGAGGACCGGTCGTCAGGATGTGGTGCAACACATCCACTGACTTGGAGGGCGGCATCATAGCGATGCCAAACACCTCCGGGAAATCCGCGAGTATATGCTTCACGCGCGGATCCGGAACAATGGAGCTTACAGTGCTATATACTACTGATTTCGCCGTCGTCACGGCATAGAGGCTGGTCATCGAGTCGACCAGTCGGCCTCTACGAAGATCCACCAACAAACCGTAGTGTTCGAGGAGATCCGCTCCAGTAATCGCGTAGGGCACTGCCGCGATGCAAAAGTTCCAGGTTATAGCGCGGCGCAATCCTAAATCGAGGGTCCGAAACGATTCACCAAACGTGTCTATAGTCGTACCGTTGGCCGCATATAGACGGAAACCGGTTGGCTTGCCATGGATTCGAAAATTGGCAGGGACCACGGACAGTTCGGCACCCGTATAGATAAGAAACTGCTGGCCCGTAACGCGGTCGCGTACATGTAATCTGGACGTCTTGCGCCTCCCTTCGAAGCCCGTCCCAGCAATGGAAGGTTTATTTAGTTTCCCGTGGTGAACTCGTTGTACTTAGCGCACCACGGCTTGCAGGAGTGGGGCGACTGGGGAAATTTCGCATGCGCATGGCATAATTTACGCGCCGGACTCTTATGTGGGGAATGGCCGCGTGATCCCGACGACCTCGACCGACGCCTATGTGAAACCCCGCTCTTGGCCACCTTTTTGCCCACAAGGATGATCAGGCGGTCCAGCTCTTTATGTCCTTGACATAACCTTGACATAACCTCCATCGCCGTTGATCTTGGCGCAGGTTCCGCGGCGGTAGAGTGGCCCCCAGGCGCTGGTGCAAGGGCTGCTGCAACGGGAGTTCCTCCAAGCGCCGGCGCACGAGCTACTGAAATGGAAGGGCCCTCAGGGCCGGCGTACTCGTTCAAGCGATCGGCAACCGCCGCGAGCTTATCGGGGTCGGAGATCACCGTGGAAGCTAGGATCGGACGGTGAGCCGGTTGGATAAGTTCCATAAATAGGCTCATTAGTACGCTGTCGTCACACGCACCGTTATTTAAGTTCTTTAGTCTCGCAAGGGTAAGTGAGGGTCTACCGTCCGTAAGCACTTGAACCTTCAGCAAGAGGCATAGGTTAGTCTCAGGGGACTGGCCATACATCGCTATTATACGTTCCTTAATCAGCGTATATACATTTGGTAGACGCGGCACATTCAAGCATAAGTCTCTCACCGTGGCCGCGATTTCGTAGTCGAGCTCCCTCGCGATAAAGTCCGCCATGGTAGATTCCGCAGTAATATGCGACGTACGGAATGTGGACTCGACCACCGCGAACCACAAGGTCGGGTCCTCACGATAAAACGCGGGGATTTTGGGAGAGCGGTAGCTCTCGATTTTGTCCAATGCCGCGGCGCCCGCGCCCTCGTCGGCTGCTATGCTGTCCCTCTCCCACGCGCACATCAAGATGGCCGCCGCACCGCGCAAAAGTGCTGAATCACGGCACTATATTCGACACGCGCATTTCCGGGGTCTCGGTGAGTTCCGAGAGCTTCGGACGGTAAAATTACTGGCGATACCACGCCGAATATGCACCGGTGGCGGAGATTCCGTCCGCCACTGCGTATCACCCGGTCTTCCGGGCCACAGGAAATTCTGCGGTCCCCGGACGGTATGATTACGGGCGGACCGTGTCGAGAAGGCGCTGGTGACGGTGGCTTCGCGCTTTAGCTCAGCAGGGAGCAGGCCGTCACGGAATTGTGCCGGGAACCTCCGGAGCCAGCGTCGACTTCCACGTGGTCGAAGCTATAGGTGGTTTTCCGGCTGGAAATCGATGATAAGGCGCTGGTGACGATGGCTTCACGCAGTCCCTTCCAGTTGCACAATTGGCCGGCGGCAGTAGGCTTCTACCTTGTTCACGTCGATGCACACGGAAAAACGGGTTCTTAATCGAACGTTGGGGTCACCAATGTAGGGTCCAGTGTGAAATTAAATACTCCAGGTTCCCTACTATACGTGTGCACACTTCGAGGTTCAGAGGTGGAGAGCCACGAGGTGGAAAATGTGCTCCTCGTGATGGAGGAGCTTACTATATTAACCAGTAGCAAAAATGATTAAAGATTATAATTAAAGACATTATTTTATGTCGGATAATATCACTTTAATTAGTATATACTTTCATATATTTTATCATTAAATTAAGAATATGGTTACTTTTGTTTCAATCAAAACAACTACCGTGAGAATTGTTTCTAGATCAAGATTTTTGTATTATTCTGCCTCCGTTGCTCTCTCTCTCTCTCTCTTTCAATGATTCGAGGAGCTTGCCAGAGACAAATATTATCTGAAGCAGAACTACATACTATAGGAGACGATAAAGGTTATTCCAACGGCGAGGGAGAAAGAGTACTGAGAAATTTCTTTGAAATTCTTTTTAATCTCTTTGAAGTAGATTTGGATCTGAAAGTCTACCAAATGCTCAAAGAGAAGAACGAAACAAACCTGATTGCTGTAACAATGAAGTTTTTGCATAATAAGCTTAAGAAATTAATCAAAAAGATTTCCAAATATGATGATTTGTGTTGGGACAAAAGGTTGGACAGAAGAGCAGGTTGCAAGACCGAGATTGCAGAATCTAAAGCCTACGTCAATGTTAGAAAAATAATATACACTTCGAAAGTTTGATTTCTAAGGAGTTCCTGTGCTTAGAGGCAAATTGAAAGGTCGAACCTAGAAGCTATACGAAAAGACTCAAAAACTTATATGCGGAACCTATACATAAACAAGTATATCGCTCAGCAACGTTTACTGCAACAATTGTAGATATTTTCGTAAACCAACAAATAGTCTCACTGTTTATTTCGGAATTGTATCGCGAGTTCCTGAATCCAGTCAAATTAGAAGAATTTTTATACTCTTACAAATTTTCATAGATTTTACAAGATTGCAAATTTTCATTGTACAACTATCATAGGAGAAACATTATATGAAAACATTGAGAAATGCTAATAAAAAGGATATAATTAACAAGTTGACATATGGTGGATTAACGCGTAAAGATAAAGAAAAGCCTTGTTAGCTGACGAAAAAGACAAAAGAAGGGAAAGATATTGCCGTTATTACGAAACTCTCGTTATGAGAGTTTCCATCCACAGCAGCAAACCTTACCTGGATACTGAAATTACTATAGCTGAAGAAGAAAAAAGTGACAAAATAGTAAATCTAAATATTGTTTGGGTGCGTCGTATTCACACCCGATATTGCCACTCCGCGATATTGATTATCCTTCGGGTTGTAAAGCCGAGTCCGCTGCGCGACGGAGTGGAGCAATATTTTTGTCCGTATGATTAGAAAGGGACAAATATTTGGTTTAGAATGTGTCACTAAACAAGAATGATCACGATTGAGGTTGTGAACTGAAACTGACGACTGCTTGAAGACTAAGGTGATGCTGACTATCGAGTGAAGACTGGCCTTTGCCTCGGGTTTGAGCTTATATACTGGTTCGTGGATCGAATACTGGAAATTGAGTGGACATTGATGCTATGGAAGGGGATGCGGAGATGACGTAGCACGCAGTACCGCAGGTAGCAAAAACCCTGGACGGCGACCGAAGCGATGCGTACTAGCCCGTCATAAAAAATGCTGCCTATGAAGGCGTACCTTGTTTAAAGGGTGTAAATGGTTTCATTGCCGGAAAGAAAGTTATGGCATCTACGACCTTAGAAACCTAACGGACGCTACCTTTTGTCAATGGCACGTCGCTTGTTGACGGACGGGCAACTCGCCTCGTTGACCAGGACGCTCTAATGGCGGCAGCCCACGTCGTGGCCTGGCCGGCAACACCGGCCGGGCCAGTCGACGGGACAAGGGATGCCCATTGGTTCCGGGGCGCAATGACGTCGATTTGCGACATCGCCGTGCCCCGGGCCAGGGTGTACTGGTGGTCGCGCGGATAGCTGGCTATCCAACTGTATGGGCGATACAGGGAGAAGGTGGTCGCCCTGCAGCTGGCCATCAGGCAGGCGAAGAGCCAGGCCTGGCGCGACCTTCTCGGTACCTTAAACCGAGACCCATGGGGGCGCCCATACAAAATGGCGATGGGACGATTACGTCCCTGGGCGCCCCCTGTGACGGAGAGCCTGGATCCGGGGATGCTCGGACGGGTCGTGGACGCGCTATTCCCTGTCAGCGGGGAGGCGTCCCGGCCCGTCCCTCAGCTAGAGGGACATGAGTGGTCCCCGGATCTGGAGGTCGCGCCGGAGGAAATGTCCGGGGTAGTCAAATGGCTCCGGGGCAAGAATACTGCCCCGGGGCCGGACGGTATCCCCGGCCGGGTCTGGTTGCTTGCCATGAGCGTCCTGGGCGAGAGGCTAAGAAGCCTCTACTCCGGGCTTCTGAGGTCCGGGCTGTTCCCGGACCTCTGGAGGAGAAGCCGGATGGTCCTCTTAAGGAAGGATGGGAGGCCTGCGGATTCTCCCTCCGCGTACCGGCCCATTTGTCTCCTGGACGAGGTGGGCAAGATCTTTGAGAAGATCATTGCCGCCCGCCTCGCCAGGCACCTGTCCAGCAATGGCCCCGATCTGGCGGACTGCCAGTTCGGCTTCCGGGAGGGGCGGTCGACGATCGACGCAATCGATCGTCTTAAGTCCCTCTCGGACAATGCCGTGGCACGGGGCGGGGTGTGCTTGGCAGTGTCGATTGACATCGTCAATGCGTTTAACACCCTGCCCTGGTCCGCCATTAGGGAGGCCCTGGTCGAGCATCAGGTGCCTCCCTATCTGAGGCGGGTGATCGGGGCCTACCTGCGGGACAGGTGGGTAGAATACCCGGGCCGGTACGGGATGATTCGGAGGGAGGTGGAATGCGGGGTCCCGCAGGGGTCCGTGCTAGGACCACTCCTGTGGGACCTGGGGTATAACCTGGAGAAGGCCTCCCTGCCCGACGGTGCCACCCTTGTCTGCTATGCAGACGACACGTTGGTGGTCACCGTCGGGGACACCTTCCAGAGGACCATCCGACGAGCGGAGGTTGCGGTGGCAGCCGTCGTCGCGAGGATCCACGATCTGTGGCTGAAGATGGCCCCGGAGAAGGCCGAGGCCGTCTGGTTTTGACGGCCTCGGTCGCGGCCACCGGCCGGATCGTGGATCCGGGTTGAAGAAGCCTGCGTCGAGGTGAAGTCTGAGATCAAGTATCTCGGACTGATCCTCGACAGCCACTGGAGGTTCGGAGCGCATTTCGGCCGCCTCGTCCCCCGAGTTGAGAGGGCGGCGGCTGCGTTAGGCCGCCTGTTGCCCAATCTCGGGGGGCCAGGCGATATGGTGCGCCGCCTATACCTGGGCGTGGTGCGGTCCATGACCTTATACGGCGCCCCGATTTGGGCGCCATCCGTGAGGGCAAACCGGCGCAACACACTGTTGTTGCGCCGGCTTCAGAGGCAGATGGCCCTTCGCCTCATAAGAGGCTACCGCACCACGTCTACCGTGGCGGCGCTTGCTCTGGCGGGAGAAATTCCCTTCGAGCTGCAGGCGGCGATGCGCGCCTATATTTATAGGCGCATATGCATCGCTGGCCGGGCTCGGGGGGACCCGCCGGAGCAGGAGGCGGTCTAGTGCTTCGAGCTCCAGGCCCGGGGACTTGCGCTCGCCAGATGGCATGCGGAGCTTTGTTCCCATGCCGGCGAGCGCGTCCCTGGGGCTCCCCTGCCGCACTTCACCTCGTGGCGGGAGAGGCGGTTTGGCAGGCTCTCCTACCGTGCGACGCAGGTATTCACCGGGCATGGCTGCTTCGGTGTCTACCTGTGTCGCATCGGTCGGGAAACGACGACGGTGTGCCACCACTGTGGCGCGGAGGATGACTCGGCGCAGCATACACTGGAGGTATGCCCCGCCTTTTCAGTGCTGCACCGAGTCCTAAGAAGGGAAGTTGGTCGCGACCTCGCTCTCTCCAGCTTAGTTGGGGCCATGCTGGAGAGCCCGAGAAAATGGGCGGCAGCCATCGCCTTCTGCGAACAGGTAATGTTGCAGAAGGAGGCTGCCGAGCGGGGTCGCCGTGAGCGGGGGGTGCGGCGTGTGCGCCCACGCCTAGAGCCCCCCCCCCCCGAGCAGCTGAGAATAGGCGGGCGGCGGGTGTACCAGATTATGCTGGTTTAATTGCCCGCCGCCCGCCAACCGAAGATGTCCTCCCTATACCGGGAGTGGAGCGACGAACATCGTCGCCCCCGACGGCCGCCGTGCCCAGGGCGGGGGCCCTGGGCACCCTCATTGAAAAGCGGCCGTCGTGACGAGGCGGTGCGGGGGACCGCTCCCCGCACCGCCGAACCAAGATTATTCATGGGGGAGGATAAATCTCCCCCCGGGACGCGGCCGGCCACCGCCATTCCATCCTGGTGGCCGGCCAGGCGAGGGGGAGCCGCGGTTGTGTTCGTTAAGAGTTCCCGTGGCTCCCCCAGTAATCGCCAGCGCCCTAGGCCGACGTGGGGGTTTTAGCGGGTCAAACCTCGCACTACCCCCGTCCCGCTATCCCCGGGCGGGGCGGGGGTGTCTGGTCAGCAGAGAACAAATCTTAGTTGCTGCTCCATGCAATATTTTAGATAAATTTCTTGGTGTACAACCTTTCTTCTCAATTATGAAACGATTCAAATACTTTTTTTTTCGTTTATAAAACAAAAATCATGAAATTCTTTTAAACTATTCGCTGCTGCACTCAATATACCACATAAATCGCACGGCCTAAAACCCACATTGTAAAAATCCTTTGAAAGCTGTGTTTTCTTTCTTTTCTTATTAAAAGAAATATTATGCAGTTGTTTCAAAGTAAAAGAAGCATGAGCTCCTGTTCCACATAGTATAGAGGATAAGTTACTTGGTCTAAAACCTGCGTTGTAGAAGTCCTCTAAAAGCTCTGTTCTTTGTCCTTTGCTATTAAAACAAACGCTGTACAACTCTTGAAAAGCACCTTTAGCCTTGCCTCCTGCTCTACTTAATATGCTAGACAAGTTATGCAACGTAAAGTTACTTCCCTCAACTTCGCCTTCAATAAAATGTTTTAAACGCTGTGTTTGATTTCCTCTTGCATCAAACCAAGAGTCATATAAATCTTTAAAAGCTTTTGCAGCATTAGCTCCTGCTACATTCAAAATACTGGAAATATTAGTTAGATTTGTCTGGGTAGAATGCATCCGCAGCCCTTTGGTTTGTCGAGCGGTGCCAAATTACTTTTATGACACGAGCTGGCTGTGCTGGGTTCAGCAGTCAGCTCTATAAATTATACAGAAGCAAATACGTAAATAGCCACCCGCTGGCCTAGCACGCTGTACTATTACTGTCGTGTGGCACTTTGGGGGTGGCAACACGGCAAGAAAGCCGTTGTAGCGGTTGGCGTGCGGTGCCGAGCACCCGCCACCGCGGTCGCCTAGCAGATCGACCATTCACTACTTTCATATTATTATCGCCGGCGAAATACTTAAAGAAGACATACAACTCCTTGCAGCCGACAGAGAGTTAAGACCGGGTCTTCTGACTCCCCGGTCCAATGAACTTAAACAGCGAGGGCGCGATGGATCTAAGTCCCGGTTCCTTCGCAGCTGTTCACCGCTGATTTTCCATCGACGGTCATAAGTGATATCACACTTCGTACCGTCAGAGCAGGCTACGGCCTCATGAATGCTCTCATTAATAGACACTAGCTGTCCCTATCTACTAGCCTCCCCAGGCCGGAGGCCAGCTCAGGAACCGCCACCCCGCCCCACCCCCGCCCACCATCGTCCATCAGCATGATGGACACAGAGGCGTCGGACTCCGAGGGATACCGGAAGGTGATCAGCCGGAACCGGAAAAGTAAGCGCCGCATACACTCGGACAATGACTCCGATACCCCGCTCGCAGCAGTCCTCCCCCGCAAACCCAACAAGGCAGCGAAAAGATCCGTTGCTCCCTCCCCACCCCCAGTCTTCCCGCCCCAAATCCTGCCCCGTGCAGCGACAACCCGACCAAAGCCGCCCCCGTACCCGACCCCACCGCTAACGACCCACGGCTTAAGTCCGAAAAGGTCACTATGGCCCTTATGCGGTTCCTTATGGTCCAGGATAACGGCCTATACCCAGACGCGTCCCAGTTCATTGCCTCCAAGGTTGCTAAGTTGCAGAGCATACTCGGCGAGTCCCTGCTCCGCTGCAGCAACCTGGAAGGCCAAATAAAAGCCATCAGGTCCGAGAACAGACAGCAGAGAAAAACCCTCGAGTCTGTCACAGAGAACTGTCAAGCCCCGAAAGAACCCTCTCGGCCCACTACTTACGCCGAGAGAGTCGGGGTCCGATCAAAGACGGCCGCTCTCTCGAACCTGAGGCAGAACCCCCCCCCCCCCAGCGCCATCACCATCCTCCCGCAGGACCCTAAGTCCTTTGAGTCTAGCGACAAGACAAAAGAAACGGTCCTCAAGCTGGTCTCCACCGCGGATTGTAAGCTCCAGATTAAGAGCATCAGAAAAATCCAGGGGAACGGCATCCTGGTCGAGTCCCCCAAAGACTCTGACCTCAACACCCTCCCCAACAACGCCCAGCTCAAAGCTGCAGGCCTCATAGTCGGCGCCCCCCTCAAACGTAACCCCAGGATCATCCTTTATGACGTCCCTAAGCTGGAAAGTGACGAGGCCACCCTTCGAGCCATAGTCAGCCAGAATTTAGACGTCCCGGAAAAAGCTCTCTCCCAGCAGATCAAGCTCGTGTTCAAGTCCGGAGACAGGACTAAAGATAAGAGCAACTGGATACTCGAGGTATCCAAGCAGGCCCGCGACTTCCTTATCAAAAAAGAACGCGTATATGTCGGATGGAGTTGTGCCGGGTCAACGACTACATCGCGGCCACCCGGTGTTATAAGTGCCACAGTTTCGGCCACACCACCAAATTCTGTCGCGCCGAGAAAGACATCTGTGGCCACTGCGCCGAGCAGGGCCACTCATTTAAGACCTGCCCCAACAAGCCCAAACCAGCCCGCTGTCACAATTGCCACAAAACCGGCAAACCCTCCACCCACTCGGTCACCGACAGGCAATGCCCAGCCTACGTTGCGGCCATAAATCAGGTACTCTCACGTACGGATTATGGTTTGTAAACCTCACCCCCATCTAAGCCCGTAATTAGGATAGGCCAGGTCAACGCGCAGAACTCCAGATTGGCTCTCGAGGAGTTAAAAGTCTGCGCCTTCGAGGAAGGAATCGACATTCTCGCGATCCAGGAGCCCTACTCCTTCAATAACGCCCTCAGTAGCTTCGGACCGAACTCCCGGATAATCACCGACCGCAAAAGGTTCTCCAGCCTCTCGGTTCCCGACCTTCCCAAGGCGGCGCTTGTAGTCAGAAACCCCTTCCTAACCGTTCTCAAAATAGAAGCGCTGTGCAACACACATTGCATATGCGCAGAAATCACATTTCACGATCTGAAACTCATCGTCGTCAACATGTACTTCCAGTACAGTGACGACATCCAGCCCTTCCTTCACCACCTCGAAACCATCCTACATACCATCCAAAACCGTAACGTCCTGATCCTCGCTGACTGCAACGCCAAATCGCCACTCTGGCATAACCCATCCTCTGACGAGAGAGGCGAAATCATGGAGGACTTCATTGCCCAATCCCGACTAGGGATAGTCAACGAACCCGCCAACACCCCCACTTTCGATAACGCCCACAGTCGATCCAATATCGACCTCACGCTCGCCACACACAGCCTCTTCAGCCACGTCTCTTCGTGGACTGTCCACCCAGACAGGTCAACAAGCGATCACAATCTGATCACTTTCCTGATCTGTGCCCCCAAGCTCACTGCCACCCCCCCCCCCAAATCCCGCTACAACACCAAGAGAGCCAACTGGGAGGAATTCGCTAGAATTATCCCAGCTCTCACGGCGGAATACCCCCCCCCCTCCCAAACGACCACTATGCAGTTGACCCCGATATCCTTAGCGCGGACGTCCATCAAATAATCTCTTCAGCCTCCAATTCCGCGATCCCAAAGAAGACCAGATTCCCGAGATCAATCCCGTGGTGGACTCCCCAGTTCACAACCCTCAGATCCGAAGTCCGCCACACGAAAAGAATCTACCAAACAGAACCCAACTCCGCTCGTAAAGAAATCCTGAAGGCCCAGTACAGGCAACTCAGGAACAGGTACACCGCCACCATCCGCAAATCCAAACTCCAAAGCTGGAGAGATTTCGTAACGGAACAGGGCAATGCCAACCCTTGGGGCATCCCATATAAAACGGTCACGGGCAAAGTCCGCGCCGAGGACTTCCCGGTCTCCATCTCCACCGAAAACGGCCAAACCACCTCCTGGGAGGAATCGAGTAGGGCTCTCCTCCACGCTCTGATGCCCGATGACACCCCTCAGACGGACTCCGCCTTCCACGCGGAAGTCCGCCAACTCGCGAACACCACCCCCGACACCCCCAACGCCCCCTTCTTCGAGATGGAGGAGGTATCAAGCGCTATCAAACGCATCAAAAATAATAAAGCCCCCGGCCAGGACCCGATGGAGGCAGTCACCCTCAAGCGTGCCTGGCGCCACCTCCATCGGGAAATCACTCTTTTGTTCAACAGCTGTCTCGCCCATGGCAAATTCCCCAGCATCTGGAAGACAGGAGTCGTAAAGGACCTTCTAAAGAGCACCGAGAAGCCCAGAACTGACCCAAAATCGTACCAGGCCAGAATAGTAGCGCGTGGATTTTCGCAGTGTTACGGGGTCGACTTTAACGAAACTTTCGCTCCGGTTGCACGTTTACAATCAATTAGAATTGTGGCTGCTCTTGCAGCTGAATATAATATGAAAATCCATCAAATAGATGTGACGTCAGCCTACTTGAACGGCAAACTAGAAGAAGAAATTCTTATAGAAGTTCCCCGTTGCGTCGATAAGGCCCTAGATATTTTAGCCAAAACCGAGAGTGGCGATTATAGTATAAAAACGAAAGCTATCGAAATGAAGCGAAATTTAAGAAATGGAGCTAAGGTTTGCCTATTGCGAAAAGCTTTATACGGTTTAAAACAAGCTGGTCGTAGCTGGCATTGTCGCTTGGATGAGGAGTTGAGAGCATTCGGGTTAATTCCGAGCGGGGCTGATCCGTGTTTGTATTATCAGGGGCGATAACCCCCTCATCCTTCTCATCGACGACTACATGGACCTAGAGACAACGAACGATGGATATTCAAGATACAACCCGTTATTAGGAAAATGGTAAGCATCTTCTGTCTCGTCAGAGATCTCGCCGATATTCGATCCAGTACGAAAAAGGACAAGGATAGAAGAAACGTCCTTGTTTCAAACAGAAGATAATCTACGCATCCCAACTCCCGAAGCTCAAGAAGCACCGTCACAACCTGAAATCCCTGTCGAACAATTATCGACGAACGATATAATAAATTCTAGTCCTAAAAATTATGGTGAAATGTTAAATAGAAAACGACGACAAAATTCAAATTTGCAAATTAAAGAAGTTTATGAACCATTAGATTTAATTTAACTTATGAAAGAGTCTAAAATAGGAAAATTTTGTAGCCAATATAGTGGTCCACACAAAGTTGTAGAAATCTTGCCGAATAGAAATACTAATTGGAGGTAATCTATGTATAGTACACACTAACAAATTGAAAATTGCACATGTAAGATCTAAATTTAATTAACAAATAATGGTACAATTAACAATAATGTCACATATGTATTACGTATCAACGAATGTTCATTAGACTTTAAAATTCCAGTACCAAGACAAGGTAAATTCTCAGAAATTTCTTGGAATTCAACGAACCAATGGATGATGTCATTCTACCAAATCACGACGAACCTCGCTGAAGCCTACCACAATCAAAGCCGTTATCTGTATCCGATGAGACGACTCGACAACTTCCGTGATGGTAGCAGATAGTTGTTGAGTGTCATGAAAACATCAGAACCACATTTCGAAACGTACCAGTAGAAAAGAGCATCCTATATAGCAACGATAAAAATAGCATCTATAGAATACGATATAATAGAGAAGTAAAATTCGCCCCAGGAGTTCATTCGCATTAACTTGATTAATTATATCAAAGATAATTTATTATTTTTGATTATAGAGAAATAAGATTTTTGAATATTCTAACTATTTAAATTACTGTCCTAAATAAAATATAATGTTTTAAATCATCTATGAGGTTCACAAAATCCGAAAATGTCAAAATTACTTAAAAAATATTGTCATTCCGAAACTAGTCTCGAACGCATTTCCGAAACTCGATCAAGCCCAAATTATGCAAATAACTTCATTTCACATAGAAACAATGTTAGCGAGAAGGATTTTTTGAAATTGGAATGTTACGACCCAAAATATTGCGAGAAATCTATTGCACTGTTATGTAAACAATAAACATTTACCATTTCTGTCTTTTTTAAAAACGTTTACAAAACCTCCAATAAGAATGAAAAATTACTTTCCTGACCGAGTCTTTTCCATACTTCAACCTAAACCAATGCAGTGTCTCACAATCAGTGATAGTACCAAATTGCAGGTTCGAAATACACAGCGTTCGTATTCAAGCACATAATATACAACGCGATTTCATTTCACAAGAATAACTGCGATAAATACTGTCCGATATAAATCACAGACCTGTTTAAACCAATAACACTACTATGAAAAACCTCAGAAATAAGTTTATTAATTGCATTAACTCTGTAATACTATAAATGCTTGAGTTTGCTCGAAAAGATTCGACATACCTACTTTTTAACTTTGCAGCTTACTTAATAGACAACAACAAGGTTATATCCTCGCAAAATTTGTTACAACTAGAAAATCTGCATTATCAATTTCATCGAATGAATGTTCCAAATTGATCATATAAACATGGATTTTTATAAATCTAGAGTATTTGATTTAATCGTGTCAGAATCGGAAGCAGACAGTAAATTGATCAACGTACTCAAGAAATCAATATCTCTAGTGGCAGTAGGATTTGAATGTAGAAATAAGTAGCAAGGCAATCAATCCTCTGAACCTGTATTGCTTGTTATCCAAATATGGTTGCAAGTTTTTAACTAATGGAAAGCAACAGCAAATAATGACGTGTAAATAAAAATTACCGATTCAGATTTCAAGTTTGCTTCTACATGACTTTAAGTGCCATTACTGCACAATTTGATTCATAGATAATGTACACGACTTCGCACAATCACTTCCGATCCTGTTCACCCCGAGAAGTAAATGTTTCAGACTGTTAACCAAATCCAGGAAAGTTCGGTATATCAAATCTGAAATCCTTGCTCCAAAAGTACATCGAAATTCAGATCAATGTAGTCTTCCTTTTCTTGTTGATTACTTCCGCAATCGCGCCATACAAAGTCTCAAGCAGAAGAACCAGTCTTCGAGATATCTGCTGAACACTGCCGTGAATCTTGGCATGAAAACTGCATCACTCAATCTCCATATTGATCCAATCGGTTTTTGCTGACGATTAAAGCCGTAAATCTTCAAGCAAACAAATTCCTGCTTTCTATATTTCCACTTGAATGTTTAGTAGGAATCGTGCAATCTTGGTATTTTTCACTATGTGATTAATATTTGTTGCCGGTTTATTGAGAATGTATCCACTGCAGGTTACATTTCTGGTTATGTATATCACACTATTTGAAATTTTGGAACCAAATTTCGAAATACTTTGGAAATTGAGGTTGATAGTTGTGACCATGCTTTGTGAAAATGTCTATATTTACCTATAATTAATATCGAAAGATATGAGATAATTAATAGCCCAGCCATAGTTGTCTTCGACTACTGAAACCAAGCTGCAGTAGTATCATTAATGCATTTCGAATAATTTTGTTTCGATGAATAACATAAGAGTGGGTGTTGTACTGCTTTTCTTCCTCCATATATTATAACCATTACAGAAACACATTTAGTTATTTCGGGCGCGTAGAGTACAAGAAATGTCCTGCAAACTACCAAGAATTCACAGCTCTGCAGTAATAAAAAATGGAGTATTCTCAATCTGAATGTTCCATTTAATGCAACTCTTCATTTGTGGTGAAATTAGATGTTGGCGATTCCGTTGCTGATTCCGAATATTGGAAATTTGTCAAGCAACAACCCGACCCAACTATAAATTTTCCAATACAGATCCAGTGCACTGAAGAAAATAGCCCCGTGTGTCTAAAATCAAATCGATCAATTTTAAATCGCCAGTCGATTACCTCCTCTTTACTGGTATCACTTGGATCGATGCATAAGAATTCTAGCGCGACCATTATTTATTTTCCGTCGTTTCCCATACAACGTTGTTCGTTAGGACATTGCCCTCGTGCACTGTAACGAACATTCAGTGCTGCTTAGTTTTCAATATTCACAACGAAATAAATAGGCCCTCACACCGCGACCGTGGCTAGTTTTCATTTGTCATCTCAGTTATCAGCTACTGTTACGTAGATACATATAGTTACGCTTGAAATTCTTCTCTGCTCTTGAGCGCGCAATTCACATTACGCTTGTAATACTTTTGCGCTTGCAGCCTAGCTTCGCTACAATCGATTGCGCTTGCAAATTTCGATACAGCTTTATAGCCATAAATTGATCGCTTAATCGTATCATTCATGACCTTCACGACACATCATCACATTTCATCATTCTATTGTATATCATCTATAACCTCCTCTGTACGAATATTATTGGTTAAAACATATTTAGCGTTATTACACCAGCGTTTTTTACCATACAGTCCACTATCCAATTCATCTTTCCAATCCTTCCTCCAATTCATCCTTCCCAACGAAAAGATACATTTGCAACATATTTGGAAATTTGAGAAGAATAACAAACTAGTAATTTTGGAAATTGTCGAACATTTAACTTATTTCTGCACTTTATGAGCCTTCCCGGGTACTACATATTTCCAAAACTTCATCCTCCGGTTACGTAAATACATACAACTGTGAGATGTAGATGGTTCATTCTATTATATAATATTTCACATAAAACATTATGATTCAGATTCTGATAATACTCTACATTGATGTTTAAACCCACGATTTAAAAAAGTGATGAAAAAAGTGATGTCAATTTTGCAGGTTGTCTTCGCTATAGTAAGCATGAAAGTAGTATAATAATACTTTACTATCCACACTTTAATTATGCATGATTCGTACTCAAGCCGCTATATGCACTATTCAAATTTGACGAGGAGATGACTATAAACAGTGCGGGCATGTTCGTCGCAAAAGTCTTCTCGTTAGCTTTAAACTATACGATAGTAGGAGTTATGAATTGTACATTAAACTTAATATAACAATTTGCGTTCAAATTTTTTCGAGCAAACTTATTATCATACAAACAAATACACTATATGTTACCGTGTTCGTTTGAACAGTTCAAACATATATATGTATAATTCTTATAGTTCAATACTGTGCATAGTACAAACAGAATTAAGTCTCATTACGAATTGATAGAATTAAGAATTAACTTTCCTACCTCGAGTATAATGATATAAAAAAATGATCACGTTTTCAGCTGGCATTTATGCATTACTATCCTACAAATGTAAGTTTCATAAATAACGCTAAATATTTATTACTAAAAATAAGATCAAATTAAATAAAACTAATGAAAACAAACACTATGTGGCATTACAACATAGTATAATATAAAGAGTATTTTCCCGAAACTACAGAGATTTAAATTATTATATTATCATTAAAAAGAATTTTCTCAGCTACTTTTGAAGTACACCTATGAGATTTATTATCTGTACAACATTATTGAAAATACCAAAATTATGAAATCCTTTTTCGAAAATCATCGGTTAGTGTGAAGTTGGTTTAGTCAAGTGTATATAAACCAGTGTATTACAAAAGATGAAAAGTAACATTCTCTATTATTCCGAAAATGTCTAGTCATATAAGTCAACATAATAAAAAACATGGAGAATACTTAGGCGTGTTTCGTCCAAATTTTAATAGGAGTTTGTAGACAAATGTTTTATTTTATTTTCTTCTCATAGTTACTCTGGGGTTTTAATAATGTCAAGTAGAAAGTTGATTGAAGTCATAGAAAATGTTCACTGGAAGTGTGACATACGAAGAACATTCCCGGCATATTTTTCATAGCTTATCTTCCACATACTTTAAATTCGCTCAAGAATAATTATTCTGCCACAGGAAAAAAACGTCGAACATAACGTCGAAAACGTGGGAATTTAAGACAGCGTTAAATTCATTTAAGTCATCCACAACCCACACTCTCAATGAGAGCCAAACGTCCAAATAGCGAAATAACCAAATCGACGACCCAAGCATCTTTTGCAAACGCAATTCAATAGATGAAACTGTGATAACAGCGAAGCCAAGATTAGAAGAAACAATGATGCAAACTCCACTCATCTACAATCTCCCAGGAGCCTCATCTACGCCATTACATCTACCAATAATCTCACTTGCCAAGATCAGTGAACCAAGTATAACTTAGTCTATACCTGATTACGAATCTAAATCCCAGGAGAACAGCAGTTCAACTGATGGAGACGAACCAGATATTAGCCCAGTTTTGCCACAACCTACGAACACGGATAACATTGTCACACCAGTAGATGAAATTCGATGAAAATTAATAGAAGAAGCTCGCAGTAGATTAATCGCAGGTCACAAGGGTGTAACGGAAACCTTAAATCAATTAACCCTTTCGGTACTACCGCCGCCTATTGGCGGCATCCACGGAAAGTTATGTGGGCACTTTATGTGGGCACCGTTAACAGCACCAACGGAAAGTTATGTGGGTATGATTACTCTCTATAGTACACATTACTTTACTATTCTGTGTTTAAAATTCCCGGCTGTTCTAATCGTTCCATTATAATATATAATTAGTAACAGTCAACAGCGTGCCTTAATTATATATGTTTTATAATATATAGATAAGCTACGAAAAACAAATTGGAATGTTTGCTTATATCGTTAATTTTTTTAATGTATAACTTACAATTTGAATTTAGTTCCCTTCAGGATGAGTGTAAAACGCTTGAAAGGAGAACAATGGATAAAGGAAATCATTGATTCCAAAAGAGATTCTGATGAAGAAAATCAATATAATTTAGCATTTCGCAAAAGGAGGAACAATCGAGCACGTGTACTTGGCACCTCGGTATCTGAAGAAGCAGTAGAGCCTGAAGTACGAATTGATACTCCTTCTAGCATCAAATGGACATCAAAGAAGCTTAGTCCAAAAATTCATGATTTTACGCCACATCATTCGGGAGTAGTAGGGAACAATTTAAATCGTTCGTCGAGAATTTTGGACTACTTCAGACTGCTTTTTTCTAAAGATTTAGTTAAATTGATTGTGCAAAAAACAAACTATTACCGGTGTCGACAGCTCAAAAGAGATCACTTGAACGCTTCAGAAGGGATGGAAGTGGATGAATTATATTGTTTTATTGCTGCGTCGTTATTAATGACGCGAACCAAAAAGCTATCCTTAAATGAAAATTGGTCTAAAGATGAGTTTCTCCGAAGCGATATTTTCAGTAAAATTATGAGTAGAGATCGCTACTTTTCATTATTGAAAATGTTGCATTTTACGGACATAGTCGGCCACACTGCCGATCGTTTACACAAAATAAATGAAGTAGTGGAAATGCTACGAACATCTTTTTATCAATGCATTTCAGCCATACCAGCGGTTATGTATAGACGAAAGTCTACTCCTCTACAAAGGCCGTCTCTCGTTTAAGCAATATATTACCTCGAAGAGGAGTAGGTTTGGCATAAAATCATTCCTACTTTGTGACTGCAAGACGGGTTATATCCAAGATATAATCATTTATTGTGGGGCTAGTGCTACTGTAGCTACCGAATATCAATATATTGGAAAGCCAGGGAACATTGTAATGTCGCTTTTGCAACCTTTTCAAAACAAAGGCCATTGGGTTGGCAACTAAGACTATTGGGTTGGCAACTAAGTAATTGCGGATTTCACTCATAAATGGCTTCAGTTGAATTTTTAGGTTTGCAGACGTAGTACAAATGTAAAACACATATTGTTATTTGATAGTTGGCAATTCAGCTGTCAATCAGTAAAAAAAGTTTTTTGATCGGTTGCGTAGTTTTCGTTTGGCGTTCGTTGAAAAATGGAAAATGAAAAGGAACATTTTCGTCATATTTTGCTTTTTTATTTCCGCAAAGGAAAAACCGCATCGCAAGCTCATAAAAAGTTATGTGCTGTTTATGGTGACGAAGCCTTAAAAGAACGGCAGTGTCAAAATTGGTTTGCCAAATTTCGTTCTGGTGATTTTTCACTCAAAGATGAAAAGCGCTCTGGTCGTCCAGTTGAAGTTGATGACGCCCTAATCAAAGCAATAATCGATTCGGATCGTCACAGTACAACACGTGAGATTGCAGAGAAGCTTCATGTATCACATACATGCATTGAAAATCACTTAAAACAACTTGGCTATGTTCAAAAACTCGATACATGGGTTCCTCACGAACTGAAAGAAACGCATTTAACGCAACGCATTAACAGCTGCGATTTGCTAAAGAAACGTAATGAAAATGATCCATTTTTAAAACGACTGATAACTGGCGATGAAAAATGGGTTGTTTACAACAATATCAAGCGGAAAAGATCATGGTGCAGGCCAGGTGAACCAACTCAAATAACATCAACAGCTGATATTCATCAAAAGAAGGTTTTGTTATCAGTTTGGTGGGATTATAAAGGAATTGTCTACTTTGAACTCTTACCACCCAACCGAACGATCAATTCTGATATCTACATTGAACAACTAACGAAATTAAACAATGCAGTTGAAGAAAAGCGGCCCGAATTGACAAATCGAAAAAGTATTGTATTCCATCATGACAATGCAAGGCCACACACATCTTTGGCCACTCGGCAAAAATTATTGGAGCTTGGTTGGGATGTTTTGCCACATACACCATATAGTCCTGACCTTGCACCATCTGATTACTTTTTGTTTCGATCTTTACAAAACTCCTTGAATGGTAAAAATTTCAATAATGATGATGATGTCAAATCGTACCTGATTCAGTTTTTTGCTAATACAAACCACAAGTTTTATGAACGTGGGATTATGATGCTGCCTGAAAGATGGCAAAAGGTCATTGATCAAAATGGGCAATACATTACAGAATAAAGTTATTTAGTTCTATGAAAAAATTGTCTTTGATTTTCTAAAAAAAATCCGCAATTACTTAGTTGCCAACCCAATATTTATCTGGATAACTGGTTTTCCAGTCCCATATTGTTCAACCTACCCCACGAAAAAAGTACGAACGCTTGTGGCACTGTGCAAAGAAGACGGAAAGAGATGCTTAAAATAACTGATAAATTGAAAAAAGGAAAGGCAGTGTTCCGCTCATCTGAAAATCTGTTTGCAATGAAATGGTTTGATAGAAAGAAATTTTATATGCTTTTCACTATCCAAACCGCAGAATTTGCAGAAGTACCTAAGAAGTCAAGAAAAAATGGAATTGTTCTAAAGCCCAAATGCGTAATAGATTATAACTCTTCAATGGGTACAATCGATAAATCAGATATGGTGATAATTACTATCGATGCAACTCGCGCAAAAGTTTAAAGTGGTATCGCAAATACTTTTTCCACTTGATCGACATTTGCGCGTGAAACGCATACTGCCTATATAAGCACACCACAAAAAAACAAATCCCAATGGCGAAATTTCACCTTCAGTTGATTAAGGAAATATTAGAAAAATAACACAAGAATCATGAATATCATCGGTGCAGCAAGTCAGGAAGTAATTATCCCACAAGGCTCACAGGGGGACATTTTCCTTCGATATATCAGTCGGGGAAAAAAGATCGAAAACGAAGATGTGTTGTATGTGCGGCTGGTGGTATGAGACGTGAATCCAAGTATCAGAGCGAACAATGTAATGTGGGCTTGCGCGTTTCCCCTTGTTTCGAAAACTATCACACCAAGTTACACTATTAGTTTTGTCGTTGATTATATTTCACTATTAGTTTTATTATTTATTATGTTACACTATTAATTTTGTTATTTATTTTAATTTTGTAATATTGGACCATGTTATTTATATCAATGCCATTTACTTTAATTAATGTACTGTAAAGAAAAAGATATGATTTTAAAACGTTAAGCGCCATGCCTGTTTTGTCTGTCCTTCCGTCTGATCCGCGAGATAAGATACCGTCGAAATCGGTTTTCTGCCGAGGATTGGTTTAGGTTACGACAAAGCAGTATAAACATTTTGGAAATGTTTTTCAAACACGTTAAATTCCGCGTCAGTCACCGATGTCGCGGTCCGAATGAAAAGTTTAGTGTCAATCACGCTCGAGATTTCTATGAATGCCGCAAAATATGTTTTCGCGGTTTACGCTGTCGGACAGTGCAACCACTCTTGCGAAAAACTTCCTCGTTCCACGAATGTATAACCGCGGCCAGGTCCTCCGTACCGAAAGGGTTAAAAGAAAAATATCACTGCCCCGAAATGAGAAAAGATTCACAAGAATTCATTCGTTCACTTATCAGAACAAAACCCGTCAACCCGTGATTATTACGGACACATCTCTGGAACCTTTTGACGAACTTGCCATCGACACATTTGGACTACTACCAAAAACAATCAATGGCAATCGCTACATTTTAACTATGCGAGACAATTTAAAAAAGTATTGGTTAGCAGTTGCTTTATCAGATATTAAAGCCATGATAATAGCTGACGCGTCCGCGAGTCATTTCATTGCAATACGTGAGACACCAAAATCCATTTCGATAGATGAAAACACTAGTTTCTTGGGAAACTAATGCTACATGTTGCCGAGATGGATCGTTAAAAAGGAGCCATATATTGTATTAACAGAACATCTAAAGCAATACATCGAGTCATATGAAGAATGGGACCTCTACTTACCATCATGATTTCATATAAATACCTCCGTCCACGAAGCTACGAATTTCACACCCCACGAATTAATCTTCGGGAATTACGATAAGTGAGCTAATCCGACATAACTTATGGTGGAGTAATACGTCCATGTGTAAAAAGAACCTGAAACAAGTAAATTCGATCCACGCTACATCGGGTCATACAAGATAGTAGATGTCGGATATAAATAATGCAATTTTAAAAACAGATGCGACCGGACACCTAATCGCGAAACATCAGGTTAAATTAAAACACTCCTTCGTCTTCGATAGTTCGTCCGACACAAATTAAAAATTGGAATCACTTTCAGGATGAAGTAAATCCCGCTGATTATCCAGAGGTGCACGAGGATCTCTTAATATGCCAATGTATAAGGAAAATGCAACTCGTGTTTGAAGCTGAAGAATACAAATTGTGTGAAAAATGTTGGTCTCGAGTGGCAGCAGAAGAAAGAGAATTATTTCCTGAAAGCTGCTGGCATACCATCGCAGGAAACCACAGAAGTGAGGCAGATTGTCATTGTGAAGGATATGGTTCTGTAATCCTGGAAACATCAAACGCTAGTCGATGCCGAGAATGCATCGAAGAATACATATTTCGAAATGTAACTGGAGACATTACAGTAATTAAAAAATGGCAAGGCCATTGATGTGGTTACTCAGTGGTAGCATCATGACCGTTGACAGCAACACACGCACATATATACTGCAAATAATTAATTTATACAAGCAGGAGAGTCATCGGATGAGAGCATTAATACTTTTGAAGAAATACTTCAATGTAGCAAGGAAAAAAATGTAGACCTTATATTTCATTGTGGAGATTTATTTCACGATGCGAAACCAACAACTTCTGATGAATTAAAATGTATGGAATTGTTAAATAAATACTATATGGGTCCCAGGTTAGCAAGCTATGATAATATCAATATAAGATGGTATTTGAAGTACGACAAATATTAATGATTGTCTTTTCATCAGAGCAATTAACATCCAATTTTTGAGCGAGCCAGAATTAACATTCCCACACTGTACTTTTGAAACTGTAAATTTTTAGGATCCAAATTTTAATATTGACATGCTAATATTTTCCATTCACGGGAAAAATGACCATCCAAGTAAGAAATATAATATCAATAGTTTAAGTACAGTGATTTTTCAACATTGATTCAGCCATTAGTAATTATAATCAAAATTATAGGTTGTGGAATAAATGGGCCAAATGGACTTGTTGTCTGTGTCTGGTTTCATAAATTATTTTGGAAAATGGACAGCCACCCCTAAAATGATCATTCCTCCACTGATGATAAAAATGGGTAATACCCATGTTGCAATTTTTGGTTTAAGCTGCATGAACGATGATAAATTAATACGGATGTTGAACGATTTTAAGGTGAACTTATGAGATCCATATATGTATTGAGAGGTCTTTCCATTTTTTTTTATTGCACATGATTTTCATTCATAGGTGAAATGCTTTAATTTGTTTGTTTTACATAAAAAACGTGCACCATATCTTAAACGTGGATATACTTCGGAAGCCCACCTTCCCTCTTTTGTTGACTTTGTTGTGTGGGGAGGGGAACAGGAATGTTGTATCACACACGTGTTTAACTCTAAAAGACAATACTACATTTCTCAAACAGGTATATTTTTAGATTTATTTATTAATTATGATGCATGAAAAATAAGAAACTACTGCTTAAGAAACGCACTTACAGATTGTGATTTCTTTATGCGAAGGCGAATCAAAGGCCAAACACATTGTCATACTTAGCGTAAACGGTAATAAGTTTAAGTTGAAGAAATTGAAATTAAAAACCGTTAGACCATTTGTGTTTGACACTCTGGTCCTTAATGATACAAATATAAAAAGTAACAATGATAGATTGCTATCAGAATCAGTTTTTAATATCGTCGACCGACGCATAGAAAATGAATTGATTCCTAGTACCACGGAACAATTGTCAAATCATCCGAAGCAACCGGTCTTGCCATATATTCGATTGAAAGTAATTTACTTGAAAGATAAAGAACGGTTCGATTCGACCAGGTAAGATTCTATTAGTATATTAACGAATACAAGTAATAAATGGAAATAAATAATATGTGTATTTTAGATTGGCACAGAAATATTGTGATAAAGTTGCTAATTCTCACGAATTAATTGTATTCTGTAAAACAAGAAGTTCCGATAAGTACTCCAGGATACGACTGACATTATGAGCTATACTGAGGTAAACAAAAATTGCGATATTCTACAAGGTGCTCGAAGGTAAAATTTGTGTTTGGTTTTTTAATTAGGAGAATTAAGGTTTTGTGGAAACCACATACAAGCAAAACTAAAAGGACACCAGTTTGGTTGAAAATAAAAACCTATGAACAATACTAACAGTGAATGATCTAAATAAAGCATTAGGTAAATTTGTTAACAAAAATAACACTAACACTTTTAATAACCTATAGAGGTCAAGCATATACAATGTAATATTTCAAAATATTGATTTGCCATTATAAGCTCGATTGTATTGTTACAATTAATTCTTTACATATAGTCGTGAAATAAAAGAACTTGTGCTATGTTTGGAAACTACTGAAACAACTGCAGATATTGGAAATATCAGGAAAGAAATTAAAAATTATTGTGATAAGAGAAAGGAGGAAGCACAAAAAGAAAAGACAGAAGTATATGTATACTTGCAAACAAACTCATTTAAAAATGATAATATACTATCAGATTTGACAGATTGGATAATCGCATGCTATTTTATAGATGCAAACATTATTTGCTAATAGACCGGTAAAACCCTTCAATAATGACGAGATAATAGTTATTGTCAGTAGTAGTAACGATGAAGAAGAAGCGGAAAAAACAGATAAAGCTAATGGCAGTGGAGCATGTAACAAAAGCAAAGAAACCGATAAAAATAATGAAAATCATAAAAGTTCTGTTGGTATAACATCTGAGAGGTAATTTACTTCAACTCAAAAACAGACAACAGCGCAGGTACATCATCGAACTCTATTAAACGATTCATAGTTTATATGCATACGAGATCGATTAATATTGTATAAAAAAATAATGCACCGTCAGACACAATAAAATTCGTTTATTAGAAGTATGTTAAAAAGATTAAATATTTAAATTATGGAAAAAATTATAACTTAAATTACATTCCACACACACACAGCTACTGCAGTAACTCGGAATTTTATATTATTTTCACGATTCCCTTAGTTTCGTTAATATCATTTAGTCCAAGTAGACTATAATAAATATACGATCAAACCCTACCAGAAAATCTGACAAATTTAAAACACTGATTGCAATAGATTATGTATTGAGGAACAGTCTTTTCTCTATTCCTGCGAAAAAGAAACATATCAATTATTTTTCTTCCTCATTATTTTGAACCACAATTTTCTACAAAGAAGAAGCTGGCAAAATTCTTTAATATATTAGGAAAGGTCTATGGTTTATTTAGAAATGGTTTCATAAAAAAGAAACGAAATACGTCGAGATACACCATATGCTGTGCAATGCTTCGAAATTCTCGTTTACGATAAGCATAGTTTCAGGACAGTCCTTCCGTCCTTGACAGCAATTGCAGGGAATACTATTTTATGGCACCTTCAAGTGGCTTTCTCGTTTAGGGTCTCCGACGAGAAGAATCAAGCCGTCAGAGGAATGACTTACAGACGACTCGAGACAATAGATACGAACATGTGTACGCTAGAGGCGAGCAGGACAAGGATGGCTCGCAACATCGAGATCCCATTGAATTAGGAAAGGACGAAAGAAATAGTATAAGCTTCTGATAGAATTGTTCGGTACCTACGAATGCGTAGAAACATACGCCGCTTAAGTTATATAATCACTTTTAATGAAAAACAGCGATGTATCATTGACTGTAGTTTTCATAACAGTCTAATAAGATGTTGGATAACCCTTGGATTTGAGGACTGCATTGCATCTGTGTGGCATAAATTCAATTAATCGAACACAAAACTCAGTAGGAATTTCTGACCATATTTTCGTGATTGTTTCCATTAATTTTGCTTTATTGTTAAAAGATCCCATTCCCTTGTGATAAATAACCAATTGTCGGATTTCAAAAGACGTATTTCTTCCTTTTCATCCCATTTTCACAAGTAAAGCGTCTGATATCACCAATAATTTCTGTGGTACCGAGTTCTTACAACGAATTTTTATTTATTTATATACAATATGTGTTAGCGGCGTCGTCAATGTAATACAATATTTTACTCTGGCATCTAAGATGTTGTGTCCGAATATTTTTGCGACGTTAAATTTTGTCACAATCTTGTTTATCGCTTATTATACAAAAGAACATGTGCAATAACTAAACAAAATTTATTTTTCTACTTACTTTAAGAAGTGCTTTATTATATGAGAAAACGATTCAATAATACTGCCATAAACAATAAAAGGGAGCAATAATTTTTCTAATAATATCGTGTCCGAATATTAATGGGAGTCACGTGTATCTATTTAATATAAAGAATGTGAAATAAAACTGTAATAAGAAGTATATACATTCGGGCAAACGATGGAATAAAATGCTCAACAATTACTTTTGCCTATATCTTTATCCGAAATATATTTAAAACATTAAGAACTTAATTTTGAAAAAAATCGAGAAAGAGCAATACTTATGAAAAAAATTAGCCTCATCGGCGCTCGCACAACGCTCAAAAGACTCGTATCTCGCTCGCTCCATCAACCAACGACGTTGTAATCATAACGAAGATTTTGTATATCACGCATATCATAGTTTCATATCTTGAATTTCGTGTTCCTAGTTAAATAATCGTTTCTTTAAATGTAAAACCGTTTAATACTGCATAATATACTTATTAAGTGGACAATATTATACTTAACCAAGTTAAGTATGGAGAAAATGTCGAAAGTTTGGTTTTTATTTTTTATAACATTGTTTCACCCCCACAAAAAATCTGGCAAAGATTGCTGACAACATCAGAGATTGCTGCTTTTGGCAATATCCTCCGATAGAATTAAAATGGCGAAGACAAGATTTGTCATTTCCGAAAAATTTGCAACTTTCCGTTTTGTTTTTACGTTCTCTATTTTTTGTGATCACATTTTACGATCGAAAAATCTGAAAAAATTCTCTAACATGTGGCCTGTTATACAAAATGGACCAAATCTTTTTAAAAATTTTAAAATGCCATCGTTCATCAGTTGGTAAATATGAACAAAACTTTGAATCTGTTTTAAGTAATTATATTTAATTACATATTTTGAGGTTAGCAATCTGTTGTTAAGAAGTTAAAAATTTTTAGGTTAAATCACTGCATACTACGTCGACGTATTTTTCGTCTGCTCTCTAATGCGGCTCGGTTTGCACCGAATGACGTGTTTATGATTAATCGATTAATTTAATCATTTTCCACAGTTATTTTACCTTATTATTAATAAAAATATTAATACAACTTCGACAAACGCAAAAGTAGACAGCAAATAAAGGATGGATATAATTATAATGTAATGCGACACTTTTTTATTTCTTATTTTTTCTTAACGGTAATTGTAAGATTTTTCCCACTGTAATTGTGAGGTTTTTGTGATTAAATTAAGATCAAATACAATATAATTTTTGTAAGATTATATCTTATAAAATTACAAATTTTATAAAAAATATAAATATACTTTTCATATTAATACTTACTTGATTATAATTTATGGTAAAAAATTTGTTTGTTCTTATTTTAATCAAAAAAATCTTACAAACACATTTACGTAAATTTTATTTAAAAATAAACAAAAAGAAGGATGTTTCATCTTTGCATTATGTATTTTGTACCTGTTGTCCCATATTCAAGCCCGGATTAGATTACGATCCATGTGACTCGTTCGACTTTGAATTTTTTCGGCATGTCAAGGGGAGTCCCCAACCCCCCTCAGTAGTAAGTGAAAAACTACCTAGAACTACCATGCACTTATGCAAACAAAAATTACGTGTTCTAAGCAAAATAACCTATGCAAACGTAATAAGTGGTACCACTCAAGAAGGAATTGAACGAATTTTCAAGAAACCAATCACATTTCAAGATAGGCGTATACAATCCTGTATGAGTGGAGAGTATTCACAGCCGCGATAACGTGGGAATGATTGGCCTCTCGAATGTATTTAGAATGTTGATTCAATTACGAATTATTTTAATCACGAGTGTAATTGAAATACAATATAATATATATGTATGTATAATTATTTGTTGTTTGAAAGTTTAAATGAAAGAGAAAACAATTACTTATTAATTATTTGAAATAATAAAATTTGTTTATTAATTACGAATACGATTTCAATTGTTACTTATTAATTATCATTTAATGGTTAAGTATTTATTATTCATGCGGTATACCGTGTCCAATAAATAATAATTACGTCGTAGTTATTAATAATATTTTAATTTATTTATTAAGTACATTGTAATTCGTAATTAATGTAATTGAAATACTTAGTATTTTGTAATTATACTCCTATTTAATTATAAATCACCTTGTATTTTAATTAAATGGCGATCTCAATATCGAATTACATTGTAATTGAATTACTTTGTAATTATAATTCCTTGAGAAATTCAAATGTTCGCCAGATCCTTATCCTTAACCGATAAGGATTTGATGAATTGTCCGCAAAAGACCGCAATTTCTAAAGAGCATTCCATAAATCGCTCAAGTACTTTTCCAACTAAGGAAAATCCACTGTAGGTTGGTTCCTCAACTTTCTCAACTCAACTTCAAAAGCTATACAATTACGCTGTAAAGGTCGTGACGAAGAAAGAGAGTCCCGCACAGCGGTGTGGCGCGTCCACCGCGTGAACGTTATAATTTTGAACATTTCATGTTTTTGTACTGTTAATTTTTTTGGTCTTCCACTCGGTGCAATATTCTTTCTTTTCTATATTTATTTACTAGGGTAAGTGGGTTATTTACTGTGTTTGTTCCGGCCGAATCGCGGACCGCGTGTCAACGCACGTTCGACATTCGATGTACGCCGTCTCGCCGTTTTTGTCGAATAAACGGCGAGGCGGCAAGACAATAACACGATCGACGTGCGTTGGCCCGACCGTCAAACGCTCGCCTCGGCCATTGTAAACACGCGGCGTTTTGCCTTAGGAGGCAATGACCCGGCCTTCGACGCCTGACGATGCTTCTCCTTGAAAATCGGCCAGGTGTCTATATATACTGCCGCAAATTTGATAACGGGGGATTTTTGGTAGACAACGTTATCGCTTATAGACCAGTATTATTCAGCGCCCATGCGCCCATACGAAGCCGTGCTTCCATTTCATAGTCTCAGTGAAGCCGTGCTTCACTTCGTAACAAATTCGTAGCCGTGCTGCAATTTATACGTCGAACGGAGCCGTGCTCCAAGAATTGTAAACGAGGACTGCGGAGTCCAACAAATAAATCGTTGTCGTCTCCTCACGACTTCCGGCGGTTATTTTGTGCCGTGCGCAACAGTGTTCATTAAAGTGTCGTCCTAAGTTTTCGACAAATTAAATGGTTTTCTTAACCCTTATCGCAATTCTTAAAATATTTAAAATATATGTTGATTAGTGGTGTGCGTGAACTCGAAATTTCCCGAAACCCGATGCTTGGAACGGGATGAGAAGATGTGTATCGGGTCGGGACGAGATCGGGACGACAATATTCAAGATTCCTGAAAACATTCGATTTCCTATGCTACCAATTATTACAAAACGACACATCGCCGTACCTAGTACAAAATTGACTAGCGAAAAGATGTTTTCAACAATTGGAAATATCGTTGCAATCGAGAGAACCAAGCTATTACATACTGTCATACGTAGAGAATTTTAAATCAAACTATACATATCTTACTTTTCTGGTTTGTTAAAAAATATAAAATTTTACAAAATAAACTGCAACAATGGAAATCAAAAATTGTTAACTAGGACCGTATTAAAAAAAAGACGCGCTCCCAGTATTTTAAGAAGTCCTAAACATTTTCGGAAAACTCGAAAGTTTCAAGATCCCGTCCTGATCCGTACTCGCACACCTCTAACATTGATGTATATTATATAATATAAATACAAATTTTATGATAACCGAAATATATAAAGAACACAAAATAATTAACAAAATCTAATATAAAAATCAGTTTTCGATCGAATTACTGCGCTCTTAAAAAATGAAAAGTTAATTACTATGTGCCAGTAACTGAGCCTTTTCTAATTACCATGTGCCAATTTCTGATCACTCATCTAGTTACCGTGTGTCGATTTCTGTGCACTGATCTAATTAGATCTAATTTGATGTAATCAGTTCTAGGTAAATACTAAACTTCGAAAATTGTATGAGCTTTAGGTATCATAACTTATTATACATGTTTCAGTACTTGCAATATTATTGTAAAAAAGGAAAGAAAATTACGTGCAGTGTCCATACATTTCACAGACCAAGAAATTAACGTTAAATGCAATACGCAGTTTGTCATAAGGGGGCTCTATAATCACAACGCACACATAAAAAAAGACATGAAAACTTAAAACAAGACGTAAATGTATCTAGGCAGTGGATTATTTATTATTTTTCTGTAATTTTGTCGAGTTTTATAGATAAAATAGTTTATTCTTTTGTTTTGGAAAGCATGTTTTTTGTATCTTTTTCGTCTTTATTTGCAACCTGATTCATAGGGCAAAATGACGTCAAACCATTATTAGAAATTTAAGAAGCTAGTTTCCGCATTTCATAAATCTCAGGATGTTAAACTTTTGATTCGGTTGTGAAAATTACAGGTGAAGGGAACTAGTCAAATAAAATGGTTTTCGTTCTGTGACACTATGTTTCCTGAAGCATTCTGTTATATATCTTGAATATATTAGATCAATTGAGAATAAACATCAGAAATTATCGTAAGATCGGCAGTACCCCAAAGTAGCCATGTTGCAGTAACGAGGACAATCGTTTCCGACTTCAAAATGTCGCGGCCACTTAACATATAAGCGACTTTTTAGTCGACATTTCGAGCTCTACATTTAATTATTATACAATGCACTAAAACACTTGACTGAGCATTCATCGCAGGTAGCTGTTAGGATAGCTGTTAAAGTGATAAGGTACCCTGCGAGTTATTGACCTAAAAATATAAAAATAACTGTCTGTTAAATATGAGTTACCTAGAATCATATGATACAGCAACCATTAACTGCTATTGTAAAAAAATACTTAGTACCTAGAACTGTCGTAATGGGAACGTCAACTTCTGCCAATGAAATTCTTATTCAATGAAGAACGGCTCCATTCCATTCGTAAAGTAATACATTCAAAAATAGCATATCAGTCATCCCTTTCACAATACATACCTTTTTTTTTTTTTTGTTTAACGTGGGGGAAATCTGCTGGTCAGACACCCCCGTCCCGCCCGAAGGGCGGGGCGGGGGTAGTGCGGGTTTCGACCCGCTAAAACCCCCACGGCGGCCTAGGGCGCTGGCGAGTAGCGGGGGAGCCACGGGAACTCTTACAGAACACAACCGCGGCTCCCCCTCGCCTGGCCGGCCACCAGGATGGAACGGCGGTGGCCGGCCGCGTCCCGGGGGGAGATTAATCCTCCCCCCATAAATCATCCTGATTCGGCGGTGCGGGGGACCGCACCCCACACCGCCTCGTCACTCCCACTATGGGGAGGACAGCTTCAGTTGGGGGGGGGTGGCGGGCGGCGGGCAATTAAACCAGTAATCTGGTACACCCGCCGCCCGCCTATTCTCATCTGCTCGGGGAGGGGGGCTCTAGGCGTGGGCGCACACGCCGCACCCCCCGCTCACGGCGACCCCGCTCGGCAGCCTCCTTCTGCAGCATCACCTCTTCGCAGAAGGCGATGGCTGCCGCCCATTTTCTGGGGCTCTCCAGCATGGCCCCAACTAAGCTGGAGAGAGCGAGGTCGCGTCCAACTTCCCGTCTTAGGACTCGGCGCAGCACTGAAAAGGCGGGGCATACCTCCAGTGTATGCTGCGCCGAGTCCTCCTCCGCGCCACAGTGGTGGCACACCGTCGTCGCTTCCCGACCGATGCGACACAGGTACACACCGAAGCAGCCATGCCCGGTGAACACCTGCGTCGCACGGTAGGTGAGCCTGCCAAACCGCCTCTCCCGCCACGAGGTGAAGTGTGGCAGGAGAGCCCCAGGGACGCGCTCGCCGGCATGGGAACAAAGCTCCGCATGCCATCTGGCGAGCGCCAGTCCCCGAGCATGGAGCTCGAAGCACTGGACCGCCTCCTGCTCCGGCGGGTCCCCCCGAGCCCGGCCAGCGATGCATATGCGCCTATAAACATAGGCGCGCATCGCCGCCTGCAGCTCGAAGGGAATTTCTCCCGCCAGAGCAAGCGCCGCCACGGTAGACGTGGTGCGGTAACCCCTTACGAGGCGAAGGGCCATTTGCCTCTGAATCCGGCGCAACAACAATGTGTTGCGCCGGTTTGCCCTCACGGACGGCGCCCAAATCGGGGCGCCGTATAATGCCATGGACCGCACCACGCCTAGGTATAGGCGACGCACCATATCGCCCGGTCCCCCGATATTGGGCAACAGGCGGCCTAACGCGGCCGCCGCCCTCTCAACTCGGGGGACGAGACGGCCGAAATGTGCTCCGAACCTCCAGTGGCTGTCGAGGATCAGTCCGAGATACTTGATCTCGGACTTCACCTCGACGCAGGCTTCTCCAACCCAGATCCACGATCTGGCCCGTGGCCGAGACCAAGGCCGTCCAAACCAGACGGCCTCGGCCTTCTCCGGGTCCACCTTCAGCCCCAGATCGCAGATCCTCGCGACGACGGCTGCCACCGCAACCTCCGCTCGTCGGATGGTCCTCTCGAAGGTGTCCCCGACGGCGACCACTAATGTGTCGTCTGCATAGCAGACGAGAGTGGCACCGTCGGGCAGGGGGGCCTTCAGGACTGCGTTATATCCCAGGTCCCACAGGAGTGGTCCTAACACGGACCCCTGTGGGACCCCGCAGTCCACTTCCCTCCGTATCGTCCCATACCGGCCCGGGTATTCCACCCACCTGCCCCGCAGGTAGGCCCCGATCACCCGCCTCAGATAGGGAGGCACCTGGTGTTCAACCAGGGCCTCCCTAATGGCGGACCAGGGCAGGGTGTTGAACGCATTGACGATGTCGATCGACACCGCCAAGCACACCCCGCCCCGTGCCACGGCATTGTCCGAGAGGGACTTTAGACGGTCGATTGCGTCGACCGTCGATCGCCCCTCCCGGAAGCCGAACTGGCAGTCCGCCAGATCGGGGCCAACGCGGGACAGGTGCCTGGCGAGGCGGGCAGCAATGATCTTTTCAAAGATCTTGCCCACCTCGTCCAGGAGGCAAATGGGCCGGTACGCGGAGGGAGAATCCGCAGGCCTCCCATCCTTCCTTAAGAGGACCATCCGACTTCTCCTCCAGAGGTCCGGGAACACCCCGGACCTCAGGAGCCCGGAGAAGAGGCTTTTGAGCCTCCCGCCCAGGACGCTCATGGCAAGCAACCAGACCCGGCCGGGGATACCGTCCGGCCCCGGGGCAGTATTCTTGCCCCGAAGCCATTTGACTACCCCGGCCATTTCCTCCGGCGCGACCTCCAGATCCGGGGACCACTCATGTCCCTCTAGCTGAGGGACGGGCCGGGACGCCTCCCCGCTGACGGGGAATAGCGCGTCCACGACCCGTCCGAGCATCCCCGGATCCAGGCTTTCCGTCAGAGGGGGCGCCCAGGGACGTAAACGTCCCATCGCCATTTTGTATGGGCGCCCCCACGGATCTCGGTTCAGAGACCCGAGAAAGTCGCGCCAGGCCTGGCTCTTCGCCTGCCTGATGGCCAGCTGCAGGGCGACCACCTTCTCCCTGTATCGCCCATACAGCTGGATAGCCAGCTCCACGTCGGAACGTCGTCGTCGACGGGCGCGGGCGTACTGGCGTCGCGCGCGGACGCACTCTGTGCGTAAATCCGCTATCGCGCGCGACCACCAGTACACCGCCTTCCTCGGGAAGACCCTGGCCCGGGGCATGGCGACGTCGCAAATCGACGTCATTGCGCCCCGGAACCAATGGGCCTCCCTTGTCCCGTCGACTGGCCCGGCCGGTGTTGCCGGCCAGGCCACGACGTGGGCTGCCGCCATCAGAGCGTCCTGGTCGAGGCGCTTCAGCGCCCACCGCGGCTGAGGCGATCCCTCATCAGCGGGGCGACGTCGGGGTGTCGATGGGGCGGCGGAGAGGCCGAGAACAATGTATCTGTGGTCGGATAGCGTCTCGACCTCCTCCGCCACCCTCCACCCCGTAATACGGCGCACGGCCGGGGGCGTTGCCCATGATAGGTCAACGATGGACCCCCCGTTGTACCGCACGCACGTATGGACCGAGCCCGTGTTTAGGAGACGGAGCTCGAGTCCCGCCGCCCAATCAAGCACCTTCCGGCCCCTCGGGTCCGTCCTGGGGGAACCCCAAGCTGAAGACTTGGCGTTGAAGTCCCCCAGGACCAGCACCGGACGTGGCTGGCAGCGGGAGACGCATCTCCCCACCACGTCCAGAAACTGTTCAAACTCCACGAGGGACCACCTCGGAGGTGCGTAGATCGCCACAACCACGGTGCCGCCCCAGTCAACGGACAGGTATCCCCGGCCGCGCTCGATAACGGAGCACGCCGGGGACCCCGGCCGACCTGCCCATATTATAACGGCGGAGCCGTCCAAGTCCCCCATCCAATGTGGATGGTCGGGGACCCGGTACGGCTCCGCCGCTACGGCCAACCCGGCACCCCACTCGGCCAGGAATTGCACAAAAAGGTCTTGTGCCCTGACCGAGTGGTTCAGGTTGGCCTGAATAATAGGGCCAGTAGGCCCCATTACTCCGGCACCTCAATCTCCATCGCCGCCGCGGGAGCGGTGGCGTCTGGGGTTTTATCAGCCCCAACCGCCCCCGCGGGCGCGACGGTGGCATCCTTGGGTGCCGGATCCTTCTTATTAGTGGCTGCCACGGCGGCTGCCGCCTTGGCCGTCGTGGTCCTCCTCCCCCTGCTCCCTCTGCCGCATCTCGCGCTGGCAGGGCACGCCCGGCTGCCGAGGCGGTGGCCGGCCGGCTTGCCAGCACCCGCGCAAAGCGGGCACTTTGGCTGTTCAGTGCAGCCAGCCACCTTGTGGTCCTGACTGCCGCACCCAAAACAGCAGCCGGACCGATCCTCGGCCGCAGTGCACCGCTGCCTCGTGTGGCCTAAGCCAAAGCAGCGGTAGCACTGCAAGGGCCGGGCGCTGAGGGCCTCCACCGTCGCCTGGGTCCAGCCCACCGTCAGTTTGCCGGCGACCGCAACTTTACGTGCGGCCGCGGCAGGGCACTGGACCCAGAGGGTGCCCAAACCAGAGGGGGAAGACCGGATTTCGCCGGTCCTCACATCCCCCCGGTCGCACCCTCCCACACGGGCGACAGCTTCGGCGACCTCCACCGGCGTGGTCGAGTCGACCAGGCCGCGCACCCTAAGGTCGGCCTTTTTAATTGGGCGCGCGACCTTCACGCCGGTCCCTGCCAGCGCGTCAGCCATCTTAGAGGCCAAGGCAGTGGCCTTGGCTGCTCCATCGGCTCCGGGGACCTCCAAAATGATTGCCCCCGTCACCGCTCTCCTGGGCTTCAGCGAGGCGATGCCAATTTCTGCCAGGTCTATTTTGGACCTGGCAGTGGTCATCGCCTCGGCATAACTCATCGCCCCGCCGGCCGGTACCGTTATAGTAACGGCGGCCGTGCGGGGCGGACGCGGCGGCAGGGGAGCCCTTCTGGGGGCAGCCGGTGCCACCCGCCTCGCCGCCCTCTGGGTTATAGCAGCCTTGGCAGCTGCCGCGGGTTTATCCGCGGCAGCCGCCCTTTTGGCCTTCCGGCCAACTACTTTTGACCACACCTCAGTTGGAGGTGTGGTGGAGGGCGGCGCAACAGTGGGGGCGGGCTGCAATTGCGTCGCCTTAGCGACCACAGTCCCTCCCCCACTGCCACCCTTCTTCTTTCCCCCCCTCCTGTCCATCGGCAGGGAGGGGGCGGACGGCACGGGTGCCGCCGATCGCGGGCCTCGCACCCGCGGGACCAGCTCCCTTCTGAACGATGCCAATTTGGCATCGATAAGGGAACCGATCTGTGCCAGCAAGTCGGCTGGCACAGCCGCGGGTGGGGGCGAGGACCCTCCTCGCCCAGGGGACTGGGGCCCCCGTGCGCCGACAACCGGCCGCAACCCCTTGCCACCCCCAGGGGGCAGCGGCGGAGCCATCCCGGCAGCAGCCGGCCCCGCCTCCACCGCTTGACGGAGTCGGGCGACTTCCGCCCGTAACTCCGCCAACTGCTCCCTCAATGTGGCATTTTCGGCCTCCAACAGCCGAGTGGCGCTGGGAGCCGACCGAACTGCCAGCTCCGCAACGCCCACCCGGCTGCTCAGGGCCGCCGTCCGGAGGGACCGCACCGCACTGGCCTTCAGCCCCGTCGCGGCATTGGATATCCTGGCCACATCGCCCAGGCACTCCATTACCGCGGCCGCAACGTCCCGCGTCGGGCGGCCCCGGAAATCCGCAGCGACCTCCACCTCATCAGGGAGTGGGTCGCTCGAACTCGCGGGCCTCGGTCCCGGGGCAACCGGGTCGAAAATGCCCGCTATGAGGCTTTTCTCAGCCTCAGCCTGTCTCCGTTTGGCCTCTTGGAGGCCAACGTATTGCCCGGTCGTCGGTGGCCGGCCCCGTTTCCTCGTGGAGGTGCCCGGGACGCTCTGCGACGAGTGGTGGGAGGAGACGGAGAAGTCCGACTCCTCCCCCCCGTCGCAGTCGCCAAGGCCCTCCGCAGGCCTCTTGGTGCCGCGTGTGGCAGAATGCCTCCGCGACACCGGCTCTACACATCTGTTTAGGCGCACGACTGGCTCGCACGCCTCTCCCTCTCTCTCGTTACCCCCCTCCCCGGTTATTTTTGAAAAAGAATCCATATCTGATCCCACGAGTGTGGTCGGAAAGGAGGTCACCCCGGGTAGAGCCGCCATACCCGGGGAAGGCTAATACGCCCGGGGGGTCGCCAGGTACCCCGGGGTTATCCGCTAAAGATTGGTGCACCCACCAACCATAGCTGGCGCTTACTCCAGCTACGCCCTCTTCACCGCGCAACGCTGCTTGGGGCTAGGGATTTTTTAGAGAGGTTGTCATCCTCGCGGTCCGGCCGGTTAAGGCAAGACCCCCGTTCCTGTAAAACATGACCACAGGTTTACGGTATGTGTCCGACTTTAGTTGGCCCCTCACCTCAAGCCACTCCGGCTAGGTAGAACCTGCCAGGGAATAAAATCCCCGCCGGCACAGCCTTGAGGATCATTGGGGCACGAAGCCCCCCCACCACGACAAGGTAGCGGACACGGGGGGGTCACAATACATACCTGGTTTGTGAGAAATAATATCCACAGCCTGTCTGTAATTTAAATGTCTACAAGCGAAAAATAGTTTATCATGAAACTTATTAGAAACAGGAATGCCTTGCAGCGACACACGGTCGGCGATCAAATATCCATTCGAACTGTCCGCTTTCAGATGTGAGAAATATCTAATATTTAGGTGAGAAATATCTTCCCTGATGTTTATAAGCCTGGAAATGACTTTATTCTTTTACTATTTTCACGTGTACAGAAAACTTCGCTGATGAAAACGTCGCCAGCCGTGTACCGATACGGAATTATAGTCGTCGATTGTCAACAACTATAAAAACAAGTCGAGAGGATTAGCCTAGCTTCCGATGTAGCTGAGTAGAATCCATTCTTCTTTTAGTTTAATAGCGAGGTTAGGACCTCGTCATCCGGTCTGGTAACGGTCAGATGTAGTTCAGAACAACACTTTTCCATCAGCCCGGCCGTCTTACGGCGAGGCCATGTCTGTGGACCGTACTGATCTGTTGGTGTGAGTTTTACGATGTACCCGCGGTGACGTTTGTATAAATGGACCTCAAAGGTCGTTACGTTACCTTTCATTTGGCATCCTTACGGGCATTCTTACACTATTGTTTCAGATGCATCGTAATCGGCTGATATTGGCTAACGAGACCGGCGATACCGATGCTGCAACGAAGCATCCCGGAGGATTGAGAGCTTCCGAAATATTGAACCGAAAGAAACAGAACGTCGCGATCATTCTCCAGCATTCCAGGAACGTGTCCAGGAATAAATAAAAGAAGATCGCGGAGACACCGCAGATATGTATCAGTTTCGATCGTGAATGTACACATGACCATTGTACCATTTTTATATCTTTACATTTTTACATTTTTATTAAATTATTTCGTCATTAAAGTTATACTTCGAATACGCCCATCCCAATCCTACAAATACTCTGGCGGACAAAATGATAAGGAACCTCAATATTTCTGAGGATGAACACCTATTTGTTCATATACATGGAAAATGAATACACGACAAAATATGGTAGCATTTTTGACGTAATACATGAAGAAATTAAATAAATCGTTCGATTCATTTGTTATTTATGCAAAAAAGTGAAATTTTGTGTGGACGAAATGATAAGGTACTTTAAATATGAAACAAAAATGCTTTGACGTTGTCCCCGTTTTGACCGGTGGTCAAGCTGGAAAATAAGGCCAACTCCGGGATTTTACAGGCTCCTAGGCAGACCACCCGACATAATGCACGATATTCGGGAATTCGATTCGTGACGCAGGAAAATTCGTTCGGGTAGAGTGCCAGGCGAGCCCACCTGAGACGCATTCGATCAGCCTATCTTTCGGACATCCGATCCCTTTTACCTGCGCTATCATGTACGCCGTTATAATTGTACATGCATTCGATCACGTACGCCACAATGACAAAAGGTATAAAAGAGTAATAAAACAGTCGTTCATTGGTAATCAAGCATAATACATTTCTTACCTTACTTATTAGCTCTGTATTATTACGCCACGGCTAATATACGTAAATTACTGAATAAAACCGCGCAAGTAACATGCAAATACGAGGCATAATTCGCTGATCACAGCACAATACACGTGTGCCAATAATTAGGCCAGTATCCTCCCCCTCCCCTATATGTACTTCGTTTATGCTAAAGTAGCGACTACCATTTGGGACCAATTGTTTTTTTCCACCTTGTGCCATCCACGTAGACCGAGAATTTTTCTCATCAAGTATACTTAAAACCATTTATTTGTTGATCGCGTCTGCGATTCTGTAATAAAGACTCGACGTGTTTACATGTATTTAATCGTTTATTTAGGTTCAACCATTCCGGCTAACAGTCTCCCATTCTGGGATAGTTCCAGCCCCGAACAGAAATGAATAACACATGGAAGGGATGAAGCTGGGTTATGTTAGAGGAGGAGGAAACACAAATTTTTTGAAAAGATGATTATTTATTGTATAATAAGGATGACGAAGAATTATGACAGAGGAAGAAAATTGTAACTTTGTTTTTAAAAATTCATTATTTAATTATTTATTTTTACTGGGATTATGGCTTGGATTATTTATTTACTGTACAAAGTTTTACTAAAACTTTTATTATAATTTTTATTTTAAAGAAGATATATGTACGTTATGCACGAACGACTGATCGCCCAATTTCAACTAACAGACCGCGACTGAATATCGACCGCGTATATACCTTTTTGATGTGATCCTCTCCACCAATTAAAGACGGTCATTTATCGCGTTTTACATTGTATGCTACCGCTGGTGTGCTCTAACGACACCGGCGATAATGGGTGTGTATCGCGGTGTGTATTTATAAGTTACAGTTTATATTACCGCCTGTGCGCGCTTAAGAAACCGGCGCAATGAAATCTGATAATTTCGAACTTCAGTCCCAAGTAAAGTATAAATTAATTTTTGTCCGAGGCTACAGTTACTTTTTCAACAATTTTAGATTACAACTATTACTACTACTACTACTATTGGTTGTCCTTTTAATAAATATATGTACTATTAACTCTGAATACACTTGGTAATGATATAATGAGTAAAAGAAAAGTGATAATAATAGAGTACACCTATATCGGCCATGAATTGAATTTTGATGAAATCGAATCGATTATGAATTGGGTACGAGGTGTGAAATCCAATCGAATAAAAAAATGGATCGTGTGCTACGAATTAGTTCGCGGTCAATTAGTATAACAACAATCCACCACCGTCCCTGATAGATCCGCATTTTTTAAAAATTGCTACGCAATACATCGTTCTTTTCTAGCACATGTTTATATATTTTGCATGTTTGTATTTTTTCAGAAGTAAACAAGCTGTAGGAACAAAAATGATGCGCAACGCAGGAGTCGACGAAATGAATATTATGCAAGAAATGTTCGAAAAATCTCAAACCCATATTCATTGCCAGAAAGCATTTCATCATCGAGGCAGGGATGCAGAAGAAATCACGTGCACGATCCATCATCGCCGAAGGATTCAACATTGTGGACTTACGGTCCGTGGTCGAACAAGCTTAGTGATAGGATATTACTCACGAACGTTTGCGTGTTCCACCGGTTTAAGGAGCTCAGGATTAACAACAACAATGTGCGTCCCGACATTTCACCGGGACGTTCGAGCAACTCAAATGAGTTGCGAGCTAAGATATCTTGACGCATTATTGGAACCTAATACTTTAGAAGAGACATTGTCAATTAAACAATATCAAGACCATACGATTCGTGGATTAAGAAGTAGATTGGAAACAAGCGAGGAAAAACATTATGAATTAAGGGACGGTTAGTTTATAGGAAAATAGAAAAATTAATAATGATAAATTGTTATTTTACGTACCCGCGTGTTTAGAAAATAATATTATTAGGCTAATGACAATATATATATATATATATATATATATATATATATATATATATATATATATATAAATATATATAAATTATTAGGCTCATGACAATTTGGGGCATGTAAGTATTGACAAAGTCATCGATGACATAAGACAAATATACTGGTTTCCGGAAATGCGACAAAAGATTAAACAATATATTAACAATTGTTTGAAATGTATTGAATTTTAGCTAATTAGTGGTAGACAGGAGAGGTTTTTGCATAGTTTACCTAAAGGTGACCTACCATTTCAGACAATTCATGTGGATCATTACGGAGAAGTGTGGAAAAGGTTTTATATATGTTTTGGCAGTAGTGGATGGGTTTATACCAAATTCGTTAGACTGTTTGCTTGTAGATCGACAAGATCTGAAGAAGTGATTCGAAATTTGACAGAGTTTGAAATGAAGCATTGTGTCAGATTGTTCGAAAACTAAAACGATACCGCATTGTGAATAAGTTTAAGTTTGTGTGTGTTTGTATGCGTATTTGTTGCATTCCGTAAGACTTATTTTTATTATTTCTTATTTACGTTTTGTGTAATATGAATTGTATATTTTTTAAGATCTAACTCTTGGAAATAAAGTTGTGATTCTTTGGTGACCATGGATGGTCATTCTACAGTTCAGGATTGGCCGAACTGTAGAATGAATCGTGTTAGCTGTGAGATGCGATCGATAAGAAGATTGTTTAATACATTACGATGTTTATTCGAGCCGAGCCTTTGTGAAATAAACAATTTAAAACTTCGACTCAGAATAATAAATTTGCCGATTCATTTCCTACAGTATCATGATACAAATGTCGAGCGATCAGATCTGGGATGAGATCCTGACTACAGGAATCCTTCCCAACTCCCCAATAGTTCAAGAAACCGAGCCAACAACAAAACTATATCAGTCACCTCCTACGAAAATGCCAAACGAGAATACGCCCCAACCAAGGACCAAGCCATAATACTGCATGCTGTAGATGGTATTTCCATCAGGGACTATGTATTAGCCATAGGAAAGATAATAGGCCCCAGATCTATCAAATACATATCGAGAATTTCAAACGGTAGGGTATGCACGTACCTAGATAACAAAGAAACTGTCAGCAACATAACAGCAATATTTAAATCAATTACCATCAGCAACATAAATATTGAAATCCGTCCTATGATTTCGCCGACCCAACGTATCGAGCTGTCAAATGTAGCATCGATCATCCCAAATTCAGTAATTGAAAATGCATTTAGAACCAATAACATCAAACTCTGCTCAAGAATAACCGACCTGAGAGCAGAGATATCTGACCCTGAATTTGTGCAGCTTCAGACGTCAAGTATACGTCGATATCGACGTCCTGAACAAATTTCCAAGCACATTCTTAATTAATTTTGACGATACCCTACACAGAATTTGTGCCTCTACTGACAAACAGATTTGCTTATTATACAAAAGAATATGCGCAATAAATAAACAAAATTTATGTTTCTATTCACTATAAGAAGTGCTTTATTATATGAGAAAACTATTGATTCAATAATACTATCATAAATAATAAAAGTGAGTAATAATTTTTATAATAATATCGTGTCCGAATATTAATGCGAGTCACTGTACTTGAAAGCAGTAATCACAGACCCAGATTTTGCAAACATATTAAGTTTCAGAAGAAGACAAGTCTACAAACTTGTTTATAACAAGTCTCTGAATATTCACCACTTCAGAGGAACAGATCTGCTTCAATTGTAATCAATCAAGCTATAAGCAATGTCCTAACAATACAAACACGAACGAAAACGGTTCCCAAACCGATCCGAATATAAATCCCCTCCCCCCGCATTAACGTATCAATCATCAATGATATATTCATATCGGTCAACGTATTGTCGAATATCAAGAAGGCAGGACAAATACAATGGAAATAGAGACAGAAGAATCCAACACAAACAAAACGGAGAATAAGAGACCGCTATCTATAACATCAGAAGAAAGTCATATCAACCCAATAAAATTAGCGACTTGAATTTCAAGATCTCTGCTCCAATAACATTAAAAAAAGATTAATCAAACGAACAGAACCACCCTTTTGCAACACGTGCAACCAAACTATGTCGACCAACCACGTCCTTTTCGAATGCAGAAAATACGAAATATCAAGACAAAAATACAAGATACTACCCGTCGTAAAATTCCTAAAGGAAACCAACATCTACCAAGAAATAAAAACAAGAAACAGGACAATAAACCGTCGCTAATGACATGAAGGTCGATGCGACGTTAAACCTGAAAAAAAGATTCTTGGTCTTTTCCACAACAGTTTTCTTGTACAAATTCGTTGTATATTACCATCGCTTATCAAAAATGAATATCACGAGCCAGGCTCGCGAACGAGAGTTAGTCGCGATTCTTATAATTGTTGTTACAAAGCAGTTTAGTTATTAAAATTTAAGAAATCCCTACAAAATGCAAAATACAAAAGTGTTAGATAAAAGCAATGATAACGAATCCAGTGATAGTAACGTGTTTGCGCCAATCACAAAGCGTGTAAAGCGTATGATTATAGTTGGGAGTAGTGAAGAGAAAGGTACGACAATCATGGATTGTGGAAAGTAAAAAACACACCAATAATTTCGAAGTATTCTGAACATCATGGAATAAAAGCGTCTATTTTAAATAATTTAAGCGAGAATCCAACAATGTTAGACCTATTTTTTATTACATTTGATAACATGTTTCGGGAAATGCTGACCATGAAAACAAATCGCTTCGCACATCAGACAATTCACGACGAGCGAAAAGACGGCATGTGGACGACACTTGGTATCCTGTTATCTTAGATGAAATAAAGGCCCATTATGCACTGTGAATTTTGATGGGTCAAGTGAAAAAAATCAAATATTTAACTGTATTGAACTAGAAGAGCTGTAGTAGAAACGCCAATATTTAGACAAACGTTGCCTTTTAAGAGATTTCGGCAAATTTCAAGATTTTTACATTTCTCTGATAATGAAACTGCTGATAGTAATCACCGACTTCTAAAGATAAAAGCTATCATCAACCTTTGGAATGAAAAATTTAAAGAAATTTACACACCCAATGAATATGTCAGTATAGACGAATCCTTAATGAAATATAAAGAGCGTTTAGCGTACAAACAATTCAATCCATCCAAAAGAGCCTGATTTGCATTAAAAATTTACAAATTGTACGAGGCAAGTACCGGTTTCTGTCACGGATTTAAAATATATACTGGCCAGTACAAAATTGATCGAAATGATAGTGCGTTAGAGAACGTTGTGATAGAGCTGTCAAAATTTATAATAAACAAGGAATATACTTTGTCTCTGGATAACTGGTACTCTTCACCAAATCTGTTTTTAAAAATTACACCAGAAAAAGGCAAACGTAATCGAGACAGTGCGCAAGAACAGGAAAAATATGCCAAACGCCAATCAAAAGCATATTTTGAAGAAAGGAGAATGTATATGAAGATGTTGCAATAATTTGATAGCTGTGAGGTGGAAGGACAAGCGCGACGTGTATATGATATCAATGAAACACGAAACTGCAGAGATGGTCGAGTAATCAAACAAAGAATTACAGAAAGTAATGAAGCCTAAATGTATTCTGGAATATAACAAGGTTATGGGTGCAGTTGATCATCAAGATCAGTTGTTTGCCTGTTTCCGAATCATGAAAAAAGTCATCGAAGGATGCCGAAAACTTTTCTTTTGCATGTCAGATATGGCTCTGTTCAATACCTACATTATGCATAAAGCTATTCACAGTTGAAAAAGGGAGACTTATGTTGATTACGGTATAAATATAGCAGAAGCAATTTTACAAATTGTCGAATTACCGGACTACAAAATGCGTGGAAAATTTAGATCAGTTGAAACACCTCTTCGACTCCAAGTTCATACATAAATATAAAATTCGAAGCGAAACGAAGTGAGAATGCGCGAAAGGTAAAGTAGCTTCTGCCGGAATGTTTTAAGAAGTATCATACCGTGGAGGATTTTTAGAGTTGTACGTATTTTCTTATTAGATATTCATTCAAGGTAAACATTTTTTATGATTGATTTTTTTTTGTTTATAATATGCTATGTAACATCAAAAATGATTTCTGAGGGTGAAAAAATAATGTATGTAAAATTTCAAAGCGACTGGATAACGGTAACCCGTGTCGCATCGGGTTCAAAGATTTGAAATTTCTATTATGTACGTTTTAATTTTAATATAAATGTGTACCACTGTTTTAGAGGCGGTACTAAATATTTTTTATAAAGAAACGAAAGAACTTCAAGAAGAACCGCAAGATATGATTTTTCACAGTAACGAAATTGTGAACAGAAATTACGTATTCTAATCGAGAGAATAACATTTGAAACTGCACACGCTCCGACGAACTCTCCTCACTCTCTTTCATTTCTCAAGGCCCATACCCAATAATAACAATCACATTCACATTCTCCCTGTTTTTTATTATGTTGACTTATATGTCTAGTCATGTTTGGAATAATAGAAAATGTTACCTTTTATCTTTTGTAATAAACTTGTTCCATTCCGTAGAACCTCCCGTAGAATCCTCATCCGCGGCATAAATTCGCTAACGAGCGAACGCAATCGCGGGTCGAAAAAACTCGACTCGCTTCGCACACACATTTTGGTCCTTCGAGCCGGATCCGCGACACATTCCGGTCCCTCGAGCCGGATAAGTGCGAAACAAACTGGTTTAATTGATTCGGTTAATCTCCCGACCACAAGTCTGGAAATATGTAGTCCTATGCTTTTCTGGCCAGTGCTCAGTCGATACACTTGACTAAACCAATTTCACACCAACCGATGATTTTCGAAAAAGAATTTCATAATTTTGGTATTCTAAATAATGTTGTATACATAATAAATCTCACAGGTGTATTTTAAAAATTGGTGAAAAAAATTTCTTTAATGATATTACAATAATTTAAATCTCTGTAGTTTCGGGAAAATACTCTATATACTATATTGTAGTACCATATAGTGTTTGTTTTAATTAGTTTTATTTATTTTGATCTTATTTTTATTAATAAATATTTAGCGTTATTTATAAAACTTACATTTGTAGGATAGTAATGCATAAATGCTAACTGAAAACGTGATCATTTTTTTATATCATTATACTCGAGGTAGGAAAGTTAATTCTTAATTCTATCAATTCAAATGAATTCTGCAGTAGTTATGGAGTATATTTTGATTCCAATAGATCATTTTGGACATATGTTGCACAATGTAGTCATCGAGACGAGCTTTTCTATTTCTTCCATCGAATGTGTCGACCCGATGTCGCGTTCAGTGATGGTTCGTGAAAGAAATTATTCGTAATGAGACTTAATTCTGTTTGTACTATACACAGTATTGTACTATAAGGAAATTATACATATATCTGTTTGAACCGTTCAAACGAACACGGTAACTCCTACTAACGTATAGTTTAAAGCTAACGAGAAGACTTTTGCGACCAACGTGTCCGCACTGTGTATAGTCGCCTTCTCGTCAAGTCGGAATAATGCATATAGCGGCTTGAGTACGAATCATGCATAAATAAAGTGTGGATAGTAAAGTATTACTATATTACTTTCATGCATGCTATAGCGAAGACAACCTGCAAAATTGACATCACTTTTATCAACACTAAATTAAATTGTGGGTTTAAACATGAATGTTGAGTATTATCAAAATCTGAATCATAATAACGTTCTATGTGAAATATATAATAGAATGAACCATCTACATCTTACAGTTGTATGTATTTACGTAACCGGAGTATGAAGTTTTGGAAATATGTAGTACTCAGGAAGGCTCATAAAGTGCAAAAATAAATTAAATGTTCGACAATTTTCAAAATTACTAGTTCGTTATTCTTATAAAAGTTTATGTTGCAAATATATCTTTTCGTTGGGAACTCTAGTAGTGTTGGAAGGATGAATTGGATAGAGTGGACTGTATAGTAAAGAACGCTAGTGTAATAACACTAAATATATTTTAACCAATAAGATTTGTACAGAGCAGCATAATATACAATAGAATGATAAAATCTAATGATGTATCATGAAGGTCACTAATTTATACGATCAAGCGATCAATTTATGATTACAAAGCTGTAGCGAAATTTGCAAGAGCAATTGATTACAGCGAAGCTAGGCTGCAAGCACAAAAGTATACAGACACTGGACTGCAAGAGCAGAGAACTTAGAGTTATATATACTAGCGCAACTATATGTATCTATGTAACAGTAGTTGATAACTAATGCCACGTTCGCGGTGTGAGGGCCTATTTATTTCGTTGTGAATATTGAAAACTAAGCAGCACTGAAAGTTCGTTACAGTGCACGAAGGCAATGACCTAACGAAGAGCGCTGCATGGGAAACAACGAAAAATAGGTAACGGATTTGATATTGGGATTATTGGAAGGTGATAAATACATTGCGACGCTGCAAAAAAAGACTGTTTGAAGTGTTTACTACGGGTTGTCTACCTAGACGGGCGTCGAACTCGAACAGCTGAGCTCGACTTAATGTAAAAAAACTAACGTCGCGCTAGAGTTCTTATGCATCGATCCAAGTAATACCAGTAAAGAGGAGGTAATGGACTGGCGATCTAAAATTGATCGATTTGATTTAGGAGATACGGGGCCATTTTGCTTGACAAATTTCCAATATTCGGAATCAGTAACGGAATCGCCAACATCTAATTTCACCACAAATGAAGAGTTGCATTAAATAGAACATTCAGATTGAGAATTCTCCACTTTTTATTACTGCAGAGCTATGCATTCTTGGTAGTTTGCAGAACATTTCTTGTACTCTACGCGCCCGAAATAACTAAATGTTTTCCTGAAATGGTTATAATATGGAGGAAGAAAAGCAGTGTAACAATAGTCGTTGGTTTCATTAGTCGAAGACAACTATGGCTGGATACGACAACGATTCTTACCTAAGTATTAATTACAGGCAAATATAGCCATTTTCAAAAAATGATAAGTTAACTTCACAACTATCGACTTCAATTTCCAATGTATTTCGGAATAATTGCTGATTAATTCAGGGTTACAAAATTTCAAATAGTGTACATAACTAGAAAAGTAACGCGCAGTGGATACATTCTTGGTAAACTGGCAACAAATATTAATCACATAATGAAAAATAGCAAGAATGCACGATTCCTAGTAAATATTGAAGTGGAAATACAGAAAGCAGGAATTTGCTTGCTTGATGATTTACAGTTTTTGCCGTTAACAAAAACAGATTGAGTCAACATGGAAGTTGAGTGATGCAGTTTTCATGTCAAGATTCACGTCAGTGTTCAGCAGATATCCAGATGACTATTGCGGAAGTAACCAACAAGAAAAGTAAGACTACATTGATCTGAATTTCGACGTACTTTTGAAGCAAGGCTTTGAGAATTGTGCAGTAATAGTACCAAGAGTCATTGAAATCTGGATCGGTAATTTTTATTTACTCGTCATTATATGCTGTTGCCTTCCATTAATTAAAAACTTGTAACCATATTTGGATAACAAGCAATACAGCTTCAGAGGATTGATTTCTACATTCAAATCCTACTGCCACTAGAGATATTGCTTTCTCGAGTTCGTTGATCAATTTACTGTCTGCTTCCTATTCTGACACGATTAAATCGAATACTCTAGATTTATAAAAATCCATGTTTAAAATGTTCAAGTTGGAACATTCATTCGATGAAATTGATAATGCAGATTGTCTAGTTGTAGCAACTTTTGCGAGGACAAAACCTTGTTGTTGTCTATTAAGTAAGCTGCAAAGTTAAAAAGTAGGTGCGTCGAATCTTTTCGAGCAAACTCAAGCATTTATAGCATTGCAGAGTTAATGCAATTAATAAACTTATTTCTGAGGTTTTTCATAGTTGTGTCATTGGTTTAAATAGGTCTATGATTTATATTGGACAGTATTTATCGCAGTTCTTCTTGTGAAATGGAATCGCATTGTATATTATGTGCTTGAGTACGAACGCTGTGTATTTCGAACTGATTGTATTTTTACTGATTGCGATACACTGCATTGGTTTAGGTTGAAGTACGGAAAAGACTCGGTCAGGAAAGAAATTTTTCATTCTTATTGGAGGTTTTGTAAACGTTTTTAAAAAAGACAGAAATGGTAAATGTTTATATTGTTTATATAACAGTGCAATACATCCTTCGCAATATTTTGGGTCGTAACATTCCAATTTCAAAAAATCCTTCTCGCTAACATTGTTTTTATGTGAAATGAAGTCATTTGCATAATTTGGGCTTGATCGAGTTTCGGAGATGCGTTCGAGACTAGTTTCGGAATGACAATATCTTTTTCAGTAAACTTGACAATTTCGAATTTGACGAACGTCATCAATTAAATTGTTAGAATATTCAAAAATCTTATTTCTCTATAATCATAAATAAATTATTTTTGATGATATAATTAAATAAGTCAATGCGGGTGAACTCCTGGGGCGAATTTTACTTCTGTATTCTATCGTATTCTGTAGAGGCTATTTTTATCGCTGCTATACAGGGTTTCTCAAAATAATGTTACTTGAATTGACCTCAGGAACCCTCCATTTCCGCAAGTAACATAATTTTGGTACACCCTCTATATGGTGTCAGAATGTTCACTTTACTGTACACTAGAGGTAAGCAGGGATCTGAGATTTCAGGTTAGAGTAGGGTCGAAAATTTTCTTTGAGTTTGGGTCAGAACCCGAAACTTTGGGTCCCGAAATGTTCAGAAATATAGTGTATATTACATATTACATGTTACTTGTGAACTCGCCACGAAATCTATATAGCGGGGCAGTGTCATTTGGCCGATTTGCAAGTAGCACCTTGCTTCTAGGCTCCTGGTGAAACGCTGACGAGTGGTTCTTTTTTGTTTATGCTGTGATGTTGGATCCGTTGCTGCCTGTAATCCAGACTTATCAAGTGAATTACGTGATTGTGGTTACCTGCAGGATGTAAAAAATTCATTTTAATGAGTGACTGAAGGAGAAAAATTTGCAAAAAAACTCCGACTTGAGAGGATGCCGTTGAATAATATGGTGAATAATATGATTATATTGTTACGGTGACTTGTCCAAATCAAGTCGCTGTAATGTGAAACTGCCCTGTTGTGAACAACTCCTTAAAAAATAATAGAAGATAGGTGTTGCCACGGAAGAGTGTTACCAACGGACAATCGGAGAGTCGAAATCGGACCGTTGAACGAGCAACATTTCAAATTGAAAGATCTGAAATATAATCGTATTGAGTTGTATTATAGTTTATATTCTTTATTGTAAATATATATAAAATGCCGCGACGCGAGAGAAACGGAGTGATTCGCAACAATATGATAAGTAGAGGATAGGTGTGGAGAGGAAAGGAGGGTAGGGTGAGTCAGCGATGAGGAAGTGGGGGTGTTGGATTGAGTGAGTAGTGGTGTATTACCATTTATTGCTTTGGGTGTGATGGGGTCAAGTCAAGTTGAATTAGGATTGTACGTGGAAAAGTGCTGAGAGTTGGAGTTAACTATTTGTGTTAAGGCTCGAGAATTGGTAGGTTTCAAGATTATTGGAGTTGGGTGGAAGGGAGGGAAAGAGGAGTTCGTTGTTATGATTGTTGTACTTTGTTGAGCTTGTAGCTCCTGTAGTGGTTGTTGCTCTAGATGACGTGGAGAACTTCAACGTTGAGTGTTCTGGTGAGCAGTGGGAGTGTACAAGATCTGTGTGTATGGGCTATAATTGCCGCAGTTTGTTAAAGTTAAAGTTGCTTGAGATGCGTCAGGGACGGGGGTAAATGAAATGTAATTATTGGACGTGCGAATTGTAAAAAGAGATAATAGGAGTGCAATGCATGCAACCACGCAGGAACATTTGCTATGTTACGAGTCGAGGGCCAGGCAGCTTTGCGTGGTCAGAGGTTCGATGCGATTGGGATTTTTTATAAGGGAGTTTGCGTGGACCAGCCGATGCTTCTTTCAGCACGGATGGCTACCTAGTAATCAAGATAGGATTTGGAGAAATTGGATAGGATGAATAGAATAGATGATAGAATAGAATAGAATGGAATAGGATGCCACGTAACTTTTGCAAAAAAAATTGAAGATATACCTCGAGTAGTTGTTTATTGGTTAAATATTTATATGTTATTAAATAATTAATAGTATATCATAAGTTAATTATATTTAAGAATAATGTTAAGATGTAAAGATTTATAAATTTAGATTACTTCTTTTGAAGTAGAATTGTTAATTAATCTATGAATGTATAAAGATATTTATTAAATATTAATTATTTGTTTAATGGATCCATTTAAATATATCTATGAGGACAGATAATATTTCTAAATTTATAGTTGATCTATTAAAAATATATATTAATAAATTTAATAATCCTGTGATTTATATTTTATATATAGATATTAATATATATTATAATAAGACGTAAATATATATTTAAATATGTATTTATTATACAGGGTGTCCCAAAAATGTCTTGCAATACGGAAATGTGAGGTAGCTGAGGTCATTCTAAGTAACTTTTTCCTTCGCGAAAATGTAATCTGCAGCTTTGTTTACGAGTTATTAACGAAAAACACTGACCAATGGGCGGTGACGACGCGAAGTTCGAGAGCCCGCAGCACGAGACTTTGGCAGAAGATCCGGACGGACTCGAGCCGCGTTCGAAGTACTGAACAAGTCACGAAGCGTGAACTTTCCGGATTTTTTTTACTATGTAAAAGTGATATTTTAAAAAAAAGAGCTGTTCATCTTTATTTTAGAACGTCTGTAGAATATTTACTAATTTTTCGGACCCGAAATAATATGTAGTTTAACCGTGACAGCCGTTTTAATTTTCTGGTGTGCGTGACACCTCATGTGTACCATATGAAATTTTTATGCAAGGTGTACAGTGAAGATTAACAAAGTTCGTAAGTGATATTTTAATTTAAATAATTCCATGTCCGAACAGAATTCAACGAATGATTTGCAAAGCTGATTTAATAATAAATAATCGCATTAAGAGTCGTAAAGGATTTGTTTATTAGATCGATTTATTATCGATTATCGTGAGAATGTATCGATGTCCTCTATTATCTCTAGCATATCGTTGAACCTCGACGAAGTCGGCTTGCCAGAGATTGTTACGTAAAACGATACCAAGAAGTATAAAAAAAAGAAGGAGTTGAGCCGTTGCCCAACTCTCTAACTCTTTATTACAAATAATACAAGTTTTATACGATTTACAATAGTTTATACCGAGTACAATAGTTCCGTAGCTGATGGAGGATTCGTCAAGACTGAGGTTTGGGGCGTTGGAGACTGGTATTTATATCGGTCTTTGTCAGGGGTTGGAGCTTCCAGAACATTCGGCGAAGGGGTCATGTGCAGGATCTTAGGTGGGTTATCTTCCGGATGACGTAGTATCTGTGTGTAACATGAGAATGTATTGAGGCCCTTACAAGCTCGTCGAGTTCTCGCACGATCACTCGCCTGCGCGGGAAGAAACGCCTCGCCGGAGCATGCAGTTCATTCACCAACTTTACGTTCTCATCGCCCATGATTACCACTGACACCTCTCTCTCTTGCTTTATCGGGTTCGCGGTCGCTTCAAAACGAAAGATGAACGAATTCTTCGTTTAACTTTATGCTACCGAGGTTTCTTCGGTTGCTGACGCTGCCAATACCGCAACATTTTTCTCATTTCTCGGTTCAATCATTATCTTCTTCATCTATGTTTCGAGCAGCTCTTGTTGTTGTTGTTGTTTAATCTGATGTATTTGTTGACAAACGTGGTCGAGTCTCAACTCAATATTTGTAAATCTATCGTTCCAATTTTCGTCCACAGGTATCGTTTGATTGGTTTCGCAGCAATTCCAACGAATGCTCGTTCTATCGAACCACCTGTTAAATTTATCAACAGGCATTTCATTCATTACTGCAGTAACGAGTATCAAACGATTTAATTTATAATCAATCCGACTTCTTCGAAATTCTTCGATTACGGATATTATTTCGTTGTCGTGACCATTGGGCCCGGCATTTTTCGATGCCATCAGCAATTTCAAACGATCCACCAGCTCGTTCGGATCGCTCCAATGCACGTAATCGATCGGATTGTTGGTTACACGCATCATCGTTGGAAATTGTATAATTGTACCCATTCCTCGCAATGTCGAAAACATCGGTCCTATGATAGTTTTGTACTTGTAACCCTTATTCCCCATTATCTGGTTACCTCGCTGATACGCGCGCGTAGCGATGAGAATGTTTCTGTAAATATCCTTATCGACCTCGGTGTACAGGTTCTCGTCGGGTATTCTTTTGAATATCAATTCGTAGAGACCTGGAGTTCCCTCGTACCTAATTTTATTGATAACGATATCGTCATTGCTTTCAACATCAAACGTGGTGTTTCCAAGCATCAGTTTGTCATTGTGAAAATACACTCCGTACACGTTGTCCAAATTTTTCGGTGGTCCGCTAAAGAAATTGCGCAAGTATTTGCTCGCTAAAGGTCCAAGATTGTTGAACAAATGTTCGTATTCATCGCGGTGCATTTCAGGACTTTTCAAAATGTTTCGCACCGATGATTCCAACGATGGTGTGGCCGTTGGAGATGATTCGAAAGCTTTCTCCTGTTGCTCCGAAAGTATCGTCGGTATCGGTTCGGGCGCCTTATTGCCACCCGCCTCGTTAAGGTCACTGTTGCCACTGTCGTCATCGTCATCGTCGTCGTCGTACAACACATACCCGATGTTATCGTTGGTAAGGACAGGGGAATATATTTTCTTTTTCTTCTTCAAATGCACCCTTGGCGTTAAAGCTGCTTCGTCATGCTTCCTCTTCTTCTTCTGGTTCCATTTTCTCTCTACTTTCTTCATAGAGAATAGCGACTGCGTTTACGGATCCAACGGCCGATCCGCGATCGGCATATTATCGTTCGCTTCCATAGCTGTATTTTGAACCAGCTGTTTCAACGGCTCCTCGATCGGGCGTAAATTCGTCTCAACGTCACTGGTCTTGGTTATTTCTTTGGCGATCGCGGTTCGCCGGTTTTCCTTAGACCGACGCATATCGGGCGGTACGATGCGACTTCAACGACTCTTGCAGTCCAAATGAGCCCCGATCACAGCACGACGAATTCGTTAAACCGCGCCTGTAACGATCACGATTCGCAGGGCTGTCTTTGTCGATTACAGGGAATCCGTACTTGTTTCGCCAACATCTCGTACAAAGTGCGTTGAACGTTTAGAACGATATATCTGTATTCATATAATTCGTGACATCTTGATTGAATAGAATCACTAGATTCGCATTGTCACGAATCAAATGTTTGGGTATTCTCGCGTACGATTGCGACAAATAGAAACAATCGACGTGCGAATGTCTGCCTATCGCGAAATATTCTCTCATGACATCCTGTTCGTCGCAAGCAACGTCGTCAAAGATAAATATTGAATTCGGCCGAACATCTGCCGGGAGAATCACGTCCGCGTTGTCCGAGTAGGCAAAATAACCTACATCCCCCACGGACGAGAGCAAGTTGCTCAAGTATTGATACTTTGGTTGACGCAGCGATTTCGAATACACGGACACGTTTGCGAATCGCAGCCAATTCGGACTCTCTAACAAACTAATCATAACGTTCGTTTTACCACATCCTCACGGGCTGCTTATCACGCACCGTATACTACTCGGTAGCAATGATCCGTGTTTCCGAATTATCACATCGTGATCGTCGAACGTGCGGCAGGTCGGAACCCGGACATTCAAGGACTGTCGTACGTAACTGTAGATATCAGTCTCCCCGTATTCCAATGATAGAGCGCATCTCCATGTAAACTGACGTACGTACATTTTTTCTTTTTTCATAATCAACAGAAAAATAAAACAAACCTTGGCATAACAGCTCCATATACCATTTACAGACTGGTAAAAACAGCTCTGTATACCGTTACACACTGGTAAAAACAGCTCTCTATACCGTTACAGACTGGTAAAAACAGCTCTGATAAGATTAGGTATGGGTCTGAAGAAGAAGAAGAAGAAGAAGGAGGAGGACCGACGAACAGTCAAAGGAAAAAGAAAGAAGGTAGAAACAGTATCGAAAGAATTCTACCTATCACCAAACGAGGCGGTTTTCTACCGCTGTTATTACCCGCCTTGGGAGCTTTGGAAGCGTTGACAGATGGCGCTGCACTGGGGTGATCAAAACAATAAACGATGCGAAAGCTGCGAAGAAGTAATTGGAAGAAGCGCGACGACACAATCGCGCTATGGATGGTCGCGGAGTGTATCTCGCGCCGTACAAACGTGGAAAAGGAATGAAGAAGAAAAAAAAAGTCAAAAGAAAGGAAAGATTATCGCATTTTCGCGGAGTTTTCATGCGCGATGAATTGCCGAAACAAATATGGGTAAACGAATGAGGAACAGTGAATCTGGATAGCGGTCATGGTTCAGGAACGCACTGGGTGGCGTATATAAATTATGATTCGCGAGTCAGTTACTTCGATAGTTTTGGAGATCTTCGACCATCGATCGAATTGATTCATTATTTCCGACCATCGCGTACAATCACAAGATTTATCAAAGTTACAACGAAAGCGTGTGCGGGCAATTGTGTGTGAAATTTCTGCGAGGAACTCTAATATAGTCCGTCGCAAGAATGTCATACACGTTCACGCTATCGGGAAGAAGTAGCGTGTTATTGTCCAAGTACTTCCCGCCTATAGATCTCAACAATGCCGATTACGAATTGGGTCTGCTCGATTTGCAACCTTATTACACGATACCAAACATCAGTTCAAATATCGGTATTGGGATTAAGGCTTGGATTATTTCTCAAATAAATATGATATTAATTCTTTTTCTTAAAAATCTTTATTTTTACTTTTATTTGAGAGAAGGTATATGTACGAACTGACCGAGCGACCAAAATCAACTGAGCGACCGGCAACTGAAAATCGCCTGCTTATATACCTTTTTTGGTGTGGTCTTCTCCACCAATCAGAGACGGTCATTCATCGCGTCTTACATTGTATACGCGGTACTGGGATCACTAACGGTCAGAGCACGATGTGTTCTAACGACACCGGCGATGGTATATGGCGATATCTTTGATGTACAGTTTACATCACCGTCGGTGCGCGCTGACGGAACCGGCGGAAACGTAATCTGATATTTTCGAATCTCAGTCCTAAGTAAACTATAGATTAATTTTTGTCCGAGGCTAAAGTTTTTTTTTCAACAATCGGAAACAATAAATTCTATTTCGGCGACGAGAGTGAGGAGATAATCATCTCCAGCCAAAGATAACAACGATGTTATAAGGTAACAACACTATGAAAAGCGAAATTAAAAGCGCATATAAGATAGATTTTACGAAACCCGACACCGTGGGTCCTATCCTAGGATTCTCTAGGAATCGCATTTTATCACCGAACACGTGGCATGTATCGCACACTTTCGTGAATATCATTAACACGAATATTATTCGAATAGAATGCAACGTAACCATCGGTTCGTACGATAACGGGAAACTGATTCACACGATACACGAATTCGCGCCCAACATGTCTCCGGGGTATAAAATATCGGAAACGCCGGCACGAGTCATTTACCTTCCGATCGTTACACGATCAATGGACGATTTAACGATTCGCATCGTGGATCAGACTGGACGTTTGATTGATTTTCGAAACGAAGAAATCACGGTACGGCTGCATGTTTGTCGAACCGTCTCATAACCTTGACATAGCTGTTATGTTAATTCATAATAATAATAATACGATATCGAATACGTCGAACATAAAAAATGATGCTCCGTTTCAAAATAACAACAACAATATGGAGAAGAAGAAGACGAGGAAACTAACCGAAACGTAGAATATCTGCGATCTTTGGGATTCATCGTTACCAAGTAATCGAACTCGCTTCACCGCCATGTCCAACGACATTTCGAACATCTCTGAGGCACCAATCTTCGACAATCGAATAATTACGATCGACCTGCACACCTACAATCCGTACGCCAACACAACGTTTGGAAACAGCGATGAGATAAGAATACCCATTCCTATACGTGGAGGGAAGACTCAGCCTACCGGGAGGATCGACCAACGTCACGGTGGCTCTAGAGAACAATGCGGTAGCGTTTATTTTCGACGAGATACATTACGAACTGATCGGAGTGTAAATCGATCGGTCCAGAAATCCCGGTACAACGACGACCTTGAAGAATTACATCAGTCTGAACATTACGAAGAGCAACGCGCTGTCCAACGCGGGCTGGATATACAGAAACTCTCACCGCAACGCCTACGAATTTGCTAAATTTCAACTTTTGCGTGCCTATGAACACATTGCTAGGCTTCTGCGAAGATTACAAACGCGTTGTAATAAATGCTCGGCACGGATTGATGATCGGCACGATTGATTTTTCGCGCGCGCCACGACGCTGACGCGTTACGAAGCTGGTCCGACAATGCGAAACCTGTCCTGGATTTGTATAAAATTCAATGGAGAATGCCGCACGTCGCTTTGGACGAACTACACAAGTTGTCGATGCTGCGTATTTTTGAGAGCGAAAGATCGATCAGCATGAGTTTCCGTTCGTGTTAACTGTACGAATATCCGATGCTGCAAACAACCATGAAGCACACGTTGGCGATGAAAACGACTCCGCAAATGAAAAAACCGCGGTACGTGATATTCGCGTTACCACCCGAAAGGAAAAACGATTTAAAGAGAAACTCTACCCAATTCGATTCCTGCTTATTATCCAATATTCGACTTTACCTGAACTCAGAAATGTATCCCTACAAGGCGAGGTGTTACTGAATACAATCGACTTTCTAATGTACGGACCGTTCGTCGTCATCAATTGCTCACGACAAAACAAAGCGCTCAAAAATGTAACCACCGACATGCGAATCGAATTCGAATGTCAAAAGGATGTCCCGCTTTCGACGGTCGTATACTGCCTGATGATACACGACTTCATCGTTGAGTACAGCTCGTTGACGAACATTGTCAGAAAAATTATATAATCATGAAAATTTTATTGTAAAACTAACATGTATCGAAAATATATATATTTACTATCATAAAATATCTCTCTCTTTCTCATCCTTTATTCCGAACAACCGCCAACCCGAGTAGCTAATTAAGCAAAAAAGAAATAACTAAAATTGCTAACATCCTGCATTCTCCCGATAAAACTACACTAATACTGTAAGATTAAATTTGGTTGGGTGATAATGTCTATTTAAGAAAGACGAATGCGATACTTTTTTCTTAGAATTTATTCAATTGATGCGTATGCTTTTACACAGCAAATTTACAAATTAAAAAATATTTTAAACTTTGTATTATATTTTTTTTATTCATCGTTGACGCCACCACCCTCGTTGTCGTCATCGTTGATGGACAAAACAGACATTGCGCGCTAAACATACATTATAATCAAGCGTTTTTTAAAATAAATTTTTAATTTCATTAATTTTCAAACTCACAACTATTGCACACGCCTTTGTCTTCTCCTCCATCGTATGGTAAAAGATGCCACACTCGTCCACGCTTCTTGGCGGTATCGACGTCGTTCGAGGATCGAGGCCGACAGGCACGTTGCCGCAATCTTCGTCGAGGACGTACGGACAATTCCTGGAGCAAAAGCGATGCTCCAACATGGGTTTATTCCCGGCTTCCCACCAATAGAATTCTATGCCGCACGCGAAGCATTCCACGAAATTATCCTCCCTCAGATAATAAAATCCGGCGATCGCGAGCTCCTCCGGTTTAATAAACGGGACCGGCCAATTTTCAAAGCTGCGAGGTCTGTCCTCTTTGCAGCGATAATCCATACGTTCCTACGTTTTCTCTTTCTCTCTCTCTCTCTCTCTCTCTCTCTCTCTACAAAAAGGCGCGATAGAAATAAAAAATAATTGTAACTAAAAAAAAAGAAAAAAAATGTGTTACCTTTCGATTTCATTAGCCACATCCAAAGTACACGAACTTCGCTCAAACAACAATGATATTGAATCTTCTCTTTCGAAGTTCGCTTTCAGCAATGAAGCCTGCATGGTACGTCGTATTCTTGATTCATCGGTTCCGTGATCAATGAATTGAATTTCGGACAGCTGAGATATTACAAGTTGAAACTGCGAACTCCTATTTTATTTAAAATATCCTTTTCAATATGCCCCCCTTTGTACGCGACGACGGGATCCTTGTAGTCTCGAACGAAATTTTTTATAATAGTGCCAATGTCCTCTTGTTGATAATTCTTTTTCCCCTGGAAATTTTTAAATGGAATCCCGTGCACGAAATTCGAGACGTGCCATGCAGACTTCTGATCGCTTCTGGATAAATCCATGTAGCGACCGCGCAATTCGAATTCAAATAATTCATATTCAGCGGTATGAGCATTTACGATGGCTAATTCTTTACAATTAAATTTGTTGGCTACGAAGAAACCGTCGATATCGACAATAAAATCTATTGCGGACATCTTAAACGTCAACTTACTTTTTGCAAAATATATGTCTATAGCAACACGCACCTTTCCACTGTACGACAACGATTTAATTTGCTCCGCGTTATGCTTCATCTATTTATTAACATGCACATACGCGCACTTCACACTCCACAACGTCGTAAAAATGCAAGCGCCCCCTCTCTAATCTACCCCTCTCTCTCACTCTCTCTCTCTCTCTCTCTCTCCAAAACATTTCCTACAATGTAAAAGTGCAAACGCGATAAAAAAACGCCACATAATTAAATTCAATAAGACGAGAAGACCGGAAGGTAAGCGACTCTCTTTCCCCACCATACCCTACGGCGCACGCCACGGCTGGACTCTACCACTTGCCCCGCGATTAGATTTATCGCTCCGGCAGCAGGGCTTAGAACATTACCTATATACCTACTGATATACTTTTTTATGTATAGGTTCCGCATATAAGTTTTTGACCATATAATTGCGAAGAATTACATGAAATAGCGTTACGTTGGTTAGAATCTCATGAATTTGGCCCTATTACTAAGGGAATAATGGAAAAATTTTTGGGAGATATAAAAAATAATAGGTCTAGTTATCAGGAAATTGTAGGAAATATTGATGAAGAAATCAAATTTGCCAGAAGTGTAGTTGGCAGAGAAGGAATATCTGCATTTTATCAATTTCTAAGTTTCTTAATTAAGGGAGAAGGGAAAATATGTCTGGAGGTACTAAAGAAGGAAAGAATAAATTTAGCTACTATGTCGAGTATTTTGCATGTGACAGGAGCTAACGCTGCAAAAGCCTTTGAAGACCTATATGACCTTTTGTTTGATGAAGAAGGAAGTAAAACACAATATGTAGAAACTTTAGACAGAGAGGAGATAAATCTAAGTAATATTTCTAGTATTTTAAGTGGAGCAGGAGCTAACGCTGCAAAAGCCTTTAAAGACTTACATATCCTTTGGTTTGATGAAGAAGGAAGTAAAACACAATGTTTAAAAACTCTGGAGAAAGAAGGAATAAATCTAACTAATATTTCCAGTATTTTGAATGTAGCAGGAGCTAATGCTGCAAAAGCTTTTAAAGGCTTATATGATCTTTGGTTTAATGAAGAAGGAGGTAAAACACAATATTTAAAAACGTTAGAAAAGGAAGGGATACGTCCATCTAATATTTCCAGTATTTTACATGGAGCAAGAACTAAAGCTCCTGAAAATTTTAAAAATTTATATGATCTTTGGTTTGATAAGGAAGGAAACAAAAGACTACATATAAAAACTTTAGAAAACGAGAAGATAAATCTGTCTAATATGTCCAGTATTTTGAATGGTGCAGGAGCTAACGCTGCAGAAGCTTTTAAAGATTTATATGACTCTTGGTTTGATCCAAGAGGAAATAAAACACAGCGTTTAAAACATTTTATTGAAGGCGAAGATGAGGGAAGTAACTTTACGTTGCATAACTTGTCTAGCATATTAAGTAGAGCAGGAGGCAAGGCTAAAGGTGCTTTTCAAGAGTTGCACAGCGTTTGTTTTAATAGCAAAGGACAAAGAACAGAGCTTTTAGAGAACTTCTACAACGCAGGTTTTAGACCAAGTAACTTATCCTCGATACTATGTGGAACAGGAGCTCATGCTTCTTTTACTTTGAAACAATTGCATAATATTTCTTTTAATAAGAAAAGAAGAAAAACACAGCTTTTAAAGGATTTTTACAATGTGGGTTTTAGGCCGTGCGATTTATGTAGTATATTGAGTGCAGCAGCGAATAGTTTAAAAGAATTTCATGATTTTTGTTTTATAAACGAAACAAAAAAGTATTTGAATCGTTTCTTAATTGAGAAGAAAGGTTTTACACCAAAAAATTTATCTAAAATATTGCATGGAGCAGCAACTAAGATTTGTTCTGCTTTAAAAGATTTTCATGATATATGTTTTGATGAGATTGGAAACAAAACACAACTTTTAAATGATTTCCATAAAGCAGGCTCTATGCTATGCAATTTATCTAACATATTATCCATGACAGGAGATAATGCTACTTACATTTTAAGAAATTTCCATAAATCTTGTTTTAATAAAGAATCATTTTTAAATCATTTCTTAGCTGAGAAAGAGCTTTTTATGCCAAAGTATTTATCTAAGATTTTATATGGAGGAGGACTTGGTACTTGCCATACTTTTGAAAAGTTGCATGATCTTTGCTTTGATAAGGCAGGAAATAAAACAGATTATTTAAATAATCTTATAAAAAATAGGTCGCCGAATGCGATACTTAATATACTACATAAAAAAGTAAAAAAAAATTAGAAAAGCTCCTTTGCTTTCTTAGTAGAAACGGGCCAAAGACAAGATTGGGGTAGTTCACAACAAAATGATCCTAAGAGAAAAACCCGTAAGTGTACTAGTAATCAGAGTAAGAGCAAAGGAGGTAGTAAAAATAGCAACAAGCTCTCTGGGATCTTCTAGATAAAAGAGGAGTTAGCTAGAGAATATCTTGATAGCCCGAGAAATAGCAAGAACATAGAAGAAGTGGTACAAGTAACCAATGTAATTCCTTTTGTAGTTCGAAAACGTGAAATTGAAGAAGCACAGCAAACATGCAGGCCGTAGCAATCTTTGCCAAAACAATTGGTTAAAGGAGCAATTAATTTTATAATCCACGAGCTCGCTCTTGATTTTTCTGCTTGTGAAAACACCTGAAATTCATCTAAATCATTTAATAGTGGAAACAGTTATTTCTTCCTTGAGCCTTTTTGACCTTATAAAAACATAAAGTTAATTATTGTCGATGAAGAGCATGATTCGTCTTTCAAAAATAAGAACAGGAAATTATATACATACAATGCTCGAGATATGGCGATAATTTTAGCCAAATTTGAAAATATTCCGATCATTTTATCATCGACTTCTCCACTGTTTGAAAGGATCCATCATGTTAATAACGGGAATTGCAATCACGTGATGTTAACTAAGCGATTTGATGATGCAAATGGAACAGGCTATTAACGATACCTACAAGGAAGGGCTTTCTCCCACAATAATATGTTAATTTTGTTATATAGAAGAGGATAATTTATTTTTGTTAATTTTTTAAAGATTATTTGAAATATTTGTTTATAATAATAGATTTTAATTCTTAATTCGTCCACCGATAAGTTAAGATAGAGTTTGAATAAAGTTTATATATTGGGAGAAATAACGCTTTTTTTACACCTTCACCGATGCGAGCCCCAGTGTTACATTTTTCTAAACTGCAGAGGAAAGACGCAACTAGCAAGCAATTCGTAAAATTGTAGATATGAAATTCGGCAGGGAGCGAACAGCTCGCTTTGCCAGTCCAGTTCTCTATAAGATTGACACTAGCTTCCTCTCTAGAAACTTTCATGCTTCTCTTTATATCTTTTTCAATATTACTAAGAAGTGGTACAAAATGTGATTCCTGTAATTCATCATATAAATAATATTACCACCATTTTTCCTTCAATTTCAGGACTTCCGCATAGAACATTTTTCAACTTTAGATTTCTTACTTCTGGACCGGAACCCATATTTCCAATGTCTTCTGCAGTAAATTCAATGTGTGGAATATATTCACAAAGTTTTCATATCCTTCTTTTACAGCATTACCCAAACATGAGCCTTTCTTCGACTGATTAACTTGTTGCGCATATTGCTTGCAACTTTCCTGTAAAGACTTTATACTGAATCCTCTACTACCTGTAATCAGATCCTCAAAAAAAAAGAAAAAAAGAAAAAAAGAAAAAGAAAACAATCTACTTTACCCGCAGCAGCTCCTATCTAAAGTCTTCAGGCAATTTCTTTCTTAATTTTTCCAAAGGTTGATTAAGCTTCTCTTGTTTCTGTTTATCCTTTACACTTTTTATCTAACTAAAAATGAAAATCTTTTCTTTAATAACAAATCATTTTAGAGCAGCAGCATCAGATGATAGATCTGGTAATCCATTTAATCCAAACATATCAAATCTACTATATTAACCAGCAGCAAAAATGATTAAAGATTATAATTAAAGACATTATTTTATGTCGGATAATATCACTTTAATTAGTATATACTTTCATATATTTTATCATTAAATTAAGAATATGGTTACTTTTGTTTAAATCAAAACAACTACCGTGAGAACTGTTTCTAGATCAAGATTTTTGTATTATTCTGCCTCCGTTGCTCTCTCTCTCTCTCTCTCTCTCTTTCGATGATTAGAGGAGCTTGCCAGAGACAAATATTATCTGAAGCAGAACTACATACTAAAGGAGACGATAAAGATTATTCCAACGGCGAGGGAGAAAGAGTACTGAGAAATTTCATTGAAATTCTTCTTAATCTCTTTGAAGTAGATTTGGATCTGAAAGTCTACCAAATGCTCAAAGAGAAGAACGAAACAAACCTGATTGCTGTAACAATGAAGTTTTTGCATAATAAGCTTAAGAAATTAATCAAAAAGATTTCCAAATATAATGATTTGTGTTGGGACAATAGGTTGGACAGAAGAGGAGGTTGCAAGACCAGGATTGCAGAATCTATAGCCTACGTCAACGTTAGAAAAATAATATTCGTTGCGCGGTTTGTGGAGTGAGAAAGGGGGATAGACGCATCGATACGGTTTCTCTCTCTCTCTCTCTCTCTCTTCCGCTTGGTCCGCTATGAACGAAGCGCGGTTTTTAGGAGTAAGAGAGAGATGGAGGATAGATGCGTCGCAACGGTTACCGTCGCGCACGATGAATGCGTCGCATTTGTAACGAGTCTGGAGACGATTTCTAAGCGGTCTTCTTGTCTTATTGAATTTAATCATGTGGCGTTTTTTTTATCGCGCTTGCATTTTTACATTGTAGGAAATGTTTTGGAGTGTGAGAGCGAGAGAGAGAGAGGGGTAGATTAGAGAGGCAGCGCTTGCATTTTTACGACGTTGTGGAGAGTGAAGTGCGCGTGCGTGCATGTTAATAAATAGATGAAGCATAACGCGGAGCAAATTAGATCGTTGTCGTACAGTGGAAAGGTGCGTGTTGCTATAGACATATATTTTGCAAAAAGTAAGTTTACGTTTAAGATGCCCGCAATAGATTTTATTGTCGACATGGACGGTTTCTTCGTAGCCAACAAATTTAATTGTAAAGAATTAGCCATCGTAAATGCTCATACCGCTGAATATGAATTATTTGAATTCGAATTGTACGTTCGCGACATGGATTTATCCAGAAGCGATCAGAAGTCTGCATGGCAGACTTCGCTCATTTGTTCATTTGTTCATTCGATCATTTGTCTATTCGCTCATTTGATCATTTGTTCATTTGTTCATTTGTTACTTCGTTCATTTGTTCATTTGTTCATTTGTTCATTTGTTCATTTGTTCATTTGTTCATTTGTTCATTTGTTCATTTGTTCATTCGTTCATTTGTTCATTTGTTCATTTGTTCATTTGTTCATTTGTTCATTTGTTCATTTGTTCATTTGTTCATTTGATCATTTGTTCATTTGTTCATTTGTTCACTTGTTCACTTGCTCATTTGTTCATTTGTTCATTTGTTCATTTGTTCGTTTGTTCGTTTGTTCGTTTGTTCGTTTGTTCATTTGTCCGTTTGTTCATTTGTTCATTTGTTCATTTGTTCATTTGTTCATTTGTTATTTGTTCATTTGTTCATTTGTTCCTTCGTTCATTTTTCTAATCGCTCATTTGTTCATTTGTTCATTCGATCATTTGTCTATTAGCTCATTTGATCATTTGTTCATTTGTTCATTTGTTCATTTGTTCATTTGTTCATTTGTTCATTTGTTCATTTGTTCATTTGTTCATTTGTTCATTTGTTCATTCGTTCATTTGTTCATTTGTTCACTTGTTCATTTGTTCATTTGTTCATTTGTTCATTTGTTCATTTGTTCATTTGTTCATTCGTTCATTCGTTCATTTGTTCATTTGTTCATTTGTTCCTTCGTTCATTTGTCTATTCGCTCATTTGTTCATTTGTTCATTCCTTCATTCGTTCATTTGTTCATTTGTTCATTTGTTCATTTGTTCACTTGTTGACTTGTTCACTTGTTCATTTGATCGTTTGTTCATTTGTTCCTTTGTTCATTTGTACATTTGTTCATTTGTTCATTCGTTCATTTGTTCTTTTGTTCATTTGTTCATTTGTTCATTTCTGAATTTGTTCATTAGTTCGTTTGTTCATTTGTTCATTTGTTCATTTGTTCATTTGTTCATTTGTTCATTTGTTCATTTGTTCCTTTGTTCATTTGTTCACTTGTTCATTTGTTCATTTGTTCATTTGTTCATTTGTTCATTTGTTCATTTGTTCATTTGTTCATTTGTTCATTTGTTCATTTGTTCATTCGTTCATTCGTTCATTTGTTCACTTGTTCATTTGTTCATTTGTTCATTTGTGCATTTGTTCATTTGTTCATTTGTTCATTTGTTCATTCGTTCATTTGTTCCTTCGTTCATTTGTCTATTCGCTCATTTGTACAATTGTTCATTCGTTCATTTGTTCATTTGTTCATTTGTTCATTCGTTCATTTGTTCATTTGTTCATTCGTTCATTTGTCTATTCGCACAATTGTTCATTCGTTCATTTGTTCATTTGTTCATTCGTTCATTCGTTCATTTGTCTATTCGCTCATTTGTTCATTTGTTCATTTGTTCATTTGTTCATTTGTTCATTCGTTCATTTGTTCATTTGTTCATTCGTTCATTTGTCTATTCGCTCATTTGTTCATTTGTTCATTTGTCCATTTGTTCATTTGTTCATTTGTTCATTTGTTCATTTGTTCATTTGTTCATTTGTTCACATCTTCAATTCTTCATTTCTTCATTTGTTCACTTGGTCATTTGTTCATTCGTTCATTTGTTCATTTGTTCACTTGTTGACTTGTTCACTTGTTCATTTGATCGTTTGTTCGTTTGTTCCTTTGTTCACTTGGTCATTTGTTCATTCGTTCATTTGTTCATTTGTTCATTTGTTCACTTGTTGACTTGTTCACTTGTTCATTTGATCGTTTGTTCGTTTGTTCCTGTGTTCATTTGTTCATTTGTTCATTCGTTCATTTGTTCTTTTGTTCATTTGTTCATTTGTTCATTTCTGCATTTGTTCATTAGTTCGTTTGTTCATTTGTTCATTTGTTCATTTGTTCATTTGTTCATTTGTTCATTTGTTCATTTGTTCATTTGTTCATTTGTTCAATTGTTCATTTGTTCATTTGTTCATTTGTTCATTTGTTCATTTGTTCATTTGTTCATTTGTTCATTTGTTCATTTGTTCATTTGTTCATTTGTTCATTTGTTCATTTGTTCATTTGTTCATTTGTTCATTTGTTCATTTGTTCATTTGTTCATTTGTTCATTTGTTCATTTGTTCCTTCGTTCATTTTTCTATTCGCTCATTTGTTCATTTGTTCATTCGATCATTTGTCTATTCGCTCATTTGATCATTTGTTCATTTGTTCATTTGTTCATTTGTTCATTTGTTATTTGTTCATTTGTTCATTTGTTCCTTCGTTCATTTGTTCATTTGTTCATTTGTTCATTTGTTCATTTGTTCACTTGTTCATTTGTTCATTTGTTCACTTGTTCACTTGCTCATTTGTTCGATTGTTCATTTGTTCATTTGTTCATTTGTTCATTTGTTAATTCGTTCATTTGTTCATTCGTTCATTTGTCTATTCGCTCATTTGTACATTTGTTCATTTGTTCATTTGTTCATTTGTTCATTTGTTCATTTGTTCATTTGTTCATTTGTTCGTTTGTTCATTTGTTCATTTGTTCATTTGTTCATTTGTTATTTGTTCATTTGTTCATTTGTTCATTTGTTCATTTGTTCATTTGTTCCTTCGTTCATTTTTCTATTCGCTCATTTGTTCATTTGTTCATTCGATCATTTGTCTATTCGCTCATTTGATCATTTGTTCATTTGTTCATTTGTTCATTTGTTCATTTGTTCATTTGTTCATTTGTTCATTTGTTCATTTGTTCATTTGTTCATTTGTTCATTTGTTCATTTGTTCATTTGTTCATTTGTTCATTTGTTCATTTGTTCATTTGTTCATTTGTTCATTTGTTCACTTGTTCACTTGTTCATTTGTTCATTTGTTCATTTGTTCATTTGTTCATTTGATCATTTGTTCATTTGTTCATTTGTTCATTTGTTCACTTGTTCACTTGCTCATTTGTTCGTTTGTTCATTTGTTCATTTGTTCATTTGTTCATTTGTTCATTTGTTCATTTGTTCGTTTGTTCATTTGTTCATTTGTTCATTTGTCCATTTGTTATTTGTTCATTTGTTCATTTGTTCATTTGTTCCTTCGTTCATTTTTCTATTCGCTCATTTGTTCATTTGTTCATTCGATCATTTGTCTATTCGCTCATTTGATCATTTGTTCATTTGTTCATTTGTTACTTCGTTCATTTGTTCATTTGTTCATTTGTTCATTTGTTCATTTGTTCATTTGTTCATTTGTTCATTTGTTCATTTGTTCATTTGTTCATTTGTTCATTTGTTCATTTGTTCATTTGTTCATTTGTTCATTTGTTCATTTGATCATTTGTTCATTTGTTCATTTGTTCACTTGTTCACTTGCTCATTTGTTCGTTTGTTCATTTGTTCATTTGTTAATTCGTTCATTTGTTCATTCGTTCATTTGTCTATTCGCTCATTTGTACATTTGTTCATTTGTTCATTTGTTCATTTGTTCATTTGTTCATTTGTTCATTTGTTCATTTGTTCATTTGTTCATTTGTTCATTTGTTCATTTGTTCGTTTGTTCATTTGTTCATTTGTTCATTTGTTCACTTGTTCATTTGTGCATTTGTTCATTTGTTATTTGTCCATTTGTTCATTTGTTCATTTGTTCCTTCGTTCATTTTTCTATTCGCTCATTTGTTCATTTGTCCATTCGATCATTTGTCTATTCGCTCGTTTGATCATTTGTTCATTTGTTCATTTGTTCATTTGTTCATTTGTTCATTTGTTCATTTGTTCATTTGTTCATTTGTTCATTTGTTCATTTGTTCATTTGTTCATTTGTTCATTTGTTCATTTGTTCATTTGTTCATTTGTTCATTTGTTCATTTGTTCATTTGTTCATTTGTTCATTTGTTCATTTGTTCATTTGTTCATTTGTTCATTTGTTCATTTGTTCATTTGTTCATTTGTTCATTTGTTCATTTGTTCACTTGTTCATTTGTTCACTTGTTCACTTGCTCATTTGTTCGTTTGTTCATTTGTTCACTTGTTCACTTGCTCATTTGTTCGTTTGTTCATTTGTTCATTTGTTAATTCGTTCATTTGTTCATTCGTTCATTTGTCTATTCGCTCATTTGTACATTTGTTCATTTGTTCATTTGTTCATTTGTTCATTTGTTCATTTGTTCATTTGTTCATTTGTTCATTTGTTCATTTGTTCATTTGTTCATTTGTTCATTTGTTCATTTGTTCATTTGTTCATTTGTTCATTTGTTCATTTGTTCATTTGTTCATTTGTTCATTTGTTCATTTGTTCATTTGTTCATTTGATCATTTGTTCATTTGTTCATTTGTTCACTTGTTCACTTGCTCATTTGTTCGTTTGTTCATTTGTTCATTTGTTCATTTGTTCATTTGTTAATTCGTTAATTTGTTCATTCGTTCATTTGTCTATTCGCTCATTTGTACATTTGTTCATTTGTTCATTTGTTCATTTGTTCATTTGTTCATTTGTTCATTTGTTCATTTGTTCGTTTGTTCATTTGTTCATTTGTTCATTTGTTCGTTTGTTCATTTGTTCATTTGTTCATTTGTTCATTTGTTATTTGTTCATTTGTTCATTTGTTCCTTCGCTCATTTTTCTATTCGCTCATTTGTTCATTTGTTCATTCGATCATTTGTCTATTCGCTCATTTGATCATTTGTTCATTTGTTCATTTGTTCATTTGTTCATCTGTTCATTTGTTCATTTGTTCATTTGTTCATTTGTTCATTTGTTCATTTGTTCATTTGTTCATTTGTTCACTTGTTCATTTGTTCATTTGTTCATTTGTTCATTTGTTCATTTGTTCATTTGTTCATTTGTTCATTTGTTCACTTGTTCATTTGTTCATTTGTTCATTTGTTCATTTGTTCATTCGTACATTTGTTCATTTGTTCATTTGTATATTTGTTCATTCGTTCATTTGTTCATTTGTTCATTTGTTCATTTGTTCATTCGTTCATTTGTTCATTCGCTCATTTGTTCATTTGTTCATTTGTTCATTTGTTCATTTGTTCATTTGTTCATTTGTTCATTTGTTCATTTGTTCATTCGTTCATTTGTTCATTTGTTCTTTTGTTCATTTGTTCATTTGTTCATTTGTTCAATTGTTCATTTGTTCATTTGTTCATTTGTTCATTTGTTCATTTGTTCATTTGTTCATTTGTTCATTTGTTCATTTGTTCATTTGTTCATTTGTTCATTTGTTCATTTGTTCATTTGTTCACTTGTTCATTTGTTCATTTGTTCCTTCGTTCATTTTACTATTCGCTCATTTGTTCATTTGTTCATTCGATCATTTGTCTATTCGCTCATTTGATCATTTGTTCATTTGTTCATTTGTTCATTTGTTCATTTGTTATTTGTTCATTTGTTCATTTGTTCCTTCGTTCATTTGTTCATTTGTTCATTTGTTCATTTGTTCATTTGTTCACTTGTTCATTTGTTCATTTGTTCACTTGTTCACTTGCTCATTTGTTCGATTGTTCATTTGTTCATTTGTTCATTTGTTCATTTGTTCATTTGTTAATTCGTTCATTTGTTCATTCGTTCATTTGTCTATTCGCTCATTTGTACATTTGTTCATTTGTTCATTTGTTCATTTGTTCATTTGTTCATTTGTTCATTTGTTCGTTTGTTCATTTGTTCATTTGTTCATTTGTTCATTTGTTATTTGTTCATTTGTTCATTTGTTCATTTGTTCATTTGTTCATTTGTTCCTTCGTTCATTTTTCTATTCGCTCATTTGTTCATTTGTTCATTCGATCATTTGTCTATTCGCTCATTTGATCATTTGTTCATTTGTTCATTTGTTCATTTGTTCATTTGTTCATTTGTTCATTTGTTCATTTGTTCATTTGTTCATTTGTTCATTTGTTCATTTGTTCATTTGTTCATTTGTTCATTTGTTCACTTGTTCATTTGTTCATTTGTTCATTTGTTCATTTGTTCATTTGATCATTTGTTCATTTGTTCATTTGTTCATTTGTTCACTTGTTCACTTGCTCATTTGTTCGTTTGTTCATTTGTTCATTTGTTCATTTGTTCATTTGTTCATTTGTTCGTTTGTTCATTTGTTCATTTGTTCATTTGTCCATTTGTTATTTGTTCATTTGTTCATTTGTTCATTTGTTCCTTCGTTCATTTTTCTATTCGCTCATTTGTTCATTTGTTCATTCGATCATTTGTCTATTCGCTCATTTGATCATTTGTTCATTTGTTCATTTGTTACTTCGTTCATTTGTTCATTTGTTCATTTGTTCATTTGTTCATTTGTTCATTTGTTCATTTGTTCATTTGTTCATTTGTTCATTTGTTCATTTGTTCATTTGTTCATTTGTTCATTTGTTCATTTGTTCATTTGTTCATTTGTTCATTTGATCATTTGTTCATTTGTTCATTTGTTCACTTGTTCACTTGCTCATTTGTTCGTTTGTTCATTTGTTCATTTGTTAATTCGTTCATTTGTTCATTCGTTCATTTGTCTATTCGCTCATTTGTACATTTGTTCATTTGTTCATTTGTTCATTTGTTCACTTGTTCACTTGCTCATTTGTTCGTTTGTTCATTTGTTCATTTGTTCATTTGTTCATTTGTTCATTTGTTCGTTTGTTCATTTGTTCATTTGTTCATTTGTCCATTTGTTATTTGTTCATTTGTTCATTTGTTCATTTGTTCCTTCGTTCATTTTTCTATTCGCTCATTTGTTCATTTGTTCATTCGATCATTTGTCTATTCGCTCATTTGATCATTTGTTCATTTGTTCATTTGTTACTTCGTTCATTTGTTCATTTGTTCATTTGTTCATTTGTTCATTTGTTCATTTGTTCATTTGATCATTTGTTCATTTGTTCATTTGTTCACTTGTTCACTTGCTCATTTGTTCGTTTGTTCATTTGTTCATTTGTTAATTCGTTCATTTGTTCATTCGTTCATTTGTCTATTCGCTCATTTGTACATTTGTTCATTTGTTCATTTGTTCATTTGTTCATTTGTTCATTTGTTCATTTGTTCATTTGTTCATTTGTTCATTTGTTCGTTTGTTCATTTGTTCATTTGTTCATTTGTTCATTTGTTCATTTGTTCATTTGTTCATTTGTTATTTGTCCATTTGTTCATTTGTTCATTTGTTCCTTCGTTCATTTTTCTATTCGCTCATTTGTTCATTTGTTCATTCGATCATTTGTCTATTCGCTCGTTTGATCATTTGTTCATTTGTTCATTTGTTCATTTGTTCATTTGTTCATTTGTTCATTTGTTCATTTGTTCATTTGTTCATTTGTTCATTTGTTCATTTGTTCATTTGTTCATTTGTTCATTTGTTCATTTGTTCATTTGTTCATTTGTTCATTTGTTCATTTGTTCATTTGTTCACTTGTTCATTTGTTCACTTGTTCACTTGCTCATTTGTTCGTTTGTTCATTTGTTCATTTGTTAATTCGTTCATTTGTTCATTCGTTCATTTGTCTATTCGCTCATTTGTACATTTGTTCATTTGTTCATTTGTTCATTTGTTCATTTGTTCATTTGTTCATTTGTTCATTTGTTCATTTGTTCGTTTGTTCATTTGTTCATTTGTTCATTTGTTCATTTGTTATTTGTTCATTTGTTCATTTGTTCATTTGATCATTTGTTCCTTCGTTCATTTTTCTATTCGCTCATTTGTTCATTTGTTCATTCGATCATTTGTCTATTCGCTCGTTTGATCATTTGTTCATTTGTTCATTTGTTCATTTGTTCATTTGTTCATTTGTTCATTTGTTCATTTGTTCATTTGTTCATTTGTTCATTTGTTCATTTGTTCATTTGTTCATTTGTTCATTTGTTCATTTGTTCATTTGTTCATTTGTTCATTTGTTCATTTGTTCATTTGTTCATTTGTTCATTTGTTCATTTGTTCATTTGTTCACTTGTTCATTTGTTCACTTGTTCACTTGCTCATTTGTTCGTTTGTTCATTTGTTCATTTGTTCATTCGATCATTTGTCTATTCGCTCATTTGATCATTTGTTCATTTGTTCATTTGTTACTTCGTTCATTTGTTCATTTGTTCATTTGTTCATTTGTTCATTTGTTCATTTGTTCATTTGTTCATTTGTTCATTTGTTCATTTGTTCATTTGTTCATTTGTTCATTTGATCATTTGTTCATTTGTTCATTTGTTCACTTGTTCACTTGCTCATTTGTTCGTTTGTTCATTTGTTCATTTGTTAATTCGTTCATTTGTTCATTCGTTCATTTGTCTATTCGCTCATTTGTACATTTGTTCATTTGTTCATTTGTTCATTTGTTCATTTGTTCATTTGTTCATTCGTTCATTTGTTCATTTGTTCATTTGTTCATTTGTTCATTTGTTCATTTGTTCATTTGTTCATTTGTTCATTTGATCATTTGTTCATTTGTTCATTTGTTCACTTGTTCATTTGTTCATTTGTTCATTTGTTCATTTGTTCATTTGTTCATTTGTTCATTTGTTCATTTGTTCATTTGTTCATTTGTTCATTTGTTCATTTGTTCATTTGTTCATTTGTTCATTTGATCATTTGTTCATTTGTTCATTTGTTCACTTGTTCACTTGCTCATTTGTTCGTTTGTTCATTTGTTCATTTGTTCATTTGTCTATTCGCTCATTTGTACATTTGTTCATTTGTTCATTTGTTCATTTGTTCATTTGTTCATTTGTTCATTTGTTCATTTGTTCGTTTGTTCATTTGTTCATTTGTTCATTTGTTCGTTTGTTCATTTGTTCATTTGTTCATTTGTTCATTTGTTATTTGTTCATTTGTTCATTTGTTCCTTCGCTCATTTTTCTATTCGCTCATTTGTTCATTTGTTCATTCGATCATTTGTCTATTCGCTCATTTGATCATTTGTTCATTTGTTCATTTGTTCATTTGTTCATCTGTTCATTTGTTCATTTGTTCATTTGTTCATTTGTTCATTTGTTCATTTGTTCATTTGTTCATTTGTTCACTTGTTCATTTGTTCATTTGTTCATTTGTTCATTTGTTCATTTGTTCATTTGTTCATTTGTTCATTTGTTCACTTGTTCATTTGTTCATTTGTTCATTTGTTCATTTGTTCATTCGTACATTTGTTCATTTGTTCATTTGTATATTTGTTCATTCGTTCATTTGTTCATTTGTTCATTTGTTCATTTGTTCATTCGTTCATTTGTTCATTCGCTCATTTGTTCATTTGTTCATTTGTTCATTTGTTCATTTGTTCATTTGTTCATTTGTTCATTTGTTCATTTGTTCATTCGTTCATTTGTTCATTTGTTCTTTTGTTCATTTGTTCATTTGTTCATTTGTTCAATTGTTCATTTGTTCATTTGTTCATTTGTTCATTTGTTCATTTGTTCATTTGTTCATTTGTTCATTTGTTCATTTGTTCATTTGTTCATTTGTTCATTTGTTCATTTGTTCATTTGTTCACTTGTTCATTTGTTCATTTGTTCCTTCGTTCATTTTACTATTCGCTCATTTGTTCATTTGTTCATTCGATCATTTGTCTATTCGCTCATTTGATCATTTGTTCATTTGTTCATTTGTTCATTTGTTCATTTGTTATTTGTTCATTTGTTCATTTGTTCCTTCGTTCATTTGTTCATTTGTTCATTTGTTCATTTGTTCATTTGTTCACTTGTTCATTTGTTCATTTGTTCACTTGTTCACTTGCTCATTTGTTCGATTGTTCATTTGTTCATTTGTTCATTTGTTCATTTGTTCATTTGTTAATTCGTTCATTTGTTCATTCGTTCATTTGTCTATTCGCTCATTTGTACATTTGTTCATTTGTTCATTTGTTCATTTGTTCATTTGTTCATTTGTTCATTTGTTCGTTTGTTCATTTGTTCATTTGTTCATTTGTTCATTTGTTATTTGTTCATTTGTTCATTTGTTCATTTGTTCATTTGTTCATTTGTTCCTTCGTTCATTTTTCTATTCGCTCATTTGTTCATTTGTTCATTCGATCATTTGTCTATTCGCTCATTTGATCATTTGTTCATTTGTTCATTTGTTCATTTGTTCATTTGTTCATTTGTTCATTTGTTCATTTGTTCATTTGTTCATTTGTTCATTTGTTCATTTGTTCATTTGTTCATTTGTTCATTTGTTCACTTGTTCATTTGTTCATTTGTTCATTTGTTCATTTGTTCATTTGATCATTTGTTCATTTGTTCATTTGTTCATTTGTTCACTTGTTCACTTGCTCATTTGTTCGTTTGTTCATTTGTTCATTTGTTCATTTGTTCATTTGTTCATTTGTTCGTTTGTTCATTTGTTCATTTGTTCATTTGTCCATTTGTTATTTGTTCATTTGTTCATTTGTTCATTTGTTCCTTCGTTCATTTTTCTATTCGCTCATTTGTTCATTTGTTCATTCGATCATTTGTCTATTCGCTCATTTGATCATTTGTTCATTTGTTCATTTGTTACTTCGTTCATTTGTTCATTTGTTCATTTGTTCATTTGTTCATTTGTTCATTTGTTCATTTGTTCATTTGTTCATTTGTTCATTTGTTCATTTGTTCATTTGTTCATTTGTTCATTTGTTCATTTGTTCATTTGTTCATTTGATCATTTGTTCATTTGTTCATTTGTTCACTTGTTCACTTGCTCATTTGTTCGTTTGTTCATTTGTTCATTTGTTAATTCGTTCATTTGTTCATTCGTTCATTTGTCTATTCGCTCATTTGTACATTTGTTCATTTGTTCATTTGTTCATTTGTTCACTTGTTCACTTGCTCATTTGTTCGTTTGTTCATTTGTTCATTTGTTCATTTGTTCATTTGTTCATTTGTTCGTTTGTTCATTTGTTCATTTGTTCATTTGTCCATTTGTTATTTGTTCATTTGTTCATTTGTTCATTTGTTCCTTCGTTCATTTTTCTATTCGCTCATTTGTTCATTTGTTCATTCGATCATTTGTCTATTCGCTCATTTGATCATTTGTTCATTTGTTCATTTGTTACTTCGTTCATTTGTTCATTTGTTCATTTGTTCATTTGTTCATTTGTTCATTTGTTCATTTGATCATTTGTTCATTTGTTCATTTGTTCACTTGTTCACTTGCTCATTTGTTCGTTTGTTCATTTGTTCATTTGTTAATTCGTTCATTTGTTCATTCGTTCATTTGTCTATTCGCTCATTTGTACATTTGTTCATTTGTTCATTTGTTCATTTGTTCATTTGTTCATTTGTTCATTTGTTCATTTGTTCATTTGTTCATTTGTTCGTTTGTTCATTTGTTCATTTGTTCATTTGTTCATTTGTTCATTTGTTCATTTGTTCATTTGTTATTTGTCCATTTGTTCATTTGTTCATTTGTTCCTTCGTTCATTTTTCTATTCGCTCATTTGTTCATTTGTTCATTCGATCATTTGTCTATTCGCTCGTTTGATCATTTGTTCATTTGTTCATTTGTTCATTTGTTCATTTGTTCATTTGTTCATTTGTTCATTTGTTCATTTGTTCATTTGTTCATTTGTTCATTTGTTCATTTGTTCATTTGTTCATTTGTTCATTTGTTCATTTGTTCATTTGTTCATTTGTTCATTTGTTCATTTGTTCACTTGTTCATTTGTTCACTTGTTCACTTGCTCATTTGTTCGTTTGTTCATTTGTTCATTTGTTAATTCGTTCATTTGTTCATTCGTTCATTTGTCTATTCGCTCATTTGTACATTTGTTCATTTGTTCATTTGTTCATTTGTTCATTTGTTCATTTGTTCATTTGTTCATTTGTTCATTTGTTCGTTTGTTCATTTGTTCATTTGTTCATTTGTTCATTTGTTATTTGTTCAATTTGTTCATTTGTTCATTTGTTCATTTGTTATTTGTTCATTTGTTCATTTGTTCATTTGATCATTTGTTCCTTCGTTCATTTTTCTATTCGCTCATTTGTTCATTTGTTCATTCGATCATTTGTCTATTCGCTCGTTTGATCATTTGTTCATTTGTTCATTTGTTCATTTGTTCATTTGTTCATTTGTTCATTTGTTCATTTGTTCATTTGTTCATTTGTTCATTTGTTCATTTGTTCATTTGTTCATTTGTTCATTTGTTCATTTGTTCATTTGTTCATTTGTTCATTTGTTCATTTGTTCATTTGTTCATTTGTTCATTTGTTCATTTGTTCATTTGTTCACTTGTTCATTTGTTCACTTGTTCACTTGCTCATTTGTTCGTTTGTTCATTTGTTCATTTGTTCATTCGATCATTTGTCTATTCGCTCATTTGATCATTTGTTCATTTGTTCATTTGTTACTTCGTTCATTTGTTCATTTGTTCATTTGTTCATTTGTTCATTTGTTCATTTGTTCATTTGTTCATTTGTTCATTTGTTCATTTGTTCATTTGTTCATTTGTTCATTTGATCATTTGTTCATTTGTTCATTTGTTCACTTGTTCACTTGCTCATTTGTTCGTTTGTTCATTTGTTCATTTGTTAATTCGTTCATTTGTTCATTCGTTCATTTGTCTATTCGCTCATTTGTACATTTGTTCATTTGTTCATTTGTTCATTTGTTCATTTGTTCATTTGTTCATTTGTTCATTTGTTCATTTGTTCATTTGTTCATTTGTTCATTTGTTCGTTTGTTCATTTGTTCATTTGTTCATTTGTTCATTTGTTCATTTGTTCATTTGTTCATTTGTTATTTGTCCATTTGTTCATTTGTTCATTTGTTCCTTCGTTCATTTTTCTATTCGCTCATTTGTTCATTTGTTCATTCGATCATTTGTCTATTCGCTCGTTTGATCATTTGTTCATTTGTTCATTTGTTCATTTGTTCATTTGTTCATTTGTTCATTTGTTCATTTGTTCATTTGTTCATTTGTTCATTTGTTCATTTGTTCATTTGTTCATTTGTTCATTTGTTCATTTGTTCATTTGTTCATTTGTTCACTTGTTCATTTGTTCACTTGTTCACTTGCTCATTTGTTCGTTTGTTCATTTGTTCATTTGTTAATTCGTTCATTTGTTCATTCGTTCATTTGTCTATTCGCTCATTTGTACATTTGTTCATTTGTTCATTTGTTCATTTGTTCATTTGTTCATTTGTTCATTTGTTCATTTGTTCATTTGTTCGTTTGTTCATTTGTTCATTTGTTCATTTGTTCATTTGTTCATTTGTTATTTGTTCATTTGTTCATTTGTTCATTTGATCATTTGTTCCTTCGTTCATTTTTCTATTCGCTCATTTGTTCATTTGTCCATTCGATCATTTGTCTATTCGCTCATTTGATCATTTGTTCATTTGTTCATTTGTTCATTTGTTCATTTGTTCATTTGTTCATTTGTTCATTTGTTCATTTGTTCATTCGATCATTTGTCTATTCGCTCATTTGATCATTTGTTCATTTGTTCATTTGTTCATTTGTTCATTTGTTCATTTGTTCATTTGTTCATTTGTTCATTTGTTCATTTGTTCATTTGTTCATTTGTTCATTTGTTCATTTGTTCATTTGTTCATTTGTTCATTTGTTCATTTGTTCATTTGTTCATTTGTTCATTTGTTCATTTGTTCATTTGTTCATTTGTTCATTTGTTCATTTGTTCATTTGTTCATTTGTTCATTTGTTCATTTGTTCATTTGTTCATTTGTTCATTTGTTCATTTGTTCATTTGTTCATTTGTTCATTTGTTCATTTGTTCATTTGTTCATTTGTTCATTTGTTCATTTGTTCATTTGATCATTTGTTCATTTGTTCATTTGTTCACTTGTTCACTTGCTCATTTGTTCGTTTGTTCATTTGTTCATTTGTTCAATTGTTCATTTGTTCATTTGTTCATTTGTTCATTTGTTCATTTGTTCATTTGTTCATTTGTTCATTTGTTCATTTGTTCATTTGTTCATTTGTTCATTTGTTCATTTGTTCACTTGTTCATTTGTTCATTTGTTCATTTGTTCATTTGTTCATTTGTTCATTTGTTCATTTGTTCATTTGTTCACTTGTTCATTTGTTCATTTGTTCATTTGTTCATTTGTTCATTCGTTCATTTGTTCATTTGTTCATTTGTATATTTGTTCATTCGTTCATTCGTTCATTTGTTCATTTGTTCATTTGTTCATTTGTTCATTTGTTCATTTGTTCATTTGTTCATTTGTTCATTTGTTCATTTGTTCATTTGTTCATTTGTTCATTTGTTCATTTGTTCATTTGTTCATTTGTTCATTTGTTCATTTGTTCATTTGTTCATTTGTTCATTTGTTCATTTGTTCATTTGTTCATTTGTTCATTTGTTCATTTGTTCATTTGTTCATTTGTTCATTTGTTCATTTGTTCATTTGTTCATTTGTTCATTTGTTCATTTGTTCATTTGTTCATTTGTTCATTTGTTCATTTGTTCATTTGGTCATATGTTTATCCGTTCATTTGTTCATTTGTTCATTTGGTCATATGTTTATCCGTTCATTTGTCTATTCGCTCTTTTGTTCATTTGTTCATTTGTTCATTCGTTCACTTGTTCATTTGTTCATTTGTTCATTTGTTCGTTTCTTCATTTGTTCATTTGTTCATTTGTTCATTTGTTCATTTGTTCATTTGTTCATTTGTTCATTTGTTTATTTGTTCATTTGTTCATTTGTTCATTTGTTCCTTCGTTCATTCGCTCTTTTGTTCATTTGTTCATTTGTTCATTTGTTCATTTGTTCATTTGTTCATTTGTTCATTTGTTCATTTGTTCATTTGTTCATTTGTTCATTTGTTCATTTGTTCATTTGTTCATTTGTTCATTTGTTCATTTGTTCATTTGTTCATTTGTTCATTTGTTCATTTGTTCATTTGTTCATTTGTTCATTTGTTCATTTGTTCATTTGTTCATTTGTTCATTTGTTCATTTGTTCATTTGTTCATTTGTTCATTTGTTCATTTGTTCATTTGTTCATTTGTTCATTTGTTCATTTGTTCATTTGTTCATTTGTTCATTTGTTCATTTGTTCATTTGTTCATTTGTTCATTTGTTCATTTGTTCACTTGTTCATTTGTTCATTTGCTTAATTTGTTGATTTGTTCATTTCTCAACTTGTTCATTTGTTCATTTGTCCATTTGTTCATTTGTTCATTTGTTCATTCGTTCATTTGTCTATTCGCTCATTTGTTCATTTGTTCATTTGTTCATTTTTTCATTTGTTCATTTGTTCATTTGTTCATTTGTTCATTTTTCTATTCGCTCATTTGTTCATTTGTTCATTCGATCATTTGTCTATTCGCTCGTTTGATCATTTGTTCATTTGTTCATTTGTTCATTTGTTCATTTGTTCATTTGTTCATTTGTTCATTTGTTCATTTGTTCATTTGTTCATTTGTTATTTGTCCATTTGTTCATTTGTTCATTTGTTCCTTCGTTCATTTTTCTATTCGCTCATTTGTTCATTTGTTCATTCGATCATTTGTCTATTCGCTCGTTTGATCATTTGTTCATTTGTTCATTTGTTCATTTGGTCATTTGTTCATTTGTTCATTTGTTCATTTGTTCATTTGTTCATTTGTTCATTTGTTCATTTGTTCATTTGTTCATTTGTTCATTTGTTCATTTGTTCATTTGTTCATTTGTTCATTTGTTCATTTGTTCATTTGTTCATTTGTTCACTTGTTCATTTGTTCACTTGTTCACTTGCTCATTTGTTCGTTTGTTCATTTGTTCATTTGTTAATTCGTTCATTTGTTCATTCGTTCATTTGTCTATTCGCTCATTTGTACATTTGTTCATTTGTTCATTTGTTCATTTGTTCATTTGTTCATTTGTTCATTTGTTCGTTTGTTCATTTGTTCATTTGTTCATTTGTTCATTTGTTATTTGTTCATTTGTTCATTTGTTCATTTGATCATTTGTTCCTTCGTTCATTTTTCTATTCGCTCATTTGTTCATTTGTTCATTCGATCATTTGTCTATTCGCTCATTTGATCATTTGTTCATTTGTTCATTTGTTCATTTGTTCATTTGTTCATTTGTTCATTTGTTCATTTGTTCATTTGTTCATTTGTTCATTTGTTCATTTGTTCATTTGTTCATTTGTTCATTTGTTCATTTGTTCATTTGTTCATTTGTTCATTTGTTCATTTGTTCATTTGTTCATTTGTTCATTTGTTCATTTGTTCATTTGTTCATTTGTTCATTTGTTCATTTGTTCATTTGTTCATTTGTTCATTTGTTCATTTGTTCATTTGTTCATTTGTTCATTTGTTCATTTGTTCATTTGTTCATTTGTTCATTTGTTCATTTGTTCATTTGTTCATTTGTTCATTTGTTCACTTGTTCATTTGTTCATTTGCTTAATTTGTTGATTTGTTCATTTCTCAACTTGTTCATTTGTTCATTTGTCCATTTGTTCATTTGTTCATTTGTTCATTCGTTCATTTGTCTATTCGCTCATTTGTTCATTTGTTCATTTGTTCATTTGTTCATTTGTTCATTTGTTCATTTGTTCATTTGTTCATTTGTTCATTTGTTCATTTGTTCATTTGTTCATTTGTTCATTTGTTCATTTGTTCATTTGTTCATTTGTTCATTTGTTCATTTGTTCATTTGTTCATTTGTTCATTTGTTCATTTGTTCATTTGTTCATTTGTTCATTTGTTCATTTGTTCATTTGTATATTTGTTCATTTGTTCATTTGTTTATTTGTTCGTTTGTTCGTTTGTTCGTTTGTTCGTTTGTTCGTTTGTTCGTTTGTTCGTTTGTTCGTTTGTTCGTTTGTTCGTTTGTTCGTTTGTTCGTTTGTTCGTTTGTACGTTTGTTCGTTTGTACGTTTGTTCGTTTGTTCATTTGTTCATTTGTTCATTTGTTCATTTGTTCTTTTGTTCATTTGTTCATTTGTTCATTTGTTCATTTCTTCATTTGTTCACTTATTCATTTGTTCATATGTTCATTTGGTCACTTTTTCATTTGTTCATTTGTTCACTTGTTCCCTTGTTCATTTTTTCATTTGTTCATTTGTTCATTTGTTCATTTGTTCATTTGTTCACTTGTTCCCTTGTTCATTTGTTCATTTGTTCATTTGTTCATTCGTTCATTCGTTCATTCGTTCATTCGTTCATTTGTGCATTTGTTCATTTGTTCATTTGTTCATTTGTTCATTTGTTTATTTGTTCATTTGTTCATTTGTTCATTTGTTCCTTCGTTCATTCGCTCTTTTGTTCATTTGTTCATTTGTTCATTTGTTCATTTGTTCATTTGTTCATTTGTTCATTTGTTCATTTGTTCATTTGTTCATTTGTTCATTTGTTCATTTGTTCATTTGTTCATTTGTTCATTTGTTCATTTGTTCATTTGTTCATTTGTTCATTTGTTCATTTGTTCATTTGTTCATTTGTTCATTTGTTCATTTGTTCATTTGTTCATTTGTTCATTTGTTCATTTGTTCATTTGTTCATTTGTTCATTTGTTCATTTGTTCATTTGTTCATTTGTTCATTTGTTCATTTGTTCACTTGTTCATTTGTTCATTTGCTTAATTTGTTGATTTGTTCATTTCTCAACTTGTTCATTTGTTCATTTGTCCATTTGTTCATTTGTTCATTTGTTCATTCGTTCATTTGTCTATTCGCTCATTTGTTCATTTGTTCATTTGTTCACTTATTCATTTATTCATATGTTCGTTTGGTCATTTTTTCATTTGTTCATTTGTTCACTTGTTCACTTGTTCATTTGTTCAATTGGTTATTTTTTCATTTGTTCATTTGGTCATTTTTTCATTTGTTCATATGTTCATTTGTTCATTTGTTCATTTGTTCATTTGTTCATTGGTTCATTTGTTCATTTGTTCATTTTTTCATTTGTTCATATGTTCATTTGTTCATTTGTTCATTTGTTCGTTTGTTCGTTTGTTCGTTTTTTCGTTTGTTCGTTTATTCGTTTGTTCGTTTGTTCGTTTGTTCGTTTGTTCGTTTGTCCATTTGTTCATTTGTTCATTTGTTCATTTGTTCATTTGTTCATTCGTTCATTTGTTCATTTGTTCATTTGTTCATTTGTTCATTTGCTTAATTTGTTGATTTGTTCATTTGTTCATTTGTTCATTTGTTCATTTGTTCATTTGTTCATTTGTTCATTTGTTCATTCGTTCATTCGTTCATTCGTTCATTCGTTCATTCGTTCATTCGTTCATTCGTTCATTCGTTCATTCGTTCATTCGTTCATTCGTTCATTCGTTCATTTGTTCATTTGTTCATTTGTTCATTTGTTCATTCGTTCATTCGTTCATTTGTTCATTTGTTCATTTGTTCCTTCGTTCATTTGTCTATTCGCTCATTTGTTCATTTGTTCATTCGTTCATTCGTTCATTTGTTCATTTGTTCATTCGTTCATTTGTTCATTTGTTCATTCGTTCATTTGTCTATTCGCTCATTTGTTCATTTGTTCATGTGTTCATTTGTTCATTTGTTCATTTGTTCATTTGTTCATTTGTTCATTTGTTCATTTGTTCATTTGTTCATTTGTTCATTTGTTCATTTGTTCATTTGTTCATTTGTTCATTTGTTCATTTGTTCATTTGTTCATTTGTTCATTTGTTCATTTGTTCATTTGTTCATTTGTTCACTTGTTCATTTGTTCATTTGTTCATTTGTTCGTTTCTTCATTTGTTCATTTGTTCATTTGTTCATTTGTTCATTTGTTCATTTGTTCATTTGTTCATTTGTTTATTTGTTCATTTGTTCATTTGTTCATTTGTTCCTTCGTTCATTCGCTCTTTTGTTCATTTGTTCATTTGTTCATTTGTTCATTTGTTCATTTGTTCATTTGTTCATTTGTTCATTTGTTCATTTGTTCATTTGTTCATTTGTTCATTTGTTCATTTGTTCATTTGTTCATTTGTTCATTTGTTCATTTGTTCATTTGTTCATTTGTTCATTTGTTCATTTGTTCATTTGTTCATTTGTTCATTTGTTCATTTGTTCATTTGTTCATTTGTTCATTTGTTCATTTGTTCATTTGTTCATTTGTTCATTTGTTCATTTGTTCATTTGTTCATTTGTTCATTTGTTCATTTGTTTATTCGTTCATTTGTCTATTCGCTCATTTGTACATTTGTTCATTTGTTCATTTGTTCATTTGTTCATTTGTTCATTTGTTCATTTGTTCATTTGTTCATTTGTTCATTTGTTCGTTTGTTCATTTGTTCATTTGTTCATTTGTTCATTTGTTCATTTGTTCATTTGTTATTTGTCCATTTGTTCATTTGTTCATTTGTTCCTTCGTTCATTTTTCTATTCGCTCATTTGTTCATTTGTTCATTCGATCATTTGTCTATTCGCTCGTTTGATCATTTGTTCATTTGTTCATTTGTTCATTTGGTCATTTGTTCATTTGTTCATTTGTTCATTTGTTCATTTGTTCATTTGTTCATTTGTTCATTTGTTCATTTGTTCATTTGTTCATTTGTTCATTTGTTCATTTGTTCATTTGTTCATTTGTTCATTTGTTCATTTGTTCATTTGTTCATTTGTTCATTTGTTCACTTGTTCATTTGTTCACTTGTTCACTTGCTCATTTGTTCGTTTGTTCATTTGTTCATTTGTTAATTCGTTCATTTGTTCATTCGTTCATTTGTCTATTCGCTCATTTGTACATTTGTTCATTTGTTCATTTGTTCATTTGTTCATTTGTTCATTTGTTCATTTGTTCATTTGTTCATTTGTTCATTTGTTCATTTGTTCGTTTGTTCATTTGTTCATTTGTTCATTTGTTCATTTGTTATTTGTTCATTTGTTCATTTGTTCATTTGTTATTTGTTCATTTGTTCATTTGTTCACTTGTTCATTTGTTCACTTGTTCACTTGCTCATTTGTTCGTTTGTTCATTTGTTCATTTGTTAATTCGTTCATTTGTTCATTCGTTCATTTGTCTATTCGCTCATTTGTACATTTGTTCATTTGTTCATTTGTTCATTTGTTCATTTGTTCATTTGTTCATTTGTTCATTTGTTCATTTGTTCATTTGTTCATTTGTTCGTTTGTTCATTTGTTCATTTGTTCATTTGTTCATTTGTTATTTGTTCATTTGTTCATTTGTTCATTTGATCATTTGTTCCTTCGTTCATTTTTCTATTCGCTCATTTGTTCATTTGTTCATTCGATCATTTGTCTATTCGCTCATTTGATCATTTGTTCATTTGTTCATTTGTTCATTTGTTCATTTGTTCATTTGTTCATTTGTTCATTTGTTCATTTGTTCATTTGTTCATTTGTTCATTTGTTCATTTGTTCATTTGTTCATTTGTTCATTTGTTCATTTGTTCATTTGTTCATTTGTTCATTTGTTCATTTGTTCATTTGTTCATTTGTTCACTTGTTCATTTGTTCATTTGTTCATTTGTTCATTTGTTCATTTGTTCATTTGTTCATTTGTTCATTTGTTCATTTGTTCATTTGTTCATTTGTTCATTTGTTCATTTGTTCATTTGTTCATTTGTTCATTTGTTCATTTGATCATTTGTTCATTTGTTCATTTGTTCACTTGTTCACTTGCTCATTTGTTCGTTTGTTCATTTGTTCATTTGTTCATTTGTTAATTCGTTAATTTGTTCATTCGTTCATTTGTCTATTCGCTCATTTGTACATTTGTTCATTTGTTCATTTGTTCATTTGTTCATTTGTTCATTTGTTCATTTATTCGTTTGTTCATTTGTTCATTTGTTCATTTGTTCGTTTGTTCATTTGTTCATTTGTTCATTTGTTCATTTGTTATTTGTTCATTTGTTCATTTGTTCCTTCGCTCATTTTTCTATTCGCTCATTTGTTCATTTGTTCATTCGATCATTTGTCTATTCGCTCATTTGATCATTTGTTCATTTGTTCATTTGTTCATTTGTTCATTTGTTCATTTGTTCATTTGTTCATTTGTTCATTTGTTCATTTGTTCATTTGTTCACTTGTTCATTTGTTCATTTGTTCATTTGTTCATTTGTTCATTTGTTCATTTGTTCATTTGTTCATTTGTTCACTTGTTCATTTGTTCATTTGTTCATTTGTTCATTTGTTCATTCGTTCATTTGTTCATTTGTTCATTTGTATATTTGTTCATTCGTTCATTTGTTCATTTGTTCATTTGTTCATTTGTTCATTCGTTCATTTGTTCATTCGCTCATTTGTTCATTTGTTCATTTGTTCATTTGTTCATTTGTTCATTTGTTCATTTGTTCATTTGTTCATTCGTTCATTTGTTCATTTGTTCTTTTGTTCATTTGTTCATTTGTGCATTTGTTCATTTGTTCATTTGTTCATTTGTTCATTTGTTCATTTGTTCATTTGTTCATTTGTTCATTTGTTCATTTGTTCATTTGTTCATTTGTTCATTTGTTCATTTGTTCATTTGTTCATTTGTTCATTTGTTCATTTGTTCATTTGTTCATTTGTTCATTTGTTCATTTGTTCATTTGTTCATTTGTTCATTTGTTCATTTGTTCATTTGTTCATTTGTTCATTTGTTCATTTGTTCATTTGTTCATTTGTTCATTTGTTCATTTGTTCATTTGTTCATTTGTTCATTTGTTCATTTGTTCATTTGTTCATTTGTTCACTTGTTCACTTGTTCATTTGTTCATTTTGTCATATGTTTATTCGTTCATTTGTCTATTCGCTCTTTTGTTCATTTGTTCATTTGTTCATTCGTTCACTTGTTCATTTGATCATTTGTTCATTTGTTCGTTTCTTCATTTGTTCATTTGTTCATTTGTTCATTTGTTCATTTGTTCATTTGTTCATTTGTTTATTTGTTCATTTGTTCATTTGTTCATTTGTTCCTTCGTTCATTCGCTCTTTTGTTCATTTGTTCATTTGTTCATTTGTTCATTTGTTCATTTGTTCATTTGTTCATTTGTTCATTTGTTCATTTGTTCATTTGTTCATTTGTTCATTTGTTCATTTGTTCATTTGTTCATTTGTTCATTTGTTCATTTGTTCATTTGTTCATTTGTTCATTTGTTCATTTGTTCATTTGTTCATTTGTTCATTTGTTCATTTGTTCATTTGTTCATTTGTTCATTTGTTCATTTGTTCATTTGTTCATTTGTTCATTTGTTCATTTGTTCATTTGTTCATTTGTTCATTTGTTCATTTGTTCATTTGTTCATTTGTTCATTTGTTCATTTGTTCATTTGTTCATTTGTTCATTTGTTCATTTGTTCATTTGTTCACTTGTTCATTTGTTCATTTGCTTAATTTGTTGATTTGTTCATTTCTCAACTTGTTCATTTGTTCATTTGTCCATTTGTTCATTTGTTCATTCGTTCATTTGTCTATTCGCTCATTTGTTCATTTGTTCATTTGTTCATTTTTTCATTTGTTCATTTGTTCATTTGTTCATTTGTTCATTTGTTCATTTGTTCATTTGTTCATTTGTTCATTTGTTCATTTGTTCATTTGTTCATTTGTTCATTTGTTCATTTGTACATTTGTTCATTTGTTCATTTGTTCATTTGTTCATTTGTATATTTGTTCATTTGTTCATTTGTTTATTTGTTCGTTTGTTCGTTTGTTCGTTTGTTCGTTTGTTCGTTTGTTCGTTTGTTCGTTTGTTCGTTTGTTCGTTTGTTCGTTTGTTCGTTTGTTCGTTTGTTCGTTTGTACGTTTGTTCGTTTGTACGTTTGTTCGTTTGTTCATTTGTTCATTTGTTCATTTGTTCATTTGTTCTTTTGTTCATTTGTTCATTTGTTCATTTGTTCATTTCTTCATTTGTTCACTTATTCATTTGTTCATATGTTCATTTGGTCACTTTTTCATTTGTTCATTTGTTCACTTGTTCCCTTGTTCATTTTTTCATTTGTTCATTTGTTCATTTGTTCATTTGTTCATTTGTTCGTTTCTTCATTTGTTCATTTGTTCATTTGTTCATTTGTTCATTTGTTCATTTGTTCATTTGTTTATTTGTTCATTTGTTCATTTGTTCATTTGTTCCTTCGTTCATTCGCTCTTTTGTTCATTTGTTCATTTGTTCATTTGTTCATTTGTTCATTTGTTCATTTGTTCATTTGTTCATTTGTTCATTTGTTCATTTGTTCATTTGTTCATTTGTTCATTTGTTCATTTGTTCATTTGTTCATTTGTTCATTTGTTCATTTGTTCATTTGTTCATTTGTTCATTTGTTCATTTGTTCATTTGTTCATTTGTTCATTTGTTCATTTGTTCATTTGTTCATTTGTTCATTTGTTCATTTGTTCATTTGTTCACTTGTTCACTTGTTCATTTGTTCATTTGCTTAATTTGTTGATTTGTTCATTTCTCAACTTGTTCATTTGTTCATTTGTCCATTTGTTCATTTGTTCATTTGTTCATTCGTTCATTTGTCTATTCGCTCATTTGTTCATTTGTTCATTTGTTCATTTGTTCATTTGTTCATTTGTTCATTTGTTCATTTGTTCATTTGTTCATTTGTTCATTTGTTCATTTGTTCATTTGTTCATTTGTTCATTTGTTCATTTGTTCATTTGTTCATTTGTCCATTTGTTCATTTGTTCATTTGTTCATTTGTTCATTTGTTCATTTGTTCATTTGTATATTTGTTCATTTGTTCATTTGTTTATTTGTTCGTTTGTTCGTTTGTTCGTTTGTTCGTTTGTTCGTTTGTTCGTTTGTTCGTTTGTTCGTTTGTTCGTTTGTTCGTTTGTTCGTTTGTTCGTTTGTTCGTTTGTTCGTTTGTTCGTTTGTTCGTTTGTTCGTTTGTACGTTTGTTCGTTTGTACGTTTGTTCGTTTGTTCATTTGTTCATTTGTTCATTTGTTCATTTGTTCTTTTGTTCATTTGTTCATTTGTTCATTTGTTCATTTCTTCATTTGTTCACTTATTCATTTGTTCATATGTTCATTTGGTCACTTTTTCATTTGTTCATTTGTTCACTTGTTCCCTTGTTCATTTTTTCATTTGTTCATTTGTTCATTTGTTCACTTGTTCCCTTGTTCATTTGTTCATTTGTTCATTTGTTCATTTGTTCATTCGTTCATTCGTTCATTCGTTCATTCGTTCATTTGTGCATTTGTTCATTTGTTCATTTGTTCCTTCGTTCATTTGTCTATTCGCTCATTTGTTCATTTGTTCATTCGTTCATTCGTTCATTCGTTCATTTGTTCATTTGTTCATTCGTTCATTTGTTCATTTGTTCATTCGTTCATTTGTCTATTCGCTCATTTGTTCATTTGTTCATTTGTTCATTTGTTCATTTGTTCATTTGTTCATTTGTTCATTTGTTCATTTGTTCATTTGTTCATTTGTTCATTTGTTCATTTGTTCATTTGTTCATTTGTTCATTTGTTCATTTGTTCATTTGTTCATTTGTTCGTTTCTTCATTTGTTCATTTGTTCATTTGTTCATTTGTTCATTTGTTCATTTGTTCATTTGTTCATTTGTTCATTTGTTCATTTGTTCATTTGTTCATTTGTTCATTTGTTCATTTGTTTATTTGTTCATTTGTTCATTTGTTCTTTTTTTCCTTCGTTCATTCGCTCTTTTGTTCATTTGTTCACTTGTTCATTTGTTCATTTGTTCATTTGTTCATTTGTTCATTTGTTCATATGTTCATTTGTGCATTTGTTCATTTGTTCGTTTGTTCATTTGTTCATTTGTTCATTTGTTCATTTGTTCATTTGTTCATTTGTTCATTTGTTCATTTGTTCATTTGTTCATTTGTTCATTTGTTCATTTGTTCATTTGTTCATTTGTTCATTTGTTCATTTGTTCATTTGTTCATTTGTTCATTTGTTCATTTGTTCATTTGTTCATTTGTTCATTTGTTCATTTGTTCATTTCTTCATTTGTTCACTTATTCATTTGTTCATATGTTCATTTGGTCACTTTTTCATTTGTTCATTTGTTCACTTGTTCCCTTGTTCATTTTTTCATTTGTTCATTTGTTCATTTGTTCATTTGTTCACTTGTTCCCTTGTTCATTTGTTCATTTGTTCATTTGTTCATTTGTTCATTCGTTCATTCGTTCATTCGTTCATTTGTGCATTTGTTCATTTGTTCATTTGTTCCTTCGTTCATTTGTCTATTCGCTCATTTGTTCATTTGTTCATTCGTTCATTCGTTCATTCGTTCATTTGTTCATTTGTTCATTCGTTCATTTGTTCATTTGTTCATTCGTTCATTTGTCTATTCGCTCATTTGTTCATTTGTTCATTTGTTCATTTGTTCATTTGTTCATTTGTTCATTTGTTCATTTGTTCATTTGTTCATTTGTTCATTTGTTCATTTGTTCATTTGTTCATTTGTTCATTTGTTCATTTGTTCATTTGTTCATTTGTTCATTTGTTCATTTGTCATTTGTTCATTTGTTCAATTGTTCATTTGTTCATTTGTTCATTTGTTCATTTGTTCATTTGTTCATTTGTTCATTTGTTCATTTGTTCATTTGTTCATTTGTTCATTTGTTCATTTGTTCATTTGTTCATTTGTTCATTTGATCATTTGTTCATTTGTTCATTTGTTCATTTGTTCCTTCGTTCATTTGTCTATTCGCTCATTTGTTCATTTGTTCATTTGTTCATTTGTTCATTTTTTCGTTTGATCGCTTGTTCCTTCGTTCATTTCTCTATTCGCTAATTTGTTCATTTGTTCACTTGTTCATTTGTTCATTTGTTCATTTGTTCATTTGTTCATTTGTTCATTTGTTCACTTATTCATTTATTCATATGTTCGTTTGGTCATTTTTTCATTTGTTCATTTGTTCACTTGTTCACTTGTTCATTTGTTCAATTGGTTATTTTTTCATTTGTTCATTTGGTCATTTTTTCATTTGTTCATATGTTCATTTGTTCATTTGTTCATTTGTTCATTTGTTCATTGGTTCATTTGTTCATTTGTTCATTTTTTCATTTGTTCATATGTTCATTTGTTCATTTGTTCATTTGTTCGTTTGTTCGTTTGTTCGTTTTTTCGTTTGTTCGTTTGTTCGTTTGTTCGTTTGTTCGTTTGTTCGTTTGTTCGTTTGTTCGTTTGTCCATTTGTTCATTTGTTCATTTGTTCATTTGTTCATTTGTTCATTTGTTCATTTGTTCATTTGTTCATTTGTTCATTTGTTCATTTGTTCATTTGTTCATTTGCTTAATTTGTTGATTTGTTCATTTGTTCATTTGTTCATTTGTTCATTTGTTCATTTGTTCATTTGTTCATTTGTTCATTTGTTCATTTGTTCATTTGTTCATTCGTTCATTCGTTCATTCGTTCATTCGTTCATTCGTTCATTCGTTCATTCGTTCATTCGTTCATTCGTTCATTCGTTCATTCGTTCATTTGTTCATTTGTTCATTTGTTCATTTGTTCATTCGTTCATTCGTTCATTCGTTCATTTGTTCATTTGTTCATTTGTTCCTTCGTTCATTTGTCTATTCGCACATTTGTTCATTTGTTCATTCGTTCATTCGTTCATTTGTTCATTTGTTCATTCGTTCATTTGTTCATTTGTTCATTCGTTCATTTGTCTATTCGCTCATTTGTTCATTTGTTCATGTGTTCATTTGTTCATTTGTTCATTTGTTCATTTGTTCATTTGTTCATTTGTTCATTTGTTCATTTGTTCATTTGTTCATTTGTTCATTTGTTCATTTGTTCATTTGTTCATTTGTTCATTTGTTCAATTGTTCATTTGCTTAATTTGTTGATTTGTTCATTTGTTCATTTGTTCATTTGTTCATTTGTTCATTTGTTCATTTGTTCATTTGTTCAATTGTTCATTTGTTCATTTGTTCATTTGTTCATTCGTTCATTCGTTCATTCGTTCATTCGTTCACTCGTTCATTCGTTCATTCGTTCATTCGTTCATTTGTTCATTTGTTCATTTGTTCATTTGTTCATTTGTTCATTTGTTCATTTGTTCATTCGTTCATTCGTTCATTTGTTCATTTGTTCATTTGTTCCTTCGTTCATTTGTCTATTCGCTCATTTGTTCATTTGTTCATTCGTTCATTCGTTCATTTGTTCATTTGTTCATTCGTTCATTTGTTCATTTGTTCATTCGTTCATTTGTCTATTCGCTCATTTGTTCATTTGTTCATGTGTTCATTTGTTCATTTGTTCATTTGTTCATTTGTTCATTTGTTCATTTGTTCATTTGTTCATTTGTTCATTTGTTCATTTGTTCATTTGTTCATTTGTTCATTTGTTCATTTGTTCATTTGTTCATTTGTTCATTTGTTCATTTGTTCATTTGTTCATTTGTTCATTTGTACATTTGTTCATTTGTTCATTTGTTCATTTGTTCATTTGTTCATTTGTTCATTTGTTCATTTGTTCATTTGTTCATTTGTTCATTTGTTCATTTGTTCATTTGTTCATTTGTTCATTTGTTCATTTGTTCATTTGTTCATTTGTTCATTTGTTCATTTGTTCATTTGTTCATTTGTTCATTTGTTCATTTGTTCATTTGTTCATTTGTTCATTTGTTCATTTGTTCATTTGTTCATTTGTTCATTTGTTCATTTGTTCATTTCTTCACTTATTCATTTGTTCATATGTTCATTTGGTCACTTTTTCATTTGTTCATTTGTTCACTTGTTCCCTTGTTCATTTTTTCATTTGTTCATTTGTTCATTTGTTCATTTGTTCATTTGTTCATTTGTTCATTTGTTCACTTGTTCCCTTGTTCATTTGTTCATTTGTTCATTTGTTCATTTGTTCATTCGTTCATTCGTTCATTCGTTCATTCGTTCATTTGTGCATTTGTTCATTTGTTCATTTGTTCCTTCGTTCATTTGTCTATTCGCTCATTTGTTCATTTGTTCATTCGTTCATTCGTTCATTTGTTCATTTGTTCATTCGTTCATTTGTTCATTTGTTCATTCGTTCATTTGTCTATTCGCTCATTTGTTCATTTGTTCTTTTTTTCCTTCGTTCATTCGCTCTTTTGTTCATTTGTTCACTTGTTCATTTGTTCATTTGTTCATTTGTCTATTCGCCCATTTGTACAATTGTTCATTTGTTCATTCGTTCATTTGTTCATTTGTTCATTCTTTCATTTGTCTATTCGCACAATTGTTCATTCGTTCATTTGTTCATTTGTTCATTCGTTCATTTGTTCATTTGTTCATATGTTCATTTGTTCATTTGTTCATTTGTTCATTTGTTCGTTTGTTCGTTTGTTCGTTTTTTCGTTTGTTCGTTTGTTCGTTTGTTCGTTTGTTCGTTTGTTCGTTTGTCCATTTGTTCATTTGTTCATTTGTTCATTTGTTCATTTGTTCATTTGTTCATTTGTTCATTTGTTCATTTGTTCATATGTTCATGTGGTCACTTTTCATTTGTTCATTTGTTCACTTGTTCCCTTGTTCATTTTTTCATTTGTTCATTTGTTCATTTGTTCATTTGTTCATTTGTTCACTTGTTCCCTTGTTCATTTGTTCATTTGTTCATTTGTTCATTTGTTCATTCGTTCATTCGTTCATTCGTTCATTCGTTCATTTGTGCATTTGTTCATTTGTTCATTTGTTCCTTCGTTCATTTGTCTATTCGCTCATTTGTTCATTTGTTCATTCGTTCATTCGTTCATTTGTTCATTTGTTCATTCGTTCATTTGTTCATTTGTTCATTCGTTCATTTGTCTATTCGCTCATTTGTTCATTTGTTCATTTGTTCATTTGTTTATTTGTTCATTTGTTCATTTGTTCTTTTTTTCCTTCGTTCATTCGCTCTTTTGTTCATTTGTTCACTTGTTCATTTGTTCATTTGTTCATTTGTTCATATGTTCATTTGTGCATTTGTTCATTTGTTCGTTTGTTCATTTGTTCATTTGTTCATTTGTTCATTTGTTCATTTGTTCATTTGTTCATTTGTTCATTTGTTCATTTGTTCATTTGTTAATTTGTTCATTTGTTCATTTGTTCACTTATTCATTTATTCATATGTTCGTTTGGTCATTTTATCATTTGTTCATTTGTTCACTTGTTCACTTGTTCATTTGTTCAATTGGTTATTTTTTCATTTGTTCGTTTGGTCATTTTATCATTTGTTCATTTGTTCACTTGTTCACTTGTTCATTTGTTCAATTGGTTATTTTTTCATTTGTTCATTTGGTCATTTTTTCATTTGTTCATATGTTCATTTGTTCATTTGTTCATTTGTTCATTTGTTCGTTTGTTCGTTTGTTCGTTTTTTCGTTTGTTCGTTTGTTCGTTTGTTCGTTTGTTCGTTTGTTCGTTTGTCCATTTGTTCATTTGTTCATTTGTTCATTTGTTCATTTGTTCATTTGTTCATTTGTTCATTTGTTCATTTGTTCATTTGTTCATTTGTTCATTTGTTCATTTGTTCATTTGTTCATTTGCTTAATTTGTTGATTTGTTCATTTGTTCATTTGTTGATTTGTTCATTTGTTCATTTGTTCATTTGTTCATTTGTTCATTTGTTCATTTGTTCATTTGTTCATTTGTTCATTTGTTCATTTGTTCATTTGTTCATTTGTTCATTTGTTCATTTGTTCATTTGTTCATTTGTTCATTTGTTCATTCGTTCATTCGTTCATTTGTTCATTTGTTCATTTGTTCATTTGTTCATTTGTTCATTTGTTCATTTGTTCATTTGTTCATTCGTTCATTCGTTCATTTGTTCATTTGTTCATTTGTTCATTTGTTCATTTGTTCATTCGTTCATTCGTTCATTTGTTCATTTGTTCATTTGTTCATTTGTTCATTTGTTCACTTGTTGACTTGTTCACTTGTTCATTTGATCGTTTGTTCGTTTGTTCGTTTGTTCGTTTGTTCCTTTGTTCATTTGTTCGTTTGTTCCTTTGTTCATTTGTTCATTTGTTCATTTGTTCATTTGTTCATTTGTTCATTTGTTCATTTGTTCATTTGTTCATTTGTTCATTTGTTCATTTGTTCATTTGTCATTTGTTCATTTGTTCAATTGTTCATTTGTTCATTTGTTCATTTGTTCATTTGTTCATTTGTTCATTTGTTCATTTGTTCATTTGTTCATTTGTTCATTTGTTCATTTGTTCATTTGTTCATTTGTTCATTTGTTCATTTGTTCATTTGTTCATTTGATCATTTGTTCATTTGTTCATTTGTTCATTTGTTCCTTCGTTCATTTGTCTATTCGCTCATTTGTTCATTTGTTCATTTGTTCATTTGTTCATTTTTTCGTTTGATCGCTTGTTCCTTCGTTCATTTCTCTATTCGCTAATTTGTTCATTTGTTCACTTGTTCATTTGTTCATTCGTTCATTTGTTCATTTGTTCATTCGTTCATATGTTCATTTGTTCATTTGTTCATTCGTTCATTTGTCTATTCGCACATTTGTTCATTTGTTCATTTCTTCATTTGTTCATTTGTTCATTTGTTCATTTGTTCATTTGTTCATTTGTTCCTTCGTTCATTTGTCTATTCGCTCATTTGTTCATTTGTTCATTTGTTCATTTGTTCATTTGTTCATTTATTCATTTGTTCATTTGTTCATTTGTTCATTTGTTCATTCGTTCATTCGTTCATTTGTTCATTTGTTCATTTGTTCATTTGTACATTTGTTCATTTGTTCATTTGTTCATTCTTTCATTTGTCTATTCGCACAATTGTTCATTCGTTCATTTGTTCATTTGTTCATTCGTTCATTCGTTCATTTGTCTATTCGCTCATTTGTTCATTTGTTCATTTGTTCATTTGTTCATTTGTTCATTTGTTCATTTGTTCATTCGTTCATTTGTTCATTTGTTCATTCGTTCATTTGTTCCTTCGTTCATTTGTCTATTCGCCCATTTGTACAATTGTTCATTCGTTCATTTGTTCATTTGTTCATTTGTTCATTCGTTCATTTGTTCATTTGTTCATTCTTTCATTTGTCTATTCGCACAATTGTTCATTCGTTCATTTGTTCATTTGTTCATTCGTTCATTTGTTCATTTGTTCATTCTTTCATTTGTCTATTCGCACAATTGTTCATTCGTTCATTTGTTCATTTGTTCATTCGTTCATTCGTTCATTTGTCTATTCGCTCATTTGTTCATTTGTTCATTTGTTCATTTGTTCATTCGTTCATTTGTTCTTTTGTTCATTTGTTCATTTGTTCATTTCTGCATTTGTTCATTAGTTCGTTTGTTCATTTGTTCATTTGTTCATTTGTTCATTTGTTCATTTGTTCATTTGTTCATTTGTCCATTTGTTCATTTGTTCATTTGTTCATTTGTTCATTTGTTCATTTGTTCATTTGTTCATTTGTTCACTTATTCATTTGTTCATTTGTTCATTTGGTCATTTTTTCATTTGTTCATTTGTTCATTTGTTCATTTGTTCATTTGTTCATTTGTTCATTTGTTCATTTGTTCATTTGTTCATTTGTTCATTTGTTCATTTGTTCATTTGTTCATTTGTTCATTTGTTCATTTGTTCATTTGTTCATTTGTTCATTTGTTCATTTGTTCATTTGTTCATTTGTTCATTTGTTCATTTGTTCATTTGTTCATTTGTTCCTTTGTTCATTTGTTCACTTATTCATTTGTTCATTTGTTCATTTCTGCATTTGTTCATTAGTTCGTTTGTTCATTTGTTCATTTGTTCATTTGTTCATTTGTTCATTTGTTCATTTGTTCATTTGTTCATTTGTTCATTTGTTCATTTGTTCATTTGTTCATTTGTTCATTTGTTCATTTGTTCATTTGTTCATTTGTTCATTTGTTCATTTGTTCATTTGTTCATTTGTTCATTTGTTCATTTCTTCATTTCTTCATTTCTTCATTTCTTCATTTCGTCATTTCTTCATTTGTTCATTTGTTCATTTGTTCATTTGTTCATTTGTTCATTTGTTCATTTGTTCATTTGTTCATTTGTTCATTTATTCATTTGTTCATTTGTTCATTTGTTCATTTGCTCATTTGTCCATTTTTTCATTTGTTCATTTCTTTATTTGTTCATTTGTTCATTTGTTCATTTGTTCACTTGTTCACTTGTTCACTTGTTCATTTGTTCATTTGCTTAATTTGTTGATTTGTTCATTTCTCAACTTGTTCATTTGTTCATTTCTTCAAATCTTCATTTCTTCATTTGTTCACATCTTCAATTCTTCATTTCTTCATTTGTTCACTTGGTCATTTGTTCATTCGTTCATTTGTTCATTTGTTCATTTGTTCACTTGTTGACTTGTTGACTTGTTCATTTGATCGATTGTTCGTTTGTTCCTTTGTTCATTTGTTCCTTTGTTCATTTGTTCATTTGTTCATTTCTTCATTCGTTCATTTCTTCTTTTGTTCATTTGTTCATTTGTTCATTTCTGCATTTGTTCATTAGTTCTTTTGTTCATTTGTTCATTTGTTCATTTCTGCATTTGTTCATTAGTTCTTTTGTTCATTTGTTCATTTGTTCATTTCTGCATTTGTTCATTTGTTCATTTGTTCATTTGTCCATTTGTTCATTTGTTCATTTGTTCATTCGTTCATTTGTCTATTCGCTCATTTGTTCATTTGTTCATTTGTTCATTTGTTCATTTGTTCATTTGTTCATTTGTTCATTTGTTCATTTGTTCATTTGTTCATTTGTTCATTTGTTCATTTGTTCATTTGCTCATTTGTTCATTTGTTCATTTGTTCATTTGTTCATTTGTTCATTTGTTCATTTGTTCATTTGTTCATTTGTTCATTTGTTCATTTGTTCATTTGTTCATTTGTTCATTTGTTCATTTGTTCATTTGTTCATTTGTTCATTTGTTCATTTGTTCATTTTTCATTTGTTCATTTGTTCATTTGTTCATTTGTTCATTTGTTCATTTGTTCATTTGTTCATTTGTTCATTTCTTCATTTGTTCATTTGTTCATTTCTTCATTTCTTCATTTCTTCATTTCTTCATTTGTTCATTTGTTCATTTCTTCATTTCTTCATTTCTTCATTTCTTCATTTCTTCATTTCTTCATTTCTTCATTTCTTCATTTCTTCATTTCTTCATTTCTTCATTTCTTCATTTCTTCATTTCTTCATTTGTTCATTTGCTCATTTGTTCATTTGTTCATTTGTTCATTTGTTCATTTGTTCATTTGTTCACTTGTTCATTTGTTCACTTGTTCACTTGTTCACTTGTTCATTTGTTCATTTCTTCAAATCTTCATTTCTTCATTTTTTCACATCTTCAATTCTTCATTTCTTCATTTGTTCACTTGGTCATTTGTTCATTCGTTCATTTGTTCATTTGTTCATTTGTTCACTTGTTGACTTGTTCACTTGTTCATTTGTTCATTTGTTCATTTGTTCATTTGTTCATTTGTTCATTCGTTCATTCGTTCATTTGTTCATTTGTTCATTTGTTCCTTCGTTCATTTGTCTATTCGCTCATTTGTTCATTTGTTCATTCCTTCATTCGTTCATTTGTTCATTTGTTCATTTGTTCATTTGTTCACTTGTTGACTTGTTCACTTGTCCATTTGATCGTTTGTTCGTTTGTTCCTTTGTTCATTTGTTCCTTTGTTCATTTGTACATTTGTTCATTTGTTCATTCGTTCATTTGTTCTTTTGTTCATTTGTTCATTTGTTCATTTCTGAATTTGTTCATTAGTTCGTTTGTTCATTTGTTCATTTGTTCATTTGTTCATTTGTTCATTTGTTCATTTGTTCATTTGTTCATTTGTTCATTTGTTCATTTGTTCCTTTGTTCATTTGTTCACTTGTTCACTTGTTCATTTGTTCATTTGTTCATTTGTTCATTTGTTCATTTGTTCATTTGTTCATTTGTTCATTTGTTCATTTGTTCATTTGTTCATTTGTTCATTTATTCATTTGTTCATTTGTTCATTTGTTCATTTGTTCATTCGTTCATTCGTTCATTTGTTCATTTGTTCATTTGTTCATTTGTACATTTGTTCATTTGTTCATTTGTTCATTTGTTCATTTGTTCATTCGTTCATTTGTTCCTTCGTTCATTTGTCTATTCGCCCATTTGTACAATTGTTCATTCGTTCATTTGTTCATTTGTTCATTTGTTCATTCGTTCATTTGTTCATTTGTTCATTCTTTCATTTGTCTATTCGCACAATTGTTCATTCGTTCATTTGTTCATTTGTTCATTCGTTCATTCGTTCATTTGTCTATTCGCTCATTTGTTCATTTGTTCATTTGTTCATTTGTTCATTTGTTCATTTGTTCATTTGTTCATTTGTTCATTCGTTCATTTGTTCATTTGTTCATTCGTTCATTTGTCTATTCGCTCATTTGTTCATTTGTTCATTTGTCCATTTGTTCATTTGTTCATTTGTTCATTTGTTCATTCGTTCATTTGTTCATTTGTTCATTTGTTCACTTGTTGACTTGTTCACTTGTTCATTTGATCGTTTGTTCGTTTGTTCCTTTGTTCATTTGTTCATTTGTTCATTTGTTCATTCGTTCATTTGTTCTTTTGTTCATTTGTTCATTTGTTCATTTCTGCATTTGTTCATTAGTTCGTTTGTTCATTTGTTCATTTGTTCATTTGTTCATTTGTTCATTTGTTCAATTGTCCATTTGTTCATTTGTTCATTTGTTCATTTGTTCATTTGTTCATTTGTTCATTTGTTCATTTGTTCACTTATTCATTTGTTCATTTGTTCATTTGGTCATTTTTTCATTTGTTCATTTGTTCATTTGTTCATTTGTTCATTTGTTCATTTGTTCATTTGTTCATTTGTTCATTTGTTCATTTGTTCATTTGTTCATTTGTTCATTTGTTCATTTGTTCCTTTGTTCACTTATTCATTTGTTCATTTGTTCATTTGGTCATTTTTTCATTTGTTCATTTGTTCATTTGTTCATTTGTTCATTTGTTCATTTGTTCATTTGTTCATTTGTTCATTTGTTCATTTGTTCATTTGTTCATTTGTTCATTTGTTCATTTGTTCATTTGTTCATTTGTTCATTTGTTCATTTGTTCATTTGTTCATTTGTTCATTTGTTCATTTGTTCATTTGTTCATTTGTTCATTTGTTCATTTGTTCATTTGTTCATTTGTTCATTTGTTCATTTGTTCATTTGTTCATTTGTTCATTTCTTCATTTCTTCATTTCTTCATTTCTTCATTTCTTCATTTCTTCATTTCTTCATTTCTTCATTTCTTCATTTCTTCATTTGTTCATTTGTTCATTTGTTCATTTGTTCATTTGTTCATTTGTTCATTTGTTCATTTGTTCATTTGTTCATTTGTTCATTTGTTCATTTATTCATTTGTTCATTTGTTCATTTGTTCATTTGTTCATTTGTCCATTTGTTCATTTGTTCATTTGTCATTTGTTCATTTGTTCATTTGTTCATTTGTTCACTTGTTCACTTGTTCACTTGTTCACTTGTTCATTTGTTCATTTGCTTAATTTGTTGATTTGTTCATTTCTCAACTTGTTCATTTGTTCATTTCTTCAAATCTTCATTTCTTCATTTGTTCACATCTTCAATTCTTCATTTCTTCATTTGTTCACTTGGTCATTTGTTCATTCGTTCATTTGTTCATTTGTTCATTTGTTCACTTGTTGACTTGTTCACTTGTTCATTTGATCGTTTGTTCGTTTGTTCCTTTGTTCATTTGTTCCTTTGTTCATTTGTTCATTTGTTCATTTCTTCATTCGTTCATTTCTTCTTTTGTTCATTTGTTCATTTGTTCATTTCTGCATTTGTTCATTAGTTCTTTTGTTCATTTGTTCATTTGTTCATTTCTGCATTTGTTCATTAGTTCTTTTGTTCATTTGTTCATTTGTTCATTTCTGCATTTGTTCATTAGTTCTTTTGTTCATTTGTTCATTTGTTCATTTCTGCATTTGTTCATTAGTTCGTTTGTTCATTTGTTCATTTGTTCATTTGTTCCTTTGTTCATTTGTTCATTTTTTCATTTGTTCATTTGTTCATTTGTTCATTTGTTCACTTGTTCATTTGTTCATTTGTTCATTTGTTCATTTGTTCATTTGTATATTTGTTCATTTGTTCATTTGTTCATTTGTTCATTTGTTCATTTGTTCATTTGTTCATTTGTTCATTTGTTCATTTGTTCATTTGTTCATTTGTTCATTTGTGCATTAGTTCATTCGTTCATTCGTTCATTCGTTCATTCGTTCATTCGTTCATTCGTTCATTCGTTCATTCGTTCATTCGTTCATTCGTTCATTCGTTCATTCGTTCATTCGTTCATTCGTTCATTCGTTCATTCGTTCATTCGTTCATTCGTTCATTCGTTCATTCGTTCATTCGTTCATTCGTTCATTCGTTCATTCGTTCATTCGTTCATTCGTTCATTTGTTCATTTGTTCATTTGTTCATTTGTTCATTTGTTCATTTGTTCATTTGTTCATTTGTTCATTCGATCATTCGTTCATTCGTTCATTTGTTCATTTGTTCCTTCGTTCATTTGTTCCTTCGTTCATTTGTCTATTCGCTCATTTGTTCATTTGTTCATTCGTTCATTCGTTCATTTGTTCATTTGTTCATTCGTTCATTTGTTCATTTGTTCATTCGTTCATTTGTCTATTCGCTCATTTGTTCATTTGTTCATTTGTTCATTTGTTCTTTTGTTCATTTGTTCATTTGTTCATTTGTTCTTTTGTTCATTTGTTCATTTGTTCATTTGTTCATTTGTTCATTTGTCCTTTTGTTCATTTGTTCATTTGTTCATTTGTTCATTTGTTCATTCGTTCATTTGTCTATTCGCTCATTTGTTCATTTGTTCATTCGTTCATTTGTCTATTCGCTCATTTGTTCATTCGTTCATTCGTTCATTTGTTCATTTGTTCATTTGTTCATTTGTTCATTTGTTCATTTGTGCATTTGTTCATTTGTTCATTCGTTCATTCGTTCATTCGTTCATTTGTTCATTTGTTCATTTGTTCCTTCGTTCATTTGTCTATTCGCTCATTTGTTCATTTGTTCATTCGTTCATTCGTTCATTTGTTCATTTGTTCATTCGTTCAGTTGTTCATTTGTTCATTCGTTCATTTGTCTATTCGCTCATTTGTTCATTTGTTCATTTGTTCATTTGTTCATTTGTTCATTTGTTCATTTGTTCATTTGTTCATTTGTTCATTTGTTCATTTGTTCATTTGTCCATTTGTTCATTTGTTCATTTGTTCATTTGTTCATTCGTTCATTTGTCTATTCGCTCATTTGTTCATTTGTTCATTTGTTCATTTGTTCATTTTTTCATTCGTTCATTTGCCTATTCGCTCATTTGTTCATTTGTTCATTTGTTCATTTGTTCATTTGTTCATTTGTTCATTTGTTCATTTGTTCATTTGTTCATTTGTTCATTCGTTCAGTTGTTCATTTGTTCATTCGTTCATTTGTCTATTCGCTCATTTGTTCATTTGTTCATTTGTTCATTTGTTCATTTGTTCATTTGTTCATTTGTTCATTTGTCCATTTGTTCATTTGTTCATTCGTTCATTTGTTCATTTGTTCATTTGTTCATTTGTTCATTTGTTCATTTGTTCATTTGTTCATTTGTGCATTTGTTCATTTGTTCATTCGTTCATTCGTTCATTCGTTCATTTGTTCATTTGTTCATTTGTTCCTTCGTTCATTTGTCTATTCGCTCATTTGTTCATTTGTTCATTCGTTCATTCGTTCATTTGTTCATTTGTTCATTCGTTCAGTTGTTCATTTGTTCATTCGTTCATTTGTCTATTCGCTCATTTGTTCATTTGTTCATTTGTTCATTTGTTCATTTGTTCATTTGTTCATTTGTTCATTTGTTCATTTGTTCATTTGTTCATTTGTTCATTTGTCCATTTGTTCATTTGTTCATTTGTTCATTTGTTCATTTGTTCATTCGTTCATTTGTCTATTCGCTCATTTGTTCATTTGTTCATTTGCTCATTTGTTCATTTTTCTTTCGTTCATTTGTCTATTCGCTCATATGTTCATTTGTTCATTTGTTCATTTGTTCATTTGTTCATTTGTTCATTTGTTCATTTGTTCATTTGTTCATTTCTTCATTTGTTCATTTGTTCATTTGTTCATTTGTTCATTTGTTCATTTGTTCATTTGTTCATTTGTTCATTTGTTCATTTGTTCATTTGTTCATTTGTTCATTTGTTCATTTGTTCATTTGTTCATTTGTTCATTCGTTCATTTGTTCATTTGTTCATTCGTTCATATGTTCATTTGTTCATTTGTTCATTCGTTCATTTGTCTATTCGCACATTTGTTCATTTGTTCATTTCTTCATTTGTTCATTTGTGCATTTGTTCATTTGTTCATTCGTTCATTCGTTCATTCGTTCATTTGTTCATTTGTTCATTTGTTCCTTCGTTCATTTGTCTATTCGCTCATTTGTTCATTTGTTCATTCGTTCATTCGTTCATTTGTTCATTTGTTCATTCGTTCAGTTGTTCATTTGTTCATTCGTTCATTTGTCTATTCGCTCATTTGTTCATTTGTTCATTTGTTCATTTGTTCATTTGTTCATTTGTTCATTTGTCATTTGTTCATTTGTTCAATTGTTCATTTGTTCATTTGTTCATTTGTTCATTTGTTCATTTGTTCATTTGTTCATTTGTTCATTTGTTCATTTGTTCATTTGTTCATTTGTTCATTTGTTCATTTGATCATTTGTTCCTTCGTTCATTTGTCTATTCGCTCATTTTTTCATTTGTTCATTTGTTCATTTGTTCATTTTTTCGTTTGATCGCTTGTTCATGTGTTTATTTGTTCATTTGTTCATTTGTTCATTTGTTCACTTGTTCATTTGTTCATTCGTTCATTTGTTCATTTGTTCATTCGTTCATATGTTCATTTGTTCATTTGTTCATTCGTTCATTTGTCTATTCGCACATTTGTTCATTTGTTCATTTCTTCATTTGTTCATTTGTTCATTTGATCATTTGTTCATTTGTTCATTTGTTCATTTGTTCATTTGTTCATTTGTTCATTTGTTCATTCGTTCATTTGTTCATTTGTTCATTCGTTCATTCGTTCATTTGTTCATTTGTTCATTTGTTCATTTGTTCATTCGTTCATTTGTTCATTCGTTCATTTGTTCATTTGTTCATTTGTTCATTTGTTCATTTGTTCATTTGTTCATTTGTTCATTTGTTCATTTGTTCATTTGTACATTTGTTCATTTGTTCATTCGTTCATTCGTTCATTTGTTCATTTGTTCATTTGTTCATTTGTTCATTTGTTCATTTGTTCATTTGTTCATTTGTTCATTTGTTCATTTGTTCAGTTGTTCCTTCGTTCATTTGTCTATTCGCTCATTTGTTCATTTGTTCATTCGTTCATTTGTTCATTTGTTCATTTGTTCATTTGTTCCTTTGTTCATTTGTTCGTTTGTTCCTTTGTTCATTTGTTCATTTGTTCATTTGTTCATTCGTTCATTTGTTCTTTTGTTCATTTGTTCATTTGTTCATTTCTGCATTTGTTCATTAGTTCGTTTGTTCATTTGTTCATTTGTTCATTGGTTCATTTGTTCATTTGTTCATTTGTTCCTTTGTTCATTTGTTCACTTATTCATTTGTTCATTTGTTCATGTGGTCATTTTTTCATTTGTTCATTTGTTCATTTGTTCATTTGTTCATTTGTTCATTTGTTCATTTGTTCATTTGTTCATTTGTTCATTTGTTCATTTGTTCATTCGTTCATTTGTTCATTTGTTCATTCGTTCATTTGTTCATTTGTTCATTTGTTCATTTGTTCATTCGTTCATTCGTTCATTCGTTCATTTGTTCATTTGTTCATTCGTTCATTTGTCTATTCGCTCATTTGTTCATTTGTTCATTTGTTCATTTGTTCATTCGTTCATTCGTTCATTTGTCTATTCGCTCATTTGTTCATTTGATCATTTGTTCATTTGTTCATTTGTTCATTTGTTCATTTTTTCATTTGTTCATTTGTTCATTTGTTCATTTGATCATTTGTTCATTTGTTCATTTGTTCATTTGTTCATTTGTTCATTTGTTCATTTGTTCATTTGTTCATTTGTTCATCTGTTCATCTGTTCATCTGTTCATTTGTTCATTTGTTCATTTGTTCATTCGTTCATTCGTTCATTCGTTCATTCGTTCATTCGTTCATTGGTTCATTGGTTCATTTGTTCATTTGTTCATTTGTTCATTTGTTCATTTGTTCATTTGTTCATTTGTTCATTTGTTCATTTGTTCATTTGTTCATTTGTTCATTTGTTCATTTGCTCATTTGTTCATTTGTTCATTTGTTCATTTGTCATTTGTTCATTTGTTCAATTGTTCATTTGTTCATTTGTTCATTTCTTCATTTGTTCATTTGTTCATTTGATCATTTGTTCATTTGTTCATTTGTTCATTTGTTCCTTCGTTCATTCGTTCATTTGTTCATTTGTTCATTCGTTCATTTGTCTATTCGCTCATTTGTTCATTTGTTCATTTGTTCATTTGTTCCTTCGTTCATTTTTCTATTCGCTCATTTGTTCATTTGTTCATTCGATCATTTGTCTATTCGCTCATTTGTTCATTTATTCATTCGTTCATTTGTCTATTCGCTCATTTGTTCATTTGTTCATTTGTTCATTTGTTCATTTGTTCATTTGTTCATTTGTTCATTCGTTCATTTGTTCATTTGTTCATTCGTTCATTTGTCTATTCTCTCATTTGTTCATTTGTTCATTTGTTCATTTGTTCATTTGTTCATTTGTTCCTTCGTTCATTTTTCTATTCGCTCATTTGTTCATTTGTTCATTCGATCATTTGTCTATTCGCTCATTTGTTCATTTGTTCATGTGTTCATTTGTTCATTTGTTCATTTGTTCATTTGTTCATTTGTTCATTTGTTCATTTGTTCATTTGTTCATTTGTTCATTTGTTCATTTGTTCATTTGTTCATTTGTTCATTTGTTCATTTGTATATTTGTTCATTTGTTCATTTGTTGATTTGTTCATTTGTATATTTGTTCATTTGTTCATTTGTTCATTTGTTCAATTGTTCATTTGTTCATTTGTTCATTTGTTCAATTGTTCATTTGTTCATTTGTTCATTTGTTCATTTGTTCATTTGTTCATTTGTTCATTTGTTCACTTGTTCATTTGTTCATTCGTTCATTTGTTCATTTGTTCATTCGTTCATATGTTCATTTGTTCATTTGTTCATTCGTTCATTTGTCTATTCGCACATTTGTTCATTTGTTCATTTCTTCATTTGTTCATTTGTTCATTTGATCATTTGTTCATTTGTTCATTTGTTCATTTGTTCATTTGTTCATTTGTTCATTCGTTCATTTGTTCATTTGTTCATTTGTTCATTTGTTCATTTGTTCATTTGTTCATTTGTTCATTTGTTCATTTGTTCATTCGTTCATTTGTTCATTCGTTCATTTGTTCATTTGTTCATTTGTTCATTTGTTCATTTGTTCATTTGTTCATTTGTTCATTTGTTCATTTGTTCATTTGTTCATTTGTTCATTTGTTCATTTGTTCATTCGTTCATTCGTTCATTTGTTCATTTGTTCATTTGTTCATTTGTTCATTTGTTCATTTGTTCAGTTGTTCCTTCGTTCATTTGTCTATTCGCTCATTTGTTCATTTGTTCATTCGTTCATTCGTTCATTTGTTCATTTGTTCATTTGTTCATTTGTTCATTTGTTCATTTGTCCATTTGTTCATTTGTTCATTTGTTCATTTGTTCATTTGTTCATTTGTTCATTTGTTCATTTGTTCATTTGTTCATTTGTTCATTCGTTCATTTGTCTATTCGCTCATTTGTTCATTTGTTCATTTGTTCATTTGTTCATTCGTTCATTCGTTCATTTGTTCATTTGTTCATTTGTTCATTTGTTCATTTGTTCATTTGGTCATTTGTTCATTTGTTCATTTGTTCATTTGTTCATTTGTTCATTTGTTCATTTGTTCATTTGTTCATTTGTTCACTTGTTGACTTGTTCACTTGTTCATTTGATCGTTTGTTCATTTGTTCGTTTGTTCGTTTGTTCCTTTGTTCATTTGTTCGTTTGTTCCTTTGTTCATTTGTTCATTTGTTCATTTGTTCATTCGTTCATTTGTTCACTTATTCATTTGTTCATTTGTTCATTTGGTCATTTTTTCATTTGTTCATTTGTTCATTTGTTCATTTGTTCATTTGTTCATTTGTTCATTTGTTCATTTGTTCATTTGTTCATTTGTTCATTTGTTCATTTGTTCATTCGTTCATTTGTTCATTTGTTCATTCGTTCATTTGTTCATTTGTTCATTTGTTCATTTGTTCATTTGTTCATTCGTTCATTCGTTCATTTGTTCATTTGTTCATTTGTTCATTCGTTCATTTGTCTATTCGCTCATTTGTTCATTTGTTCATTTGTGCATTTGTTCATTTGTTCATTTGTGCATTTGTTCATTTGTTCATTTGTTCATTTGTTCATTTTTTCATTTGATCATTTGTTCATTTGTTCATTTGTTCATTTGTTCATTTGTTCATTTGTTCATTTCTTCATTTGTTCATTAGTTCATTTGTTCATTTGTTCATTTGTTCATTTGTTCATTAGTTCATTTGTTCATTTGTTCATTTGTTCATTTGTTCAATTGTTCATTTGTTCATTTGTTCATTTGTTCATTTTTTCATTTGTTCATTTGTTCATTTGTTCATTTGTTCATTTGTTCATTTGTTCATTTGTCCATTTGTTCATTTGATCATTTGTACATTTGTTCATTTGTTCATTTGTTCATTTGTTCATTTGTTCATTTGTTCATTTGTTCATTTGTTCATTTGTTCATTTGTTCATTTGTTCATTTGTTCATTTGTTCATTTGTTCATTTCTTCATTTGTTCATTTGTTCATTTGTTCATTTGTTCATTTGTTCATTTGTTCATTTGTTCATTTGTTCATTTCTTCATTTCTTCATTTCTTCATTTCTTCATTTCTTCATTTGTTCATTTGTTCATTTGTTCATTTGTTCATTTGTTCATTTGTTCATTTGTTCATTTGTTCATTTGTTCATTTGTTCATTTGTTCATTTGTTCATTTGTTCATTTGTTCATTTGTTCATTTGTTCATTTGTTCATTTCTTCATTTCTTCATTTCTTCATTTCTTCATTTCTTCATTTCTTCATTTCTTCATTTCTTCATTTCTTCATTTCTTCATTTGTTCATTTGTTCATTTGTTCATTTGTTCATTTGTTCATTTGTTCATTTGTTCATTTGTTCATTTGTTCATTTATTCATTTGTTCATTTGTTCATTTGTTCATTTGTTCATTTGTCCATTTGTTCATTTGTTCATTTGTCATTTGTTCATTTGTTCATTTGTTCATTTGTTCACTTGTTCACTTGTTCACTTGTTCATTTGTTCATTTGCTTAATTTGTTGATTTGTTCATTTCTCAACTTGTTCATTTGTTCATTTCTTCAAATCTTCATTTCTTCATTTGTTCACATCTTCAATTCTTCATTTCTTCATTTGTTCACTTGGTCATTTGTTCATTCGTTCATTTGTTCATTTGTTCATTTGTTCACTTGTTGACTTGTTCACTTGTTCATTTGATCGTTTGTTCGTTTGTTCCTTTGTTCATTTGTTCCTTTGTTCATTTGTTCATTTGTTCATTTCTTCATTCGTTCATTTCTTCTTTTGTTCATTTGTTCATTTGTTCATTTCTGCATTTGTTCATTAGTTCTTTTGTTCATTTGTTCATTTGTTCATTTCTGCATTTGTTCATTAGTTCTTTTGTTCATTTGTTCATTTGTTCATTTCTGCATTTGTTCATTAGTTCTTTTGTTCATTTGTTCATTTGTTCATTTCTGCATTTGTTCATTAGTTCGTTTGTTCATTTGTTCATTTGTTCATTTGTTCCTTTGTTCATTTGTTCATTTTTTCATTTGTCCATTTGTTCATTTGTTCATTTGTTCACTTGTTCATTTGTTCATTTGTTCATTTGTTCATTTGTATATTTGTTCATTTGTTCATTTGTTCATTTGTTCATTTGTTCATTTGTTCATTTGTTCATTTGTTCATTTGTTCATTCGTTCATTCGTTCATTCGTTCATTCGTTCATTCGTTCATTCGTTCATTCGTTCATTCGTTCATTCGTTCATTCGTTCATTCGTTCATTCGTTCATTCGTTCATTCGTTCATTCGTTCATTCGTTCATTCGTTCATTCGTTCATTCGTTCATTCGTTCATTCGTTCATTCGTTCATTCGTTCATTCGTTCATTTGTTCATTTGTTCATTTGTTCATTTGTTCATTTGTTCATTTGTTCATTTGTTCATTTGTTCATTTGTTCATTCGATCATTCGTTCATTCGTTCATTTGTTCATTTGTTCCTTCGTTCATTTGTTCCTTCGTTCATTTGTCTATTCGCTCATTTGTTCATTTGTTCATTCGTTCATTCGTTCATTTGTTCATTTGTTCATTCGTTCATTTGTTCATTTGTTCATTCGTTCATTTGTCTATTCGCTCATTTGTTCATTTGTTCATTTGTTCATTTGTTCTTTTGTTCATTTGTTCATTTGTTCATTTGTTCATTTGTTCATTTGTCCTTTTGTTCATTTGTTCATTTGTTCATTTGTTCATTCGTTCATTTGTCTATTCGCTCATTTGTTCATTTGTTCATTCGTTCATTTGTCTATTCGCTCATTTGTTCATTCGTTCATTCGTTCATTTGTTCATTTGTTCATTTGTTCATTTGTTCATTTGTTCATTTGTGCATTTGTTCATTTGTTCATTCGTTCATTCGTTCATTCGTTCATTTGTTCATTTGTTCATTTGTTCCTTCGTTCATTTGTCTATTCGCTCATTTGTTCATTTGTTCATTCGTTCATTCGTTCATTTGTTCATTTGTTCATTCGTTCAGTTGTTCATTTGTTCATTCGTTCATTTGTCTATTCGCTCATTTGTTCATTTGTTCATTTGTTCATTTGTTCATTTGTTCATTTGTTCATTTGTTCATTTGTTCATTTGTTCATTTGTTCATTTGTTCATTTGTCCATTTGTTCATTTGTTCATTTGTTCATTTGTTCATTCGTTCATTTGTCTATTCGCTCATTTGTTCATTTGTTCATTTGTTCATTTGTTCATTTTTTCATTCGTTCATTTGCCTATTCGCTCATTTGTTCATTTGTTCATTTGTTCATTTGTTCATTTGTTCATTTGTTCATTTGTTCATTTGTTCATTTGTTCATTTGTTCATTTGTTCATTTGTTCATTCGTTCAGTTGTTCATTTGTTCATTCGTTCATTTGTCTATTCGCTCATTTGTTCATTTGTTCATTTGTTCATTTGTTCATTTGTCCATTTGTTCATTTGTTCATTCGTTCATTTGTTCATTTGTTCATTTGTTCATTTGTTCATTTGTTCATTTGTTCATTTGTGCATTTGTTCATTTGTTCATTCGTTCATTCGTTCATTTGTTCATTTGTTCATTTGTTCCTTCGTTCATTTGTCTATTCGCTCATTTGTTCATTTGTTCATTCGTTCATTCGTTCATTTGTTCATTTGTTCATTCGTTCAGTTGTTCATTTGTTCATTCGTTCATTTGTCTATTCGCTCATTTGTTCATTTGTTCATTTGTTCATTTGTTCATTTGTTCATTTGTTCATTTGTTCATTTGTTCATTTGTTCATTTGTCCATTTGTTCATTTGTTCATTTGTTCATTTGTTCATTTGTTCATTCGTTCATTTGTCTATTCGCTCATTTGTTCATTTGTTCATTTGTTCATTTGTTCATTTTTTCATTCGTTCATTTGTCTATTCGCTCATATGTTCATTTGTTCATTTGTTCATTTGTTCATTTGTTCATTTGTTCATTTGTTCATTTGTTCATTTGTTCATTTGTTCATTTGTTCATTTGTTCATTTGTTCATTTGTTCATTTGTTCATTTGTTCATTTGTTCATTTGTTCATTTGTTCATTTGTTCATTTGTTCATTTGTTCATTTGTTCATTTGTTCATTTGTTCATTTGTTCATTTGTTCATTTGTTCATTCGTTCATTTGTCTATTCGCTCATTTGTTCATTTGTTCATTTGTTCATTTGTTCATTTGTTCATTTGTTCATTTGTCATTTGTTCATTTGTTCAATTGTTCATTTGTTCATTTGTTCATTTGTTCATTTGTTCATTTGTTCATTTGTTCATTTGTTCATTTGTTCATTTGTTCATTTGATCATTTGTTCCTTCGTTCATTTGTCTATTCGCTCATTTTTTCATTTGTTCATTTGTTCATTTTTTCGTTTGATCGCTTGTTCATGTGTTTATTTGTTCATTTGTTCATTTGTTCATTTGTTCACTTGTTCATTTGTTCATTCGTTCATTTGTTCATTTGTTCATTCGTTCATATGTTCATTTGTTCATTTGTTCATTCGTTCATTTGTCTATTCGCACATTTGTTCATTTGTTCATTTCTTCATTTGTTCATTTGTTCATTTGATCATTTGTTCATTTGTTCATTTGTTCATTTGTTCATTTGTTCATTTGTTCATTCGTTCATTTGTTCATTTGTTCATTCGTTCATTCGTTCATTTGTTCATTTGTTCATTTGTTCATTTGTTCATTCGTTCATTTGTTCATTCGTTCATTTGTTCATTTGTTCATTTGTTCATTTGTTCATTTGTTCATTTGTTCATTTGTTCATTTGTTCATTTGTTCATTTGTTCATTTGTTCATTTGTTCATTTGTTCATTTGTTCATTTGTTCATTCGTTCATTCGTTCATTTGTTCATTTGTTCATTTGTTCATTTGTTCATTTGTTCATTTGTTCATTTGTTCATTTGTTCATTTGTTCATTTGTTCAGTTGTTCCTTCGTTCATTTGTCTATTCGCTCATTTGTTCATTTGTTCATTCGTTCATTTGTTCATTTGTTCATTTGTTCCTTTGTTCATTTGTTCATTTGGTCATTTGTTCATTTGTTCATTTGTTCATTTGTTCATTTGTTCATTTGTTCATTTGTTCATTTGTTCACTTGTTGACTTGTTCACTTGTTCATTTGATCGTTTGTTCATTTGTTCGTTTGTTCGTTTGTTCCTTTGTTCATTTGTTCGTTGGTTCCTTTGTTCATTTGTTCATTTGTTCATTTGTTCATTTGTTCATTTGTTCATTTGTTCAATTGTTCATTTGTTCATTTGTTCATTTGTTCATTTGTTCATTTGTTCATTTGTTCATTTGTTCATTTGTTCATTTGTTCATTTGTTCATTTGTTCATTTGTTCATTTGTTCATTTGATCATTTGTTCATTTGTTCATTTGTTCATTTGTTCCTTCGTTCATTTGTCTATTCGCTCATTTGTTCATTTGTTCATTTGTTCATTTGTTCATTTTTTCGTTTGATCGCTTGTTCCTTCGTTCATTTGTCTATTCGCTCATTTGTTCATTTGTTCACTTGTTCATTTGTTCATTCGTTCATTTGTTCATTTGTTCATTCGTTCATATGTTCATTTGTTCATTTGTTCATTCGTTCATTTGTCTATTCGCACATTTGTTCATTTGTTCATTTCTTCATTTGTTCATTTGTTCATTTGTTCATTTGTTCATTTGTTCCTTCGTTCATTTGTCTATTCGCTCATTTGTTCATTTGTTCATTTGTTCATTTGCTCATTTTTTCGTTTGATCGCTTGTTCATGTGTTTATTTGTTCATTTGTTCATTTGTTCATTTGTTCATTTGTTCATTTGGTCATTTGTTCATTTGTTCATTTGTTCATTCGTTCATTCGTTCATTTGTTCATTCGTTCATTCGTTCATTTGTTCATTTGTTCATTTGTTCATTTGTTCATTTGTTCATTTGTTCATTTGTTCATTTGTTCATTTGTTCATTTGTTCATTTGTTCATTTGTTCATTTGTTCATTCGTTCATTCGTTCATTTGTGCATTTGTTCATTTGTTCATTTGTTCCTTCGTTCATTTGTCTATTCGCTCATTTGTTCATTTGTTCATTCGTTCATTCGTTCATTCGTTCATTTGTTCATTTGTTCATTCGTTCATTTGTTCATTTGTTCATTCGTTCATTTGTCTATTCGCTCATTTGTTCATTTGTTCATTTGTTCATTTGTTCATTTGTTCATTTGTTCATTTGTTCATTTGTTCATTTGTTCATTTGTTCATTTGTTCATTTGTTCATTTGTTCATTTGTTCATTTGTTCATTTGTTCATTTGTTCATTTGTTCATTTGTTCATTTGTTCATTTGTTCATTTGTTCATTTGTTCATTTGTTCATTTGTTCATTTGTTCATTTGTTCATTTGTTCATTTGTTCATTTGTTCATTTGTTCATTTGTTCATTTGTTCATTTGTTCATTTGTTCATTTGTTCATTTGTTCATTTGTTCATTTGATCATTTGTTCATTTGTTCATTTGTTCATTTGTTCATTTGTTCCTTCGTTCATTTGTCTATTCGCTCATTTGTTCATTTGTTCATTTGTTCATTTGTTCATTTTTTCGTTTGATCGCTTGTTCATTTGTTCATTTGTTCATTTGTTCATTTGTTCATTCGTTCATTTGTTCATTTGTTCATTCGTTCATTTGTTCATTTGTTCATTCGTTCATATGTTCATTTGTTCATTTGTTCATTCGTTCATTTGTCTATTCGCACATTTGTTCATTTGTTCATTTGTTCATTTGTTCATTTGTTCATTTGTTCCTTCGTTCATTTGTCTATTCGCTCATTTGTTCATTTGTTCATTTGTTCATTTGTTCACTTTTTCGTTTGATCGCTTGTTCATGTGTTTATTTGTTCATTTGTTCATTTGTTCATTTGTTCATGTGTTCATTTGTTCATTTGTTCATTTGTTCATTCGTTCATTCGTTCATTTGTTCATTCGTTCATTCGTTCATTTGTTAATTTGTTAATTTGTTCATTTGTTCATTTGTTCATTTGTTCATTTGTTCATTTGTTCATTTGTTCATTTGTTCATTTGTTCATTTGTTCATTTGTTCATTTGTTCATTTGTTCATTTGTTCATGTGTTCATTTGTTCATTTGTTCACTTGTTGACTTGTTCACTTGTTCATTTGATCGTTTGTTCGTTTGTTCGTTTGTTCGTTTGTTCCTTTGTTCATTTGTTCGTTTGTTCCTTTGTTCATTTGTTCATTTGTTCATTTGTTCATTCGTTCATTTGTTCTTTTGTTCATTTGTTCATTTGTTCATTTCTGCATTTGTTCATTAGTTCGTTTGTTCATTTGTTCATTTGTTCATTGGTTCATTTGTTCATTTGTTCATTTGTTCCTTTGTTCATTTGTTCACTTATTCATTTGTTCATTTGTTCATTTGGTCATTTTTTCATTTGTTCATTTGTTCATTTGTTCATTTGTTCATTTGTTCATTTGTTCATTTGTTCATTTGTTCATTTGTTCATTTGTTCATTTGTTCATTTGTTCATTTGTTCATTTGTTCATTTGTTCATTTGTTCATTCGTTCATTTGTTCATTTGTTCATTCGTTCATTTGTTCATTTGTTCATTTGTTCATTTGTTCATTCGTTCATTCGTTCATTCGTTCATTTGTTCATTTGTTCATTCGTTCATTTGTCTATTCGCTCATTTGTTCATTTGTTCATTCGTTCATTTGTTCATTTGTTCATTTGTTCATTTGTTCATTCGTTCATTCGTTCATTCGTTCATTTGTTCATTTGTTCATTCGTTCATTTGTCTATTCGCTCATTTGTTCATTTGTTCATTTGTTCATTTGTTCATTTGTTCATTTGTTCATTTGTTCATTCGTTCATTCGTTCATTTGTCTATTCGCTCATTTGTTCATTTGATCATTTTTTCATTTGTTCATTTGTTCATTTGTTCATTTGTTCATTTGATCATTTGTTCATTTGTTCATTTGTTCATTTGTTCATTTGTTCATTTGTTCATTTGTTCATTTGTTCATTTGTCCATCTGTTCATCTGTTCATCTGTTCATTTGTTCATTTGTTCATTTGTTCATTCGTTCATTCGTTCATTCGTTCATTCGTTCATTTGTTCATTTGTTCATTTGTTCATTTGTTCATTTGTTCATTTGTTCATTTGTTCATTTGTTCATTTGTTCATTTGTTCATTTGTTCATTTGTTCATTTGTTCATTTGTTCATTTGTTCATTTGTTCATTTGTTCATTTGTCATTTGTTCATTTGTTCAATTGTTCATTTGTTCATTTGTTCATTTCTTCATTTGTTCATTTGTTCATTTGTTCATTTGTTCAATTGTTCATTTGTTCATTCGTTCATTTGTTCATTTGTTCATTCGTTCATTTGTCTATTCGCTCATTTGTTCATTTGTTCATTTGTTCATTTGTTCATTTGTTCATTTGTTCCTTCGTTCATTTTTCTATTCGCTCATTTGTTCATTTGTTCATTCGATCATTTGTCTATTCGCTCATTTGTTCATTTGTTCATTCGATCATTTGTCTATTCGCTCATTTGTTCATTTGTTCATGTGTTCATTTGTTCATTTGTTCATTTGTTCATTTGTTCACTTGTTCATTTGTTCATTTGTTCATTTGTTCATTTGTTCATTTGTTCACTTGTTCACTTGCTCATTTGTTCGTTTGTTCATTTGTTCATTTCTTCATTTGTTCATTTGTTCATTTGTTCATTTGTTCATTTGTTCATTTGTTCATTTGTTCATTTGTTCATTTGTTCATTTGTTCACTTGTCCATTTGTTTATTTGTCCACTTGTTCATTTGTTCATTTATTCATTTGTTCATTTGCTCATTTGCTCATTTGTTCATTTGTTCATTTGTTCATTTGTGCATTTGTTCATTTGTTCATTTGTGCATTTGTTCATTCGTTCATTTGTTCATTTGTTCATTTTTTCATTTGATCATTTGTTCATTTGTTCATTTGTTCATTTGTTCATTTGTTCATTTGTTCATTTCTTCATTTGTTCATTAGTTCATTTGTTCATTTGTTCATTTGTTCATTTGTTCATTAGTTCATTTGTTCATTTGTTCATTTGTTCATTTGTTCAATTGTTCATTTGTTCATTTGTTCATTTGTTCATTTGTTCATTTTTTCATTTGTTCATTTGTTCATTTGTTCATTTGTTCATTTGTTCATTTGTCCATTTGTTCATTTGATCATTTGTTCATTTGTTCATTTGTTCATTTGTTCATTTGTTGATTTGTTCATTTGTTCATTTGATCATTTGTTCATTTGTTCATTTGTTCATTTGCTCATTTGTTCATTTGTTCATTTGTTCATTTGTTCATTTGTTCATTTGTTCATTTGTTCATTTGTTCATTTGTTCAGTTGTTCCTTCGTTCATTTGTACAATTGTTCATTCGTTCATTTGTTCATTTGTTCATTCGTTCATTCGTTCATTTGTTCATTTGTTCATTTGTTCATTTGTTCATTTGTTCATTTGTTCATTTGTTCATTTGTTCATTTGTTCATTTGTTCATTTGTTCATTTGTTCATTCGTTCATTCGTTCATTTGTTCATTTTTTCATTTGTTCATTTGTTCATTTGTTCATTTGTTCATTTGTTCATTTGTTCATTTGATCATTTGTTCATTTGTTCATTTGTTCATTTGTTCATTTGTTCTTTTGTTCTTTTGTTCATTTGATCATTTGTTCATTTGTTCATTTGTTCATTTGTTCATTTGTTCATTTGTTCATTTGTTCATTCGTTCATTTGTTCATTCGTTCATTTGTTCATTTGTTCATTTGTTCATTTGTTCATTTGTTCATTTGTTCATTTGTTCATTTGTTCATTTGTTCATTTGTTCATTTGTTCATTTGTTCATTTGTTCATTTGTTCATTTGTTCATTTGTTCATTTGTTCATTTGTTCACTTGTTGACTTGTTCACTTGTTCATTTGATCGTTTGTTCGTTTGTTCGTTTGTTCGTTTGTTCCTTTGTTCATTTGTTCGTTTGTTCCTTTGTTCATTTGTTCATTTGTTCATTTGTTCATTTGTTCATTAGTTCGTTTGTTCATTTGTTCATTTGTTCATATGTTCATTTGTTCATTTGTTCATTTGTTCATTTGTATATTTGTTCATCTGTTCATTTGTTCATTTGTTCATTTGTTCATTTGTTCATTTGTTCATTTGTTCATTTGTTCATTTGTTCATTTGTTCATTTGTTCATTTGTTCATTTGTTCATTTGTTCATTTGTTCATTTGTTCATTTGTTCATTTGTTCATTTGTTCATTTGTTCATTTGTTCATTTGTTCATTTGTTCATTTGTTCATTTGTTCATTTGTTCATTTGTTCATTTGTTCATTTGTTCATTTGTTCATTTGTTCATTTGTTCATTTGTTCATTTGTTCATTTGTTCATTTGTTCATTTGTTCATTTGTTCACTTGTTGACTTGTTCACTTGTTCATTTGATCGTTTGTTCATTTGTTCGTTTGTTCGTTTGTTCGTTTGTTCCTTTGTTCCTTTGTTCATTTGTTCGTTTGTTCCTTTGTTCATTTGTTCATTTGTTCATTTGTTCATTTGTTCATTTGTTCATTCGTTCATTTGTTCTTTTGTTCATTTGTTCATTTGTTCATTTCTGCATTTGTTCATTATTTCGTTTCTTCATTTGTTCATTTGTTCATTTGTTCATTTGTTCCTTTGTTCATTTGTTCACTTATTCATTTGTTCATTTGTTCATTTGGTCATTTGTTCATTTGTTCATTCGTTCATTCGTTCATTTGTTCATTTGTTCCTTCGTTCATTTGTCTATTTGCTCATTTGTTCATTTGTTCATTCGTTCATTCGTTCATTCGTTCATTTGTTCATTCGTTCATTTGTTCATTTGTTCATTCGTTCATTTGTCTATTCGCTCATTTGTTCATTTGTTCATTTGTTCATTTGTTCATTTGTTCATTTGTTCATTTGTTCATTTGTTCATTTGTTCATTTGTCCATTTGTTCATTTGTTCATTTGTTCATTTGTTCATTTGTTCATTTGTTCATTTGTTCATTCGTTCATTTGTTCACTTGTTCATTTGTTCATTTGTTCATTCGTTCATTCGTTCATTTGTTCATTTGTTCATTTGTTCATTTGTTCATTTGTTCATTTGTTCATTTGTTCATTTGTTCATTTGTTCATTTGTTCATTTGTTCATTTGTTCATTTGTTCATTTGTTCATTTGTTCATTTGTTCATTTGTTCATTTGTTCATTTGTTCATTTGTTTCTTTTGTTCATTTGTTCATTTGTCCATTTTTTCATTTGTTCATTTCTTTATTTGTTCATTTGTCATTTGTTCATTTGTTCACTTGTTCACTTGTTCATTTGTTCATTTGCTTAATTTGTTGATTTGTTCACTTGTTCATTTGTTCATTTGTTCATTTGTTCATTTGTTCATTTGTTCATTCGTTCATTTGTTCATTTGTTCATTTGTTCATTTGTTCATTTCTGCATTTGTTCATTATTTCGTTTCTTCATTTGTTCATTTGTTCATTTGTTCATTTGTTCCTTTGTTCATTTGTTCACTTATTCATTTGTTCATTTGTTCATTTGTTCATTTGTTCATTTGTTCATTTGTTTCTTTTGTTCATTTGTTCATTTGTCCATTTTTTCATTTGTTCATTTCTTTATTTGTTCATTTGTCATTTGTTCATTTGTTCACTTGTTCACTTGTTCATTTGTTCATTTGTTCATTTGTTCATTTGTTCATTTCTGCATTTGTTCATTATTTCGTTTCTTCATTTGTTCATTTGTTCATTTGTTCATTTGTTCCTTTGTTCATTTGTTCACTTATTCATTTGTTCATTTGTTCATTTGTTCATTTGTTCATTTGTTCATTTGTTCATTTGTTCATTTGTTCATTTGTTCATTTGTTCATTCGTTCATTTGTTCATTTGTTCATTCTTTCATTCGTTCATTTGTTCATTTGTTCATTTGTTCCTTCGTTCATTTGTCTATTCGCTCATTTGTTCATTCGTTCATTTGTTCATTTGTTCATTTGTTCATTTGTTCATTTGTTCATTTGTTCATTTGTTCATTTGTTCCTTTGTCCGTTTGTTCCTTTGTTCATTTGTTCATTTGTTCATTTGTTCATTTGTTCATTTGTTCATTTGTTCATTCGTTCATTTGTCTATTCGCTCATTTGTTCATTTGTTCATTTGTTCATTTGTTCATTTGTTCATTTGTTCATTTGTCATTTGTTCATTTGTTCAATTGTTCATTTGTTCATTTGTTCATTTCTTCATTTGTTCATTTGTTCATTTGATCATTTGTTCATTTGTTCATTTGTTCATTTGTTCCTTCGTTCATTCGTTCATTTGTTCATTTGTTCATTCGTTCATTTGTCTATTCGCTCATTTGTTCATTTGTTCATTTGTTCATTTGTTCCTTCGTTCATTTTTCTATTCGCTCATTTGTTCATTTGTTCATTCGATCATTTGTCTATTCGCTCATTTGTTCATTTATTCATTCGTTCATTTGTCTATTCGCTCATTTGTTCATTTGTTCATTTGTTCATTTGTTCATTTGTTCATTTGTTCAATTGTTCATTTGTTCATTCGTTCATTTGTTCATTTGTTCATTCGTTCATTTGTCTATTCGCTCATTTGTTCATTTGTTCATTTGTTCATTTGTTCATTTGTTCATTTGTTCATTTGTTCATTTGTTCATTTGTTCATTTGTTCCTTCGTTCATTTTTCTATTCGCTCATTTGTTCATTTGTTCATTCGATCATTTGTCTATTCGTTCATTTGTTCATTTGTTCATGTGTTCATTTGTTCATTTGTTCTTTTGTTCATTTGTTCATTTGTTCACTTGTTCATTTGTTCATTTGTTCATTTGTTCATTTGTTCATTTGTTCACTTGTTCACTTGCTCATTTGTTCGTTTGTTCATTTGTTCATTTCTTCATTTCTTCATTTCTTCATTTCTTCATTTGTTCATTTGTTCATTTGTTCATTTGTTCATTTGTTCATTTGTTCACTTGTCCATTTGTTTATTTGTCCACTTGTTCATTTGTTCATTTATTCATTTGTTCATTTGCTCATTTGCTCATTTGTTCATTTGTTCATTTGTTCATTTGTGCATTTGTTCATTTGTTCATTTGTGCATTTGTTCATTTGTTCATTTGTTCATTTGTACATTTTTTCATTTGATCATTTGTTCATTTGTTCATTTGTTCATTTGTTCATTTGTTCATTTCTTCATTTGTTCATTAGTTCATTTGTTCATTTGTTCATTTGTTCATTTGTTCATTCGTTCATTTGTCTATTCGCTCATTTGTTCATTTGTTCAATTGTTCATTTGTTCATTTGTTCATTTGTCATTTGTTCATTTGTTCAATTGTTCATTTGTTCATTTGTTCATTTCTTCATTTGTTCATTTGTTCATTTGATCATTTGTTCATTTGTTCATTTGTTCATTTGTTCCTTCGTTCATTCGTTCATTTGTTCATTTGTTCATTCGTTCATTTGTCTATTCGCTCATTTGTTCATTTGTTCATTTGTTCATTTGTTCCTTCGTTCATTTTTCTATTCGCTCATTTGTTCATTTGTTCATTCGATCATTTGTCTATTCGCTCATTTGTTCATTTATTCATTCGTTCATTTGTCTATTCGCTCATTTGTTCATTTGTTCATTTGTTCATTTGTTCATTTGTTCATTTGTTCAATTGTTCATTTGTTCATTCGTTCATTTGTTCATTTGTTCATTCGTTCATTTGTCTATTCGTTCATTTGTCTATTCGCTCATTTGTTCATTTGTTCATTTGTTCATTTGTTCATTTGTTCATTTGTTCATTTGTTCATTTGTTCCTTCGTTCATTTTTCTATTCGCTCATTTGTTCATTTGTTCATTCGATCATTTGTCTATTCGCTCATTTGTTCATTTGTTCATGTGTTCATTTGTTCATTTGTTCATTTGTTCATTTGTTCACTTGTTCATTTGTTCATTTGTTCATTTGTTCATTTGTTCATTTGTTCACTTGTTCACTTGCTCATTTGTTCGTTTGTTCATTTGTTCATTTCTTCATTTCTTCATTTCTTCATTTCTTCATTTGTTCATTTGTTCATTTGTTTATTTGTTCATTTGTTCATTTGTTCACTTGTCCATTTGTTTATTTGTCCACTTGTTCATTTGTTCATTTATTCATTTGTTCATTTGCTCATTTGCTCATTTGTTCATTTGTTCATTTGTTCATTTGTGCATTTGTTCATTTGTTCATTTGTGCATTTGTTCATTTGTTCATTTGTTCATTTGTTCATTTTTTCATTTGATCATTTGTTCATTTGTTCATTTGTTCATTTGTTCATTTGTTCATTTGTTCATTACTTCATTTGTTCATTAGTTCATTTGTTCATTTGTTCATTTGTTCATTTGTTCATTTGTTCATTAGTTCATTTGTTCATTTGTTCATTTGTTCATTTGTTCAATTGTTCATTTGTTCATTTGTTCATTTGTTCATTTTTTCATTTGTTCATTTGTTCATTTGTTCATTTGTTCATTTGTTCATTTGTTCATTTGTTCATTTGTTCATTTGTTCATTTGTTCATTCGTTCATTTGTTCATTTGTTCATTCTTTCATTCGTTCATTTGTTCATTTGTTCATTTGTTCCTTCGTTCATTTGTCTATTCGCTCATTTGTTCATTCGTTCATTTGTTCATTTGTTCATTTGTTCATTTGTTCATTTGTTCATTTGTTCATTTGTTCATTTGTTCATTTGTTCATTTGTTCATTTGTTCATTTGTTCATTTGTTCATTTGTTCACTTGTCCATTTGTTTATTTGTCCACTTGTTCATTTGTTCATTTATTCATTTGTTCATTTGCTCATTTGCTCATTTGTTCATTTGTTCATTTGTTCATTTGTGCATTTGTTCATTTGTTCATTTGTGCATTTGTTCATTTGTTCATTTGTTCATTTGTTCATTTTTTCATTTGATCATTTGTTCATTTGTTCATTTGTTCATTTGTTCATTTGTTCATTTGTTCATTTCTTCATTTGTTCATTAGTTCATTTGTTCATTTGTTCATTTGTTCATTTGTTCATTAGTTCATTTGTTCATTTGTTCATTTGTTCATTTGTTCATTTGTTCATTTGTTCAATTGTTCATTTGTTCATTTGTTCATTTGTTCATTTGTTCATTTTTTCATTTGTTCATTTGTTCATTTGTTCATTTGTTCATTTGTTCATTTGTTCATTTGTTCATTTGTCCATTTGTTCATTTGATCATTTGTTCATTTGTTCATTTGTTGATTTGTTCATTTGTTCATTTGTTCATTTGTTCATTTGTTGATTTGTTCATTTGTTCATTTGATCATTTGTTCATTTGATCATTTGTTCATTTGTTCATTTGTTCATTTGCTCATTCGTTCATTTGTTCATTCGTTCATTTGTTCATTCGTTCATTTGTTCATTTGTTCATTTGTTCATTTGTTCATTTGTTCATTTGTTCATTTGTTCATTTGTTCATTTGTTCATTTGTTCATTTGTTCATTTGTTCATTTGTTCATTTGTTCATTTGTTCATTTGTTCATTTGTTCACTTGTTGACTTGTTCACTTGTTCATTTGATCGTTTGTTCGTTTGTTCGTTTGTTCGTTTGTTCCTTTGTTCATTTGTTCGTTTGTTCCTTTGTTCATTTGTTCATTTGTTCATTTGTTCATTTGTTCATTAGTTCGTTTGTTCATTTGTTCATTTGTTCATTTGTTCATTTGTTCATTTGTTCATTCGTTCATTTGTTCACTTGTTCACTTGTTCATTTGTTCATTCGTTCATTTGTTCATTTGTTCATTTGTTCATTTGTTCATTTGTTCATTTGTTCATTTGTTCATTTGTTCATTTGTTCATTTGTTCATTTGTTCATTTGTTCATTTGTTCATTTGATCATTTGTTCATTTGTTCATTTGTTCATTTGTTCATTTGTTCATTTGTTCATTTGTTCATTTGTTCATTTGTTCATTTGTTCATTTGTTCATTTGTTCATTTGTTCATTTGTTCATTTGTTCATTTGTTCATTTGTTCATTTGTTCATTTGTTCATTTGTTCATTTGTTCATTTGTTTCTTTTGTTCATTTGTTCATTTGTCCATTTTTTCATTTGTTCATTTCTTTATTTGTTCATTTGTCATTTGTTCATTTGTTCACTTGTTCACTTGTTCATTTGTTCATTTGCTTAATTTGTTGATTTGTTCACTTGTTCATTTGTTCATTTGTTCATTTGTTCATTTGTTCATTTGTTCATTCGTTCATTTGTTCATTTGTTCATTTGTTCATTTGTTCATTTCTGCATTTGTTCATTATTTCGTTTCTTCATTTGTTCATTTGTTCATTTGTTCATTTGTTCCTTTGTTCATTTGTTCACTTATTCATTTGTTCATTTGTTCATTTGTTCATTTGTTCATTTGTTCATTTGTTTCTTTTGTTCATTTGTTCATTTGTCCATTTTTTCATTTGTTCATTTCTTTATTTGTTCATTTGTCATTTGTTCATTTGTTCACTTGTTCACTTGTTCATTTGTTCATTTGCTTAATTTGTTGATTTGTTCACTTGTTCATTTGTTCATTTGTTCATTTGTTCATTTGTTCATTTGTTCATTCGTTCATTTGTTCATTTGTTCATTTGTTCATTTGTTCATTTCTGCATTTGTTCATTATTTCGTTTCTTCATTTGTTCATTTGTTCATTTGTTCATTTGTTCCTTTGTTCATTTGTTCACTTATTCATTTGTTCATTTGTTCATTTGTTCATTTGTTCATTTGTTCATTTGTTCATTTGTTCATTTGTTCATTTGTTCATTTGTTCATTCGTTCATTTGTTCATTTGTTCATTCTTTCATTCGTTCATTTGTTCATTTGTTCATTTGTTCCTTCGTTCATTTGTCTATTCGCTCATTTGTTCATTCGTTCATTTGTTCATTTGTTCATTTGTTCATTTGTTCATTTGTTCATTTGTTCATTTGTTCATTTGTTCCTTTGTCCGTTTGTTCCTTTGTTCATTTGTTCATTTGTTCATTTGTTCATTTATTCATTTGTTCATTTGCTCATTTGCTCATTTGTTCATTTGTTCATTTGTTCATTTGTGCATTTGTTCATTTGTTCATTTGTGCATTTGTTCATTTGTTCATTTGTTCATTTGTTCATTTTTTCATTTGATCATTTGTTCATTTGTTCATTTGTTCATTTGTTCATTTGTTCATTTGTTCATTTCTTCATTTGTTCATTAGTTCATTTGTTCATTTGTTCATTTGTTCATTTGTTCATTAGTTCATTTGTTCATTTGTTCATTTGTTCATTTGTTCAATTGTTCATTTGTTCATTTGTTCATTTGTTCATTTGTTCATTTTTTCATTTGTTCATTTGTTCATTTGTTCATTTGTTCATTTGTTCATTTGTTCATTTGTTCATTTGTCCATTTGTTCATTTGATCATTTGTTCATTTGTTCATTTGTTCATTTGTTCATTTGTTGATTTGTTCATTTGTTCATTTGATCATTTGTTCATTTGTTCATTTGTTCATTTGTTCATTTGTTCATTTGTTCATTTGTTCATTTGTTCATTTGTTCATTTTTTCATTTGTTCATTTGTTCATTTGGTCATTTTTTCATTTGTTCATTTGTTCATTTGTTCATTTGTTCATTTGTTCATTTGTTCATTTGTTCATTTGTTCATTTGTTCATTTGTTCATTTGTTCATTTGTTCATTTGTTCATTTGTTCATTTGTTCATTTGTTCATTTGTTCATTTCTTCATTTGTTCATTTCTTCATTTGTTCATTTGTTCATTTGTTCATTTGTTCATTTGTTCATTTGTTCATTTGTTCATTTGTTCATTTGTTCATTTGTTCATTTGTTCATTTGTTCATTTGTTCATTTGTGCATTAGTTCATTCGTTCATTCGTTCATTCGTTCATTCGTTCATTCGTTCATTCGTTCATTCGTTCATTCGTTCATTCGTTCATTCGTTCATTCGTTCATTCGTTCATTCGTTCATTCGTTCATTCGTTCATTCGTTCATTCGTTCATTCGTTCATTCGTTCATTCGTTCATTCGTTCATTTGTTCATTTGTTCATTTGTTCATTTGTTCATTTGTTCATTTGTTCATTTGTTCATTTGTTCATTTGTTCATTCGATCATTCGTTCATTCGTTCATTTGTTCATTTGTTCCTTCGTTCATTTGTTCCTTCGTTCATTTGTCTATTCGCTCATTTGTTCATTTGTTCATTCGTTCATTCGTTCATTTGTTCATTTGTTCATTCGTTCATTTGTTCATTTGTTCATTCGTTCATTTGTCTATTCGCTCATTTGTTCATTTGTTCATTTGTTCATTTGTTCTTTTGTTCATTTGTTCATTTGTTCATTTGTTCATTTGTTCATTTGTCCTTTTGTTCATTTGTTCATTTGTTCATTTGTTCATTTGTTCATTCGTTCATTTGTCTATTCGCTCATTTGTTCATTTGTTCATTCGTTCATTTGTCTATTCGCTCATTTGTTCATTCGTTCATTCGTTCATTTGTTCATTTGTTCATTTGTTCATTTGTTCATTTGTTCATTTGTGCATTTGTTCATTTGTTCATTCGTTCATTCGTTCATTCGTTCATTTGTTCATTTGTTCATTTGTTCCTTCGTTCATTTGTCTATTCGCTCATTTGTTCATTTGTTCATTCGTTCATTCGTTCATTTGTTCATTTGTTCATTCGTTCAGTTGTTCATTTGTTCATTCGTTCATTTGTCTATTCGCTCATTTGTTCATTTGTTCATTTGTTCATTTGTTCATTTGTTCATTTGTTCATTTGTTCATTTGTTCATTTGTTCATTTGTTCATTTGTTCATTTGTCCATTTGTTCATTTGTTCATTTGTTCATTTGTTCATTCGTTCATTTGTCTATTCGCTCATTTGTTCATTTGTTCATTTGTTCATTTGTTCATTTTTTCATTCGTTCATTTGCCTATTCGCTCATTTGTTCATTTGTTCATTTGTTCATTTGTTCATTTGTTCATGTGTTCATTTGTTCATTTGTTCATTTGTTCATTCGTTCAGTTGTTCATTTGTTCATTCGTTCATTTGTCTATTCGCTCATTTGTTCATTTGTTCATTTGTTCATTTGTTCATTTGTTCATTTGTTCATTTGTCCATTTGTTCATTTGTTCATTCGTTCATTTGTTCATTTGTTCATTTGTTCATTTGTTCATTTGTTCATTTGTTCATTTGTGCATTTGTTCATTTGTTCATTCGTTCATTCGTTCATTCGTTCATTTGTTCATTTGTTCATTTGTTCCTTCGTTCATTTGTCTATTCGCTCATTTGTTCATTTGTTCATTCGTTCATTCGTTCATTTGTTCATTTGTTCATTCGTTCAGTTGTTCATTTGTTCATTCGTTCATTTGTCTATTCGCTCATTTGTTCATTTGTTCATTTGTTCATTTGTTCATTTGTTCATTTGTTCATTTGTTCATTTGTTCATTTGTTCATTTGTTCATTTGTTCATTTGTCCATTTGTTCATTTGTTCATTTGTTCATTTGTTCATTCGTTCATTTGTCTATTCGCTCATTTGTTCATTTGTTCATTTGTTCATTTGTTCATTTTTTCATTCGTTCATTTGTCTATTCGCTCATATGTTCATTTGTTCATTTGTTCATTTGTTCATTTGTTCATTTGTTCATTTGTTCATTTGTTCATTTGTTCATTTCTTCATTTGTTCATTTGTTCATTTGTTCATTTGTTCATTTGTTCATTTGTTCATTTGTTCATTTGTGCATTTGTTCATTTGTTCATTTGTTCATTTGTTCATTTGTTCATTCGTTCATTTGTTCATTTGTTCATTTGTTCATTTGTTCATTTCTGCATTTGTTCATTATTTCGTTTCTTCATTTGTTCATTTGTTCATTTGTTCATTTGTTCCTTTGTTCATTTGTTCACTTATTCATTTGTTCATTTGTTCATTTGTTCATTTGTTCATTTGTTCATTTGTTCATTTGTTCATTTGTTCATTTGTTCATTTGTTCATTCGTTCATTTGTTCATTTGTTCATTCTTTCATTCGTTCATTTGTTCATTTGTTCATTTGTTCCTTCGTTCATTTGTCTATTCGCTCATTTGTTCATTCGTTCATTTGTTCATTTGTTCATTTGTTCATTTGTTCATTTGTTCATTTGTTCATTTGTTCATTTGTTCCTTTGTCCGTTTGTTCCTTTGTTCATTTGTTCATTTGTTCATTTGTTCATTTATTCATTTGTTCATTTGCTCATTTGCTCATTTGTTCATTTGTTCATTTGTTCATTTGTGCATTTGTTCATTTGTTCATTTGTGCATTTGTTCATTTGTTCATTTGTTCATTTGTTCATTTTTTCATTTGATCATTTGTTCATTTGTTCATTTGTTCATTTGTTCATTTGTTCATTTCTTCATTTGTTCATTAGTTCATTTGTTCATTTGTTCATTTGTTCATTTGTTCATTAGTTCATTTGTTCATTTGTTCATTTGTTCATTTGTTCAATTGTTCATTTGTTCATTTGTTCATTTGTTCATTTGTTCATTTTTTCATTTGTTCATTTGTTCATTTGTTCATTTGTTCATTTGTTCATTTGTTCATTTGTTCATTTGTCCATTTGTTCATTTGATCATTTGTTCATTTGTTCATTTGTTCATTTGTTCATTTGTTGATTTGTTCATTTGTTCATTTGATCATTTGTTCATTTGTTCATTTGTTCATTTGTTCATTTGTTCATTTGTTCATTTGTTCATTTGTTCATTTGTTCATTTTTTCATTTGTTCATTTGTTCATTTGGTCATTTTTTCATTTGTTCATTTGTTCATTTGTTCATTTGTTCATTTGTTCATTTGTTCATTTGTTCATTTGTTCATTTGTTCATTTGTTCATTTGTTCATTTGTTCATTTGTTCATTTGTTCATTTGTTCATTTGTTCATTTGTTCATTTGTTCATTTCTTCATTTGTTCATTTCTTCATTTGTTCATTTGTTCATTTGTTCATTTGTTCATTTGTTCATTTGTTCATTTGTTCATTTGTTCATTTGTTCATTTGTTCATTTGTTCATTTGTTCATTTGTTCATTTGTTCATTTGTTCATTTGTGCATTAGTTCATTCGTTCATTCGTTCATTCGTTCATTCGTTCATTCGTTCATTCGTTCATTCGTTCATTCGTTCATTCGTTCATTCGTTCATTCGTTCATTCGTTCATTCGTTCATTCGTTCATTCGTTCATTCGTTCATTCGTTCATTCGTTCATTCGTTCATTCGTTCATTCGTTCATTTGTTCATTTGTTCATTTGTTCATTTGTTCATTTGTTCATTTGTTCATTTGTTCATTTGTTCATTTGTTCATTCGATCATTCGTTCATTCGTTCATTTGTTCATTTGTTCCTTCGTTCATTTGTTCCTTCGTTCATTTGTCTATTCGCTCATTTGTTCATTTGTTCATTCGTTCATTCGTTCATTTGTTCATTTGTTCATTCGTTCATTTGTTCATTTGTTCATTCGTTCATTTGTCTATTCGCTCATTTGTTCATTTGTTCATTTGTTCATTTGTTCTTTTGTTCATTTGTTCATTTGTTCATTTGTTCATTTGTTCATTTGTCCTTTTGTTCATTTGTTCATTTGTTCATTTGTTCATTTGTTCATTCGTTCATTTGTCTATTCGCTCATTTGTTCATTTGTTCATTCGTTCATTTGTCTATTCGCTCATTTGTTCATTCGTTCATTCGTTCATTTGTTCATTTGTTCATTTGTTCATTTGTTCATTTGTTCATTTGTTCATTTGTGCATTTGTTCATTTGTTCATTCGTTCATTCGTTCATTCGTTCATTTGTTCATTTGTTCATTTGTTCCTTCGTTCATTTGTCTATTCGCTCATTTGTTCATTTGTTCATTCGTTCATTCGTTCATTTGTTCATTTGTTCATTCGTTCAGTTGTTCATTTGTTCATTCGTTCATTTGTCTATTCGCTCATTTGTTCATTTGTTCATTTGTTCATTTGTTCATTTGTTCATTTGTTCATTTGTTCATTTGTTCATTTGTTCATTTGTTCATTTGTTCATTTGTCCATTTGTTCATTTGTTCATTTGTTCATTTGTTCATTCGTTCATTTGTCTATTCGCTCATTTGTTCATTTGTTCATTTGTTCATTTGTTCATTTTTTCATTCGTTCATTTGCCTATTCGCTCATTTGTTCATTTGTTCATTTGTTCATTTGTTCATTTGTTCATGTGTTCATTTGTTCATTTGTTCATTTGTTCATTCGTTCAGTTGTTCATTTGTTCATTCGTTCATTTGTCTATTCGCTCATTTGTTCATTTGTTCATTTGTTCATTTGTTCATTTGTTCATTTGTTCATTTGTCCATTTGTTCATTTGTTCATTCGTTCATTTGTTCATTTGTTCATTTGTTCATTTGTTCATTTGTTCATTTGTTCATTTGTGCATTTGTTCATTTGTTCATTCGTTCATTCGTTCATTCGTTCATTTGTTCATTTGTTCATTTGTTCCTTCGTTCATTTGTCTATTCGCTCATTTGTTCATTTGTTCATTCGTTCATTCGTTCATTTGTTCATTTGTTCATTCGTTCAGTTGTTCATTTGTTCATTCGTTCATTTGTCTATTCGCTCATTTGTTCATTTGTTCATTTGTTCATTTGTTCATTTGTTCATTTGTTCATTTGTTCATTTGTTCATTTGTTCATTTGTTCATTTGTTCATTTGTCCATTTGTTCATTTGTTCATTTGTTCATTTGTTCATTTGTTCATTCGTTCATTTGTCTATTCGCTCATTTGTTCATTTGTTCATTTGTTCATTTGTTCATTTTTTCATTCGTTCATTTGTCTATTCGCTCATATGTTCATTTGTTCATTTGTTCATTTGTTCATTTGTTCATTTGTTCATTTGTTCATTTGTTCATTTGTTCATTTCTTCATTTGTTCATTTGTTCATTTGTTCATTTGTTCATTTGTTCATTTGTTCATTTGTTCATTTGTGCATTTGTTCATTTGTTCATTTGTGCATTTGTTCATTTGTTCATTTGTTCATTTGTTCATTTTTTCATTTGATCATTTGTTCATTTGTTCATTTGTTCATTTGTTCATTTGTTCATTTGTTCATTTCTTCATTTGTTCATTAGTTCATTTGTTCATTTGTTCATTTGTTCATTAGTTCATTTGTTCATTTGTTCATTTGTTCATTTGTTCAATTGTTCATTTGTTCATTTGTTCATTTGTTCATTTGTTCATTTTTTCATTTGTTCATTTGTTCATTTGTTCATTTGTTCATTTGTTCATTTGTTCATTTGTCCATTTGTTCATTTGATCATTTGTTCATTTGTTCATTTGTTCATTTGTTCATTTGTTGATTTGTTCATTTGTTCATTTGATCATTTGTTCATTTGTTCATTTGTTCATTTGCTCAGTTGTTCATTTGTTCATTTGTTCATTTGTTCATTTGTTCATTTGTTCATTTGTTCATTTGTTCATTTGTTCATTTGTTCATTTGTTCATTTGTTCATTTGTTCATTTGTTCATTTGTTCATTTGTTCATTTGTTCATTTATTCATTTGTTCATTTGTTCATTTGTTCATTTGTTCATTTGTCCATTTGTTCATTTGTTCATTTGTCATTTGTTCATTTGTTCATTTGTTCATTTGTTCACTTGTTCACTTGTTCACTTGTTCATTTGTTCATTTGCTTAATTTGTTGATTTGTTCATTTCTCAACTTGTTCATTTGTTCATTTCTTCAAATCTTCATTTCTTCATTTGTTCACATCTTCAATTCTTCATTTCTTCATTTGTTCACTTGGTCATTTGTTCATTCGTTCATTTGTTCATTTGTTCATTTGTTCACTTGTTGACTTGTTCACTTGTTCATTTGATCGTTTGTTCGTTTGTTCCTTTGTTCATTTGTTCCTTTGTTCATTTGTTCATTTGTTCATTTCTTCATTCGTTCATTTCTTCTTTTGTTCATTTGTTCATTTGTTCATTTCTGCATTTGTTCATTAGTTCTTTTGTTCATTTGTTCATTTGTTCATTTCTGCATTTGTTCATTAGTTCTTTTGTTCATTTGTTCATTTGTTCATTTCTGCATTTGTTCATTAGTTCTTTTGTTCATTTGTTCATTTGTTCATTTCTGCATTTGTTCATTAGTTCGTTTGTTCATTTGTTCATTTGTTCATTTGTTCCTTTGTTCATTTGTTCATTTTTTCATTTGTTCATTTGTTCATTTGTTCATTTGTTCACTTGTTCATTTGTTCATTTGTTCATTTGTTCATTTGTATATTTGTTCATTTGTTCATTTGTTCATTTGTTCATTTGTTCATTTGTTCATTTGTTCATTTGTTCATTTGTTCATTTGTTCATTTGTTCATTTGTTCATTTGTTCATTTGTTCATTTGTGCATTAGTTCATTCGTTCATTCGTTCATTCGTTCATTCGTTCATTCGTTCATTCGTTCATTCGTTCATTCGTTCATTCGTTCATTCGTTCATTCGTTCATTCGTTCATTCGTTCATTCGTTCATTCGTTCATTCGTTCATTCGTTCATTCGTTCATTCGTTCATTCGTTCATTCGTTCATTCGTTCATTCGTTCATTTGTTCATTTGTTCATTTGTTCATTTGTTCATTTGTTCATTTGTTCATTTGTTCATTTGTTCATTTGTTCATTCGATCATTCGTTCATTCGTTCATTTGTTCATTTGTTCCTTCGTTCATTTGTTCCTTCGTTCATTTGTCTATTCGCTCATTTGTTCATTTGTTCATTCGTTCATTCGTTCATTTGTTCATTTGTTCATTCGTTCATTTGTTCATTTGTTCATTCGTTCATTTGTCTATTCGCTCATTTGTTCATTTGTTCATTTGTTCATTTGTTCTTTTGTTCATTTGTTCATTTGTTCATTTGTTCATTTGTTCATTTGTCCTTTTGTTCATTTGTTCATTTGTTCATTTGTTCATTTGTTCATTCGTTCATTTGTCTATTCGCTCATTTGTTCATTTGTTCATTCGTTCATTTGTCTATTCGCTCATTTGTTCATTCGTTCATTCGTTCATTTGTTCATTTGTTCATTTGTTCATTTGTTCATTTGTTCATTTGTGCATTTGTTCATTTGTTCATTCGTTCATTCGTTCATTCGTTCATTTGTTCATTTGTTCATTTGTTCCTTCGTTCATTTGTCTATTCGCTCATTTGTTCATTTGTTCATTCGTTCATTCGTTCATTTGTTCATTTGTTCATTCGTTCAGTTGTTCATTTGTTCATTCGTTCATTTGTCTATTCGCTCATTTGTTCATTTGTTCATTTGTTCATTTGTTCATTTGTTCATTTGTTCATTTGTTCATTTGTTCATTTGTTCATTTGTTCATTTGTTCATTTGTCCATTTGTTCATTTGTTCATTTGTTCATTTGTTCATTCGTTCATTTGTCTATTCGCTCATTTGTTCATTTGTTCATTTGTTCATTTGTTCATTTTTTCATTCGTTCATTTGCCTATTCGCTCATTTGTTCATTTGTTCATTTGTTCATTTGTTCATTTGTTCATGTGTTCATTTGTTCATTTGTTCATTTGTTCATTCGTTCAGTTGTTCATTTGTTCATTCGTTCATTTGTCTATTCGCTCATTTGTTCATTTGTTCATTTGTTCATTTGTTCATTTGTTCATTTGTTCATTTGTCCATTTGTTCATTTGTTCATTCGTTCATTTGTTCATTTGTTCATTTGTTCATTTGTTCATTTGTTCATTTGTTCATTTGTTCATTTGTGCATTTGTTCATTTGTTCATTCGTTCATTCGTTCATTCGTTCATTTGTTCATTTGTTCATTTGTTCCTTCGTTCATTTGTCTATTCGCTCATTTGTTCATTTGTTCATTCGTTCATTCGTTCATTTGTTCATTTGTTCATTCGTTCAGTTGTTCGTTTGTTCATTCGTTCATTTGTCTATTCGCTCATTTGTTCATTTGTTCATTTGTTCATTTGTTCATTTGTTCATTTGTTCATTTGTTCATTTGTTCATTTGTTCATTTGTTCATTTGTTCATTTGTCCATTTGTTCATTTGTTCATTTGTTCATTTGTTCATTTGTTCATTCGTTCATTTGTCTATTCGCTCATTTGTTCATTTGTTCATTTGTTCATTTGTTCATTTTTTCATTCGTTCATTTGTCTATTCGCTCATATGTTCATTTGTTCATTTGTTCATTTGTTCATTTGTTCATTTGTTCATTTCTTCATTTCTTCATTTGTTCATTTGTTCATTTGTTCATTTGTTCATTTGTTCATTTGTTCATTTGTTCATTTGTGCATTTGTTCATTTGTGCATTTGTTCATTTGTTCATTTGTTCATTTGTTCATTTTTTCATTTGATCATTTGTTCATTTGTTCATTTGTTCATTTGTTCATTTGTTCATTTGTTCATTTCTTCATTTGTTCATTAGTTCATTTGTTCATTTGTTCATTTGTTCATTTGTTCATTAGTTCATTTGTTCATTTGTTCATTTGTTCATTTGTTCAATTGTTCATTTGTTCATTTGTTCATTTGTTCATTTGTTCATTTTTTCATTTGTTCATTTGTTCATTTGTTCATTTGTTCATTTGTTCATTTGTTCATTTGTCCATTTGTTCATTTGATCATTTGTTCATTTGTTCATTTGTTCATTTGTTCATTTGTTGATTTGTTCATTTGTTCATTTGATCATTTGTTCATTTGTTCATTTGTTCATTTGCTCATTTGTTCATTTGTTCATTTGTTCATTTGTTCATTTGTTCATTTGTTCATTTGTTCATTTGTTCATTTGTTCATTTGTTCATTTGTTCATTTGTTCATTTGTTCATTTGTTCACTTGTCCATTTGTTTATTTGTCCACTTGTTCATTTGTTCATTTATTCATTTGTTCATTTGCTCATTTGCTCATTTGTTCATTTGTTCATTTGTTCATTTGTGCATTTGTTCATTTGTTCATTTGTGCATTTGTTCATTTGTTCATTTGTTCATTTTTTCATTTGATCATTTGTTCATTTGTTCATTTGTTCATTTGTTCATTTGTTCATTTGTTCATTTCTTCATTTGTTCATTAGTTCATTTGTTCATTTGTTCATTTGTTCATTTGTTCATTAGTTCATTTGTTCATTTGTTCATTTGTTCATTTGTTCAATTGTTCATTTGTTCATTTGTTCATTTGTTCATTTGTTCATTTTTTCATTTGTTCATTTGTTCATTTGTTCATTTGTTCATTTGTTCATTTGTTCATTTGTTCATTTGTCCATTTGTTCATTTGATCATTTGTTCATTTGTTCATTTGTTCATTTGTTCATTTGTTGATTTGTTCATTTGTTCATTTGATCATTTGTTCATTTGTTCATTTGTTCATTTGCTCATTCGTTCATTTGTTCATTCGTTCATTTGTTCATTCGTTCATTTGTTCATTTGTTCATTTGTTCATTTGTTCATTTGTTCATTTGTTCATTTGTTCATTTGTTCATTTGTTCATTTGTTCATTTGTTCATTTGTTCATTTGTTCATTTGTTCATTTGTTCATTTGTTCATTTGTTCATTTGTTCATTTGTTCATTTGTTCATTTGTTCACTTGTTGACTTGTTCACTTGTTCATTTGATCGTTTGTTCGTTTGTTCGTTTGTTCGTTTGTTCCTTTGTTCATTTGTTCGTTTGTTCCTTTGTTCATTTGTTCATTTGTTGATTTGTTCATTTGTTCATTAGTTCGTTTGTTCATTTGTTCATTTGTTCATTTGTTCATTTGTTCATTTGTTCATTCGTTCATTTGTTCACTTGTTCACTTGTTCATTTGTTCATTCGTTCATTTGTTCATTTGTTCATTTGTTCATTTGTTCATTTGTTCATTTGTTCATTTGTTCATTTGTTCATTTGTTCATTTGTTCATTTGTTCATTTGTTCATTTGTTCATTTGTTCATTTGTTCATTTGTTCATTTGTTCATTTGTTCATTTGTTCATTTGTTCATTTGTTCATTTGTTCATTTGTTCATTTGTTCATTTGTTCATTTGTTCATTTGTTCATTTGTTCATTTGTTCATTTGTTCATTTGTTCATTTGTTCATTTGTTCATTTGTTCATTTGTTCATTTGTTTCTTTTGTTCATTTGTTCATTTGTCCATTTTTTCATTTGTTCATTTCTTTATTTGTTCATTTGTCATTTGTTCATTTGTTCACTTGTTCACTTGTTCATTTGTTCATTTGCTTAATTTGTTGATTTGTTCACTTGTTCATTTGTTCATTTGTTCATTTGTTCATTTGTTCATTTGTTCATTCGTTCATTTGTTCATTTGTTCATTTGTTCATTTGTTCATTTCTGCATTTGTTCATTATTTCGTTTCTTCATTTGTTCATTTGTTCATTTGTTCATTTGTTCCTTTGTTCATTTGTTCACTTATTCATTTGTTCATTTGTTCATTTGTTCATTTGTTCATTTGTTCATTTGTTTCTTTTGTTCATTTGTTCATTTGTCCATTTTTTCATTTGTTCATTTCTTTATTTGTTCATTTGTCATTTGTTCATTTGTTCACTTGTTCACTTGTTCATTTGTTCATTTGCTTAATTTGTTGATTTGTTCACTTGTTCATTTGTTCATTTGTTCATTTGTTCATTTGTTCATTTGTTCATTCGTTCATTTGTTCATTTGTTCATTTGTTCATTTGTTCATTTCTGCATTTGTTCATTATTTCGTTTCTTCATTTGTTCATTTGTTCATTTGTTCATTTGTTCCTTTGTTCATTTGTTCACTTATTCATTTGTTCATTTGTTCATTTGTTCATTTGTTCATTTGTTCATTTGTTCATTTGTTCATTTGTTCATTTGTTCATTTGTTCATTCGTTCATTTGTTCATTTGTTCATTCTTTCATTCGTTCATTTGTTCATTTGTTCATTTGTTCCTTCGTTCATTTGTCTATTCGCTCATTTGTTCATTCGTTCATTTGTTCATTTGTTCATTTGTTCATTTGTTCATTTGTACATTTGTTCATTTGTTCATTTGTTCCTTTGTCCGTTTGTTCCTTTGTTCATTTGTTCATTTGTTCATTTGTTCATTTGTTCATTTGTTCATTTGTTCATTCGTTCATTTGTCTATTCGCTCATTTGTTCATTTGTTCATTTGTTCATTTGTTCATTTGTTCATTTGTTCATTTGTCATTTGTTCATTTGTTCAATTGTTCATTTGTTCATTTGTTCATTTCTTCATTTGTTCATTTGTTCATTTGATCATTTGTTCATTTGTTCATTTGTTCATTTGTTCCTTCGTTCATTCGTTCATTTGTTCATTTGTTCATTCGTTCATTTGTCTATTCGCTCATTTGTTCATTTGTTCATTTGTTCAGTTGTTCCTTCGTTCATTTTTCTATTCGCTCATTTGTTCATTTGTTCATTCGATCATTTGTCTATTCGCTCATTTGTTCATTTATTCATTCGTTCATTTGTCTATTCGCTCATTTGTTCATTTGTTCATTTGTTCATTTGTTCATTTGTTCATTTGTTCAATTGTTCATTTGTTCATTCGTTCATTTGTTCATTTGTTCATTCGTTCATTTGTCTATTCGCTCATTTGTTCATTTGTTCATTTGTTCATTTGTTCATTTGTTCATTTGTTCATTTGTTCATTTGTTCATTTGTTCCTTCGTTCATTTTTCTATTCGCTCATTTGTTCATTTGTTCATTCGATCATTTGTCTATTCGCTCATTTGTTCATTTGTTCATGTGTTCATTTGTTCATTTGTTCATTTGTTCATTTGTTCACTTGTTCATTTGTTCATTTGTTCATTTGTTCATTTGTTCATTTGTTCACTTGTTCACTTGCTCATTTGTTCGTTTGTTCATTTGTTCATTTCTTCATTTCTTCATTTCTTCATTTCTTCATTTGTTCATTTGTTCATTTGTTCATTTGTTCATTTGTTCATTTGTTCACTTGTCCATTTGTTTATTTGTCCACTTGTTCATTTGTTCATTTATTCATTTGTTCATTTGCTCATTTGCTCATTTGTTCATTTGTTCATTTGTTCATTTGTGCATTTGTTCATTTGTTCATTTGTGCATTTGTTCATTTGTTCATTTGTTCATTTGTTCATTTTTTCATTTGATCATTTGTTCATTTGTTCATTTGTTCATTTGTTCATTTGTTCATTTGTTCATTTCTTCATTTGTTCATTAGTTCATTTGTTCATTTGTTCATTTGTTCATTTGTTCATTAGTTCATTTGTTCATTTGTTCATTTGTTCATTTGTTCAATTGTTCATTTGTTCATTTGTTCATTTGTTCATTTGTTCATTTTTTCATTTGTTCATTTGTTCATTTGTTCATTTGTTCATTTGTTCATTTGTTCATTTGTCCATTTGTTCATTTGATCATTTGTTCATTTGTTCATTTGTTCATTTGTTCATTTGTTGATTTGTTCATTTGTTCATTTGATCATTTGTTCATTTGTTCATTTGTTCATTTGCTCATTTGTTCATTTGTTCATTTGTTCATTTGTTCATTTGTTCATTTGTTCATTTGTTCAGTTGTTCCTTCGTTCATTTGTACAATTGTTCATTCGTTCATTTGTTCATTTGTTCATTCGTTCATTCGTTCATTTGTTCATTTGTTCATTTGTTCATTTGTTCATTTGTTCATTTGTTCATTTGTTCATTTGTTCATTTGTTCATTTGTTCATTCGTTCATTCGTTCATTTGTTCATTTTTTCATTTGTTCATTTGTTCATTTGTTCATTTGTTCATTTGTTCATTTGTTCATTTGATCATTCGTTCATTTGTTCATTTGTTCATTTGTTCATTTGTTCTTTTGTTCTTTTGTTCATTTGATCATTTGTTCATTTGTTCATTTGTTCATTTGTTCATTTGTTCATTTGTTCATTTGTTCATTTGTTCATTCGTTCATTTGTTCATTCGTTCATTTGTTCATTCGTTCATTTGTTCATTTGTTCATTTGTTCATTTGTTCATTTGTTCATTTGTTCATTTGTTCATTCGTTCATTTGTCTATTCGCTCATTTGTTCATTTGTTCATTTGTTCATTTGTTCATTTGTTCATTTGTTCATTTGTCATTTGTTCATTTGTTCAATTGTTCATTTGTTCATTTGTTCATTTCTTCATTTGTTCATTTGTTCATTTGATCATTTGTTCATTTGTTCATTTGTTCATTTGTTCCTTCGTTCATTCGTTCATTTGTTCATTTGTTCATTCGTTCATTTGTCTATTCGCTCATTTGTTCATTTGTTCATTTGTTCAGTTGTTCCTTCGTTCATTTTTCTATTCGCTCATTTGTTCATTTGTTCATTCGATCATTTGTCTATTCGCTCATTTGTTCATTTATTCATTCGTTCATTTGTCTATTCGCTCATTTGTTCATTTGTTCATTTGTTCATTTGTTCATTTGTTCATTTGTTCAATTGTTCATTTGTTCATTCGTTCATTTGTTCATTTGTTCATTCGTTCATTTGTCTATTCGCTCATTTGTTCATTTGTTCATTTGTTCATTTGTTCATTTGTTCATTTGTTCATTTGTTCATTTGTTCATTTGTTCCTTCGTTCATTTTTCTATTCGCTCATTTGTTCATTTGTTCATTCGATCATTTGTCTATTCGCTCATTTGTTCATTTGTTCATGTGTTCATTTGTTCATTTGTTCATTTGTTCATTTGTTCACTTGTTCATTTGTTCATTTGTTCATTTGTTCATTTGTTCATTTGTTCACTTGTTCACTTGCTCATTTGTTCGTTTGTTCATTTGTTCATTTCTTCATTTCTTCATTTCTTCATTTCTTCATTTGTTCATTTGTTCATTTGTTCATTTGTTCATTTGTTCATTTGTTCACTTGTCCATTTGTTTATTTGTCCACTTGTTCATTTGTTCATTTATTCATTTGTTCATTTGCTCATTTGCTCATTTGTTCATTTGTTCATTTGTTCATTTGTGCATTTGTTCATTTGTTCATTTGTGCATTTGTTCATTTGTTCATTTGTTCATTTGTTCATTTTTTCATTTGATCATTTGTTCATTTGTTCATTTGTTCATTTGTTCATTTGTTCATTTGTTCATTTCTTCATTTGTTCATTAGTTCATTTGTTCATTTGTTCATTTGTTCATTTGTTCATTAGTTCATTTGTTCATTTGTTCATTTGTTCATTTGTTCAATTGTTCATTTGTTCATTTGTTCATTTGTTCATTTGTTCATTTTTTCATTTGTTCATTTGTTCATTTGTTCATTTGTTCATTTGTTCATTTGTTCATTTGTCCATTTGTTCATTTGATCATTTGTTCATTTGTTCATTTGTTCATTTGTTCATTTGTTGATTTGTTCATTTGTTCATTTGATCATTTGTTCATTTGTTCATTTGTTCATTTGCTCATTTGTTCATTTGTTCATTTGTTCATTTGTTCATTTGTTCATTTGTTCATTTGTTCAGTTGTTCCTTCGTTCATTTGTACAATTGTTCATTCGTTCATTTGTTCATTTGTTCATTCGTTCATTCGTTCATTTGTTCATTTGTTCATTTGTTCATTTGTTCATTTGTTCATTTGTTCATTTGTTCATTTGTTCATTTGTTCATTTGTTCATTCGTTCATTCGTTCATTTGTTCATTTTTTCATTTGTTCATTTGTTCATTTGTTCATTTGTTCATTTGTTCATTTGTTCATTTGATCATTCGTTCATTTGTTCATTTGTTCATTTGTTCATTTGTTCTTTTGTTCTTTTGTTCATTTGATCATTTGTTCATTTGTTCATTTGTTCATTTGTTCATTTGTTCATTTGTTCATTTGTTCATTTGTTCATTCGTTCATTTGTTCATTCGTTCATTTGTTCATTCGTTCATTTGTTCATTTGTTCATTTGTTCATTTGTTCATTTGTTCATTTGTTCATTTGTTCATTTGTTCATTTGTTCATTTGTTCATTTGTTCATTTGTTCATTTGTTCATTTGTTCATTTGTTCATTTGTTCATTCGTTCATTTGTTCATTTGTTCATTTGTTCACTTGTTGACTTGTTCACTTGTTCATTTGATCGTTTGTTCGTTTGTTCCTTTGTTCATTTGTTCATTTGTTCATTTGTTCATTCGTTCATTTGTTCTTTTGTTCATTTGTTCATTTGTTCATTTCTGCATTTGTTCATTAGTTCGTTTGTTCATTTGTTCATTTGTTCATTTGTTCATTTGTTCATTTGTTCAATTGTCCATTTGTTCATTTGTTCATTTGTTCATTTGTTCATTTGTTCATTTGTTCATTTGTTCATTTGTTCACTTATTCATTTGTTCATTTGTTCATTTGGTCATTTTTTCATTTGTTCATTTGTTCATTTGTTCATTTGTTCATTTGTTCATTTGTTCATTTGTTCATTTGTTCATTTGTTCATTTGTTCATTTGTTCATTTGTTCATTTGTTCATTTGATCATTTGTTCATTTGTTCATTTGTTCATTTGTTCATTTGTTCATTTGTTCATTTGTTCATTTGTTCATTTGTTCATTTGTTCATTTGTTCATTTGTTCATTTGTTCCTTTGTTCATTTGTTCACTTATTCATTTGTTCATTTGTTCATTTGGTCATTTTTTCATTTGTTCATTTGTTCATTTGTTCATTTGTTCATTTGTTCATTTGTTCATTTGTTCATTTGTTCATTTGTTCATTTGTTCATTTGTTCATTTGTTCATTTGTTCATTTGTTCATTTGTTCATTTGTTCATTTGTTCATTTGTTCATTTGTTCATTTGTTCATTTGTTCATTTGTTCATTTGTTCATTTGTTCATTTGTTCATTTGTTCATTTGTTCATTTGTTCATTTGTTCATTTGTTCATTTGTTCATTTGTTCATTTGTTCATTTGTTCATTTGTTCATTTGTTCATTTGTTCATTTCTTCATTTCTTCATTTCTTCATTTCTTCATTTCTTCATTTGTTCATTTGTTCATTTGTTCATTTGTTCATTTGTTCATTTGTTCATTTGTTCATTTGTTCATTTGTTCATTTGTTCATTTGTTCATTTATTCATTTGTTCATTTGTTCATTTGTTCATTTGTTCATTTGTCCATTTGTTCATTTGTTCATTTGTCATTTGTTCATTTGTTCATTTGTTCATTTGTTCATTTGTTCACTTGTTCACTTGTTCACTTGTTCATTTGTTCATTTGCTTAATTTGTTGATTTGTTCATTTCTCAACTTGTTCATTTGTTCATTTCTTCAAATCTTCATTTCTTCATTTGTTCACATCTTCAATTCTTCATTTCTTCATTTGTTCACTTGGTCATTTGTTCATTCGTTCATTTGTTCATTTGTTCATTTGTTCACTTGTTGACTTGTTCACTTGTTCATTTGATCGTTTGTTCGTTTGTTCCTTTGTTCATTTGTTCCTTTGTTCATTTGTTCATTTGTTCATTTCTTCATTCGTTCATTTCTTCTTTTGTTCATTTGTTCATTTGTTCATTTCTGCATTTGTTCATTAGTTCTTTTGTTCATTTGTTCATTTGTTCATTTCTGCATTTGTTCATTAGTTCTTTTGTTCATTTGTTCATTTGTTCATTTCTGCATTTGTTCATTAGTTCTTTTGTTCATTTGTTCATTTGTTCATTTCTGCATTTGTTCATTAGTTCGTTTGTTCATTTGTTCATTTGTTCATTTGTTCCTTTGTTCATTTGTTCATTTTTTCATTTGTTCATTTGTTCATTTGTTCATTTGTTCACTTGTTCATTTGTTCATTTGTTCATTTGTTCATTTGTTCATTTGTATATTTGTTCATTTGTTCATTTGTTCATTTGTTCATTTGTTCATTTGTTCATTTGTTCATTTGTTCATTTGTTCATTTGTTCATTTGTTCATTTGTTCATTTGTTCATTTGTTCATTTGTTCATTTGTGCATTAGTTCATTCGTTCATTCGTTCATTCGTTCATTCGTTCATTCGTTCATTCGTTCATTCGTTCATTCGTTCATTCGTTCATTCGTTCATTCGTTCATTCGTTCATTCGTTCATTCGTTCATTCGTTCATTCGTTCATTCGTTCATTCGTTCATTCGTTCATTCGTTCATTCGTTCATTCGTTCATTCGTTCATTCGTTCATTCGTTCATTTGTTCATTTGTTCATTTGTTCATTTGTTCATTTGTTCATTTGTTCATTTGTTCATTTGTTCATTTGTTCATTCGATCATTCGTTCATTCGTTCATTTGTTCATTTGTTCCTTCGTTCATTTGTTCCTTCGTTCATTTGTCTATTCGCTCATTTGTTCATTTGTTCATTCGTTCATTCGTTCATTTGTTCATTTGTTCATTCGTTCATTTGTTCATTTGTTCATTCGTTCATTTGTCTATTCGCTCATTTGTTCATTTGTTCATTTGTTCATTTGTTCTTTTGTTCATTTGTTCATTTGTTCATTTGTTCATTTGTTCATTTGTCCTTTTGTTCATTTGTTCATTTGTTCATTTGTTCATTTGTTCATTCGTTCATTTGTCTATTCGCTCATTTGTTCATTTGTTCATTCGTTCATTTGTCTATTCGCTCATTTGTTCATTCGTTCATTCGTTCATTTGTTCATTTGTTCATTTGTTCATTTGTTCATTTGTTCATTTGTGCATTTGTTCATTTGTTCATTCGTTCATTCGTTCATTCGTTCATTTGTTCATTTGTTCATTTGTTCCTTCGTTCATTTGTCTATTCGCTCATTTGTTCATTTGTTCATTCGTTCATTCGTTCATTTGTTCATTTGTTCATTCGTTCAGTTGTTCATTTGTTCATTCGTTCATTTGTCTATTCGCTCATTTGTTCATTTGTTCATTTGTTCATTTGTTCATTTGTTCATTTGTTCATTTGTTCATTTGTTCATTTGTTCATTTGTCCATTTGTTCATTTGTTCATTTGTTCATTTGTTCATTCGTTCATTTGTCTATTCGCTCATTTGTTCATTTGTTCATTTGTTCATTTGTTCATTCGTTCATTTGTCTATTCGCTCATTTGTTCATTTGTTCATTTGTTCATTTGTTCATTTTTTCATTCGTTCATTTGCCTATTCGCTCATTTGTTCATTTGTTCATTTGTTCATTTGTTCATTTGTTCATTTGTTCATTTGTTCATTTGTTCATTCGTTCAGTTGTTCATTTGTTCATTCGTTCATTTGTCTATTCGCTCATTTGTTCATTTGTTCATTTGTTCATTTGTTCATTTGTTCATTTGTTCATTTGTCCATTTGTTCATTTGTTCATTCGTTCATTTGTTCATTTGTTCATTTGTTCATTTGTTCATTTGTTCATTTGTTCATTTGTGCATTTGTTCATTTGTTCATTCGTTCATTCGTTCATTCGTTCATTTGTTCATTTGTTCATTTGTTCCTTCGTCCATTTGTCTATTCGCTCATTTGTTCATTTGTTCATTCGTTCATTCGTTCATTTGTTCATTTGTTCATTCGTTCAGTTGTTCATTTGTTCATTCGTTCATTTGTCTATTCGCTCATTTGTTCATTTGTTCATTTGTTCATTTGTTCATTTGTTCATTTGTTCATTTGTTCATTTGTTCATTTGTTCATTTGTCCATTTGTTCATTTGTTCATTTGTTCATTTGTTCATTTGTTCATTCGTTCATTTGTCTATTCGCTCATTTGTTCATTTGTTCATTTGTTCATTTGTTCATTTTTTCATTCGTTCATTTGTCTATTCGCTCATATGTTCATTTGTTCATTTGTTCATTTGTTCATTTGTTCATTTGTTCATTTGTTCATTTGTTCATTTGTTCATTTCTTCATTTGTTCATTTGTTCATTTGTTCATTTGTTCATTTGTTCATTTGTTCATTTGTTCATTTGTTCATTTGTTCATTTGTTCATTTGTTCATTTGTTCATTTGTTCATTTGTTCATTTGTTCATTTGTTCATTCGTTCATTTGTCTATTCGCTCATTTGTTCATTTGTTCATTTGTTCATTTGTTCATTTGTTCATTTGTTCATTTGTCATTTGTTCATTTGTTCAATTGTTCATTTGTTCATTTGTTCATTTGTTCATTTGTTCATTTGTTCATTTGTTCATTTGTTCATTTGTTCATTTGTTCATTTGTTCATTTGATCATTTGTTCCTTCGTTCATTTGTCTATTCGCTCATTTTTTCATTTGTTCATTTGTTCATTTGTTCATTTTTTCGTTTGATCGCTTGTTCATGTGTTTATTTGTTCATTTGTTCATTTGTTCATTTGTTCACTTGTTCATTTGTTCATTCGTTCATTTGTTCATTTGTTCATTCGTTCATATGTTCATTTGTTCATTTGTTCATTCGTTCATTTGTCTATTCGCACATTTGTTCATTTGTTCATTTCTTCATTTGTTCATTTGTTCATTTGATCATTTGTTCATTTGTTCATTTGTTCATTTGTTCATTTGTTCATTTGTTCATTTGTTCATTCGTTCATTTGTTCATTTGTTCATTCGTTCATTCGTTCATTTGTTCATTTGTTCATTCGTTCATTTGTTCATTCGTTCATTTGTTCATTCGTTCATTTGTTCATTTGTTCATTTGTTCATTTGTTCATTTGTTCATTTGTTCATTTGTTCATTTGTTCATTTGTTCATTTGTTCATTTGTTCATTTGTTCATTTGTTCATTTGTTCATTCGTTCATTCGTTCATTTGTTCATTTGTTCATTTGTTCATTTGTTCATTTGTTCATTTGTTCATTTGTTCATTTGTTCATTTGTTCAGTTGTTCCTTCGTTCATTTGTCTATTCGCTCATTTGTTCATTTGTTCATTCGTTCATTTGTTCATTTGTTCATTTGTTCATTTGTTCCTTTGTTCATTTGTTCGTTTGTTCCTTTGTTCATTTGTTCATTTGTTCATTTGTTCATTCGTTCATTTGTTCTTTTGTTCATTTGTTCATTTGTTCATTTCTGCATTTGTTCATTAGTTCGTTTGTTCATTTGTTCATTTGTTCATTGGTTCATTTGTTCATTTGTTCATTTGTTCCTTTGTTCATTTGTTCACTTATTCATTTGTTCATTTGTTCATGTGGTCATTTTTTCATTTGTTCATTTGTTCATTTGTTCATTTGTTCATTTGTTCATTTGTTCATTTGTTCATTTGTTCATTTGTTCATTTGTTCATTTGTTCATTTGTTCATTTGTTCATTCGTTCATTTGTTCATTTGTTCATTCGTTCATTTGTTCATTTGTTCATTTGTTCATTTGTTCATTCGTTCATTCGTTCATTCGTTCATTTGTTCATTTGTTCATTCGTTCATTTGTCTATTCGCTCATTTGTTCATTTGTTCATTTGTTCATTTGTTCATTCGTTCATTCGTTCATTTGTCTATTCGCTCATTTGTTCATTTGATCATTTGTTCATTTGTTCATTTGTTCATTTGATCATTTTTTCATTTGTTCATTTGTTCATTTGTTCATTTGTTCATTTGATCATTTGTTCATTTGTTCATTTGTTCATTTGTTCATTTGTTCATTTGTTCATTTGTTCATTTGTTCATTTGTTCATCTGTTCATCTGTTCATCTGTTCATTTGTTCATTTGTTCATTTGTTCATTCGTTCATTCGTTCATTCGTTCATTCGTTCATTGGTTCATTGGTTCATTTGTTCATTTGTTCATTTGTTCATTTGTTCATTTGTTCATTTGTTCATTTGTTCATTTGTTCATTTGTTCATTTGTTCATTTGTTCATTTGCTCATTTGTTCATTTGTTCATTTGTTCATTTGTCATTTGTTCATTTGTTCAATTGTTCATTTGTTCATTTGTTCATTTCTTCATTTGTTCATTTGTTCATTTGTTCATTTGATCATTTGTTCATTTGTTCATTTGTTCATTTGTTCCTTCGTTCATTCGTTCATTTGTTCATTTGTTCATTCGTTCATTTGTCTATTCGCTCATTTGTTCATTTGTTCATTTGTTCATTTGTTCCTTCGTTCATTTTTCTATTCGCTCATTTGTTCATTTGTTCATTCGATCATTTGTCTATTCGCTCATTTGTTCATTTATTCATTCGTTCATTTGTCTATTCGCTCATTTGTTCATTTGTTCATTTGTTCATTTGTTCATTTGTTCATTTGTTCATTTGTTCATTTGTTCATTCGTTCATTTGTTCATTTGTTCATTCGTTCATTTGTCTATTCGCTCATTTGTTCATTTGTTCATTTGTTCATTTGTTCATTTGTTCCTTCGTTCATTTTTCTATTCGCTCATTTGTTCATTTGTTCATTCGATCATTTGTCTATTCGCTCATTTGTTCATTTGTTCATGTGTTCATTTGTTCATTTGTTCATTTGTTCATTTGTTCATTTGTTCATTTGTTCATTTGTTCATTTGTTCATTTGTTCATTTGTTCATTTGTTCATTTGTTCATTTGTTCATTTGTTCATTTGTTCATTTGTTCATTTGTTCATTTGTTCATTTGTTCATTTGTTCATTTGTTCATTTGTATATTTGTTCATTTGTTCATTTGTCTATTCGCTCATTTTTTCATTTGTTCATTTGTTCATTTGTTCATTTGTTCAATTGTTCATTTGTTCATTTGTTCATTTGTTCAATTGTTCATTTGTTCATTTGTTCATTTGTTCATTTGTTCATTTGATCATTTGTTCATTTGTTCATTTGTTCATTTGTTCATTTGTTCATTCGATCATTTGTCTATTCGCTCATTTGTTCATTTGTTCATGTGTTCATTTGTTCATTTGTTCATTTGTTCATTTGTTCACTTGTTCATTTGTTCATTTGTTCATTTGTTCATTTGTTCATTTGTTCACTTGTTCACTTGCTCATTTGTTCGTTTGTTCATTTGTTCATTTCTTCATTTCTTCATTTCTTCATTTCTTCATTTGTTCATTTGTTCATTTGTTCATTTGTTCATTTGTTCATTTGTTCATTTGTTCACTTGTCCATTTGTTTATTTGTCCACTTGTTCATTTGTTCATTTATTCATTTGTTCATTTGCTCATTTGCTCATTTGTTCATTTGTTCATTTGTTCATTTGTGCATTTGTTCATTTGTTCATTTGTGCATTTGTTCATTTGTTCATTTGTTCATTTGTTCATTTTTTCATTTGATCATTTGTTCATTTGATCATTTGTTCATTTGTTCATTTGTTCATTTGTTCATTTGTTCATTTCTTCATTTGTTCATTAGTTCATTTGTTCATTTGTTCATTAGTTCATTTGTTCATTTGTTCATTTGTTCATTTGTTCATTTGTTCATTTGTTCAATTGTTCATTTGTTCATTTGTTCATTTGTTCATTTGTTCATTTTTTCATTTGTTCATTTGTTCATTTGTTCATTTGTCCATTTGTTCATTTGTTCATTTGTTCATTTGTTGATTTGTTCATTTGTTCATTTGATCATTTGTTCATTTGTTCATTTGTTCATTTTATCATTTGTTCATTTGTTCATTTGTTCATTTGTTCATTTGTTCATTTGTTCATTTGTTCATTTGTTCATTTGTTCAGTTGTTCCTTCGTTCATTTGTTCATTTGTTCATTCGTTCATTCGTTCATTTGTTCATTCGTTCATTCGTTCATTCGTTCATTTGTTCATTTGTTCATTTGTTCATTTGTTCATTTGTTCATTTGTTCATTTGTTCATTCGTTCATTCGTTCATTCGTTCATTCGTTCATTCGTTCATTTGTTCATTTTTTCATTTGTTCATTTGTTCATTTGTTCATTTGTTCATTTGTTCATTTGTTCATTTGATCATTTGTTCATTTGTTCATTTGTTCATTTGTTCATTTGTTCTTTTGTTCTTTTGTTCATTTGATCATTTGTTCATTTGTTCATTTGTTCATTTGTTCATTTGTTCATTTGTTCATTTGTTCATTCGTTCATTTGTTCATTCGTTCATTTGTTCATTTGTTCATTTGTTCATTTGTTCATTTGTTCATTTGTTCATTTGTTCATTTGTTCATTTGTTCATTTGTTCATTTGTTCATTTGTTCATTTGTTCATTTGTTCATTTGTTCATTTGTTCATTTGTTCATTTGTTCATTTGTTCATTTGTTCATTTGTTCATTTGTTCATTTGTTCACTTGTTAACTTGTTCACTTGTTCATTTGATCGTTTGTTCGTTTGTTCGTTTGTTCGTTTGTTCCTTTGTTCATTTGTTCGTTTGTTCCTTTGTTCATTTGTTCATTTGTTCATTTGTTCATTTGTTCATTAGTTCGTTTGTTCATTTGTTCATTTGTTCATTTGTTCATTTGTTCATTTGTTCATTTGTTCATTTGTATATTTGTTCATCTGTTCATTTGTTCATTTGTTCATTTGTTCATTTGTTCATTTGTTCATTTGTTCATTTGTTCATTTGTTCATTTGTTCATTTGTTCATTTGTTCATTTGTTCATTTGTTCATTTGTTCATTTGTTCATTTGTTCATTTGTTCATTTGTTCATTTGTTCATTTGTTCATTTGTTCATTTGTTCATTTGTTCATTTGTTCATTTGTTCATTTGTTCATTTGTTTCTTTTGTTCATTTGTTCATTTGTCCATTTTTTCATTTGTTCATTTCTTTATTTGTTCATTTGTCATTTGTTCATTTGTTCACTTGTTCACTTGTTCATTTGTTCATTTGCTTAATTTGTTGATTTGTTCACTTGTTCATTTGTTCATTTGTTCATTTGTTCATTTGTTCATTTGTTCATTCGTTCATTTGTTCATTTGTTCATTTGTTCATTTGTTCATTTCTGCATTTGTTCATTATTTCGTTTCTTCATTTGTTCATTTGTTCATTTGTTCATTTGTTCCTTTGTTCATTTGTTCACTTATTCATTTGTTCATTTGTTCATTTGTTCATTTGTTCATTTGTTCATTTGTTCATTTGTTTCTTTTGTTCATTTGTTCATTTGTCCATTTTTTCATTTGTTCATTTCTTTATTTGTTCATTTGTCATTTGTTCATTTGTTCACTTGTTCACTTGTTCATTTGTTCATTTGCTTAATTTGTTGATTTGTTCACTTGTTCATTTGTTCATTTGTTCATTTGTTCATTTGTTCATTCGTTCATTTGTTCATTTGTTCATTTGTTCATTTGTTCATTTCTGCATTTGTTCATTATTTCGTTTCTTCATTTGTTCATTTGTTCATTTGTTCATTTGTTCCTTTGTTCATTTGTTCACTTATTCATTTGTTCATTTGTTCATTTGTTCATTTGTTCATTTGTTCATTTGTTCATTTGTTCATTTGTTCATTTGTTCATTTGTTCATTCGTTCATTTGTTCATTTGTTCATTTGTTCATTCTTTCATTCGTTCATTTGTTCATTTGTTCATTTGTTCCTTCGTTCATTTGTCTATTCGCTCATTTGTTCATTCGTTCATTTGTTCATTTGTTCATTTGTTCATTTGTTCATTTGTTCATTTGTTCATTTGTTCATTTGTTCCTTTGTCCGTTTGTTCCTTTGTTCATTTGTTCATTTGTTCATTTGTTCATTTGTTCATTTGTTCATTTGTTCATTCGTTCATTTGTCTATTCGCTCATTTGTTCATTTGTTCATTTGTTCATTTGTTCATTTGTTCATTTGTTCATTTGTCATTTGTTCATTTGTTCAATTGTTCATTTGTTCATTTGTTCATTTCTTCATTTGTTCATTTGTTCATTTGATCATTTGTTCATTTGTTCATTTGTTCATTTGTTCCTTCGTTCATTCGTTCATTTGTTCATTTGTTCATTCGTTCATTTGTCTATTCGCTCATTTGTTCATTTGTTCATTTGTTCATTTGTTCCTTCGTTCATTTTTCTATTCGCTCATTTGTTCATTTGTTCATTCGATCATTTGTCTATTCGCTCATTTGTTCATTTATTCATTCGTTCATTTGTCTATTCGCTCATTTGTTCATTTGTTCATTTGTTCATTTGTTCATTTGTTCATTTGTTCAATTGTTCATTTGTTCATTCGTTCATTTGTTCATTTGTTCATTCGTTCATTTGTCTATTCGCTCATTTGTTCATTTGTTCATTTGTTCATTTGTTCATTTGTTCATTTGTTCATTTGTTCATTTGTTCATTTGTTCATTTGTTCCTTCGTTCATTTTTCTATTCGCTCATTTGTTCATTTGTTCATTCGATCATTTGTCTATTCGCTCATTTGTTCATTTGTTCATGTGTTCATTTGTTCATTTGTTCATTTGTTCATTTGTTCACTTGTTCATTTGTTCATTTGTTCATTTGTTCATTTGTTCATTTGTTCACTTGTTCACTTGCTCATTTGTTCGTTTGTTCATTTGTTCATTTCTTCATTTCTTCATTTCTTCATTTCTTCATTTGTTCATTTGTTCATTTGTTCATTTGTTCATTTGTTCATTTGTTCACTTGTCCATTTGTTTATTTGTCCACTTGTTCATTTGTTCATTTATTCATTTGTTCATTTGCTCATTTGCTCATTTGTTCATTTGTTCATTTGTTCATTTGTGCATTTGTTCATTTGTTCATTTGTGCATTTGTTCATTTGTTCATTTGTTCATTTGTTCATTTTTTCATTTGATCATTTGTTCATTTGTTCATTTGTTCATTTGTTCATTTGTTCATTTGTTCATTTCTTCATTTGTTCATTAGTTCATTTGTTCATTTGTTCATTTGTTCATTTGTTCATTAGTTCATTTGTTCATTTGTTCATTTGTTCATTTGTTCAATTGTTCATTTGTTCATTTGTTCATTTGTTCATTTGTTCATTTTTTCATTTGTTCATTTGTTCATTTGTTCATTTGTTCATTTGTTCATTTGTTCATTTGTCCATTTGTTCATTTGATCATTTGTTCATTTGTTCATTTGTTCATTTGTTCATTTGTTCATTTGTTGATTTGTTCATTTGTTCATTTGATCATTTGTTCATTTGTTCATTTGTTCATTTGCTCATTTGTTCATTTGTTCATTTGTTCATTTGTTCATTTGTTCATTTGTTCATTTGTTCAGTTGTTCCTTCGTTCATTTGTACAATTGTTCATTCGTTCATTTGTTCATTTGTTCATTCGTTCATTCGTTCATTCGTTCATTTGTTCATTTGTTCATTTGTTCATTTGTTCATTTGTTCATTTGTTCATTTGTTCATTTGTTCATTTGTTCATTCGTTCATTCGTTCATTCGTTCATTTTTTCATTTGTTCATTTGTTCATTTGTTCATTTGTTCATTTGTTCATTTGTTCATTTGATCATTTGTTCATTTGTTCATTTGTTCATTTGTTCATTTGTTCATTTGTTCTTTTGTTCTTTTGTTCATTTGATCATTTGTTCATTTGTTCATTTGTTCATTTGTTCATTTGTTCATTTGTTCATTTGTTCATTCGTTCATTCGTTCATTCGTTCATTCGTTCATTCGTTCATTTGTTCATTTGTTCATTTGTTCATTTGTTCATTTGTTCATTTGTTCATTTGTTCATTTGTTCATTTGTTCATTTGTTCATTTGTTCATTTGTTCATTTGTTCATTTGTTCATTTGTTCATTTGTTCATTTGTTCATTTGTTCATTTGTTCATTTGTTCATTTGTTCACTTGTTGACTTGTTCACTTGTTCATTTGATCGTTTGTTCGTTTGTTCGTTTGTTCGTTTGTTCCTTTGTTCATTTGTTCGTTTGTTCCTTTGTTCATTTGTTCATTTGTTCATTTGTTCATTTGTTCATTTGTTCATTAGTTCGTTTGTTCATTTGTTCATTTGTTCATTTGTTCATTTGTTCATTTGTTCATTCGTTCATTTGTTCACTTGTTCACTTGTTCATTTGTTCATTCGTTCATTTGTTCATTTGTTCATTTGTTCATTTGTTCATTTGTTCATTTGTTCATTTGTTCATTTGTTCATTTGTTCATTTGTTCATTTGTTCATTTGTTCATTTGTTCATTTGTTCATTTGTTCATTTGTTCATTTGTTCATTTGTTCATTTGTTCATTTGTTCATTTGTTCATTTGTTCATTTGTCCATTTGTTCATTTGTTCATTTGTTCATTTGTTCATTTGTTCATTTGTTCATTTGTTCATTTGTTCATTTGTTCATTCGTTCATTTGTTCACTTGTTCACTTGTTCATTTGTTCATTCGTTCATTTGTTCATTTGTTCATTTGTTCATTTGTTCATTTGTTCATTTGTTCATTTGTTCATTTGTTCATTTGTTCATTTGTTCATTTGTTCATTTGTTCATTTGTTCATTTGTTCATTTGTTCATTTGTTCATTTGTTCATTTGTTCATTTGTTCATTTGTTCATTTGTTCATTTGTTCCTTTGTTCATTTGTTCACTTATTCATTTGTTCATTTGTTCATTTGTTCATTTGTTCATTTGTTCATTTGTTCATTTGTTCATTTGTTCATTTGTTCATTTGTTCATTTGTTCATTTGTTCATTTGTTCATTTGTTCATTTGTTCATTTGTTCATTCTTTCATTCGTTCATTTGTTCATTTGTTCATTTGTTCCTTCGTTCATTTGTCTATTCGCTCATTTGTTCATTCGTTCATTTGTTCATTTGTTCATTTGTTCATTTGTTCATTTGTTCATTTGTTCATTTGTTCATTTGTTCATTTGTTCATTTGTTCATTTGTTCATTTGTTCATTTGTTCATTTGTTCATTTGTTCATTTGTTCATTTGTTCATTTGTTCATTTGTTCATTTGTTCATTTGTTCATTTGTTCATTTGTTCATTTGTTCATTTGTTCATTTGTTCATTTGTTCATTTGTTCATTTGTCATTTGTTCATTTATTCAATTGTTCATTTGTTCATTTGTTCATTTGTTCATTTGTTCATTTGTTCATTTGATCATTTGTTCATTTGTTCATTTGATCATTTGTTCATTTGTTCATTTGTTCATTTGTTCATTCGTTCATTTGTTCATTTGTTCATTCGTTCATTTGTCTATTCGCTCATTTGTTCATTTGTTCATTTGTTCATTTGTTCATTTGTTCATTCGTTCATTTGTTCATTTGTTCATTTGTTCATTTGTTCATTTGTTCATTTGTTCATTTGTTCATTTGTCCATTTTTTCATTTGTTCATTTCTTTATTTGTTCATTTGTTCATTTGTTCATTTGTTTCTTTTGTTCATTTGTTCATTTGTCCATTTTTTCATTTGTTCATTTCTTTATTTGTTCATTTGTTCATTTGTTCATTTGTTCACTTGTTCACTTGTTCATTTGTTCATTTGCTTAATTTGTTGATTTGTTCACTTGTTCATTTGTTCATTTGTTCATTTGTTCATTTGTTCATTTGTTCATTTGTTCGTTTGTTCGTTTGTTCATTTGTTCATTTGTTCATTTGTTCATTTGTTCATTTGATCATTTGTTCATTTGTTCATTTGTTCATTTGTTCATTTGTTCATTTGTTCATTTCTTCATTTGTTCATTAGTTCATTTGTTCATTTGTTCATTTGTTCATTTGTTCATTTGTTCATTTGTTCACTTGTTCACTTGCTCATTTGTTCGTTTGTTCATTTGTTCATTTCTTCATTTCTTCATTTCTTCATTTCTTCATTTGTTCATTTGTTCATTTGTTCATTTGTTCATTTGTTCACTTGTCCATTTGTTTATTTGTCCACTTGTTCATTTGTTCATTTATTCATTTGTTCATTTGCTCATTTGCTCATTTGTTCATTTGTTCATTTGTTCATTTGTGCATTTGTTCATTTGTTCATTTGTGCATTTGTTCATTTGTTCATTTGTTCATTTGTTCATTTGTTCATTTGTTCATTTGTTCATTTGATCATTTGTTCATTTGTTCATTTGTTCATTTGTTCATTTGTTCATTTGTTCATTTCTTCATTTGTTCATTAGTTCATTTGTTCATTTGTTCATTTGTTCATTTGTTCATTAGTTCAATTGTTCATTTGTTCATTTGTTCATTTGTTCAATTGTTCATTTGTTCATTTGTTCATTTGTTCATTTGTTCATTTTTTCATTTGTTCATTTGTTCATTTGTTCATTTGTTCATTTGTTCATTTGTCCATTTGTTCATTTGATCATTTGTTCATTTGTTCATTTGTTCATTTGTTCATTTGTTGATTTGTTCATTTGATCATTTGATCATTTGATCATTTGTTCATTTGTTCATTTGTTCATTTGCTCATTTGTTCATTTGTTCATTTGTTCATTTGTTCATTTGTTCATTTGTTTCTTTTGTTCATTTGTTCATTTGTCCATTTTTTCATTTGTTCATTTCTTTATTTGTTCATTTGTCATTTGTTCATTTGTTCACTTGTTCACTTGTTCATTTGTTCATTTGCTTAATTTGTTGATTTGTTCACTTGTTCATTTGTTCATTTGTTCATTTGTTCATTTGTTAATTTGTTCATTCGTTCATTTGTTCATTTGTTCATTTGTTCATTTGTTCATTTCTGCATTTGTTCATTATTTCGTTTCTTCATTTGTTCATTTGTTCATTTGTTCATTTGTTCCTTTGTTCATTTGTTCACTTATTCATTTGTTCATTTGTTCATTTGTTCATTTGTTCATTTGTTCATTTGTTCATTTGTTCATTTGTTCATTTGTTCATTTGTTCATTTGTTCATTTGTTCATTCGTTCATTTGTTCATTTGTTCATTCGTTCATTTGTTCACTTGTTCATTTGTTCATTCGTTCATTCGTTCATTTGTTCATTTGTTCATTTGTTCATTTGTTCATTTGTTCATTTGTTCATTTGTTCATTTGTTCATTTGTTCATTTGTTCATTTGTTCATTTGTTCATTTGTTCATTTGTTCATTTGTTCATTTGTTCATTTGTTCATTTGTTCATTTGTTCATTTGTTCATTTGTTCATTTGTTCATTTGTTCATTTGTTCATTCGTTCATTTGTCTATTCGCTCATTTGTTCATTTGTTCATTTGTTCATTTGTTCATTTGTTCATTTGTCATTTGTTCATTTGTTCAATTGTTCATTTGTTCATTTGTTCATTTCTTCATTTGTTCATTTGTTCATTTGATCATTTGTTCATTTGTTCATTTGTTCATTTGTTCCTTCGTTCATTCGTTCATTTGTTCATTTGTTCATTCGTTCATTTGTCTATTCGCTCATTTGTTCATTTGTTCATTTGTTCATTTGTTCCTTCGTTCATTTTTCTATTCGCTCATTTGTTCATTTGTTCATTCGATCATTTGTCTATTCGCTCATTTGTTCATTTATTCATTCGTTCATTTGTCTATTCGCTCATTTGTTCATTTGTTCATTTGTTCATTTGTTCATTTGTTCATTTGTTCAATTGTTCATTTGTTCATTCGTTCATTTGTTCATTTGTTCATTCGTTCATTTGTCTATTCGCTCATTTGTTCATTTGTTCATTTGTTCATTTGTTCATTTGTTCATTTGTTCATTTGTTCATTTGTTCATTTGTTCCTTCGTTCATTTTTCTATTCGCTCATTTGTTCATTTGTTCATTCGATCATTTGTCTATTCGCTCATTTGTTCATTTGTTCATGTGTTCATTTGTTCATTTGTTCATTTGTTCATTTGTTCACTTGTTCATTTGTTCATTTGTTCATTTGTTCATTTGTTCATTTGTTCACTTGTTCACTTGCTCATTTGTTCGTTTGTTCATTTGTTCATTTCTTCATTTCTTCATTTCTTCATTTCTTCATTTCTTCATTTGTTCATTTGTTCATTTGTTCATTTGTTCATTTGTTCATTTGTTCACTTGTCCATTTGTTTATTTGTCCACTTGTTCATTTGTTCATTTATTCATTTGTTCATTTGCTCATTTGCTCATTTGTTCATTTGTTCATTTGTTCATTTGTGCATTTGTTCATTTGTTCATTTGTGCATTTGTTCATTTGTTCATTTGTTCATTTGTTCATTTTTTCATTTGATCATTTGTTCATTTGTTCATTTGTTCATTTGTTCATTTGTTCATTTGTTCATTTCTTCATTTGTTCATTAGTTCATTTGTTCATTTGTTCATTTGTTCATTTGTTCATTAGTTCATTTGTTCATTTGTTCATTTGTTCATTTGTTCAATTGTTCATTTGTTCATTTGTTCATTTGTTCATTTGTTCATTTTTTCATTTGTTCATTTGTTCATTTGTTCATTTGTTCATTTGTTCATTTGTCCATTTGTTCATTTGATCATTTGTTCATTTGTTCATTTGTTCATTTGTTCATTTGTTCATTCGTTCATTCGTTCATTCGTTCATTTGTTCATTTGTTCATTTGTTCATTTGTTCATTTGTTCATTTGTTCATTTGTTCATTTGTTCATTTGTTCATTCGTTCATTCGTTCATTTGTTCATTTTTTCATTTGTTCATTTGTTCATTTGTTCATTTGTTCATTTGTTCATTTGTTCATTTGATCATTTGTTCATTTGTTCATTTGTTCATTTGTTCATTTGTTCTTTTGTTCTTTTGTTCATTTGATCATTTGTTCATTTGTTCATTTGTTCATTTGTTCATTTGTTCATTTGTTCATTTGTTCATTCGTTCATTTGTTCATTCGTTCATTTGTTCATTCGTTCATTTGTTCATTTGTTCATTTGTTCATTTGTTCATTTGTTCATTTGTTCATTTGTTCATTTGTTCATTTGTTCATTTGTTCATTTGTTCATTTGTTCATTTGTTCATTTGTTCATTTGTTCATTTGTTCATTTGTTCATTTGTTCATTTGTTCATTTGTTCACTTGTTCACTTGTTCACTTGTTCATTTGATCGTTTGTTCGTTTGTTCGTTTGTTCGTTTGTTCCTTTGTTCATTTGTTCGTTTGTTCCTTTGTTCATTTGTTCATTTGTTCATTTGTTCATTTGTTCATTTGTTCATTAGTTCGTTTGTTCATTTGTTCATTTGTTCATTTGTTCATTTGTTCATTTGTTCATTCGTTCATTTGTTCACTTGTTCACTTGTTCATTTGTTCATTCGTTCATTTGTTCATTTGTTCATTTGTTCATTTGTTCATTTGTTCATTTGTTCATTTGTTCATTTGTTCATTTGTTCATTTGTTCATTTGTTCATTTGTTCATTTGTTCATTTGTTCATTTGTTCATTTGTTCATTTGTTCATTTGTTCATTTGTTCATTTGTTCATTTGTTCATTTGTTCATTTGTTCATTTGTTCATTTGTTCATTTGTCCATTTGTTCATTTGTTCATTTGTTCATTTGTTCATTTGTTCATTTGTTCATTTGTTCATTTGTTCATTCGTTCATTTGTTCACTTGTTCACTTGTTCATTTGTTCATTCGTTCATTTGTTCATTTGTTCATTTGTTCATTTGTTCATTTGTTCATTTGTTCATTTGTTCATTCGTTCATTTGTCTATTCGCTCATTTGTTCATTTGTTCATTTGTTCATTTGTTCATTTGTTCATTCGTTCATTTGTTCATTTGTTCATTTGTTCATTTGTTCATTTGTTCATTTGTTCATTTGTTCATTTGTCCATTTTTTCATTTGTTCATTTCTTTATTTGTTCATTTGTTCATTTGTTCATTTGTTTCTTTTGTTCATTTGTTCATTTGTCCATTTTTTCATTTGTTCATTTCTTTATTTGTTCATTTGTTCATTTGTTCATTTGTTCACTTGTTCACTTGTTCATTTGTTCATTTGCTTAATTTGTTGATTTGTTCACTTGTTCATTTGTTCATTTGTTCATTTGTTCATTTGTTCATTAGTTCATTTGTTCGTTTGTTCGTTTGTTCATTTGTTCATTTGTTCATTTGTTCATTTGTTCATTTGATCATTTGTTCATTTGTTCATTTGTTCATTTGTTCATTTGTTCATTTGTTCATTTCTTCATTTGTTCATTAGTTCATTTGTTCATTTGTTCATTTGTTCATTTGTTCATTTGTTCATTTGTTCACTTGTTCACTTGCTCATTTGTTCGTTTGTTCATTTGTTCATTTCTTCATTTCTTCATTTCTTCATTTCTTCATTTGTTCATTTGTTCATTTGTTCATTTGTTCATTTGTTCACTTGTCCATTTGTTTATTTGTCCACTTGTTCATTTGTTCATTTATTCATTTGTTCATTTGCTCATTTGCTCATTTGTTCATTTGTTCATTTGTTCATTTGTGCATTTGTTCATTTGTTCATTTGTGCATTTGTTCATTTGTTCATTTGTTCATTTGTTCATTTGTTCATTTGTTCATTTGTTCATTTGATCATTTGTTCATTTGTTCATTTGTTCATTTGTTCATTTGTTCATTTGTTCATTTCTTCATTTGTTCATTAGTTCATTTGTTCATTTGTTCATTTGTTCATTTGTTCATTAGTTCAATTGTTCATTTGTTCATTTGTTCATTTGTTCAATTGTTCATTTGTTCATTTGTTCATTTGTTCATTTGTTCATTTTTTCATTTGTTCATTTGTTCATTTGTTCATTTGTTCATTTGTTCATTTGTCCATTTGTTCATTTGATCATTTGTTCATTTGTTCATTTGTTCATTTGTTCATTTGTTGATTTGTTCATTTGATCATTTGATCATTTGTTCATTTGTTCATTTGTTCATTTGCTCATTTGTTCATTTGTTCATTTGTTCATTTGTTCATTTGTTCATTTGTTTCTTTTGTTCATTTGTTCATTTGTCCATTTTTTCATTTGTTCATTTCTTTATTTGTTCATTTGTCATTTGTTCATTTGTTCACTTGTTCACTTGTTCATTTGCTTAATTTGTTGATTTGTTCACTTGTTCATTTGTTCATTTGTTCATTTGTTCATTTGTTCATTTGTTCATTCGTTCATTTGTTCATTTGTTCATTTGTTCATTTGTTCATTTCTGCATTTGTTCATTATTTCGTTTCTTCATTTGTTCATTTGTTCATTTGTTCATTTGTTCCTTTGTTCATTTGTTCACTTATTCATTTGTTCATTTGTTCATTTGTTCATTTGTTCATTTGTTTCTTTTGTTCATTTGTTCATTTGTCCATTTTTTCATTTGTTCATTTCTTTATTTGTTCATTTGTCATTTGTTCATTTGTTCACTTGTTCACTTGTTCATTTGTTCATTTGCTTAATTTGTTGATTTGTTCACTTGTTCATTTGTTCATTTGTTCATTTGTTCATTTGTTAATTTGTTCATTCGTTCATTTGTTCATTTGTTCATTTGTTCATTTGTTCATTTCTGCATTTGTTCATTATTTCGTTTCTTCATTTGTTCATTTGTTCATTTGTTCATTTGTTCCTTTGTTCATTTGTTCACTTATTCATTTGTTCATTTGTTCATTTGTTCATTTGTTCATTTGTTCATTTGTTCATTTGTTCATTTGTTCATTTGTTCATTTGTTCATTTGTTCATTTGTTCATTCGTTCATTTGTTCATTTGTTCATTCGTTCATTTGTTCACTTGTTCATTTGTTCATTCGTTCATTCGTTCATTTGTTCATTTGTTCATTTGTTCATTTGTTCATTTGTTCATTTGTTCATTTGTTCATTTGTTCATTTGTTCATTTGTTCATTTGTTCATTTGTTCATTTGTTCATTTGTTCATTTGTTCATTTGTTCATTTGTTCATTTGTTCATTTGTTCATTTGTTCATTTGTTCATTCGTTCATTTGTCTATTCGCTCATTTGTTCATTTGTTCATTTGTTCATTTGTTCATTTGTTCATTTGTTCATTTGTCATTTGTTCATTTGTTCAATTGTTCATTTGTTCATTTGTTCATTTCTTCATTTGTTCATTTGTTCATTTGATCATTTGTTCATTTGTTCATTTGTTCATTTGTTCCTTCGTTCATTCGTTCATTTGTTCATTTGTTCATTCGTTCATTTGTCTATTCGCTCATTTGTTCATTTGTTCATTTGTTCATTTGTTCCTTCGTTCATTTTTCTATTCGCTCATTTGTTCATTTGTTCATTCGATCATTTGTCTATTCGCTCATTTGTTCATTTATTCATTCGTTCATTTGTCTATTCGCTCATTTGTTCATTTGTTCATTTGTTCATTTGTTCATTTGTTCATTTGTTCAATTGTTCATTTGTTCATTCGTTCATTTGTTCATTTGTTCATTCGTTCATTTGTCTATTCGCTCATTTGTTCATTTGTTCATTTGTTCATTTGTTCATTTGTTCATTTGTTCATTTGTTCATTTGTTCATTTGTTCATTTGTTCCTTCGTTCATTTTTCTATTCGCTCATTTGTTCATTTGTTCATTCGATCATTTGTCTATTCGCTCATTTGTTCATTTGTTCATGTGTTCATTTGTTCATTTGTTCATTTGTTCATTTGTTCACTTGTTCATTTGTTCATTTGTTCATTTGTTCATTTGTTCATTTGTTCACTTGTTCACTTGCTCATTTGTTCGTTTGTTCATTTGTTCATTTCTTCATTTCTTCATTTCTTCATTTCTTCATTTCTTCATTTGTTCATTTGTTCATTTGTTCATTTGTTCATTTGTTCATTTGTTCATTTGTTCACTTGTCCATTTGTTTATTTGTCCACTTGTTCATTTGTTCATTTATTCATTTGTTCATTTGCTCATTTGCTCATTTGTTCATTTGTTCATTTGTTCATTTGTGCATTTGTTCATTTGTTCATTTGTGCATTTGTTCATTTGTTCATTTGTTCATTTGTTCATTTTTTCATTTGATCATTTGTTCATTTGTTCATTTGTTCATTTGTTCATTTGTTCATTTGTTCATTTCTTCATTTGTTCATTAGTTCATTTGTTCATTTGTTCATTTGTTCATTTGTTCATTAGTTCATTTGTTCATTTGTTCATTTGTTCATTTGTTCAATTGTTCATTTGTTCATTTGTTCATTTGTTCATTTGTTCATTTTTTCATTTGTTCATTTGTTCATTTGTTCATTTGTTCATTTGTTCATTTGTCCATTTGTTCATTTGATCATTTGTTCATTTGTTCATTTGTTCATTTGTTCATTTGTTGATTTGTTCATTTGTTCATTTGATCATTTGTTCATTTGTTCATTTGTTCATTTGCTCATTTGTTCATTTGTTCATTTGTTCATTTGTTCATTTGTTCATTTGTTCATTTGTTCAGTTGTTCCTTCGTTCATTTGTACAATTGTTCATTCGTTCATTTGTTCATTTGTTCATTCGTTCATTCGTTCATTTGTTCATTTGTTCATTTGTTCATTTGTTCATTTGTTCATTTGTTCATTTGTTCATTTGTTCATTTGTTCATTTGTTCATTCGTTCATTCGTTCATTTGTTCATTTTTTCATTTGTTCATTTGTTCATTTGTTCATTTGTTCATTTGTTCATTTGTTCATTTGATCATTTGTTCATTTGTTCATTTGTTCATTTGTTCATTTGTTCTTTTGTTCTTTTGTTCATTTGATCATTTGTTCATTTGTTCATTTGTTCATTTGTTCATTTGTTCATTTGTTCATTCGTTCATTTGTTCATTCGTTCATTTGTTCATTCGTTCATTTGTTCATTCGTTCATTTGTTCATTCGTTCATTTGTTCATTTGTTCATTTGTTCATTTGTTCATTTGTTCATTTGTTCATTTGTTCATTTGTTCATTTGTTCATTTGTTCATTTGTTCATTTGTTCATTTGTTCATTTGTTCATTTGTTCATTTGTTCATTTGTTCATTTGTTCATTTGTTCATTTGTTCATTTGTTCACTTGTTCATTTGATCGTTTGTTCGTTTGTTCGTTTGTTCGTTTGTTCCTTTGTTCATTTGTTCGTTTGTTCCTTTGTTCATTTGTTCATTTGTTCATTTGTTCATTTGTTCATTAGTTCGTTTGTTCATTTGTTCATTTGTTCATTTGTTCATTTGTTCATTTGTTCATTTGTTCATTTGTATATTTGTTCATCTGTTCATCTGTTCATTTGTTCATTTGTTCATTTGTTCATTTGTTCATTTGTTCATTTGTTCATTTGTTCATTTGTTCATTTGTTCATTTGTTCATTTGTTCATTTGTTCATTTGTTCATTTGTTCATTTGTTCATTTGTTCATTTGTTCATTTGTTCATTTGTTCATTTGTTCATTTGTTCATTTGTTCATTTGTTCATTTGTTCATTTGTTCATTTGTTCATTTGTTCATTTGTTCATTTGTTCATTTGTTCATTTGTTCATTTGTTCATTTGTTCATTTGTTCATTTGTCCATTTGTTCATTTGTTCATTTGTTCATTTGTTCATTTGTTCATTTGTTCATTCGTTCATTTGTTCACTTGTTCACTTGTTCATTTGTTCATTCGTTCATTTGTTCATTTGTTCATTTGTTCATTTGTTCATTTGTTCATTTGTTCATTTGTTCATTTGTTCATTTGTTCATTTGTTCATTTGTTCATTTGTTCATTTGTTCATTTGTTCATTTGTTCATTTGTTCATTTGTTCATTTGTTCATTTGTTCATTTGTTCATTTGTTCATTTGTTCATTTGTTCATTTGTTCATTTGTTCATTTGTTCATTTGTTCATTTGTTCATTTGTTCATTTGTTCATTTGTTCATTTGTTCATTTGTTCATTTGTTCATTTGTTCATTTGTTCATTTGTTCATTTGTTCATTTGTTCATTTGTTCATTTGTTCATTTGTTCATTTGTTCACTTGTTGACTTGTTCACTTGTTCATTTGATCGTTTGTTCGTTTGTTCGTTTGTTCGTTTGTTCCTTTGTTCATTTGTTCATTTGTTCATTTGTTCATTTGTTCATTTGTTCATTCGTTCATTCGTTCATTCGTTCATTCGTTCATTCGTTCATTCGTTCATTCGTTCATTTGTTCATTTGTTCATTTGTTCATTTGTTCATTTGTTCATTTGTTCATTTGTTCATTTGTTCATTTGTTCATTTGTTCATTTGTTCATTTGTTCATTTGTTCATTTGTTCATTTGTTCATTTGTTCATTTGTTCATTTGTTCATTTGTTCATTTGTTCATTTGTTCATTTGTTCATTTGTTCATGTGTTCATTTGTTCATTTGTTCACTTGTTGACTTGTTTACTTGTTCATTTGATCGTTTGTTCATTTGTTCGTTTGTTCGTTTGTTCCTTTGTTCCTTTGTTCATTTGTTCGTTTGTTCCTTTGTTCATTTGTTCATTTGTTCATTTGCTCATTTGTTCATTTGTTCATTTGTTCATTTGTTCATTCGTTCATTTGTTCTTTTGTTCATTTGTTCATTTGTTCATTTCTGCATTTGTTCATTAGTTCGTTTGTTCATTTGTTCATTTGTTCATTGGTTCATTTGTTCATTTGTTCATTTGTTCCTTTGTTCATTTGTTCACTTATTCATTTGTTCATTTGTTCATTTGGTCATTTTTTCATTTGTTCATTTGTTCATTTGTTCATTTGTTCATTTGTTCATTTGTTCATTTGTTCATTTGTTCATTTGTTCATTTGTTCATTTGTTCATTTGTTCATTTGTTCATTTGTTCATTTGTTCATTTGTTCATTCGTTCATTTGTTCATTTGTTCATTCGTTCATTTGTTCATTTGTTCATTTGTTCATTCGTTCATTTGTTCATTTGTTCATTCGTTCATTTGTTCATTCGTTCATTTGTCTATTCGCTCATTTGTTCATTTTTTCATTTGTTCATTTGTTCATTTGTTCATTTGTTCATTCGTTCATTCGTTCATTTGTCTATTCGCTCATTTGTTCATTTGATCATTTGTTCATTTGTTCATTTTTTCATTTGTTCATTTGTTCATTTGTTCATTTGTTCATTTGTTCATTTGTTCATTTGTTCATTTGTTCATTTGTTCATTTGATCATTTGTTCATTTGTCCATTTGTTCATTTGTTCATTTGTTCATTTGTTCATTTGTTCATTTGTTCATTTGTTCATTTGTTCATTTGTTCATCTGTTCATCTGTTCATTTGTTCATTTGTTCATTTGTTCATTCGTTCATTCGTTCATTTGTTCATTTGTTCATTTGTTCATTTGTTCATTTGTTCATTTGTTCATTTGTTCATTTGTTCATTTGTTCATTTGTTCATTTGTTCATTTGTTCATTTGTCATTTGTTCATTTGTTCAATTGTTCATTTCTTCATTTGTTCATTTCTTCATTTGTTCATTTGATCATTTGTTCATTTGTTCATTTGTTCATTTGTTCCTTCGTTCATTTGTCTATTCGCTCATTTGTTCATTTGTTCATTTGTTCATTTGTTCATTTGTTCATTCGTTCATTTGTTCATTTGTTCATTCGTTCATTTGTCTATTCGCACATTTGTTCATTTGTTCATTTGTTCATTTGATCATTTGTTCATTTGTTCATTTGTTCATTTGTTCATTTGTTCATTTGTTCCTTCGTTCATTTGTCTATTCGCTCATTTGTTCATTTGTTCGTTCGTTCATTTGTTCATTTGTTCATTCGTTCATTTGTCTATTCGCACATTTGTTCATTTGTTCATTTGTTCATTTGTTCATTTGTTCATTTGTTCATTTGTTCTTTTGTTCATTTGTTCATTTGTTCACTTGTTCATTTGTTCATTTGTTCATTTGTTCATTTGTTCATTTGTTCATTTGTTCATTTGTTCATTTGTTCATTTCTTCATTTGTTCATTTGTTCATTTGTTCATTTGTTCATTTGTTCATTTGTTCATTTGTTCATTTGTTCATTTGTTCATTTGTTCATGTGTTCATTTGTTCATTTGTTCACTTGTTGACTTGTTTACTTGTTCATTTGATCGTTTGTTCATTTGTTCGTTTGTTCGTTTGTTCCTTTGTTCCTTTGTTCATTTGTTCGTTTGTTCCTTTGTTCATTTGTTCATTTGTTCATTTGCTCATTTGTTCATTTGTTCATTTGTTCATTTGTTCATTCGTTCATTTGTTCTTTTGTTCATTTGTTCATTTGTTCATTTCTGCATTTGTTCATTAGTTCGTTTGTTCATTTGTTCATTTGTTCATTGGTTCATTTGTTCATTTGTTCATTTGTTCCTTTGTTCATTTGTTCACTTATTCATTTGTTCATTTGTTCATTTGGTCATTTTTTCATTTGTTCATTTGTTCATTTGTTCATTTGTTCATTTGTTCATTTGTTCATTTGTTCATTTGTTCATTTGTTCATTTGTTCATTTGTTCATTTGTTCATTTGTTCATTTGTTCATTTGTTCATTTGTTCATTCGTTCATTTGTTCATTTGTTCATTCGTTCATTTGTTCATTTGTTCATTTGTTCATTCGTTCATTTGTTCATTTGTTCATTCGTTCATTTGTTCATTCGTTCATTTGTCTATTCGCTCATTTGTTCATTTTTTCATTTGTTCATTTGTTCATTTGTTCATTTGTTCATTCGTTCATTCGTTCATTTGTCTATTCGCTCATTTGTTCATTTGATCATTTGTTCATTTGTTCATTTTTTCATTTGTTCATTTGTTCATTTGTTCATTTGTTCATTTGTTCATTTGTTCATTTGTTCATTTGTTCATTTGTTCATTTGATCATTTGTTCATTTGTCCATTTGTTCATTTGTTCATTTGTTCATTTGTTCATTTGTTCATTTGTTCATTTGTTCATTTGTTCATTTGTTCATCTGTTCATCTGTTCATTTGTTCATTTGTTCATTTGTTCATTCGTTCATTCGTTCATTTGTTCATTTGTTCATTTGTTCATTTGTTCATTTGTTCATTTGTTCATTTGTTCATTTGTTCATTTGTTCATTTGTTCATTTGTTCATTTGTTCATTTGTCATTTGTTCATTTGTTCAATTGTTCATTTCTTCATTTGTTCATTTCTTCATTTGTTCATTTGATCATTTGTTCATTTGTTCATTTGTTCATTTGTTCCTTCGTTCATTTGTCTATTCGCTCATTTGTTCATTTGTTCATTTGTTCATTTGTTCATTTGTTCATTCGTTCATTTGTTCATTTGTTCATTCGTTCATTTGTCTATTCGCACATTTGTTCATTTGTTCATTTGTTCATTTGATCATTTGTTCATTTGTTCATTTGTTCATTTGTTCATTTGTTCATTTGTTCCTTCGTTCATTTGTCTATTCGCTCATTTGTTCATTTGTTCGTTCGTTCATTTGTTCATTTGTTCATTCGTTCATTTGTCTATTCGCACATTTGTTCATTTGTTCATTTGTTCATTTGTTCATTTGTTCATTTGTTCATTTGTTCTTTTGTTCATTTGTTCATTTGTTCACTTGTTCATTTGTTCATTTGTTCATTTGTTCATTTGTTCATTTGTTCATTTGTTCATTTGTTCATTTGTTCATTTCTTCATTTGTTCATTTGTTCATTTGTTCATTTGTTCATTTGTTCATTTGTTCATTTGTTCATTTGTTCATTTGTTCATTTGTTCATTTGTTCATTTGTTCATTTGTTCAATTGTTCATTTGTTCATTTGTTCATTTGTTCATTTGTTCATTTGTTCATTTGTTCATTTGTTCATTTGTTCATTTGTTCATTTGTTCATTTGTTCATTTGTTCAGTTGTTCCTTCGTTCATTTATACAATTGTTCATTCGTTCATTTGTTCATTTGTTCATTCGTTCATTTGTCTATTCGCTCATTTGTTCATTTTTTCATTTGTTCATTTGTTCATTTGATCATTTGTATATTTGTTCATTTGTGCGATTGTCTATTCGCTCATTTGTTCATTCGCTCATTTGTTCATTTGTTCATTTGTTCATTTGTTCATTTGTTCTTTTGTTCATTTGTTCATTTGTTCATTTGTTCATTTGTTCATTTGTTCATTTGTTCATTTGTTCATTTGTTCATTTGTTCATTTGTTCATTTGTTCTTTTGTTCATTTGTTCATTTGTTCATTTGTTCCTTCGTCCATTTGTCTATTCGCTCATTTGTTCATTTATTCATTCGTTCATTTGTCTATTCGCTCATTTGTTCCTTTGTTCATTTGTTCATTTGTTCATTTGTTCATTTGTTCATTTGTTCATTTGTTCATTCGTTCATTTGTTCTTTTGTTCTTTTGTTCATTTGTTCATTTGTTCATTTCTGCATTTGTTCATTAGTTCGTTTGTTCATTTGTTCATTTGTTCATTGGTTCATTTGTTCATTTGTTCATTTGTTCCTTTGTTCATTTGTTCACTTATTCATTTGTTCATTTGTTCATTTGGTCATTTTTTCATTTGTTCATTTGTTCATTTGTTCATTTGTTCATTTGTTCATTTGTTCATTTGTTCATTTGTTCATTTGTTTATTTGTTCATTTGTTCATTTGTTCATTTGTTCATTTGTTCATTCGTTCATTTGATCATTTGTTCATTCGTTCATTTGTTCATTTGTTCATTTGTTCATTTGTTCATTCGTTCATTCGTTCATTCGTTCATTCGTTCATTTGTTCATTTGTTCATTCGTTCATTTGTCTATTCGCTCATTTGTTCATTTGTTCATTTGTTCATTTGTTCATTTGTTCATTCGTTCATTCGTTCATTTGTCTATTCGCTCATTTGTTCATTTGATCATTTGTTCATTTGTTCATTTGTTCATTTGTTCATTTGTTCATTTGTTCATTTGTTCATTTGTTCATTTGTTCATTTGTTCATTTGTTCATCTGTTCATCTGTTCATCTGTTCATTTGTTCATTTGTTCATTTGTTCATTCGTTCATTCGTTCATTCGTTCATTTGTTCATTTGTTCATTCGTTCATTTGTCTATTCGCTCATTTGTTCATTTGTTCATTTGTTCATTTGTTCATTTGTTCATTCGTTCATTCGTTCATTTGTCTATTCGCTCATTTGTTCATTTGATCATTTGTTCATTTGTTCATTTGTTCATTTGTTCATTTTTTCATTTGTTCATTTGTTCATTTGTTCATTTGTTCATTTGATCATTTGTTCATTTGTTCATTTGTTCATTTGTTCATTTGTTCATTTGTTCATTTGTTCATTTGTTCATTTGTTCATTTGTTCATTCGTTCATTTGTTCATTTGTTCATTCGTTCATTTGTCTATTCGCTCATTTGTTCATTTGTTCATTTGTTCATTTGTTCATTTGTTCCTTCGTTCATTTTTCTATTCGCTCATTTGTTCATTTGTTCATTCGATCATTTGTCTATTCGCTCATTTGTTCACTTGTTCATGTGTTCATTTGTTCATTTGTTCATTTGTTCATTTGTTCACTTGTTCATTTGTTCATTTGTTCATTTGTTCATTTGTTCATTTGTTCACTTGTTCACTTGCTCATTTGTTCGTTTGTTCATTTGTTCATTTCTTCATTTCTTCATTTCTTCATTTCTTCATTTCTTCATTTGTTCATTTGTTCATTTGTTCATTTGTTCACTTGTCCATTTGTTTATTTGTCCACTTGTTCATTTGTTCATTTATTCATTTGTTCATTTGCTCAATTGCTCATTTGTTCATTTGTTCATTTGTTCATTTGTTCATTTGTTCATTTGTTCATTTGTGCATTAGTTCATTTGTTCATTTGTTCATTTGTTCATTTGTTCATTTGATCATTTGTTCATTTGTTCATTTGTTCATTTGTTCATTTGTTCATTTGTTCATTTCTTCATTTGTTCATTAGTTCATTTGTTCATTTGTTCATTTGTTCATTTGTTCATTTGTTCATTAGTTCATTTGTTCATTTGTTCATTTGTTCATTTGTTCAATTGTTCATTTGTTCATTTGTTCATTTGTTCATTTTTTCATTTGTTCATTTGTTCATTTGTTCATTTGTTCATTTGTTCATTTGTCCATTTGTTCATTTGATCATTTGTTCATTTGTTCATTTGTTCATTTGTTCATTTGTTGATTTGTTCATTTGTTCATTTGATCATTTGTTCATTTGTTCATTTGTTCATTTGCTCATTTGTTCATTTGTTCATTCGTTCATTCGTTCATTTGTTCATTTGTTCATTTGTTCATTTGTTCATTTGTTCATTTGTTCAGTTGTTCCTTCGTTCATTTGTCTATTCGCTCATTTGTTCATTTGTTCATTCGTTCATTCGTTCATTTGTTCATTTGTTCATTTGTTCATTTGTTCATTTGTTCATTTGTCCATTTGTTCATTTGTTCATTTGTTCATTTGTTCATTTGTTCATTTGTTCATTTGTTCATTTGTTCATTTGTTCATTCGTTCATTTGTCTATTCGCTCATTTGTTCATTTGTTCATTTGTTCATTTGTTCATTTTTTCATTTGTTCATTTGTTCATTTGTTCATTTGTTCATTTGTTCATTTGTTCATTTGTTCATTTGTTCATTTGTTCATTTGTTCATTTGTATATTTGTTCATTTGTTCATTTGTTCATTTGTATATTTGTTCATTTGTTCATTTGTTCATTTGTTCATTTGTTCATTTGTTCATTTGTTCATTTGTTCATTTGTTCATTTGTTCATTTGTTCTTTTGTTCATTTGTTCATTTGTTCATTTGTTCATTTGTTCATTTGTTCATCTGTTCATTTGTTCATTTGTTCATTTGTTCATGTGTTCATTTGTTCATTTGTTCATTTGTTCATTTGTTCACTTGTTCATTTGTTCATTTGTTCATTTGTTCATTTGTTCATTTGTTCATTTGTTCATTTGTTCATTTGTTCATTTGTTCATTTGTTCATTTGTTCATTTGTTCATTTGTTCATTTGTTCATTTGTTCATTTGTTCATTTGTTCATTTGTTCATTTGTTCATTTGTTCATTTGTTCATTTGTTCATTTGTTCATTTGTTCACTTGTTGACTTGTTCACTTGTTCATTTGATCGTTTGTTCATTTGTTCGTTTGTTCGTTTGTTCCTTTGTTCATTTGTTCGTTTGTTCCTTTGTTCATTTGTTCATTTGTTCATTCGTTCATTTGTTCATTAGTTCGTTTGTTCATTTGTTCATTTGTTCATTTGTTCATTTGTTCATTTGTATATTTGTTCATCTGTTCATTTGTTCATTTGTTCATTTGTTCATTTGTTCATTTGTTCATTTGTTCGTTTGTTCATTTGTTCATTTGTTCATTTGTTCATTTGTTCATTTGTTCATTTGTTCATTTGTTCATTTGTTCATTTGTTCATTTGTTCATTTGTTCATTTGTTCATTTGTTCATTCGTTCATTCGTTCACTTGTTGACTTGTTCACTTGTTCATTTGATCGTTTGTTCATTTGTTCGTTTGTTCGTTTGTTCCTTTGTTCATTTGTTCGTTTGTTCCTTTGTTCATTTGTTCATTTGTTCATTTTTTCATTTGTTCATTTGTTCATTTGTTCATTCGTTCATTTGTTCTTTTGTTCTTTTGTTCATTTGTTCATTTGTTCGTTTCTACATTTGTTCATTATTTCGTTTCTTCATTTGTTCATTTGTTCATTTGTTCATTTGTTCCTTCGTTCATTTGTCTATTCGCTCATTTGTTCATTTGTTCATTTGGTCATTTGTTCATTTGTTCATTCGTTCATTCGTTCATTTGTTCATTTGTTCATTTGTTCCTTCGTTCATTTGTCTATTCGCTCATTTGTTCATTTGTTCATTCGTTCATTCGTTCATTTGTTCATTTGTTCATTCGTTCATTTGTCTATTCGCTCATTTGTTCATTTGTTCATTTGTTCATTTGTTCATTTGTTCATTTGTTCATTTGTTCATTTGTTCATTTGTTCATTTGTTCATTTGTTCATTTGTTCATTTGTCCATTTGTTCATTTGTTCACTTGTTCATTTGTTCATTTGTTCATTTGTTCATTTGTTCATTTGTTCATTCGTTCATTCGTTCACTTGTTCACTTGTTCATTTGTTCACTTGTTCACTTGTTCATTTGTTCATTCCTTCATTTGTTCATTTGTTCATTTGTTCATTTGTTCATTTGTTCATTTGTTCATTTGTTCATTTGTTCATTTGTTCATTTGTTCATTTGTTCATTTGTTCATTTGTTCATTTGTTCATTTGTTCATTTGTTCATTTGTTCATTTGTTCATTTGTTCATTTGTTCATTTGATCATTTGTTCATTTGTTCATTTGTTCATTTGTTCATTTGTTTCTTTTGTTCATTTGTTCATTTGTCCATTTTTTCATTTGTTCATTTCTTTATTTGTTCATTTGTTCATTTGTTCATTTGTTCACTTGTTCACTTGTTCACTTGTTCATTTGTTCACTTGCTTAATTTGTTGATTTGTTCACTTGTTCACTTGATCATTTGTTCATTTGCTTAATTTGTTGATTTGTTCATTTCTCAACTTGTTCATTTGTTCATTTCTTCAAATCTTCATTTCTTCATTTGTTCACATCTTCAATTCTTCATTTCTTCATTTGTTCACTTGGTCATTTGTTCATTTGTTCATTTGTTCGTTTGTCCGTTTGTTCCTTTGTTCATTTGTTCGTTTGTTCATTTGTTCATTTGTTCATTCGTTCATTTGTTCATTTGTTCACTTATTCATTTGTTCATTTGTTCATTTGTTCATTTGTTCATTTGTTCACTTGTTCATTTGTTCATTTGTTCATTTGTTCATTTGTATATTTGTTCATTTGTATATTTGTTCACTTGTATATTTGTTCATTTGTATATTTGTTCATTTGTTCGTTTGTTCGTTTGTTCATTTGTTCATTTGTTCATTTGTTCATTTGTTCATTTGTTCATTTGTTCATTTGGTCATTTTTTCATTTGTTCTTTTGTTCATTTGTTCATTTGTTCATTTGTTCATTTGATCATTTGTTAATTTGTTCGTTAGTTAATTAGTTCATTTGTTCATTAATTCATTTGTTCATTTGTTCATTTGTTCATTCGTTCATTTGTTCTTTTGTTCATTTGTTCTTTTGTTCATTTGTTCATTTGTTCATTTGTTCATTTGTTCATTTGTTCATTTGTTCATTTGTTCATTTGTTCATTTGTTCATTCGTTCATTCGTTCTTTTGTTCATTAATTCATTTGTTCATTTGTTCATTTGTTCATTTGTTCATTTGTTCATTTGTTCATTTGTTCATGTGTTCATTTGTTCATTTGTTCACTTGTTGACTTGTTCACTTGTTCATTTGATCGTTTGTTCATTTGTTCGTTTGTTCGGTTGTTCCTTTGTTCATTTGTCCGTTTGTTCCTTTGTCCGTTTGTTCCTTTGTTCATTTGTTCATTTGTTCATTTGTTCATTTGTTCATTTTTTCGTTTGATCGCTTGTTCATGTGTTTATTTGTTCATTTGTTCATTTGTTCATTCGTTCATTCGTTCATTTGTTCATTCGTTCATTCGTTCATTTGTTCATTTGTTCATTTGTTCATTTGTTCATTTGTTCATTTGTTCATTTGTTCATTTGTTCATTTGTTCATTTGTTCATTTGTTCATTTGTTCATTTGTTCATTTGTTCATTTGTTCATTTGTTCATTTGTTCATTTGTTCATTTGTTCATTTGTTCATTTGTTCATTTGTTCATTTGTTCATTTGTTCATTTGTTCATTTGTTCATTTGTTCATTTGTTCATTTGTTCATTTGTTCATTTGTTGACTTGTTCACTTGTTCATTTGATCGTTTGTTCATTTGTTCGTTTGTTCGTTTGTTCCTTTGTTCCTTTGTTCATTTGTTCGTTTGTTCCTTTGTTCATTTGTTCATTTGTTCATTTGCTCATTTGTTCATTTGTTCATTTGTTCATTTGTTCATTCGTTCATTTGTTCTTTTGTTCATTTGTTCATTTGTTCATTTCTGCATTTGTTCATTAGTTCGTTTGTTCATTTGTTCATTTGTTCGTTGGTTCATTTGTTCATTTGTTCATTTGTTCCTTTGCTCATTTGTTCACTTATTCATTTGTTCATTTGTTCATTTGGTCATTTTTTCATTTGTTCATTTGTTCATTTGTTCATTTGTTCATTTGTTCATTTGTTCATTTGTTCATTTGTTCATTTGTTCATTTGTTCATTTGTTCATTTGTTCATTTGTTCATTTGTTCATTTGTTCATTCGTTCATTTGTTCATTTGTTCATTCGTTCATTCGTTCATTTGTTCATTTGTTCATTCGTTCATTTGTTCATTTGTTCATTCGTTCATTTGTTCATTCGTTCATTTGTCTATTCGCTCATTTGTTCATTTTTTCATTTGTTCATTTGTTCATTTGTTCATTTGTTCATTCGTTCATTCGTTCATTTGTCTATTCGCTCATTTGTTCATTTGATCATTTGTTCACTTGTTCATTTGTTCATTTGTTCATTTGTTCATTTGTTCATTTGTTCATTTGTTCATTTGTTCATTTGTTCATTTGTTCATTTGTTCATTTGTTCATTTGTATATTTGTTCATTTGTGCGATTGTCTATTCGCTCATTTGTTCATTTGTTCATTTGTTCATTTGTTCTTTTGTTCATTTGTTCATTTGTTCATTTGTTCATTTGTTCATTTGTTCATTTGTTCATTTGTTCATTTGTTCATTTGTTCATTAGTTCATTTGTTCTTTTGTTCATTTGTTCATTTGTTCATTTGTTCATTTGTTCATTTGTTCATTTGTTCATTTGTTCATGTGTTCATTTGTTCATTTGTTCATTTGTTCATTTGTTCATTTGTTCATTTGTTCCTTCGTTCATTTGTCTATTCGCTCATTTGTTCATTTATTCATTCGTTCATTTGTCTATTCGCTCATTTGTTCATTTGATCATTTCTTCATTTGTTCATTTGTTCATTTGTTCATTTGTTCATTTGTTCATTTGTTCATTTGTTCATTTGTTCATTTGTTCATTTGTTCATGTGTTCATTTGTTCATTTGTTCACTTGTTGACTTGTTCACTTGTTCATTTGATCGTTTGTTCATTTGATCGTTTGTTCGTTTGTTCCTTTGTTCATTTGTTCGTTTGTTCATTTGTTCATTTGTTCATTCGTTCATTTGTTCATTCGTTCATTTGTTCATTCGTTCATTTGTTCATTCGTTCATTTGTTTATTTGTTCATTTGTTCATTTGTTCATTTGTTCATTTGTTCATTTGTTCATTTGTTCATTTGTTCATTTGTTCATTTGTTCATTTGTTCATTCGTTCATTTGTTCATTTCTGCATTTGTTCATTTGTTCATTTGTTCATTTGTTCATTTGTTCATTTGTTCATTTGTTCATTTGTTCATTTGTTCATTTGTTCATTTGTTCATTTGTTCATTTGTTCATTTGTTCATTTGTTCATTTGTTCATTTGTTCATTTGTTCACTTGTTCATTTGTTCACTTGTTCATTTGTTCATTTGTTCATTTGTTAATTTGTTCATTTGTTCATTTGTTCATTTGTTCATTTCTTCATTTGTTCATTTGTTCATTTGTTCATTTGTTCATTTGTTCATTTGTTGATTTGTTCATTTGTTCATTTGTTCATTTGTTCATTTGTTCATTTGTTCATTTGTTCATTTGTTCATTTGTTCATTTGTTCATTTGTTCATTTGTTCATTTGTTCATTTGTTCATTTGTTCACTTGTTCATTTGTTCACTTGTTCATTTGTTCATTTGTTCATTTGTTCATTTGTTCATTTGTTCATTTGTTCATTTGTTCATTTGTTCATTTGTTCATTTGTTCATTTGTTCATTTGTTCATTTGTTCATTTGTTCATTTGTTCATTTGTTCATTTGTTCATTTGTTCATTTGTCCATTTGTTCATTTGTTCATTTGTTCATTTGTTCATTTGTTCATTTGTTCATTTGTTCATTTGTTCATTTGTTCATTTGTTCATTTGTCCATTTTTTCATTTGTTCGTTTCTTTATTTGTTCATTTGTTCATTTGTTCATTTGTTCACTTGTTCACTTGTTCATTTGTTCATTTGCTTAATTTGTTGATTTGTTCACTTGTTCATTTGTTCATTTGTTCATTTGTTCATTTGTTTCTTTTGTTCATTTGTTCATTTGTCCATTTTTTCATTTGTTCATTTCTTTATTTGTTCATTTCTTTATTTGTTAATTTGTTCATTTGTTCATTTGTTCATTTGTTCATTTGTTCATTTGTTCATTTGTTCATTTGTTCATTTGTTCATTTGTTCATTTGTTCATTAGTTCATTTGTTCTTTTGTTCATTTGTTCATTTGTTCATTTGTTCATTTGTTCATTTGTTCATTTGTTCATTTGTTCATGTGTTCATTTGTTCATTTGTTCATTTGTTCATTTGTTCATTTGTTCATTTGTTCCTTCGTTCATTTGTCTATTCGCTCATTTGTTCATTTATTCATTCGTTCATTTGTCTATTCGCTCATTTGTTCATTTGATCATTTCTTCATTTGTTCATTTGTTCATTTGTTCATTTGTTCATTTGTTCATTTGTTCATTTGTTCATTTGTTCATTTGTTCATTTGTTCATTTGTTCATTTGTTCATTTGTTCATGTGTTCATTTGTTCATTTGTTCACTTGTTGACTTGTTCACTTGTTCATTTGATCGTTTGTTCATTTGATCGTTTGTTCGTTTGTTCCTTTGTTCATTTGTTCGTTTGTTCATTTGTTCATTTGTTCATTCGTTCATTTGTTCATTCGTTCATTTGTTCATTCGTTCATTTGTTCATTCGTTCATTTGTTTATTTGTTCATTTGTTCATTTGTTCATTTGTTCATTTGTTCATTTGTTCATTTGTTCATTTGTTCATTTGTTCATTTGTTCATTCGTTCATTTGTTCATTTCTGCATTTGTTCATTTGTTCATTTGTTCATTTGTTCATTTGTTCATTTGTTCATTTGTTCATTTGTTCATTTGTTCATTTGTTCATTTGTTCATTTGTTCATTTGTTCATTTGTTCATTTGTTCATTTGTTCATTTGTTCATTTGTTCACTTGTTCATTTGTTCACTTGTTCATTTGTTCATTTGTTCATTTGTTAATTTGTTCATTTGTTCATTTGTTCATTTGTTCATTTCTTCATTTGTTCATTTGTTCATTTGTTCATTTGTTCATTTGTTCATTTGTTGATTTGTTCATTTGTTCATTTGTTCATTTGTTCATTTGTTCATTTGTTCATTTGTTCATTTGTTCATTTGTTCATTTGTTCATTTGTTCATTTGTTCATTTGTTCATTTGTTCATTTGTTCACTTGTTCATTTGTTCACTTGTTCATTTGTTCATTTGTTCATTTGTTCATTTGTTCATTTGTTCATTTGTTCATTTGTTCATTTGTTCATTTGTTCATTTGTTCATTTGTTCATTTGTTCATTTGTTCATTTGTTCATTTGTTCATTTGTTCATTTGTTCATTTGTTCATTTGTTCATTTGTCCATTTTTTCATTTGTTCATTTCTTTATTTGTTCATTTGTTCATTTGTTCATTTGTTCACTTGTTCACTTGTTCATTTGTTCATTTGCTTAATTTGTTGATTTGTTCACTTGTTCATTTGTTCATTTGTTCATTTGTTCATTTGTTTCTTTTGTTCATTTGTTCATTTGTCCATTTTTTCATTTGTTCATTTCTTTATTTGTTCATTTCTTTATTTGTTAATTTGTTCATTTGTTCATTTCTTCATTTGTTCATTTGTTCATTTGTTCATTTGTTCATTTGTTCATTTGTTGATTTGTTCATTTGTTCATTTGTTCATTTGTTCATTTGTTCATTTGTTCATTTGTTCATTTGTTCATTTGTTCATTTGTTCATTTGTTCATTTGTTCATTTGTTCATTTGTTCATTTGTTCATTTGTTCACTTGTTCATTTGTTCACTTGTTCATTTGTTCATTTGTTCATTTGTTCATTTGTTCATTTGTTCATTTGTTCATTTGTTCATTTGTTCATTTGTTCATTTGTTCATTTGTTCATTTGTTCATTTGTTCATTTGTTCATTTGTTCATTTGTTCATTTGTCCATTTTTTCATTTGTTCATTTCTTTATTTGTTCATTTGTTCATTTGTTCATTTGTTCACTTGTTCACTTGTTCATTTGTTCATTTGCTTAATTTGTTGATTTGTTCACTTGTTCATTTGTTCATTTGTTCATTTGTTCATTTGTTTCTTTTGTTCATTTGTTCATTTGTCCATTTTTTCATTTGTTCATTTCTTTATTTGTTCATTTCTTTATTTGTTAATTTGTTCATTTGTTCATTTGTTCATTTGTTCACTTGTTCACTTGTTCATTTGTTCACTTGCTTAATTTGTTGATTTGTTCACTTGTTCACTTGATCATTTGTTCATTTGCTTAATTTGTTCATTTGTTCATTTCTCAACTTGTTCATTTGTTCATTTCTTCAAATCTTCATTTCTTCATTTGTTCACATCTTCAATTCTTCATTTCTTCACTTGTTCACTTGGTCATTTGTTCATTTGTTCATTTGTTCATTTGTTCATTTGTTCACTTGTTCACTTGTTCACTTGTTCGTTTGTTCGTTTGTTCATTTGTTCGTTTGTCCGTTTGTTCCTTTGTTCATTTGTTCATTTGTTCATTTGTTCATTTGTTCATTTGTTTCTTTTGTTCATTTGTTCATTTGTCCATTTTTTCATTTGTTCATTTCTTTATTTGTTCATTTCTTTATTTGTTAATTTGTTCATTTGTTCATTTGTTCACTTGTTCACTTGTTCATTTGTTCATTTGCTTAATTTGTTGATTTGTTCACTTGTTCACTTGATCATTTGATCATTTGCTTAATTTGTTGATTTGTTCATTTCTCAACTTGTTCATTTGTTCATTTCTTCAAATCTTCATTTCTTCATTTGTTCACATCTTCAATTCTTCATTTCTTCATTTGTTCACTTGGTCATTTGTTCATTTGTTCATTTGTTCATTTGTTCATTTGTTCACTTGTTCACTTGTTCACTTGTTCGTTTGTTCGTTTGTTCATTTGTTCGTTTGTTCATTTGTTCGTTTGTCCGTTTGTTCCTTTGTTCATTTGTTCGTTTGTTCATTGGTTCATTTGTTCATTCGTTCATTTGTTCATTTGTTCACTTATTCATTTGTTCATTTGTTCATTTGTTCATTTGTTCACTTGTTCATTTGTTCATTTGTTCATTTGTTCATTTGTATATTTGTTCATTTGTATATTTGTTCACTTGTATATTTGTTCATTTGTATATTTGTTCATTTGTTCGTTTGTTCGTTTGTTCATTTGTTCATTTGTTCATTTGTTCATTTGTTCATTTGTTCATTTGTTCATTTGTTCATTTGTTCATTTGTTCATTTGGTCATTTTTTCATTTGTTCTTTTGTTCATTTGTTCATTTGTTCATTTGTTCATTTCATCATTTGTTAATTTGTTCGTTAGTTAATTAGTTCATTTGTTCATTAATTCATTTGTTCATTTGTTCATTTGTTCATTCGTTCATTTGTTCTTTTGTTCATTTGTTCTTTTGTTCACTTGTTCATTTGTTCATTTGTTCATTTGTTCATTCGTTCATTCGTTCTTTTGTTCATTAATTCATTTGTTCATTTGTTCATTTGTTCATTTGTTCATTTGTTCATTTGTTCATGTGTTCATTTGTTCATTTGTTCACTTGTTGACTTGTTCACTTGTTCATTTGATCGTTTGTTCATTTGTTCGTTTGTTCGGTTGTTCCTTTGTTCATTTGTCCGTTTGTTCCTTTGTCCGTTTGTTCCTTTGTTCATTTGTCCATTTGTTCATTTTTTCGTTTGATCGCTTGTTCATGTGTTTATTTGTTCATTTGTTCATTTGTTCATTTGTTCATTTGTTCATTTGTTCATTTGTTCATTTGTTCATTTGTTCATTTGTTCACTCGTTCATTCGTTCATTTGTTCATTCGTTCATTCGTTCATTTGTTCATTTGTTCATTTGTTCATTTGTTCATTTGTTCATTTGTTCATTTGTTCATTTGTTCATTTGTTCATTTGTTCATTTGTTCATTTGTTCATTTGTTCATTTGTTCATTTGTTCATTTGTTCATTTGTTCATTTGTTCATTTGTTCATGTGTTCATTTGATCATTTGTTCACTTGTTGACTTGTTCACTTGTTCATTTGATCGTTTGTTCATTTGTTCGTTTGTTCGTTTGTTCCTTTGTTCCTTTGTTCATTTGTTCGTTTGTTCCTTTGTTCATTTGTTCATTTGTTCATTTGCTCATTTGTTCATTTGTTCATTTGTTCATTTGTTCATTCGTTCATTTGTTCTTTTGTTCATTTGTTCATTTGTTCATTTCTGCATTTGTTCATTAGTTCGTTTGTTCATTTGTTCATTTGTTCATTCGTTCATTTGTTCATTTGTTCATTTGTTCCTTTGTTCATTTGTTCACTTATTCATTCGTTCATTTGTTCATTTGTTCATTCGTTCATTTGTTCATTCGTTCATTTGTCTATTCGCTCATTTGTTCATTTTTTCATTTGTTCATTTGTTCATTTGTTCATTTGTTCATTTGTTCATTTGTTCATTTGTTCATTTGTTCATTCGTTCATTCGTTCATTTGTCTATTCGCTCATTTGTTCATTTGATCATTTGTTCATTTGTTCATTTTTTCATTTGTTCATTTGTTCATTTGTTCATTTGTTCATTTGGTCATTTGTTCATTTGTTCATTTGTTCATTTGTTCATTTGTTCATTTGTTCATTTGTTCATTTGTTCATTTTTCCATTTGTTCATTTGTTCATTTGTTCATTTGTTCATTTGTTCATTTGTTCATTTGTTCATTTGGTCATTTGTTTATTCGTTCATTTGTCTATTCGCTCTTTTGTTCATTTGTTCATTCGTTCATTTGTTCGTTTGTTCATTCGTTCATTTGTTCATTTGTTCATTTGTTCATTTGTTCATTTGTTCATTCGTTCATTTGTTCATTTGTTCATTCGTTCATTTGTTCATTTGTTCATTTGTTCATTTGTTCATTTGTTCATTTGTTCACTTGTTGACTTGTTCACTTGTTCATTTGATCGTTTGTTCATTTGTTCGTTTGTTCGTTTGTTCCTTTGTTCATTTGTTCGTTTGTTCCTTTGTTCATTTGTTCATTTGTTCATTCGTTCATTTGTTCATTAGTTCGTTTGTTCATTTGTTCATTTGTTCCTTTGTTCATTTGTTCATTTGTTCATTTTGCTCATTTGTTCATTTGTTCATTTGTTCATTCGTTCATTCGTTCATTTGTTCTTTTGTTCATTTGTTCATTTGTTCATTTCTGCATTTGTTCATTAGTTCGTTTGTTCATTTGTTCATTTGTTCATTCGTTCATTTGTTCATTTGTTCATTTGTTCCTTTGTTCATTTGTTCACTTATTCATTCGTTCATTTGTTCATTTGTTCATTCGTTCATTTGTCTATTCGCTCATTTGTTCATTTTTTCATTTGTTCATTTGTTCATTTGTTCATTTGTTCATTTGTTCATTTGTTCATTTGTTCATTTGTTCATTCGTTCATTCGTTCATTTGTCTATTCGCTCATTTGTTCATTTGATCATTTGTTCATTTGTTCATTTGTTCATTTGTTCATTTTTTCATTTGTTCATTTGTTCATTTGTTCATTTGTTCATTTGTTCATTTGTTCATTTGTTCATTTGTTCATTTTTTCATTTGTTCATTTGTTCATTTGTTCATTTGTTCATTTGTTCATTTGTTCATTTGTTCATTTGGTCATTTGTTTATTCGTTCATTTGTCTATTCGCTCTTTTGTTCATTGGTTCATTCGTTCATTTGTTCGTTTGTTCATTCGTTCATTTGTTCATTTGTTCATTTGTTCATTTGTTCATTTGTTCATTTGTTCATTCGTTCATTTGTTCATTTGTTCATTCGTTCATTTGTTCATTTGTTCATTTGTTCATTTGTTCATTTGTTCATTTGTTCACTTGTTGACTTGTTCACTTGTTCATTTGTTCATTTGTTCATTTGTTCATTTGTATATTTGTTCATTTGTATATTTGTTCACTTGTATATTTGTTCATTTGTATATTTGTTCATTTGTTCGTTTGTTCGTTTGTTCATTTGTTCATTTGTTCATTTGTTCATTTGTTCATTTGTTCATTTGTTCATTTGGTCATTTTTTCATTTGTTCTTTTGTTCATTTGTTCATTTGTTCATTTGTTCATTTGATCATTTGTTAATTTGTTCGTTAGTTAACTAGTTCATTTGTTCATTAATTCATTTGTTCATTTGTTCATTTGTTCATTCGTTCATTTGTTCTTTTGTTCATTTGTTCTTTTGTTCATTTGTTCATTTGTTCATTTGTTCATTTGTTCATTTGTTCATTTGTTCATTTGTTCATTCGTTCATTCGTTCTTTTGTTCATTAATTCATTTGTTCATTTGTTCATTTGTTCATTTGTTCATTTGTTCATTTGTTCATGTGTTCATTTGTTCATTTTTTCACTTGTTGACTTGTTCACTTGTTCATTTGATCGTTTGTTCATTTGTTCGTTTGTTCGGTTGTTCCTTTGTTCATTTGTCCGTTTGTTCCTTTGTCCGTTTGTTCCTTTGTTCATTTGTTCATTTGTTCATTTGTTCATTTGTTCATTTTTTCGTTTGATCGCTTGTTCATGTGTTTATTTGTTCATTTGTTCATTTGTTCATTCGTTCATTCGTTCATTTGTTCATTCGTTCATTCGTTCATTTGTTCATTTGTTCATTTGTTCATTTGTTCATTTGTTCATTTGTTCATTTGTTCATTTGTTCATTTGTTCATTTGTTCATTTGTTCATTTGTTCATTTGTTCATTTGTTCATTTGTTCATTTGTTCATTTGTTCATTTGTTCATTTGTTCATTTGTTCATTTGTTCATTTGTTCATTTGTTCATTTGTTCATTTGTTCATTTGTTCATTTGTTCATTTGTTCATTTGTTCATTTGTTCATTTGTTCATTTGTTCATTTGTTCATTTGTTCATTTGTTGACTTGTTCACTTGTTCATTTGATCGTTTGTTCATTTGTTCGTTTGTTCGTTTGTTCCTTTGTTCCTTTGTTCATTTGTTCGTTTGTTCCTTTGTTCATTCGTTCATTTGTCTATTCGCTCATTTGTTCATTTTTTCATTTGTTCATTTGTTCATTTGTTCATTTGTTCATTTGTTCATTTGTTCATTCGTTCATTCGTTCATTTGTCTATTCGCTCATTTGTTCATTTGATCATTTGTTCACTTGTTCATTTGTTCATTTGTTCATTTGTTCATTTGTTCATTTGTTCATTTGTTCATTTGTTCATTTGTTCATTTGTTCATTTGTTCATTTGTATATTTGTTCATTTGTGCGATTGTCTATTCGCTCATTTGTTCATTTGTTCATTTGTTCATTTGTTCTTTTGTTCATTTGTTCATTTGTTCATTTGTTCATTTGTTCATTTGTTCATTTGTTCATTTGTTCATTAGTTCATTTGTTCTTTTGTTCATTTGTTCATTTGTTCATTTGTTCATTTGTTCATTTGTTCATTTGTTCATGTGTTCATTTGTTCATTTGTTCATTTGTTCATTTGTTCATTTGTTCATTTGTTCATTTGTTCATTTGTTCCTTCGTTCATTTGTCTATTCGCTCATTTGTTCATTTATTCATTCGTTCATTTGTCTATTCGCTCATTTGTTCATTTGATCATTTCTTCATTTGTTCATTTGTTCATTTGTTCATTTGTTCATTTGTTCATTTGTTCATTTGTTCATTTGTTCATTTGTTCATTTGTTCATTTGTTCATGTGTTCATTTGTTCATTTGTTCACTTGTTGACTTGTTCACTTGTTCATTTGATCGTTTGTTCGTTTGTTCCTTTGTTCATTTGTTCGTTTGTTCATTTGTTCATTTGTTCATTCGTTCATTTGTTCATTCGTTCATTTGTTCATTCGTTCATTTGTTCATTCGTTCATTTGTTCATTTGTTCATTTGTTCATTTGTTCATTTGTTCTTTTGTTCACTTGTTCATTTGTTCATTTGTTCATTTGTTCATTTGTTCATTCGTTCATTCGTTCTTTTGTTCATTAATTCATTTGTTCATTTGTTCATTTGTTCATTTGTTCATTTGTTCATTTGTTCATGTGTTCATTTGTTCATTTGTTCACTTGTTGACTTGTTCACTTGTTCATTTGATCGTTTGTTCATTTGTTCGTTTGTTCGGTTGTTCCTTTGTTCATTTGTCCGTTTGTTCCTTTGTCCGTTTGTTCCTTTGTTCATTTGTCCATTTGTTCATTTTTTCGTTTGATCGCTTGTTCATGTGTTTATTTGTTCATTTGTTCATTTGTTCATTTGTTCATTTGTTCATTTGTTCATTTGTTCATTTGTTCATTTGTTCATTTGTTCATTTGTTCATTTGTTCACTCGTTCATTCGTTCATTTGTTCATTCGTTCATTCGTTCATTTGTTCATTTGTTCATTTGTTCATTTGTTCATTTGTTCATTTGTTCATTTGTTCATTCGTTCATTCGTTCATTCGTTCTTTTGTTCATTAATTCATTTGTTCATTTGTTGATTTGTTCATTTGTTCATTTGTTCATTCGTTCTTTTGTTCATTCATTCATTTGTTCATTTGTTCATTTGTTCATTTGTTCATTTGTTCATTTGTTCATTTGTTCATTTGTTCATTTTTTCATTTGTTCATTTGTTCATTTGTTCATTTGTTCATTTGTTCATTTGTTCATTTGTTCATTTGGTCATTTGTTTATTCGTTCATTTGTCTATTCGCTCTTTTGTTCATTTGTTCATTCGTTCATTTGTTCGTTTGTTCATTTGTTCATTTGTTCATTTGTTCATTTGTTCATTTGTTCATTTGTTCATTTGTTCATTTGTTCATTTGTTCATTTGTTCATTTGTTTCTTTTTTTCATTTGTTCATTTGTCCATTTTTTCATTTGTTCATTTCTTTATTTGTTCATTTGTTCATTTGTTCATTTGTTCATTTGTTCATTTGTTCATTTGTTCATTTGTTTCTTTTTTTCATTTGTTCATTTGTCCATTTTTTCATTTGTTCATTTCTTTATTAGTTCATTTGTTCATTTGTTCATTTGTTCATTTGTTCATTTGTTCATTCGTTCATTTGTTCACTTGTTCACTTGTTCATTTGTTCATTTGCTTAATTTGTTGATTTGTTCACTTGTTCACTTGATCATTTGTTCATTTGCTTAATTTGTTGATTTGTTGATTTCTCAACTTGTTCATTTGTTCATTTCTTCAAATCTTCATTTCTTCATTTGTTCACATCTTCAATTCTTCATTTCTTCATTTGTTCACTTGGTCATTTGTTCATTTGTTCATTTGTTCACTTGTTCACTTGTTCGTTTGTTCGTTTGTTCATTTGTTCGTTTGTTCGTTTGTTCCTTTGTTCATTTGTTCGTTTGTTCATTAGTTCATTTGTTCATTCGTTCATTTGTTCATTTGTTCACTTATTCATTTGTTCATTTGTTCATTTGTTCATTTGTTCATTTGTTCATTTGTTCATTTGTTCATTTGTTCATTTGTTCATTTGTTCATTTGTTCATTTGTTAATTTGTTCATTTGTTCATTTGGTCATTTTTTCATTTGTTCTTTTGTTCATTTGTTCATTTGTTCATTTGTTCATTTGTTCATTTGTTCATTTGTTAATTTGTTCATTTGTTCATTTGGTCATTTTTTCATTTGTTCTTTTGTTCATTTGTTCATTTGTTCATTTGTTCATTTGTTCATTTGATCATTTGTTAATTTTTTCGTTAGTTAATTAGTTCATTTGTTCATTAGTTCATTTGTTCATTTGTTCATTTGTTCATTCGTTCATTTGTTCTTTTGTTCATTTGTTCATTTGTTCATTTGTTCATTTGTTTATTTGTTCACTTGTTCACTTGTTCATTTGTTCATTTGCTTAATTTGTTGATTTGTTCACTTGTTCATTTGTTCATTTGTTCATTTGTTCATTTATTCATTTGTTCATTTGTTCATTTGTTCATTTGTTAATGTGTTCATTTGTTCACTTGTTGACTTGTTCACTTGTTCATTTGATCGTTTGTTCATTTGTTCGTTTGTTCGTTTGTTCCTTTGTTCATTTGTTCGTTTGTTCCTTTGTTCATTTGTTCATTTGTTCATTAGTTCGTTTGTTCATTTGTTCATTTGTTCATTTGTTCATTTGTTCATTTGTTCATTTGTATATTTGTTCATCTGTTCATTTGTTCATTTGTTCATTTGTTCATTTGTTCATTTGTTCATTTGTTCATTTGTTCATTTGTTCATTTGTTCATTTGTTCATTTGTTCATTTGTTCATTTGTTCATCTGTTCATCTGTTCATTTGTTCATTTGTTCATTTGTTCATTTGTCCACTTGTTCATTTGTTCATTTGTTCAATCGTTCATTTGTCTATTCGCTCATTTGTTCATTTGTTCATTTGTTCATTTGTTCCTTCGTTCATTTGTTCATTTGTTCATTTGTTCCTTCGTTCATTTTTCTATTCGCTCATTTGTTCATTTGTTCATTCGATCATTTGTCTATTCGCTCATTTGTTCATTTGTTCATTTGTTCATTTGTTCATTTGTTCATTTGTTCATTTGTTCATTTGTTCATTTGTTCATTTGTTCATTTGTTCATTTGTTCATTTGTTCATTTGTTCATTTGTTCATTTGTTCATTTGTTCATTTGTTCATTTGTTCATTTGTTCATTTGTTCATTTGTTCATTTGTTCATTTGTTCATTTGTTCATTTGTTCATTTGTTCATTTGTTCATTTGTTCATTTGTTCATTTGTTCATTTGTTCATTTGTTCATTTGTTCATTTGTTCATTTGTTCATTTGTTCATTTGTTCATTTGTTCATTTGTTCATTTGTTCATTTGTTCATTTGTTCATTTGTTCATTTGTTCATTTGTTCATTTGTTCATTTGTTCATTTGTTCATTTGTTCATTTGTTCATTTGTTCATTTGTTCCTTCGTTCAATTGTCTATTCGCTCATTTGTACAATTGTTCATTCGTTCATTTGTTCATTTGTTCATTTGTTCATTTGTTCCTTCGTTCATTTTTCTATTCGCTCATTTGTTCATTTGTTCATTCGATCATTTGTCTATTCGCTCATTTGTTCATTTGTTCATTTGTTCATTTGTTCATTTGTTCATTTGTTCATTTGTTCATTTGTTCATTTGTTCATTTGTTCATTTGTTCATTTGTTCATTTGTTCATTTGTTAATTCGTTCATTTGCCTATTCGCTCATTTGTTAATTTGTTCATTTGTTCATTTGCTCATTTGCTCATTTGCTCATTTGCTCATTTGCTCATTTGTTCATTTGTTCATTTGTTCATTTGTTCATTTGTTCATTTGCTCATTTGTTCATTTGTTCATTTGTTCATTTGTTCATTTGTTCATTTGTTCATTTGTTCATTTGTTCATTTGTTCATTTGTTCATTTGTTCATTTGTTCATTTGTTCATTTGTTCTTTTGTTCATTTGTTCATTCGTTCATTTGTTCGTTTGTTCATTTGTTCATTTGTTCATTTCTGCATTTGTTCATTAGTTCGTTTGTTCATTTGTTCATTTGTTCATTCGTTCATTTGTTCATTCGTTCATTTGTCTATTCGCTCATTTGTTCATTTGTTCATTTGTTCATTTGTTCATTTGTTCATTTGTTCATTTGTTCATTTGTTCATTTGTTCATTTGTTCATTTGTTCATTTGTTCATTTGTTCATTTGTTCATTTGTTCATTTGTTCATTTGTTCATTTGTTCATTTGTTCATTTGTTCATTTGTTCATTTGTTCATTTCTCCATTTTTAATTTGTTCATTTCTTTATTTGTTCATTTGTTCATTTGTTCATTTGTTCACTTGTTGACTTGTTCACTTGTTCATTCGTTCATTTGCTTAATTTGTTGATTTGTTCATTTCTCAACTTGTTCATTTGTTCATTTCTTCAAATCTTCATTTCTTCATTTGTTCACATCTTCAATTCTTCATTTCTTCATTTGTTCACTTGGTCATTTGTTCATTCGTTCATTTGTTCATTTGTTCATTTGTTCACTTGTTGACTTGTTCACTTGTTCATTTGATCGTTTGTTCATTTGTTCGTTTGTTCGTTTGTTCCTTTGTTCATTTGTTCGTTTGTTCCTTTGTTCATTTGTTCATTTGTTCATTTGTTCATTCGTTCATTTTTCTTTTGTTCATTTGTTCATTTGTTCATTTCTGCATTTGTTCATTAGTTCGTTTGTTCATTTGTTCATTTGTTCATTTGTTCATTTGTTCATTTGTTCATTTGTTCATTTGTTCATTTGTTCATTTGTTCATTTGTTCATTTGTTCATTTGTTCATTTGTTCATTTGTTCATTTGTTCATTTGTTCATTTGTTCATTTGTTCATTTTTCCATTTGTTCATTTGTCCACTTGTTCATTTGTTCATTTGTTCATTTGTTCATTTGTTCATTCGTTTATTTGTTCATTCGTTCATTTGTTCATTTGTTCATTTGTTCATTTGTTCATTTGTTCATTTGTTCATTTGTTCATTCGTTCATTTGTCTATTCGCACATTTGTTCATTTGTTCATTTTTATATTTGTTCATTCGTTCATTTGTTCATTTGTTCATTTGTTCATTCGTTCATTTGTCTATTCGCTCATTTGTTCATTTGTTCATTTGTTCATTTGTTCATTTGTTCATTTGTTCATTTGTTCATTTGTCATTTGTTCATTTGTTAATTTGTTCATTTGTTCATTGGTTCATTCGTTCATTTGTCTATTCGCACATTTGTTCATTTGTTCATTTGTTCAATCGTTCATTTGTCTATTCGCTCATTTGTTCAATCGTTCATTTGTCTATTCGCTCATTTGTTCATTTGTTCATTTGTTCATTTGTTCATTTGTTCATTTGTTCATTTGTTCATTTGTTCATTTGTTCATTTGTTCATTTGTTCATTTGTTCATTTGTTCATTTGTTCATTTGTTCATTTGTTCATTTGTTCATTTGTTCATTTGTTCATTTGTTCATTTGTTCATTTGTTCATTTGTTCATTTGTTCATTTGTTCATTTGTTCATTTGTTCATTTGTTCATTTGTTCATTTGTTCATTTGTTCATTTGTTCATTTGTTCATTTGTTCATTTGTTCATTTGTTCATTTGTTCATTTGTTCATTTGTTCATTTGTTCATTTGTTCATTTGTTCATTTGTTCATTTGTTCATTTGTTCATTTGTTCATTTGTTCATTTGTTCATTTGTTCATTTGTTCATTTGTTCATTTGTTCATTTGTTCATTTGTTCATTTGTTCATTTGTTCATTTGTTCATTTGTTCATTTGTTCATTTGTTCATTTGTTCATTTGTTCATTTGTTCATTTGTTCATTTGTTCATTTGTTCATTTGTTCATTTGTTCATTTGTTCATTTGTTCATTTGCTCATTTGCTCATTTGCTCATTTGCTCATTTGTTCATTTGCTCATTTGTTCATTTGTTCATTTGTTCATTTGCCCATTTGTTAATTTGTTCATTTGTTCATTTGCTCATTTGCTCATTTGCTCATTTGCTCATTTGCTCATTTGCTCATTTGTTCATTTGTTCATTTGTTCATTTGTTCATTTGTTCATTTGCTCATTTGTTCATTTGTTCATTTGTTCATTTGTTCATTTGTTCATTTGTTCATTTGTTCATTTGTTCATTTGTTCATTTGTTCATTTGTTCATTTGTTCATTTGTTCATTTGTTCATTTGTTCATTTGTTCATTTGTTCATTTGTTCATTTGTTCATTTGTTCATTTGTTCATTTGTTCATTTGTTCATTTGTTCATTTGTTCATTTGTTCATTTGTTCATTTGTTCATTTGTTCATTTGTTCATTTGTCCACTTGTTCATTTGTTCATATGTTCATTTGTTCATTTGTTCATTTGTTCATTTGTTCATTCGTTCATTTGTTCATTTGTTCATTCGTTCATTTGTTCATTTGTTCATTCGTTCATTTGTCTATTCGCACATTTGTTCATTTGTTCATTTGTTCATTTGTTCATTTGTTCATTTGTTCATTTGTTCTTTTGTTCATTTGTTCATTTGTTCATTTGTTCATTTGTTCATTTGTTCATTTGTTCATTTGTTCATTTGTTCATTTGTTCATTTGTTCATTTGTTCATTTGTTCATTTGTTCATTTGTTCATTTGTTCATTTGTTCATTTGTTCATTTGTTCATTTGTTCATTTGTTCATTTGTTCATTTGTTCATTTGTTCATTTGTTCATTTGTTCATTTGTTCATTTGTTCATTTGTTCATTTGTTCATTTGTTCATTTGTTCATTTGTTCATTTGTTCATTTGTTCATTTGTTCATTTGTTCATTTGTTCATTTGTTCATTTGTTCATTTGTTCATTTGTTCATTTGTTCATTTGTTCATTTGTTCATTTGTTCCTATGTTCATTTGTTCACTTATTCATTTGTTCATTTGTTCATTTGTTCATTCGTTCCTTTGTTCATTTGTTCATTTGTTCATTTGTTCATTTGTTCATTTGTTCATTTGTTCATTTGTTCATTCGTTTATTTGTTCATTCGTTCATTTGTCTATTGGCTCATTTGTTCATTTGTTCATTTGTTCATTTGTTCATTTGTTCATTCGTTCATTTGTCTATTCGCACATTTGTTCATTTGTTCATTTTTATATTTGTTCATTCGTTCATTTGTTCATTTGTTCATTTGTTCATTCGTTCATTTGTCTATTCGCTCATTTGTTCATTTGTTCATTTGTTCATTTGTTCATTTGTTCATTTGTTCATTTGTTCATTTGTCATTTGTTCATTTGTTAATTTGTTCATTTGTTCATTGGTTCATTCGTTCATTTGTCTATTCGCACATTTGTTCATTTGTTCATTTGTTCAATCGTTCATTTGTCTATTCGCTCATTTGTTCAATCGTTCATTTGTCTATTCGTTCATTTGTTCATTTGTTCATTTGTTCATTTGTTCATTTGTTCATTTGTTCATTTGTTCATTTGTTCATTTGTTCATTTGTTCATTTGTTCATTTGTTCATTTGTTCATTTGTTCATTTGTTCATTTGTTCATTTGTTCATTCGTTCATTTGTTCATTTGTTCATTTGTTCATTTGTTCATTTGTTCATTTGTTCATTTGTTCATTTGTTCATTTGTTCATTTGTTCATTTGTTCATTTGTTCATTTGTTCATTTGTTCATTTGTTCATTTGTTCATTTGTTCATTTGTTCATTTGTTCATTTGTTCATTTGTTCATTTGTTCATTTGTTCATTTGTTCATTTGTTCATTTGTTCATTTGTTCATTTGTTCATTTGTTCATTTGTTCATTTGTTCATTTGTTCATTTGTTCATTTGTTCATTTGTTCATTTGTTCATTTGTTCATTTGTTCATTTGTTCATTTGTTCATTTGTTCATTTGTTCATTTGTTCATTTGTTCATTTGTTCATTTGTTCATTTGTTCATTTGTTCATTTGTTCATTTGTTCATTTGTTCATTTGTTCATTTGTTCATTTGCTCATTTGCTCATTTGCTCATTTGCTCATTTGTTCATTTGCTCATTTGTTCATTTGTTCATTTGTTCATTTGCCCATTTGTTAATTTGTTCATTTGTTCATTTGCTCATTTGCTCATTTGCTCATTTGCTCATTTGCTCATTTGCTCATTTGTTCATTTGTTCATTTGTTCATTTGTTCATTTGTTCATTTGCTCATTTGTTCATTTGTTCATTTGTTCATTTGTTCATTTGTTCATTTGTTCATTTGTTCATTTGTTCATTTGTTCATTTGTTCATTTGTTCATTTGTTCATTTGTTCATTTGTTCATTTGTTCATTTGTTCATTTGTTCATTTGTTCATTTGTTCATTTGTTCATTTGTTCATTTGTTCATTTGTTCATTTGTTCATTTGTTCATTTGTTCATTTGTTCATTTGTTCATTTGTTCATTTGTTCATTTGTTCATTTGTCCACTTGTTCATTTGTTCATATGTTCATTTGTTCATTTGTTCATTTGTTCATTTGTTCATTCGTTCATTTGTTCATTTGTTCATTCGTTCATTTGTTCATTTGTTCATTCGTTCATTTGTCTATTCGCACATTTGTTCATTTGTTCATTTGTTCATTTGTTCATTTGTTCATTTGTTCATTTGTTCTTTTGTTCATTTGTTCATTTGTTCATTTGTTCATTTGTTCATTTGTTCATTTGTTCATTTGTTCATTTGTTCATTTGTTCATTTGTTCATTTGTTCATTTGTTCATTTGTTCATTTGTTCATTTGTTCATTTGTTCATTTGTTCATTTGTTCATTTGTTCATTTGTTCATTTGTTCATTTGTTCATTTGTTCATTTGTTCATTTGCTCATTTGCTCATTTGCTCATTTGCTCATTTGTTCATTTGCTCATTTGTTCATATGTTCATTTGTTCATTTGTTCATTTGTTCATTTGCCCATTTGTTAATTTGTTCATTTGTTCATTTGCTCATTTGCTCATTTGCTCATTTGCTCATTTGCTCATTTGCTCATTTGTTCATTTGTTCATTTGTTCATTTGTTCATTTGTTCATTTGCTCATTTGTTCATTTGTTCATTTGTTCATTTGTTCATTTGTTCATTTGTTCATTTGTTCATTTGTTCATTTGTTCATTTGTTCATTTGTTCATTTGTTCATTTGTTCATTTGTTCATTTGTTCATTTGTTCATTTGTTCATTTGTTCATTTGTTCATTTGTTCATTTGTTCATTTGTTCATTTGTTCATTTGTTCATTTGTTCATTTGTTCATTTGTTCATTTGTTCATTTGTTCATTTGTTCATTTGTTCATTTGTTCATTTGTTCATTTGTTCATTTGTTCATTTGTTCATTTGTTCATTTGTTCATTTGTTCATTTGTTCATTTGTTCATTTGTTCATTTGTTCTTTTGTTCATTTGTTCATTTGTTCATTTGTTCATTTGTTCATTTGTTCATTTGTTCATTTGTTCATTTGTTCATTTGTTCATTTGTTCATTTGTTCATTTGTTCATTTGTTCATTTGTTCATTTGTTCATTTGTTCATTTGTTCATTTGTTCATTTGTTCATTTGTTCCTATGTTCATTTGTTCACTTATTCATTTGTTCATTTGTTCATTTGTTCATTCGTTCCTTTGTTCATTTGTTCATTTGTTCATTTGTTCATTTGTTCATTTGTTCATTTGTTCATTTGTTCATTTGTTCATTCGTTCATTCGTTCATTTGTCTATTGGCTCATTTGTTCATTTGTTCATTTGTTCATTTGTTCATTTGTATATTTGTTCATTTGTATATTTGTTCATTTGTTCATTTGTTCATTTGTTCATTTGTTCATTCGTTCATTCGTTCATTTGTTCATTTGTTCATTTGTTCATTTGTTCATTTGTTCATTTGTTCATTTGTTCATTTGTTCATTTGTTCATTTGTTCATTTGTTCATTTGTTCATTTGTTCATTTGTATATTTGTTCATTTGTTCATTTGTTCATTTGTTCATTTGTTCATTTGTTCATTTGTTCATTTGTTCATTTGTTCATTTGTTCATTTGTTTATTTGTTCATTTGTTCATTTGTTCATTTGTTCATTTGTTCATTTGTTCATTTGTTCATTTGTTCATTTGTTCATTTGTTCATTTGTTCATTTGTTCATTTGTTCCTTTGTTCATTTGTTCACTTATTCATTTGTTCATTTGTTCATTTGGTCATTTTTTCATTTGTCCATTTGTTCACTTGTTCATTTGTTCATTTGGTTATTTTTTCATATCTTCATTTGTTCATTTTTTCATTTGTTCATATCTTCATATCTTCATTTGTTCATTTGTTCATTTGTTCATTTGTTCATTTGTTCATTTGTTCATTTGTTCATTTGTTCATTTGTTCATTTGTTCATTTGTTCATTTGTTCATTTGTTCATTTGTTCATTTGTTCATTTGTTCATTTGTTCATTTGTTCATTTGTTCATTTGTTCATTTGTTCATTTGTTCATTTGTTCATTTGTTCATTTGTTCATTTGTTCATTTGTTCATTTGTTCATTTGTTCATTTGTTCATTTGTTCATTTGTTCATTTGTTCATTTGTTCATTTGTTCATTTGTTCATTTGTTCATTTGTTCATTTGTTCATTTGTTCATTTGTTCATTTGTTCATTTGTTCATTTGTTCATTTGTTCATTTGTTCATTTGTTCATTTGTTCATTTGTTCATTTGTTCATTTGTTCATTTGTTCATTTGTTCATTTGTTCATTTGTTCATTTGTTCATTTGCTCATTTGCTCATTTGCTCATTTGCTCATTTGTTCATTTGCTCATTTGTTCATATGTTCATTTGTTCATTTGTTCATTTGTTCATTTGCCCATTTGTTAATTTGTTCATTTGTTCATTTGCTCATTTGCTCATTTGCTCATTTGCTCATTTGCTCATTTGCTCATTTGTTCATTTGTTCATTTGTTCATTTGTTCATTTGTTCATTTGCTCATTTGTTCATTTGTTCATTTGTTCATTTGTTCATTTGTTCATTTGTTCATTTGTTCATTTGTTCATTTGTTCATTTGTTCATTTGTTCATTTGTTCATTTGTTCATTTGTTCATTTGTTCATTTGTTCATTTGTTCATTTGTTCATTTGTTCATTTGTTCATTTGTTCATTTGTTCATTTGTTCATTTGTTCATTTGTTCATTTGTTCATTTGTCCACTTGTTCATTTGTTCATATGTTCATTTGTTCATTTGTTCATTTGTTCATTTGTTCATTCGTTCATTTGTTCATTTGTTCATTCGTTCATTTGTTCATTTGTTCATTCGTTCATTTGTCTATTCGCACATTTGTTCATTTGTTCATTTGTTCATTTGTTCATTTGTTCATTTGTTCATTTGTTCATTTGTTCATTTGTTCTTTTGTTCATTTGTTCATTTGTTCATTTGTTCATTTGTTCATTTGTTCATTTGTTCATTTGTTCATTTGTTCATTTGTTCATTTGTTCATTTGTTCATTTGTTCATTTGTTCATTTGTTCATTTGTTCATTTGTTCATTTGTTCATTTGTTCATTTGTTCATTTGTTCATTTGTTCATTTGTTCATTTGTTCATTTGTTCATTTGTTCATTTGTTCATTTGTTCATTTGTTCATTTGTTCATTTGTTCATTTGTTCATTTGTTCATTTGTTCATTTGTTCATTTGTTCATTTGTTCATTTGTTCATTTGTTCATTTGTTCATTTGTTCATTTGTTCATTTGTTCATTTGTTCATTTGTTCATTTGTTCATTTGTTCATTTGTTCATTTGTTCATTTGTTCATTTGTTCATTTGTTCATTTGTTCATTTGTTCATTTGTTCATTTGTTCATTTGTTCATTTGTTCATTTGTTCATTTGTTCATTTGTTCATTTGTTCATTTGTTCATTTGTTCATTTGTTCATTTGTTCATTTGTTCATTTGTTCATTTGTTCCTTCGTTCAATTGTCTATTCGCTCATTTGTACAATTGTTCATTCGTTCATTTGTTCATTTGTTCAATCGTTCATTTGTCTATTCGCTCATTTGTTCATTTGTTCATTTGTTCATTTGTTCCTTCGTTCATTTTTCTATTCGCTCATTTGTTCATTTGTTCATTCGATCATTTGTCTATTCGCTCATTTGTTCATTTGTTCATTTGTTCATTTGTTCATTTGTTCATTTGTTCATTTGTTCATTTGTTCATTTGTTCATTTGTTCATTTGTTAATTCGTTCATTTGCCTATTCGCTCATTTGTTAATTTGTTCATTTGTTCATTTGTTCACTTGTTCATTTGTTCATTTGTTCATTTGTTCATTTGTTCATTTGATCATTTGTTCATTTGTTCATTTGTTCACTTGTTCATTTGCTCATTTGTTCGTTTGTTCATTTCTTCATTTCTTCATTTCTTCATTTGTTCATTTGTTCATTTGTTAATTCGTTCATTTGCCTATTCGCTCATTTGTTAATTTGTTCATTTGTTCATTTGCTCATTTGCTCATTTGCTCATTTGTTCATTTGTTCATTTGTTCATGTGTTCATTTGTTCATTTGTTCATTTGTTCATTTGTTCACTTGTTCATTTGTTCATTTGTTCATTTGTTCCTTCGTTCAATTGTCTATTCGCTCATTTGTACAATTGTTCATTCGTTCATTTGTTCATTTGTTCAATCGTTCATTTGTCTATTCGCTCATTTGTTCATTTGTTCATTTGTTCATTTGTTCCTCCGTTCATTTGTCTATTCGCTCATTTGTTCATTTGTTCATTTGTTCATTTGTTCATTTGTTCATTTGTTCATTTGTTCATTTGTTAATTCGTTCATTTGCCTATTCGCTCATTTGTTAATTTGTTCATTTGTTCATTTGTTCACTTTTTCATTTGTTCATTTGTTCATTTGTTCATTTGATCATTTGTTCATTTGATCATTTGTTCATTTGTTCATTTGTTCATTTGTTCATTTGTTCATTTGTTCATTTGTTCATTCGTTCATTTTTCTTTTGTTCATTTGTTCATTTGTTCATTTCTGCATTTGTTCATTAGTTCGTTTGTTCATTTGTTCATTTGTTCATTTGTTCATTTGTTCATTTGTTCATTTGTTCATTTGTTAATTCGTTCATTTGTTCACTTGTTCATTTGCTCATTTGTTCGTTTGTTCATTTCTTCATTTCTTCATTTCTTCATTTCTTCATTTGTTCATTTGTTCATTTGTTAATTCGTTCATTTGCCTATTCGCTCATTTGTTAATTTGTTCATTTGTTCATTTGCTCATTTGCTCATTTGCTCATTTGCTCATTTGCTCATTTGTTCATTTGTTCATTTGTTCATTTGTTCATTTGTTCATTTGTTCATTTGTTCATTTGTTCATTTGTTCATTTGTTCATTTGTTCATTTGTTCATTTGTTCATTTGTTCATTTGTTCATTTGTTCATTTGTTCATTTGTTCATTTGTTCATTTGTTCATTTGTTCATTTGTTCATTTGTTCATTTGTTCCTTTGTTCAATTGTCTATTCGCTCATTTGTACAATTGTTCATTCGTTCATTTGTTCATTTGTTCAATCGTTCATTTGTCTATTCGCTCATTTGTTCATTTGTTCATTTGTTCATTTGTTCATTTGTTCCTTCGTTCATTTTTCTATTCGCTCTTTTGTTCATTTGTTCATTCGATCATTTGTCTATTCGCTCATTTGTTCATTTGTTCATGTGTTCATTTGTTCATTTGTTCATTTGTTCATTTGTTCATTTGTTCATTTGTTCATTTGTTAATTCGTTCATTTGCCTATTCGCTCATTTGTTAATTTGTTCATTTGTTCATTTGTTCACTTGTTCATTTGTTCATTTGTTCATTTGTTCATTTGATCATTTGTTCATTTGTTCATTTGTTCACTTGTTCATTTGCTCATTTGTTCGTTTGTTCATTTCTTCATTTCTTCATTTCTTCATTTCTTCATTTGTTCATTTGTTCATTTGTTAATTCGTTCATTTGCCTATTCGCTCATTTGTTAATTTGTTCATTTGTTCATTTGCTCATTTGCTCATTTGCTCATTTGCTCATTTGCTCATTTGTTCATTTGTTCATTTGTTCATTTACTCATTTGTTCATTTGTTCATTTGTTCATTTGTTCATTTGTTCATTTGTTCATTTGTTCATCTGTTCATTTGTTCATTTGTTCATTTGTTCATTTGTTCATTTGTTCATTTGTTCATTTGTTCATTTGTTCATTTGTTCATTTGTTCATTTGTTCATTTGTTCATTTGTCCACTTGTTCATTTGTTCATTTGTTCATTTGTTCGTTTGTTCATTTGTTCATTTGTTCATTTCTTCATTTGATCATTTGTTCATTTGTTCATTTGTTCTTTTGTTCATTTGTTCATTTGTTCATTTGTTCATTTGTTCATTTGTTCATTTGTTCATTTGTTCATTTGTTCATTTGTTCATTTGTTCATTTGTTCATTTGTTCATTTGTTCATTTGTTCATTTGTTCATTTGTTCATTTGTTCATTTGTTCATTTGTTCATTTGTCCACTTGTTCATTTGTTCATTTGTTCATTTGTTCGTTTGTTCATTTGTTCGTTTGTTCATTTCTTCATTTGATCATTTGTCCATTTGTTCATTTGTTCTTTTGTTCATTTGTTCATTTGTTCATTTGTTCATTTGTTCATTTGTTCATTTGTTCATTTGTTCATTTGTTCATTTGTTCATTTGTTCATTTGTTCATTTGTTCATTTGTTCATTTGTTCATTTGTTCATTTGTTCATTCGTTCATTTGTTCATTTGTTCATTCGTTCATTCGTTCATTTGTCTATTCGCACATTTGTTCGTTTGTTCATTTGTTCATTTGTTCATTTGTTCATTTGTTCATTTGTTCATTTGTTCATTTGTTCATTTGTTCATTTGTTCATTTGTTCATTTGTTCATTTGTTCATTTGTTCACTTGTCCACTTGTTCATTTGTTCATTTGTTCATTTGTTCGTTTGTTCATTTGTTCATTTGTTCATTTCTTCATTTGATCATTTGTTCATTTGTTCATTTGTTCATTTGTTCATTTGTTCATTTGTTCATTTGTTCATTTGTTCATTTGTTCATTTGTTCATTTGTTCATTTGTTCATTTGTTCATTTGTTCATTTGTTCATTTGTTCATTTGTTCATTTGTTCATTTGTTCATTTGTTCATTTGTTCATTTGTTCATTTGTTCATTTGTTCATTTGTTCATTTGTTCATTTGTTCATTTGTTCATTTGTTCATTTGTTCATTTGTTCATTTGTTCATTTGTTCATTTGTTCACTTGTTCATTTGTTCATTTGTTCATTTGTTCCTTCGTTCAATTGTCTATTCGCTCATTTGTACAATTGTTCATTCGTTCATTTGTTCATTTGTTCAATCGTTCATTTGTCTATTCGCTCATTTGTTCATTTGTTCATTTGTTCATTTGTTCCTCCGTTCATTTGTCTATTCGCTCATTTGTTCATTTGTTCATTTGTTCATTTGTTCATTTGTTCATTTGTTCATTTGTTCATTTGTTAATTCGTTCATTTGCCTATTCGCTCATTTGTTAATTTGTTCATTTGTTCATTTGTTCACTTTTTCATTTGTTCATTTGTTCATTTGTTCATTTGATCATTTGTTCATTTGTTCATTTGTTCATTTGTTCATTTGTTCATTTGTTCATTTGTTCATTCGTTCATTTTTCTTTTGTTCATTTGTTCATTTGTTCATTTCTGCATTTGTTCATTAGTTCGTTTGTTCATTTGTTCATTTGTTCATTTGTTCATTTGTTCATTTGTTCATTTGTTCATTTGTTCATTTGTTCATTTGTTCATTTGTTCATTTGTTCATTTGTTCATTTGTTCATTTGTTCATTTGTTCATTTGTTCATTTGTTCATTTGTTCATTTGTTCATTTGTTCATTTGTTCATTTTTCCATTTGTTCATTTGTCCACTTGTTCATTTGTTCATTTGTTCATTTGTTCATTTGTTCATTTGTTCATTTGTTCATTTGTTCATTTGTTCATTTGTTCATTTGTTCATTTGTTCATTTGTTCATTTGTTCATTTGTTCATTTGTTCATTTGTTCATTTGTTCATTTGTTCATTTGTCCACTTGTTCATTTGTTCATTTGTTCATTTGTTCGTTTGTTCATTCGTTCATTTGTTCATTTCTTCATTTGATCATTTGTTCATTTGTTCATTTGTTCATTTGTTCATTTGTTCTTTTGTTCATTTGTTCATTTGTTCATTTGTTCATTTGTTCATTTGTTCATTTGTTCATTTGTTCATTTGTTCATTTGTTCATTTGTTCATTTGTTCATTTGTTCATTTGTTCATTTGTTCATTTGTTCATTTGTTCATTTGTTCATTTGTTCATTTGTTCATTTGTTCATTTGTTCATTTGTTCATTTGTTCATTTGTTCATTTGTTCATTTGTTCATTTGTTCATTTGTTCATTTGTTCATTTGTTCATTTGTTTACTTGTTTACTTGTTCATTTGTTCATTTGTTCATTTGTTCATTTGATCATTTGTTCATTTGTTCATTTGTTCACTTGTTCACTTGCTCATTTGTTCGTTTGTTCATTTCTTCATTTCTTCATTTCTTCATTTCTTCATTTGTTCATTTGTTCATTTGTTCATTTGTTCATTTGTTCATTTGTTCATTTGTTCATTTGTTCATTTGTTCATTTGTTCATTTTTTCATTTGTTCATTTGTTCATTTGTTCATTTGTTCATTTGTTCATTTGTTCATTTGTTCATTTGTTCATTTGTTCATTTGTTCATTTGTTCATTTGTTCATTTGTTCATTTGTTCATTTGTTCATTTGTTCATTTGTCCACTTGTTCATTTGTTCATTTGTTCATTTGTTCGTTTGTTCATTCGTTCATTTGTTCATTTCTTCATTTGATCATTTGTTCATTTGTTCATTTGTTCATTTGTTCATTTGTTCTTTTGTTCATTTGTTCATTTGTTCATTTGTTCATTTGTTCATTTGTTCATTTGTTCATTTGTTCATTTGTTCATTTGTTCATTTGTTCATTTGTTCATTTGTTCATTTGTTCATTTGTTCATTTGTTCATTTGTTCATTTGTTCATTTGTTCATTTGTTCATTTGTTCATTTGTCTATTCGCTCATTTGTTCATTTGTTCATTTGTTTACTTGTTTACTTGTTCATTTGTTCATTTGTTCATTTGTTCATTTGATCATTTTTTCATTTGTTCATTTGTTCACTTGTTCACTTGCTCATTTGTTCGTTTGTTCATTTCTTCATTTCTTCATTTCTTCATTTCTTCATTTCTTCATTTGTTCATTTGTTCATTTGTTCATTCGTTCATTTGTTCATTTGTTCATTTGTTCATTTGTTCATTCGTTCATTTGTTCATTTGTTCATTCGTTCATTTGTCTATTCGCTCATTTGTTCATTTGTTCATTTGTTCATTTGTTCATTTGTTCATTTGTTCATTTGTTCATTCGTTCATTCGATCATTTGTCTATTCGATCATTTGTTCATTTGATCATTTGTTCATTTGTTCATTTGTTCATTTGTTCATTTGTTCATTTGTTCATTTGTTCATTTGTTCATTTGTTCATTTGTTCATTTGTTCATTTGTTCATTTGTTCATTTGTTCATTTGTTCATTTGTTCATTTGTTCATTCGTTCATTCGTTAATTTGTTCATTTGTTCATTTGTTCCTTCGTTCATTTGTCTATTCGCTCATTTGTTCATTTGTTCATTTGTTCATTTGTTCATTTGTTCATTTGTTGATTTGTTCATTTGTTCATTTGTTCATTTGTTCATTTGATCATTTGTTCATTTGTTCATTTGTTCATTTGTTCATTTGTTCATTTGTTCATTTGTTCATTTGTTCATTTGTTCATTTGTTCATTTGTTAATTCGTTCATTTGCCTATTCGCTCATTTGTTAATTTGTTCATTTGTTCATTTGTTCACTTGTTCATTTGTTCATTTGTTCATTTGTTCATTTGTTCATTTGATCATTTGTTCATTTGTTCATTTGTTCACTTGTTCATTTGCTCAATTGTTCGTTTGTTCATTTCTTCATTTCTTCATTTCTTCATTTGTTCATTTGTTCATTTGTTAATTCGTTCATTTGCCTATTCGCTCATTTGTTAATTTGTTCATTTGTTCATTTGCTCATTTGCTCATTTGCTCATTTGCTCATTTGCTCATTTGTTCATTTGTTCATTTGTTCATTTGCTCATTTGTTCATTTGTTCATTTGTTCATTTGTTCTTTTGTTCATTTGTTCATTTGTTCATTTGTTCATTTGTTCATTTGTTCATTTGTTCATTTGTTCATTTGTTCATTTGTTTATTTGTTCATTTGTTCATTTGTTCATTTGTTCATTTGTTCATTTGTTCATTTGTTCATTTGTTCATTTGTTCATTTGTTCATTTGTTCATTTGTTCATTTGTTCATTTGTTCATTTGTTCATTTGTTCATTTGTTCATTTGTTCATTTGTTCATTTGTTCATTTGTTCATTTGTTCATTTGTTCATTTGTTCATTTGTTCATTTGTTCATTTGTTCATTTGTTCATTTGTTCATTTGTTCATTTGTTCATTTGTTCATTTGTTCATTTGTTCATTTGTTCATTTGTTCATTTGTTCATTTGTTCATTTGTTCATTTGTTCATTTGTTCATTTGTTCATTTGTTCATTTGTTCATTTGTTCATTTGTTCCTTCGTTCAATTGTCTATTCGCTCATTTGTACAATTGTTCATTCGTTCATTTGTTCATTTGTTCAATCGTTCATTTGTCTATTCGCTCATTTGTTCATTTATTCATTTGTTCATTTGTTCCTTCGTTCATTTTTCTATTCGCTCATTTGTTCATTTGTTCATTCGATCATTTGTCTATTCGCTCATTTGTTCATTTGTTCATTTGTTCATTTGTTCATTTGTTCATTTGTTCATTTGTTCATTTGTTAATTCGTTCATTTGTTCATTTGTTCATTCGTTCATTCGTTAATTTGTTCATTTGTTCATTTGTTCCTTCGTTCATTTGTCTATTCGCTCATTTGTTCATTTGTTCATTTGTTCATTTGTTCATTTGTTGATTTGTTCATTTGTTCATTTGTTCATTTGTTCATTTGTTCATTTGTTCATTTGTTCATTTGTTCATTTGTTCATTTGTTCATTTGTTCATTTGTTCATTTGTTCATTTGTTCCTTCGTTCCTTCGTTCAATTGTCTATTCGCTCATTTGTACAATTGTTCATTCGTTCATTTGTTCATTTGTTCAATCGTTCATTTGTCTATTCGCTCATTTGTTCATTTGTTCATTTGTTCATTTGTGCCTTCGTTCATTTTTCTATTCGCTCATTTGTTCATTTGTTCATTCGATCATTTGTCTATTCGCTCATTTGTTCATTTGTTCATTTGTTCATTTGTTCATTTGTTCATTTGTTCATTTGTTCATTTGTTAATTCGTTCATTTGCCTATTCGCTCATTTGTTAATTTGTTCATTTGTTCATTTGTTCACTTGTTCATTTGTTCATTTGTTCATTTGTTCATTTGATCATTTGTTCATTTGTTCATTTGTTCACTTGTTCATTTGCTCATTTGTTCGTTTGTTCATTTCTTCATTTCTTCATTTCTTCATTTCTTCATTTGTTCATTTGTTCATTTGTTAATTCGTTCATTTGCCTATTCGCTCATTTGTTAATTTGTTCATTTGTTCATTTGCTCATTTGCTCATTTGCTCATTTGCTCATTTGCTCATTTGTTCATTTGTTCATTTGTTCATTTGCTCATTTGTTCATTTGTTCATTTGTTCATTTGTTCATTTGTTCATTCGTTCATTTGTTCATTTGTTCATTTGTTCATTTGTTCATTTGTTCATTTGTTCATTTGTTCATTTTTTCATTTTTTCATTTGTTCATTTGTTCATTTGTTCATTTGTTCATTTGTTCATTTGTTCATTTGTTCATTTGTTCATTTGTTCATTTGTTCATTTGTTCATTTGTTCATTTGTTCATTTGTTCATTTGTTCATTTGTTCATTTGTTCATTTGTTCATTTGTTCATTTGTTCATTTGTCCACTTGTTCATTTGTTCGTTTGTTCATTCGTTCATTTGTTCATTTCTTCATTTGATCATTTGTTCATTTGTTCATTTGTTCATTTGTTCATTTGTTCTTTTGTTCATTTGTTCATTTGTTCATTTGTTCATTTGTTCATTTGTTCATTTGTTCATTTGTTCATTTGTTCATTTGTTCATTTGTTCATTTGTTCATTTGTTCATTTGTTCATTTGTTCATTTGTTCATTTGTTCATTTGTTCATTTGTCTATTCGCTCATTTGTTCATTTGTTCATTTGTCTATTCGCTCATTTGTTCATTTGTTCATTTGTTTACTTGTTCATTTGTTCATTTGTTCATTTGTTCATTTGATCATTTGTTCATTTGTTCATTTGTTCACTTGTTCACTTGCTCATTTGTTCGTTTGTTCATTTCTTCATTTCTTCATTTGTTCATTTGTTCATTTGTTCATTTGTTCATTTGTTCATTTGTTCATTTGTTCATTTGTTCATTTGTTCATTTGTTCATTTGTTCATTTGTTCATTTGTTCATTTGTTCATTTGTTCATTTGTTCCTTTGTTCATTTGTTCACTTATTCATTTGTTCATTTGTTCATTTGGTCATTTTTTCATTTGTTCATTTGTTCATTTGTTCATTTGTTCATTTGTTCATTTGTTCATTTGTTCATTTGTTCATTTGTTCATTTGTTCATTTGTTCATTTGTTCATTTGTTCATTTGTTCATTTGTTCATTTGTTCATTTGTTCATTTGTTCATTTGTTCATTCGATCATTTGTTCATTTGTTCATTTGTTCATTCGTTCATTTGTTCATTTGTTCATTCGTTCATTTGTCTATTCGCTCATTTGTTCATTTGTTCATTTGTTCATTTATTCATTTGTTCATTTGTTCATTCGTTCATTCGTTCATTTGTCTATTCGATCATTTGTTCATTTGATCATTTGTTCATTTGTTCATTTGTTCATTTGTTCATTTGTTCATTTTTTCATTTGTTCATTTGTTCATTTGTTCATTTGTTCATTTGATCATTTGTTCATTTGTTCATTTGTTCATTTGTTCATTTTTTCATTTGTTCATTTGTTCATTTGTTCATTTGTTCATTTGTTCATTTGTTCATTTGTTCATTTGTTCATTTGTTCATTTGTTCATTTGTTCATTTGTTCATTTGTTCATTTGTTCATTTGTTCATTTGTTCATTTGTTCATTTGTTCATTTGTTCATTTGTTCATTTGTTCATTTGTTCATTTGTTCATTTGTTCATTTGTTCATTTGTTCATTTGTTCATTCGTTCATTCGTTCATTTGTTCATTTGTTCATTTGTTCATTTGTTCCTTCGTTCATTTGTCTATTCGCTCATTTGTTCATTTGTTCATTTGTTCATTTGTTCATTTGTTCATTTGTTCATTTGTTCATTTGTTCATTTGTTCATTTGTTCATTTGTTCATTTGTTCATTTGTTCATTTGATCATTTGTTCATTTGTTCATTTGTTCATTTGTTCATTTGATCATTTGTTCATTTGTTCATTTGTTCAGTTGTTCATTTGTCCACTTGTTCATTTGTTCATTTGTTCATTTGTTCGATTGTTCATTTGTTCATTTGTTCATTTCTTCATTTGATCATTTGTTCATTTGTTCATTTGTTATTTTGTTCATTTGTTCATTTGTTCATTTGTTCATTTGTTCATTTGTTCATTTGTTCATTTGTTAATTTGTTCATTTGTTCATTTGTTCATTTGTTCATTTGTTCATTTGTTCATTTGTTCATTTGTTCATTTGGTCATTTGTTCATTTGTTCATTTGTTCACTTGTTTACTTGTTCATTTGTTCATTTGTTCATTTGTTCATTTGATCATTTGTTCATTTGTTCATTTGTTCACTTGTTCACTTGCTCATTTGTTCGTTTGTTCATTTCTTCATTTCTTCATTTGTTCATTTGTTCATTTGTTCATTTGTTCATTTGTTCATTTGTCCATTTGTTCATTTGTCCACTTGTTCATTTGTTCATTTGTTCATTTGTTCATTTGTTCATTCGTTCATTCGTTCATTCGTTCATTCGTTCATTTGTTCATTTGTTCATTTGTTCATTTGTTCATTTGTTCATTTGTTCATTTGTTCATTTGTCCACTTGTTCATTTGTTCGTTTGTTCATTCGTTCATTTGTTCATTTCTTCATTTGATCATTTGTTCATTTGTTCATTTGTTCATTTGTTCATTTGTTCTTTTGTTCATTTGTTCATTTGTTCATTTGTTCATTTGTTCATTTGTTCATTTGTTCATTTGTTCATTTGTTCATTTGTTCATTTGTCTATTCGCTCATTTGTTCATTTGTTCATTTGTCTATTCGCTCATTTGTTCATTTGTTCATTTGTTTACTTGTTCATTTGTTCATTTGTTCATTTGTTCATTTGATCATTTGTTCATTTGTTCATTTGTTCACTTGTTCACTTGCTCATTTGTTCGTTTGTTCATTTCTTCATTTCTTCATTTGTTCATTTGTTCATTTGTTCATTTGTTCATTTGTTCATTTGTTCATTTGTTCATTTGTTCATTTGTTCATTTGTTCATTTGTTCATTTGTTCATTTGTTCATTTGTTCATTTGTTCATTTGTTCCTTTGTTCATTTGTTCACTTATTCATTTGTTCATTTGTTCATTTGGTCATTTTTTCATTTGTTCATTTGTTCATTTGTTCATTTGTTCATTTGTTCACTTGTTTACTTGTTCATTTGTTCATTTGTTCATTTGTTCATTTGTTCATTTGATCATTTGTTCATTTGTTCATTTGTTCACTTGCTCATTTGTTCGTTTGTTCATTTCTTCATTTCTTCATTTCTTCATTTCTTCATTTGTTCATTTGTTCATTCGTTCATTTGTTCATTTGTTCATTTGTTCATTTGTTCATTTGTTCATTTGTTCACTTGTTTACTTGTTTACTTGTTCATTTGTTCATTTGTTCATTTGTTCATTTGTTCATTTGTTCATTTGTTCATTTGTTCATTTGATCATTTGATCATTTGATCATTTGTTCACTTGTTCACTTGCTCATTTGTTCGTTTGTTCATTTCTACATTTCTTCATTCGTTCATTCGTTCATTCGTTCATTTGTTCATTTGTTCATTTGTTCATTTGTTCATTTGTTCATTTGTTCATTTGTTCATTTGTTCATTTGTTCATTTGTTCATTTGTTCATTCGTTCATTTGTTCATTTGTTCATTTGTTCATTTGTTCATTTGTTCATTTGTTCATTTGTTCATTTGTTCATTTGTTCATTTGTTCATTTGTTCATTTGTTCATTTGTTCATTTGTTCATTTGTTCATTTGTTCATTTGTTCATTTGTTCATTTGTTCATTTGTTCATTTGTTCATTTGTTTATTTGTTCATTTGTTCATTTGTTCATTTGTTCATTTGTTCATTTGTTCATTTGTTCATTTGTTCATTTGTTCATTTGTTCATTTGTTCATTTGTTCATTTGTTCATTTGTTCATTTGTTCATTTGTTCATTTGTTCCTTCGTTCATTCGTTCTTTTGTTCATTTGTTCCTTCGTTCATTCGTTCTTTTGTTCATTTGTTCCTTCGTTCATTCGTTCTTTTGTTCATTTGTTCATTTGTTCATTTGTTCATTTGTTCATTTGTTCACTTGCTCACTTGTTCATTTGTTCATTTGGTCATTCTTTCATTTGTTCATTTGTTCATTTGTTCATTTGTACATTTGTTCATTTGTTCGTTTGTTCATTTTTTCATTTGTTCACTTATTCATTTGTTCATATGTTCATTTGGTCATTTTTTCATTTGTATATTTGTTCATTTGTTCATTTGTTCATTTGTTCATTTGTTCATTTGTTCATTTGTTCATTTGTTCATTTGTTCATTTGTTCATTTGTTCATTTGTTCATTTGTTCATTTGTTCATTTGTTCATTTGTTCATTGGTTCATTTGTTCATTTGTTCATTTGTTCATTTGTTCATTTGTTCATTTGTTCATTTGTTCATTTGTTCATTTGTTCATTTGTTCACTTGTTCATTTGTTCATTTGTTCATTTGTCCATTTGTTCATTTGTTCATTTGTTCATTTGTTCATTTGTTCATTTGTTCATTTGTTCATTCGTTCATTTGTTCATTTGTTCATTTGTTCATTTGTTCATTTGTTCATTTGTTCATTTGTTCATTTGTTCATTTGTTCATTTGATCATTTGTTCATTTGTTCCTTCGTTCATTTGTCTATTCGCTCATTTGTTCATTGGTTCATTCGTTCATTCGTTCATTTGTTCATTTGTTCATTCGTTCATTCGTTCATTTGTCTATTCGCTCATTTGTTCATTTGTTCATTTGTTCATTTGTTCATTTGTTCATTTGTTCACTTGTTCATTTGTTAATTTGGTTATTTTTTCATTTGTTCATTTGGTCATTTGTTCATTTGTTCATTTGTTCATTTGTTCATTTGTTCATTTGTTCATTTGTTCATTTGTTCATTTGTTCATTTGTTCATTTGTTCATTAGTTCATTAGTTCATTTGTTCATTTGTTCATTTGCTCATTTGTTCATTTGTTCATTTGTTCATTTGCTCATTTGTTCATTTGTTCATTTGTTCATTTGTTCATTTGTTCATTCGTTCATTTGTTCATTTGTTCATTTGTTCATTTGTTCATTTGTTCATTTGTTCATTTGTTCATTTTTTCATTTTTTCATTTGTTCATTTGTTCATTTGTTCATTTGTTCATTTGTTCATTTGTTCATTTGTTCATTTGTTCATTTGTTCATTTGTTCATTTGTTCATTTGTTCATTTGTTCATTTGTTCATTTGTTCATTTGTTCATTTGTTCATTTGTTCATTTGTTCATTTGTTCATTTGTTCATTTGTCCACTTGTTCATTTGTTCGTTTGTTCATTCGTTCATTTGTTCATTTCTTCATTTGATCATTTGTTCATTTGTTCATTTGTTCATTTGTTCATTTGTTCTTTTGTTCATTTGTTCATTTGTTCATTTGTTCATTTGTTCATTTGTTCATTTGTTCATTTGTTCATTTGTTCATTTGTTCATTTGTTCATTTGTTCATTTGTTCATTTGTTCATTTGTTCATTTGTTCATTTGTTCATTTGTTCATTTGTCTATTCGCTCATTTGTTCATTTGTTCATTTGTCTATTCGCTCATTTGTTCATTTGTTCATTTGTTTACTTGTTCATTTGTTCATTTGTTCATTTGTTCATTTGATCATTTGTTCATTTGTTCATTTGTTCACTTGTTCACTTGCTCATTTGTTCGTTTGTTCATTTCTTCATTTCTTCATTTGTTCATTTGTTCATTTGTTCATTTGTTCATTTGTTCATTTGTTCATTTGTTCATTTGTTCATTTGTTCATTTGTTCATTTGTTCATTTGTTCATTTGTTCATTTGTTCATTTGTTCATTTGTTCCTTTGTTCATTTGTTCACTTATTCATTTGTTCATTTGTTCATTTGGTCATTTTTTCATTTGTTCATTTGTTCATTTGTTCATTTGTTCATTTGTTCATTTGTTCATTTGTTCATTTGTTCATTTGTTCATTTGTTCATTTGTTCATTTGTTCATTTGTTCATTTGTTCATTTGTTCATTTGTTCATTTGTTCATTTGTTCATTTGTTCATTTGTTCATTTGTTCATTCGATCATTTGTTCATTTGTTCATTTGTTCATTCGTTCATTTGTTCATTTGTTCATTCGTTCATTTGTCTATTCGCTCATTTGTTCATTTGTTCATTTGTTCATTTATTCATTTGTTCATTTGTTCATTCGTTCATTCGTTCATTTGTCTATTCGATCATTTGTTCATTTGATCATTTGTTCATTTGTTCATTTGTTCATTTGTTCATTTGTTCATTTTTTCATTTGTTCATTTGTTCATTTGTTGATTTGTTCATTTGATCATTTGTTCATTTGTTCATTTGTTCATTTGTTCATTTTTTCATTTGTTCATTTGTTCATTTGTTCATTTGTTCATTTGTTCATTTGTTCATTTGTTCATTTGTTCATTTGTTCATTTGTTCATTTGTTCATTTGTTCATTTGTTCATTTGTTCATTTGTTCATTTGTTCATTTGTTCATTTGTTCATTTGTTCATTTGTTCATTTGTTCATTTGTTCATTTGTTCATTTGTTCATTTGTTCATTTGTTCATTTGTTCATTCGTTCATTCGTTCATTTGTTCATTTGTTCATTTGTTCATTTGTTCCTTCGTTCATTTGTCTATTCGCTCATTTGTTAATTTGTTCATTTGTTCATTTGTTCATTTGTTCATTTGTTCATTTGTTCATTTGTTCATTTGTTCATTTGTTCATTTGTTCATTTGTTCATTTGTTCATTTGATCATTTGTTCATTTGTTCATTTGTTCATTTGTTCATTTGATCATTTGTTCATTTGTTCATTTGTTCAGTTGTTCATTTGTCCACTTGTTCATTTGTTCATTTGTTCATTTGTTCGATTGTTCATTTGTTCATTTGTTCATTTCTTCATTTGATCATTTGTTCATTTGTTCATTTGTTATTTTGTTCATTTGTTCATTTGTTCATTTGTTCATTTGTTCATTTGTTCATTTGTTCATTTGTTAATTTGTTCATTTGTTCATTTGTTCATTTGTTCATTTGTTCATTTGTTCATTTGTTCATTTGTTCATTTGGTCATTTGTTCATTTGTTCATTTGTTCACTTGTTTACTTGTTCATTTGTTCATTTGTTCATTTGTTCATTTGATCATTTGTTCATTTGTTCATTTGTTCACTTGTTCACTTGCTCATTTGTTCGTTTGTTCATTTCTTCATTTCTTCATTTGTTCATTTGTTCATTTGTTCATTTGTTCATTTGTTCATTTGTCCATTTGTTCATTTGTCCACTTGTTCATTTGTTCATTTGTTCATTTGTTCATTTGTTCATTCGTTCATTCGTTCATTCGTTCATTCGTTCATTTGTTCATTTGTTCATTTGTTCATTTGTTCATTTGTTCATTTGTTCATTTGTTCATGTGTTCATTTGTTCATTTGTTCATTTGTTCATTTGTACATTTGTTCATTTGTTCATTTGTTCATTCGTTCATTTGTTCATTTGTTCATTTGTTCATTTGTTCATTTGTTCATTTGTTCATTTGTTCATTTGTTCATTTGTTCATTTGTTCATTTGTTCATTTGTTCATTTGTTCATTTGTTCATTTGTTCATTTGTTCATTTGTTCATTTGTTCATTTGTTCATTTGTTCATTTGTTCATTTGTTCATTTGTTCATTTGTTCATTTGTTCATTTGTTCATTTGTTCATTTGTTCATTTGTTCATTTGTTCATTTGTTCCTTCGTTCAATTGTCTATTCGCTCATTTGTACAATTGTTCATTCGTTCATTTGTTCATTTGTTCAATCGTTCATTTGTCTATTCGCTCATTTGTTCATTTGTTCATTTGTTCATTTGTTCCTTCGTTCATTTTTCTATTCGCTCATTTGTTCATTTGTTCATTCGATCATTTGTCTATTCGCTCATTTGTTCATTTGTTCATTTGTTCATTTGTTCATTTGTTCATTTGTTCATTTGTTCATTTGTTCATTTGTTCATTTGTTCATTTGTTCATTTGTTCATTTGTTCATTTGTTAATTCGTTCATTTGCCTATTCGCTCATTTGTTAATTTGTTCATTTGTTCATTTGTTCACTTGTTCATTTGTTCATTTGTTCATTTGTTCATTTGATCATTTGTTCATTTGTTCATTTGTTCACTTGTTCATTTGCTCATTTGTTCGTTTGTTCATTTCTTCATTTCTTCATTTCTTCATTTCTTCATTTGTTCATTTGTTCATTTGTTAATTCGTTCATTTGCCTATTCGCTCATTTGTTAATTTGTTCATTTGTTCATTTGCTCATTTGCTCATTTGCTCATTTGCTCATTTGTTCATTTGTTCATTTGTTCATTTGCTCATTTGTTCATTTGTTCATTTGTTCATTTGTTCATTTGTTCATTTGTTCATCTGTTCATTTGTTCATTTGTTCATTTGTTCATTTGTTCATTTGTTCATTTTTTCATTTGTTCATTTGTTCATTTGTTCATTTGTTCATTTGTTCATTTGTTCATTTGTTCATTTGTTCATTTGTTCATTTGTTCATTTGTCCACTTGTTCATTTGTTCATTTGTTCATTTGTTCGTTTGTTCATTTGTTCATTTGTTCATTTGTTCTTTTGTTCATTTGTTCATTTTTTCATTTGTTCATTTGTTCATTTGTTCATTTGTTCATTCGTTCATTTGTTCATTTGTTCATTTGTTCATTTGTTCATTTGTTCATTTGTTCATTTGTTCATTTGTTCATTCGTTCATTTGTTCATTTGTTCATTTGTTCATTTGTTCATTTGTTCATTTGTTCATTTGATCATTTGTTCATTTGTTCATTTGTTCACTTGTTCACTTGCTCATTTGTTCGTTTGTTCATTTCTTCACTACTTCATTTCTTCATTTGTTCATTTGCTCATTTGCTCATTTGCTCATTTGCTCATTTGTTCATTTGTTCATTTGTTCATTTGCTCATTTGTTCATTTGTTCATTTGTTCATTTGTTCATTTGTTCATTTGTTCATTTGTTCATCTGTTCATTTGTTCATTTGTTCATTTGTTCATTTGTTCATTTGTTCATTTTTTCATTTGTTCATTTGTTCATTTGTTCATTTGTTCATTTGTTCATTTGTTCATTTGTTCATTTGTTCATTTGTTCATTTGTTCATTTGTCCACTTGTTCATTTGTTCATTTGTTCATTTGTTCATTTGTTCATTTGTTCGTTTGTTCATTTGTTCATTTGTTCATTTGTTCTTTTGTTCATTTGTTCATTTTTTCATTTGTTCATTTGTTCATTTGTTCATTTGTTCATTCGTTCATTTGTTCATTTGTTCATTTGTTCATTTGTTCATTTGTTCATTTGTTCATTTGTTCATTTGATCATTTGTTCATTTGTTCATTTGTTCACTTGTTCACTTGCTCATTTGTTCGTTTGTTCATTTCTTCACTACTTCATTTCTTCATTTGTTCATTTGTTCATTTGTTCATTTGTTCATTTGTTCATTTGTTCATTTGTTCACTTGTTCATTTGTTCATTTGTTCATTTGTTCACTTGTTCATTTGCTCAATTGTTCGTTTGTTCATTTCTTCATTTCTTCATTTCTTCATTTGTTCATTTGTTCATTTGTTAATTCGTTCATTTGCCTATTCGCTCATTTGTTAATTTGTTCATTTGTTCATTTGCTCATTTGCTCATTTGCTCATTTGCTCATTTGCTCATTTGTTCATTTGTTCATTTGATCATTTGCTCATTTGTTCATTTGTTCATTTGTTCATTTGTTCATTTGTTCTTTTGTTCATTTGTTCATTTGTTCATTTGTTCATTTGTTCATTTGTTCATTTGTTCATTTGTTCATTTGTTCATTTGTTCATTTGTTCATTTGTTCATTTGTTCATTTGTTCATTTGTTCATTTGTTCATTTGTTCATTTGTTCATTTGTTCATTTGTTCATTTGTTCATTTGTTCATTTGTTCATTTGTTCATTTGTTCATTTGTTCATTTGTTCATTTGTTCATTTGTTCATTTGTTCATTTGTTCATTTGTTCATTTGTTCATTTGTTCATTTGTTCATTTGTTCATTTGTTCATTTGTTCATTTGTTCATTTGTTCATTTGTTCATTTGTTCATTTGTTCATTTGTTCATTTGTTCATTTGTTCATTTGTTCATTTGTTCATTTGTTCATTTGTTCATTTGTTCATTTGTTCATTTGTTCATTTGTTCATTTGTTCATTTGTTCATTTGCTCATTTGCTCATTTGCTCATTTGCTCATTTGTTCATTTGTTCATTTGTTCATTTGCTCATTTGTTCATTTGTTCATTTGTTCATTTGTTCATTCGTTCATTTGTTCATTTGTTCATTTGTTCATTTGTTCATTTGTTCATTTGTACATTTGTTCATTTTTTCATTTTTTCATTTGTTCATTTGTTCACTTGTTCATTTGTTCATTTGTTCATTTGTTCATTTGTTCATTTGTTCATTTGTTCATTTGTTCATTTGTTCATTTGTTCATTTGTTCATTTGTTCATTTGTTCATTTGTTCATTTGTTCATTTGTTCATTTGTTCATTTGTTCATTTGTTCATTTGTTCATTTGTTCATTTGTTCATTTGTCTATTCGCTCATTTGTTCATTTGTTCATTTGTTTACTTGTTTACTTGTTCATTTGTTCATTTGTTCATTTGTTCATTTGATCATTTGTTCATTTGTTCATTTGTTCACTTGTTCACTTGCTCATTTGTTCGTTTGTTCATTTCTTCATTTGTTCATTTCTTCATTTCTTCATTTCTTCATTTCTTCATTTGTTCATTTGTTCATTTGTTCATTTGTTCATTTGTTCATTTGTTCATTTGTTCATTTGTTCATTTGTCTATTCGCTCATTTGTTCATTGGTTCATTCGTTCATTCGTTCATTTGTTCATTTGTTCATTCGTTCATTCGTTCATTTGTCTATTCGCTCATTTGTTCATTTGTTCATTTGTTCATTTGTTCATTTGTTCATTTGTTCATTTGTTCACTTGTTCATTTGTTAATTTGGTTATTTTTTCATTTGTTCATTTGGTCATTTGTTCATTTGTTCATTTGTTCATTTGTTCATTTGTTCATTTGTTCATTTGTTCATTTGTTCATTTGTTCATTTGTTCATTTGTTCATTTGTTCATTTGTTCATTTGTTCATTCGTTCATTCGTTCATTTGTTCATTTGTTCATTTGTTCCTTCGTTCATTTGTCTATTCGCTCATTTGTTCATTTGTTCGTTTGTTCATTTGTTCATTTGTTCATTTGTTCATTTGTTCATTTGTTCATTTGTTCATTTGTTCATTTGTTCATTTGTTCATTTGATCATTTGTTCATTTGTTCATTTGTTCATTTGTTCATTTGTTCATTTGTTCATTTGTTCATTTGTTCATTTGTTCATTTGTCCACTTGTTCATTTGTTCATTTGTTCATTTGTTCGTTTGTTCATTTGTTCATTTGTTCATTTCTTCATTTGATCATTTGTTCATTTGTTCATTTGTTCTTTTGTTCATTTGTTCATTTGTTCATTTGTTCATTTGTTCATTTGTTCATTTGTTCATTTGTTCATTTGTTCATTTGTTCATTTGGTCATTTGTTCATTTGTTCATTTGTTCACTTGTTTACTTGTTCATTTGTTCATTTGTTCATTTGTTCATTTGTTCATTTGATCATTTGTTCATTTGTTCATTTGTTCACTTGTTCACTTGCTCATTTGTTCGTTTGTTCATTTCTTCATTTCTTCATTTCTTCATTTGTTCATTTGTTCATTTGTTCATTTGTTCATTTGTCCATTTGTTCATTTGTCCACTTGTTCATTTGTTCATTTGTTCATTTGTTCATTTGTTCATTCGTTCATTCGTTCATTCGTTCATTCGTTCATTCGTTCATTTGTCCATTTGTTCATTTGTTCATTTGTTCATTTGTTCATTTGTTCATTTGTTCATTTGTTCATTTGTTCATTTGTTCATTTGTCCACTTGTTCATTTGTTCATTTGTTCGTTTGTTCATTTGTTCATTTGTTCATTTCTTCACTTGATCATTTGTTCATTTGCTCATTTGTTCTTTTGTTCATTTGTTCATTTGTTCATTTGTTCATTTGTTCATTTGTTCATTTGTTCATTTGTTCATTTGTTCATTTGTTTATTTGGTCATTTGTTCATTTGTTCATTTGTTCACTTGTTTACTTGTTTACTTGTTCATTTGTTCATTTGTTCATTTGATCATTTTTTCATTTGTTCATTTGTTCACTTGTTCACTTGCTCATTTGTTCGTTTGTTCATTTCTTCATTTCTTCATTTGGTCATTTGTTCATTTGTTCATTTGTCCATTTGTTCATTTGTCCACTTGTTCATTTGTTCATTTGTTCATTTGTTCATTCGTTCATTCGTTCATTCGTTCATTCGTTCATTTGTTCATTTGTTCATTTGTTCATTTGTTCCTTTGTTCATTTGTTCATTTGTTCATTTGTTCACTTGTTTACTTGTTTACTTGTTCATTTGTTCATTTGTCCATTTGTTCATTTGTTCATTTGTTCATTTGTTCATTTGTTCATTTGTTCATTTGATCATTTGTTCATTTGTTCATTTGTTCACTTGTTCATTTGCTCAATTGTTCGTTTGTTCATTTCTTCATTTCTTCATTTCTTCATTTGTTCATTTGTTCATTTGTTAATTCGTTCATTTGCCTATTCGCTCATTTGTTAATTTGTTCATTTGTTCATTTGCTCATTTGCTCATTTGCTCATTTGCTCATTTGCTCATTTGTTCATTTGTTCATTTGTTCATTTGCTCATTTGTTCATTTGTTCATTTGTTCATTTGTTCTTTTGTTCATTTGTTCATTTGTTCATTTGTTCATTTGTTCATTTGTTCATTTGTTCATTTGTTCATTTGTTTATTTGTTCATCTGTTCATTTGTTCATTTGTTCATTTGTTCATTTGTTCATTTGTTCATTTGTTCATTTGTTCATTTGTTCATTTGTTCATTTGTTCATTTGTTCATTTGTTCATTTGTTCATTTGTTCATTTGTTCATTTGTTCATTTGTTCATTTGTTCATTTGTTCATTTGTTCATTTGTTCATTTGTTCATTTGTTCATTTGTTCATTTGTTCATTTGTTCATTTGTTCATTTGTTCATTTGTTCATTTGTTCATTTGTTCATTTGTTCATTTGTCCACTTGTTAATTTGTTCATTTGTTCGTTTGTTCGTTTGTTCATTTGTTCATTTGTTCATTACTTCATTTGATCATTTGTTCATTTGTTCATTTGTTCATTTGTTCATTTGTTCATTTGTTCATTTGTTCATTTGTTCATTTGTTCATTTGTTCATTTGTTCATTTGTTCATTTGTTCATTTGTTCATTTGTTCATTTGTTCATTTGTTCATTTGTTCATTTGTTCATTTGTTCATTTGGTCATTTGTTCATTTGTTCATTTGTTCATTTGTTCATTTGTTCATTTGTTCATTCGTTCATACGTTCATTTGTCTATTCGATCATTTGTTCATTTGATCATTTGTTCATTTGTTCATTTGTTCATTTTTTCATTTGTTCATTTGTTCATTTGTTCATTTGTTCATTTGTTCATTTGTTCATTTGTTCATTTGTTCATTTGTTCATTTGTTCATTTGTTCATTTGTTCATTTGTTCATTCGTTCATTCGTTCATTTGTTCATTTGTTCATTTGTTCCTTCGTTCATTTGTCTATTCGCTCATTTGTTCATTTGTTCATTTGTTCATTTGTTCATTTGTTCATTTGTTCATTTGTTCATTTGTTCATTTGTTCATTTGTTCATTTGTTCATTTGTTCATTTGTTCATTTGTTCATTTGTTCATTTGTTCATTTGTTCATTTGTTCATTTGTTCATTTGTTCATTTGTTCATTTGATCATTTGTTCATTTGTTCATTTGTTCACTTGTTCACTTGCTCATTTGTTCGTTTGTTCATTTCTTCATTTCTTCATTTCTTCATTTGTTCATTTGTTCATTTGTTCATTTGTTCATTTGTCCATTTGTTCATTTGTCCACTTGTTCATTTGTTCATTTGTTCATTTGTTCATTTGTTCATTCGTTCATTCGTTCATTCGTTCATTCGTTCATTCGTTCATTTGTCCATTTGTTCATTTGTTCATTTGTTCATTTGTTCATTTGTTCATTTGTTCATTTGTTCATTTGTTCATTTGTTCATTTGTCCACTTGTTCATTTGTTCATTTGTTCGTTTGTTCATTTGTTCATTTGTTCATTTCTTCATTTGATCATTTGTTCATTTGCTCATTTGTTCTTTTGTTCATTTGTTCATTTGTTCATTTGTTCATTTGTTCATTTGTTCATTTGTTCATTTGTTCATTTGTTCATTTGTTTATTTGGTCATTTGTTCATTTGTTCATTTGTTCACTTGTTTACTTGTTTACTTGTTCATTTGTTCATTTGTTCATTTGATCATTTTTTCATTTGTTCATTTGTTCACTTGTTCACTTGCTCATTTGTTCGTTTGTTCATTTCTTCATTTCTTCATTTGGTCATTTGTTCATTTGTTCATTTGTCCATTTGTTCATTTGTCCACTTGTTCATTTGTTCATTTGTTCATTTGTTCATTCGTTCATTCGTTCATTCGTTCATTCGTTCATTTGTTCATTTGTTCATTTGTTCCTTTGTTCATTTGTTCATTTGTTCATTTGTTCACTTGTTTACTTGTTTACTTGTTCATTTGTTCATTTGTCCATTTGTTCATTTGTTCATTTGTTCATTTGTTCATTTGTTCATTTGTTCATTTGATCATTTGTTCATTTGTTCATTTGTTCACTTGTTCATTTGCTCAATTGTTCGTTTGTTCATTTCTTCATTTCTTCATTTCTTCATTTGTTCATTTGTTCATTTGTTAATTCGTTCATTTGCCTATTCGCTCATTTGTTAATTTGTTCATTTGTTCATTTGCTCATTTGCTCATTTGCTCATTTGCTCATTTGCTCATTTGTTCATTTGTTCATTTGTTCATTTGCTCATTTGTTCATTTGTTCATTTGTTCATTTGTTCATTTGTTCTTTTGTTCATTTGTTCATTTGTTCATTTGTTCATTTGTTCATTTGTTCATTTGTTCATTTGTTCATTTGTTTATTTGTTCATCTGTTCATTTGTTCATTTGTTCATTTGTTCATTTGTTCATTTGTTCATTTGTTCATTTGTTCATTTGTTCATTTGTTCATTTGTTCATTTGTTCATTTGTTCATTTGTTCATTTGTTCATTTGTTCATTTGTTCATTTGTTCATTTGTTCATTTGTTCATTTGTTCATTTGTTCATTTGTTCATTTGTTCATTTGTTCATTTGTTCATTTGTTCATTTGTTCATTTGTTCATTTGTTCATTTGTTCATTTGTTCATTTGTTCATTTGTTCATTTGTTCATTTGTTCATTTGTTCATTTGTTCATTTGTCCACTTGTTAATTTGTTCATTTGTTCGTTTGTTCGTTTGTTCATTTGTTCATTTGTTCATTACTTCATTTGATCATTTGTTCATTTGTTCATTTGTTCATTTGTTCATTTGTTCATTTGTTCATTTGTTCATTTGTTCATTTGTTCATTTGTTCATTTGTTCATTTGTTCATTTGTTCATTTGTTCATTTGTTCATTTGTTCATTTGTTCATTTGTTCATTTGTTCATTTGTTCATTTGTTCATTTGTTCATTTGTTCATTTGTTCATTTGTTCATTTGTTCATTTGTTCATTTGGTCATTTGTTCATTTGTTCATTTGTTCATTTGTTCATTTGTTCATTTGTTCATTCGTTCATACGTTCATTTGTCTATTCGATCATTTGTTCATTTGATCATTTGTTCATTTGTTCATTTGTTCATTTTTTCATTTGTTCATTTGTTCATTTGTTCATTTGTTCATTTGTTCATTTGTTCATTTGTTCATTTGTTCATTTGTTCATTTCTTCATTTGTTCATTTGTTCATTTGTTCATTTGTTCATTTGTTCATTTGTTCATTTGTTCATTTGTTCATTTGTTCATTTGTTCATTTGTTCATTTGTTCATTTGTTCATTTGTTCATTTGTTCATTTGTTCATTTGATCATTTGTTCATTTGTTCATTTGTTCTTTTGTTCATTTGTTCATTTGTTCATTTGTTCATTTGTTCATTTGTTCATTTGTTCATTTGTTCATTTGTTCATTTGTTCATTTGTTCATTTGTTCATTTGTTCATTTGTTCATTTGGTCATTTGTTCATTTGTTCATTTGTTCACTTGTTTACTTGTTCATTTGTTCATTTGTTCATTTGTTCATTTGATCATTTGTTCATTTGTTCATTTGTTCACTTGTTCACTTGCTCATTTGTTCGTTTGTTCATTTCTTCATTTCTTCATTTCTTCATTTCTTCATTTGTTCATTTGTTCATTTGTTCATTTGTCCATTTGTTCATTTGTCCACTTGTTCATTTGTTCATTTGTTCATTTGTTCATTTGTTCATTTGTTCATTCGTTCATTCGTTCATTCGTTCATTCGTTCATTCGTTCATTTGTTCATTTGTTCATTTGTTCATTTGTTCATTTGTTCATTTGTTCATTTGTTCATTTGTTCATTTGTTCATTTGTTCATTTGTCCACTTGTTCATTTGTTCATTTGTTCGTTTGTTCATTTGTTCATTTGTTCATTTCTTCATTTGATCATTTGTTCATTTGTTCATTTGTTCTTTTGTTCTTTTGTTCATTTGTTCATTTGTTCATTTCTTCATTTGATCATTTGTTCATTTCTTCATTTGATCATTTGTTCATTTGTTCATTTGTTCATTTGGTCATTTGTTCATTTGTTCATTTGTTCACTTGTTTACTTGTTTACTTGTTCATTTGTTCATTTGTTCATTTGATCATTTTTTCATTTGTTCATTTGTTCACTTGTTCACTTGCTCATTTGTTCGTTTGTTCATTTCTTCATTTCTTCATTTGGTCATTTGTTCATTTGTTCATTTGTCCATTTGTTCATTTGTCCACTTGTTCATTTGTTCATTTGTTCATTTGTTCATTCGTTCATTCGTTCATTCGTTCATTCGTTCATTTGTTCATTTGTTCATTTGTTCATTTGTTCCTTTGTTCATTTGTTCATTTGTTCATTTGTTCACTTGTTTACTTGTTTACTTGTTCATTTGTTCATTTGTCCATTTGTTCATTTGTACATTTGTTCATTTGTTCATTTGTTCATTTGTTCATTTGATCATTTGTTCATTTGTTCATTTGTTCACTTGTTCATTTGCTCAATTGTTCGTTTGTTCATTTCTTCATTTCTTCATTTCTTCATTTGTTCATTTGTTCATTTGTTAATTCGTTCATTTGCCTATTCGCTCATTTGTTAATTTGTTCATTTGTTCATTTGCTCATTTGCTCATTTGCTCATTTGCTCATTTGCTCATTTGTTCATTTGTTCATTTGTTCATTTGCTCATTTGTTCATTTGTTCATTTGTTCATTTGTTCATTTGTTCTTTTGTTCATTTGTTCATTTGTTCATTTGTTCATTTGTTCATTTGTTCATTTGTTCATTTGTTCATTTGTTTATTTGTTCATTTGTTCATTTGTTCATTTGTTCATTTGTTCATTTGTTCATTTGTTCATTTGTTCATTTGTTCATTTGTTCATTTGTTCATTTGTTCATTCGTTCATTTGTTCATTTGTTCATTTGTTCATTTGTTCATTTGTTCATTTGTTCATTTGTTCATTTGTTCATTTGTTCATTTGTTCATTTGTTCATTTGTTCATTTGTTCATTTGTTCATTTGTTCATTTGTTCATTTGTTTATTTGTTCATTTGTTCATTTGTTCATTTGTTCATTTGTTCATTTGTTCATTTGTTCATTTGTTCATTTGTTCATTTGTTCCTTCGTTCAATTGTCTATTCGCTCATTTGTACAATTGTTCATTCGTTCATTTGTTCATTTGTTCAATCGTTCATTTGTCTATTCGCTCATTTGTTCATTTGTTCATTTGTTCATTTGTTCCTTCGTTCATTTTTCTATTCGCTCATTTGTTCATTTGTTCATTCGATCATTTGTCTATTCGCTCATTTGTTCATTTGTTCATTTGTTCATTTGTTCCTTCGTTCATTTTTCTATTCGCTCATTTGTTCATTTGTTCATTCGATCATTTGTTCATTTGTTCATTTGTTCACTTGTTCATTTGCTCATTTGTTCGTTTGTTCATTTCTTCATTTCTTCATTTCTTCATTTCTTCATTTGTTCATTTGTTCATTTGTTAATTCGTTCATTTGCCTATTCGCTCATTTGTTAATTTGTTCATTTGTTCATTTGCTCATTTGCTCATTTGCTCATTTGCTCATTTGCTCATTTGTTCATTTGCTCATTTGCTCATTTGTTCATTTGTTCATTTGTTCATTTGTTCATTTGTTCATTTGTTCATTTGTTCATTTGTTCATTTGTTCATTTGTTCATTTGTTCATTTGTTCATTTGTTCATTTGTTCATTTGTTCATTTGTTCATTTGTTCATTTGTTCATTTGTTCATTTGTTCATTTGTTCATTTGTTCATTTGTTCATTTGTTCATTTGTTCATTTATTCATTTGTTCATTTGTTCATTTGTTCATTTGTTCATTTGTTCATTTGTTCATTTGTTCATTTGTTCATTTGTTCATTTGTTCATTTGTTCATTTGTTCATTTGTTCATTTGTTCATTTGTTCATTTGTTCATTTGTTCATTTGTTCATTTGTCTATTCGCTCATTTGTTCATTTGTTCATTTGTTTACTTGTTTACTTGTTCATTTGTTCATTTGTTCATTTGTTCATTTGATCATTTGTTCATTTGTTCATTTGTTCACTTGTTCACTTGCTCATTTGTTCGTTTGTTCATTTCTTCATTTGTTCATTTCTTCATTTCTTCATTTCTTCATTTGTTCATTTGTTCATTTGTTCATTTGTTCATTTGTTCATTTGTTCATTTGTTCATTTGTTCATTTGTTCATTTGTTCATTTGTTCATTTGTTCATTTGTTCATTTGTTCATTTGTTCATTTGTTCCTTTGTTCATTTGTTCATTTGTTCATTTGTTCATTTGTTCATTTGTTCATTTGTTCATTTGTTCATCTGTTCATCTGTTCATTTGTTCATTTGTTCATTTGTTCATTTGTTCATTTGTTCATTTGTTCATTTGTTCATTTGTTCATTTGTTCATTTGTTCATTTGTTCATTTGTTCATTTGTTCATTTGTTCATTTGTTCATTTGTTCATTTGTTCATTTGTTCATTTGTTCATTTGTTCATTTGTTCATTTGTTCATTTGTTCATTTGTTCATTTGTTCATTTGTTCATTTGTTCACTTGTTCATTTGTTCATTTGTTCATTTGTTCATTTGTTCATTTGTTCATTTGTTCATTTGTTCATTTGTTCATTTGTTCATTTGTTCATTTGTTCCTTCGTTCATTCGTTCTTTTGTTCATTTGTTCCTTCGTTCATTCGTTCTTTTGTTCATTTGTTCATTTGTTCATTTGTTCATTTGTTCACTTGCTCACTTGTTCATTTGTTCATTTGGTCATTTTTTCATTTGTTCATTTGTTCATTTGTTCATTTGTACATTTGTTCATTTGTTCGTTTGTTCATTTTTTCATTTGTTCACTTATTCATTTGTTCATATGTTCATTTGGTCATTTTTTCATTTGTATATTTGTTCATTTGTTCATTTGTTCATTTGTTCATTTGTTCATTTGTTCATTTGTTCATTTGTTCATTTGTTCATTTGTTCATTTGTTCATTTGTTCATTTGTTCATTTGTTCATTTGTTCATTTGTTCATTTGTTCATTTGTTCATTTGTTCATTTGTTCATTTGTTCATTTGTTCATTTGTTCATTTGTTCATTTGTTCATTTGTTCATTTGTTCATTTGTTCATTTGTTCACTTGTTCATTTGTTCATTTGTTCATATGTTCATTTGTCCATTTGTTCATTTGTTCATTTGTTCATTTGTTCATTTGTTCATTTGTTCATTTGTTCATTCGTTCATTCGTTCATTTGTTCATTTGTTCATTTGTTCATTTGTTCATTTGTTCATTTGTTCCTTCGTTCATTTGTCTATTCGCTCATTTGTTCATTGGTTCATTCGTTCATTTGTTCATTTGTTCATTCGTTCATTCGTTCATTTGTCTATTCGCTCATTTGTTCATTTGTTCATTTGTTCATTTGTTCATTTGTTCATTTGTTCACTTGTTCATTTGTTAATTTGGTTATTTTTTCATTTGTTCATTTGGTCATTTGTTCATTTGTTCATTTGTACATTTGTTCATTTGTTCATTTGTTCATTTGTTCATTTCTTCATTTGTTCATTTGTTCATTTGTTCATTAGTTCATTAGTTCATTTGTTCATTTGTTCATTTGATCATTTGTTCATTTGTTCACTTGATCATTTGTTCATTTGTTCATTTTTTCATTTGTTCATTTGTTAATTTGTTCATTTGTTCATTTGCTCATTTGCTCATTTGCTCATTTGCTCATTTGCTCATTTGTTCATTTGTTCATTTGTTCATTTGTTCATTTGTTCATTTGCTCATTTGTTAATTTGTTCATTTGTTCATTTGCTCATTTGCTCATTTGCTCATTTGCTCATTTGCTCATTTGTTCATTTGTTCATTTGTTCATTTGTTCATTTGTTCATTTGTTCATTTGTTCATTTGTTCATTTGTTCATTTGTTCATTTGTCCATTTTTTCATTTGTCCATTTGTTCATTCGTTCATTTGTTCATTTGTTCATTCGTTCATTTGTCTATTCGCACATTTGTTCATTTGTTCATTTGTTCATTTGTTCATTTGTTCATTTGTTCATTTGTTCTTTTGTTCATTTGTTCATTTGTTCATTTGTTCATTTGTTCATTTGTTCATTTGTTCATTTGTTCATTTGTTCATTTGTTCATTTGTTCATTTGTTCATTTGTTCATTTGTTCATTTGTTCATTTGTTCATTTGTTCATTTGTTCATTTGTTCATTTGTTCATTTGTTCATTTGTTCATTTGTTCATTTGTTCATTTGTTCATTTGTTCATTTGTTCATTTGTTCATTTGTTCATTTGTTCATTTGTTCATTTGTTCATTTGTTCATTTGTTCATTTGTTCATTTGTTCATTTGTTCATTTGTTCATTTGTTCATTTGTTCATTTGTTCATTTGTTCACTTGTTCATTTGTTCATTTGTTCATTTGTCCATTTTTTCATTTGTCCATTTGTTCACTTGTTCATTTGTTCATTTATTCATTCGTTCATTTGTTCATTTGATCATTTCTTCATTTGTTCATTTGTTCACTTGTTCATTTGTTCATTTGTTCATTTGTTCATTTGTTCATTTGTTCATTTGTTCATTCGTTCATTTGTTCATTTGTTCATTCGTTCATTTGTCTATTCGCTCATTTGTTCATTTGTTCATTTGTTCATTTGTTCCTTCGTTCATTTTTCTATTCGCTCATTTGTTCATTTGTTCATTCGATCATTTGTCTATTCGCTCATTTGTTCATTTGTTCATGTGTTCATTTGTTCATTTGTTCATTTGTTCATTAGTTCATTTGTTCACTTGTTCATTTGTTCATTTGTTCATTTGTTCATTTGTTCACTTGTTCACTTTGCTCATTTGTTCGTTTGTTCATTTCTTCATTTCTTCATTTCTTCATTTGTTCATTTGTTCATTTGTTCATTTGTTCATTTGTTCATTTGTCCATTTGTTTATTTGTCCACTTGTTCATTTGTTCACTTGTTCATTTGTTCATTTGTTCATTTGTTCATTTGCTCATTTGTTCATTTGTTCATTTGTTCATTTGTGCATTTGTTCATTTGTTCAATTGTGCATTTGTTCATTTGTTCATTTGTTCATTTGTTCATTTGTTCATTTGTTCATTTGTTCATTTGATCATTTGTTCATTTGATCATTTGTTCATTTGTTCATTTGTTCATTTGTTCATTTGTTCATTTGTTCATTTGTTCATTTGTTCATTTGTTCATTTGTTCATTTGTTCATTTGTTCATTTGTTCATTTGTTCATTTGTTCATTTGTTCATTTGTTCATTTGTTCATTTGTTCATTTGTTCATTTGTTCATTTGTTCATTTGTTCATTTGTTCATTTGTTCATTTGTTCATTTGTTCATTTGTTCATTTGTTCATTTGTTCATTTGTTCATTTGTTCATTTGTCCACTTGTTCATTTGTTCATTTGTTCATTTGTTCGTTTGTTCATTTGTTCATTTGTTCATTTGTTCGTTTGTTCATTTCTTCATTTGATCATTTGTTCATTTGTTCATTTGTTCATTTGTTCATTTGTTCATTTGTTCATGTGTTCATTTGTTCATTTGTTCATTTGTTCATTAGTTCATTTGTTCACTTGTTCATTTGTTCATTTGTTCATTTGTTCATTTGTTCATTTGTTCATTTGCTCATTTGTTCATTTGTTCATTTGTTCATTTGTGCATTTGTTCATTTGTTCATTTGTGCATTTGTTCATTTGTTCATTTGTTCATTTGTTCATTTGTTCATTTGTTCATTTGATCATTTGTTCATTTGTTCATTTGTTCATTTGTTCATTTGTTCATTTGTTCATTTGTTCATTTGTTCATTTGTTCATTTCTTCATTTCTTCACTTGTTCATTTGTTCACTTGTTCATTTGTTCATTTGCTCATTTGTTCATTTGTTCATTTGTTCATTTGTTCATTTGTTCTTTTGTTCATTTGTTCATTTGTTCATTTGTTCATTTGTTCATTTGTTCATTTGTTCATTTGTTCATTTGTTCTTTTGTTCATTTGTTCATTTGTTCATTTGTTCATTTGTTCATTTGTTCATTTGTTCATTTGTTCATTTGTTCATTTGTTCATTTGTTCATTTGTTCATTTGTTCATTTGTTCATTTGTTCATTTGTTCATTTGTTCATTTGTTCATTTGTTCATTTGTTCATTTGTTCATTTGTTCATTTGTTCATTTGTTCATTTGTTCATTCGTTCATTTGTTCATTTGTTCATTTGTTCATTCGTTCATTTGTCTATTCGCTCATTTGTTCATTTGTTCATTTGTTCATTTGTTCATTTGTTCCTTCGTTCATTTTTCTATTCGCTCATTTGTTCATTTGTTCATTCGATCATTTGTCTATTCGCTCATTTGTTCATTTGTTCATGTGTTCATTTGTTCATGTGTTCATTTGTTCATTTGTTCATTTGTTCATTTGTTCATTTGTTCAGTTGTTCCTTCGTTCATTTGTTCATTTGTTCATTCGTTCATTTGTCTATTCGCTCATTTGTTCATTTGTTCATTTGTTCATTTGTATATTTGTTCATTTGTGCGATTGTCTATTCGCTCATTTGTTCATTTGTTCATTTGTTCATTTGTTCATTTGTTCATTTTTTCATTTGTTCATTTGTTCATTTTTTCATTTGTTCATTTGTTCATTTTTTCATTTGTTCATTTGTTCATTTGTTCATTTGTTCATTTGTTCATTTGTTCATTTGCTCATTTGTTCATTTGTTCATTTGTTCATTTGTTCATTTGTGCGATTGTCTATTCGCTCATTTGTTCATTTGTTAATTAGTTCATTTGCCTATTCGCTCATTTGTTCATTTGTTCATTTGTTCATTTGTTCATTTGTTCATTTGCTCACTTGCTCATTTGTTCATTTGTTCATATGTTCATTTGTTCATTTGTTCATTTGCTCATTTGTTCATTTGTTCATTTGTTCATTTGTTCATTTGTTCATTTGTGCATTTGTTCATTTGTTCATTTGTTCATTTGTTCATTTGTTCATTTGTTCATTTGTTCATTTGTTCATTTGTTCATTTGTTCATTTGTTCATTTGTTCATTTGTTCATTTGTTCATTTGTTCATTTGTTCATTTGTTCATTTGTTCATTTGTTCATTTGTTCATTTGTTCATTTGTTCATTTGTTCATTTGTTCATTTGTTCATTTGTTCATTTGTTCATTTGTTCATTTGTTCATTTGTTCATTTGTTCATTTGTTCATTTGTTCATTTGTTCATTTGTTCATTTGTTCATTTGTTCATTTGTTCCTTCGATCATTTGTCTATTCGCTCATTTGTTCATTTATTCATTCGTTCATTTGTCTATTCGCTCATTTGTTCATTTGTTCGTTTGTTCATTTGTTCATTTCTTCATTTCTTCATTTGTTCATTTGTTCATTTGTTCATGTGTTCATTTGTTCATTTGTTCATTTGTTCATTTGTTCATTTGTTCACTTGTTCATTTGTTCATTTGTTCATTTGTTCATTTGTTCACTTGTTCACTTTGCTCATTTGTTCGTTTGTTCATTTCTTCATTTGTTCATTTCTTCATTTGTTCATTTGTTCATTTGTTCATTTGTTCATTTGCTCATTTGTTCATTTGTTCATTTGTTCATTTGTTCATTTGTGCGATTGTCTATTCGCTCATTTGTTCATTTGTTAATTCGTTCATTTGCCTATTCGCTCATTTGTTCATTTGTTCATTTGTTCATTTGTTCATTTGCTCACTTGCTCACTTGCTCATTTGTTCATTTGTTCATATGTTCATTTGTTCATTTGTTCATTTGTTCATTTGTTCATTTGTTCATTTGATCATTTGTTAATTTGATCATTTGTTCACTTGTTCACTTGCTCATTTGTTCGGTTGTTCATTTCTTCATTTCTTCATTTCTTCATTTGTTCATTTGTTCATTTGTTAATTCGTTCATTTGCCTATTCGCTCATTTGTTAATTTGTTAATTTGTTCATTTGCACATTTGCTCATTTGCTCATTTGCTCATTTGTTCATTTGTTCATTCGTTCATTTGTTCATTTGTTCATTTGTTCATTTGTTCATTTGTTCATTTGTTCCTTTGTTCATTTGTTCATTTGTTCATTTGTTCATTTGTTCATTTGTTCATTTGTCCACTTGTTCATTTGTTCGTTTGTTCATTTGTTCGTTTGTTCATTTGTTCACTTGTTCATTTGTTCATTTGATCATTTGTTCATTTGTTCCTTCGTTCATTTGTCTATTCGCACATTTGTTCATTTGTTCATTTGTTCATTTGTTCATTTGTTCATTTGTTCATTTGTTCAATTGTTCATTTGGTCATTTGTTCATTTGTTCATTTGTTCACTTGTTCACTTGTTTACTTGTTTACTTGTTCATTTGTTCATTTGTTCATTTGTTCATTTGTTCATTTGTTCATTTGTTCATTTGTTCATTTGTTCATTTGATCATTTGTTCATTTGTTCATTTGTTCACTTGTTCACTTGCTCATTTGTTCGTTTGTTCATTTCTTCATTTCTTCATTTCTTCATTTGTTCATTTGTTCATTTGTCCATTTGTTCATTTGTCCACTTGTTCATTTTTATCATTTGTTCATTTGTTCATTTGTTCATTCGTTCATTTGTTCATTTGTTCATTTGTTCATTTGTTCATTTGTTCATTCGTTCATTTGTTCATTTGTTCATTTGTTCATTTGTTCATTCGTTCATTTGTTCATTTGTTCATTTGTTCATTTGTTCATTTGTTCATTTGTTCATTTGTTCATCTGTTCATTTGTTCATTTGTTCATTTGTTCATTTGTTCATTCGTTCATTTGTTCATTTGTTCATTTGTTCATTTGTTCATTTATTCATTTGTTCATTTGTTCATTTGTTCATTTGTTCATTTGTTCATTTGTCCATTTGTCCATTTGTTCATTTGTTCATTTGTTCATTTGTTCATTTGTTCATTTGTTCATTTGTTCATTTGTTCATTTGTTCATTTGTCCATTTGTTCATTTGTTCATTTGTTCATTTGTTCATTTGTTCATTTGTTCATTTGTTCATTTGTTCATTTGTTCATTTGTTCATTTGTTCATTTGTTCATTTGATCATTTGTTCATTTGTTCATTTGTTCATTTGTTCCTTCGTTCATTTGTCTATTCGCTCATTTGTTCATTTGTTCCTTCGTTCATTTGTCTATTCGCTCATTTGTTCATTTGTTCATTCGTTCATTTGTTCATTTGTTCATTTGTTCATTCGTTCATTTGTTCATTCGTTCATTTGTCTATTCGCACATTTGTTCATTTGTTCATTTGTTCATTTGTTCATTTGTTCATTTGTTCATTTGTTCATTTGTTCATTTGTTCAATTGTTCATTTGGTCATTTGTTCATTTGTTCATTTGTTCACTTGTTCACTTGTTTACTTGTTTACTTGTTCATTTGTTCATTTGTTCATTTGTTCATTTGTTCATTTGTTCATTTGTTCATTTGTTCATTTGTTCATTTGATCATTTGTTCATTTGTTCATTTGTTCACTTGTTCACTTGCTCATTTGTTCGTTTGTTCATATCTCCATTTCTTCATTTCTTCATTTTTTCATTTGTTCATTTGTTCATTTGTTCATTTGTTCATTTGTTCATTTGTCCATTTGTTCATTTGTCCACTTGTTCATTTGTTCATTTGTTCATTTGTTCATTTGTTCATTTGTTCATTTGTTCAATTGTTCATTTGGTCATTTGTTCATTTGTTCATTTGTTCACTTGTTCACTTGTTTACTTGTTTACTTGTTCATTTGTTCATTTGTTCATTTGTTCATTTGTTCATTTGTTCATTTGTTCATTTGTTCATTTGTTCATTTGATCATTTGTTCATTTGTTCATTTGTTCACTTGTTCACTTGCTCATTTGTTCGTTTGTTCATATCTCCATTTCTTCATTTCTTCATTTTTTCATTTGTTCATTTGTTCATTTGTTCATTTGTTCATTTGTTCATTTGTTCATTTGTTCATTTGTTCATTTGATCATTTGTTCATTTGTTCATTTGTTCACTTGTTCACTTGCTCATTTGTTCGTTTGTTCATTTCTTCATTTCTTCATTTCTTCATTTGTTCATTTGTTCATTTGTCCATTTGTTCATTTGTCCACTTGTTCATTTTTATCATTTGTTCATTTGTTCATTTGTTCATTCGTTCATTTGTTCATTTGTTCATTTGTTCATTTGTTCATTTGTTCATTCGTTCATTTGTTCATTTGTTCATTTGTTCATTTGTTCATTTGTTCATTCGTTCATTTGTTCATTTGTTCATTTGTTCATTTGTTCATTTGTTCATTTGTTCATTTGTTCATCTGTTCATTTGTTCATTTGTTCATTTGTTCATTTGTTCATTTGTTCATTCGTTCATTTGTTCATTTGTTCATTTGTTCATTTGTTCATTTATTCATTTGTTCATTTGTTCATTTGTTCATTTGTTCATTTGTTCATTTGTCCATTTGTCCATTTGTTCATTTGTTCATTTGTTCATTTGTTCATTTGTTCATTTGTTCATTTGTTCATTTGTTCATTTGTTCATTTGTCCATTTGTTCATTTGTTCATTTGTTCATTTGTTCATTTGTTCATTTGTTCATTTGTTCATTTGTTCATTTGTTCATTTGTTCATTTGTTCATTTGTTCATTTGATCATTTGTTCATTTGTTCATTTGTTCATTTGTTCATTTGTTCATTTGTTCATTTGTTCATTTGTTCATTTGTTCATTTGTTCATTTGTGCGATTGTCTATTCGCTCATTTGTTCATTTGTTAATTCGTTCATTTGCCTATTCGCTCATTTGTTCATTTGTTCATTTGTTCATTCGTTCATTTGTCTATTCGCACATTTGTTCATTTGTTCATTTGTTCATTTGTTCATTTGTTCATTTGTTCATTTGTTCAATTGTTCATTTGGTCATTTGTTCATTTGTTCATTTGTTCACTTGTTCACTTGTTTACTTGTTTACTTGTTCATTTGTTCATTTGTTCATTTGTTCATTTGTTCATTTGTTCATTTGTTCATTTGTTCATTTGTTCATTTGTTCATTTGATCATTTGTTCATTTGTTCATTTGTTCACTTGTTCACTTGCTCATTTGTTCGTTTGTTCATATCTCCATTTCTTCATTTCTTCATTTTTTCATTTGTTCATTTGTTCATTTGTTCATTTGTCCATTTGTTCATTTGTCCACTTGTTCATTTGTTCATTTGTTCATTTGTTCATTTGTTCATTTGTTCATTTGTTCAATTGTTCATTTGGTCATTTGTTCATTTGTTCATTTGTTCACTTGTTCACTTGTTTACTTGTTTACTTGTTCATTTGTTCATTTGTTCATTTGTTCATTTGTTCATTTGTTCATTTGTTCATTTGTTCATTTGTTCATTTGATCATTTGTTCATTTGTTCATTTGTTCACTTGTTCACTTGCTCATTTGTTCGTTTGTTCATATCTCCATTTCTTCATTTCTTCATTTTTTCATTTGTTCATTTGTTCATTTGTTCATTTGTTCATTTGTTCATTTGTTCATTTGTTCATTTGTTCATTTGTTCATTTGTTCATTTGTTCATTTGTTCATTTGTTCATTTGTTCATTTGTTCATTTGTTCATTTGTTCATTTGTTCATTTGTTCATTTGTTCATTTGTTCATTTGTTCATTTGTTCATTTGTTCATTTGTTCATTTGTTCATTTGTTCATTTGTTCATTTGTTCATTTGTTCATTTGTTCATTTGTTCATTTGTTCATTTGTTCATTTGTTCATTTGTTCATTTGTTCATTTGTTCATTTGTTCATTTGTTCATTTGTTCATTTGTTCATTTGTGCGATTGTCTATTCGCTCATTTGTTCATTTGTTAATTCGTTCATTTGCCTATTCGCTCATTTGTTCATTTGTTCATTTGTTCATTTGTTCATTTGTTCATTTGCTCATTTGCTCATTTGCTCATTTGCTCATTTGTTCATTTGTTCATTTGTTCATTTGTTCATTTGTTCACTTGTTCATTTGTTCATTTGTTCATTTGTTCATTTGTTCATTTGTTCATTTGTTCATTTGTTCACTTGTTCACTTTGCTCATTTGTTCGTTTGTTCATTTCTTCATTTCTTCATTTGTTCATTTGTTCATTTGTTCATTTGTTCATTTGTTCATTTGTTCATTTGTTCATTTGTTCATTTGTTCATTTGTTCATTTGTTCATTTGTTCATTTGTTCATTTGTTCATTTGTTCATTTGTTCATTTGTTCATTTGTTCATTTGTTCATTTGTTCATTTGTTCATTTGTTCATTTGTTCATTTGTTCATTTGTTCATTTGTTCATTTGTTCATTTGTTCATTTGTTCATTTGTTCATTTGTTCATTTGTTCATTTGTTCATTTGTTCATTTGTTCATTTGTTCATTTGTTCATTTGTTCATTTGTTCATTTGTTCATTTGTTCATTTGTTCATTTGTTCATTTGTTCATTTGTTCATTTGTTCATTTGTTCATTTGTTCATTTGTTCCTTCGTTCATTTGTCTATTCGCTTATTTGTTCATTCGTTCATTTGTCTATTCGCTCATTTGTTCATTTGTTCATTTGTTCATTTGTTCATTTGTTCATTTGTTCATTTGTTCATTTGTTCATTTGTTCATTTGTTCATTTGTTCATTTGTTCATTTGTTCATTTGTTCATTTGTTCATTTGTTCATTTGATCGTTTGTTCATTTGTTCGTTTGTTCGTTTGTTCCTTTGTTCATTTGTTCGTTTGTTCCTTTGTTCATTTGTTCATTTGTTCATTTGTTCGTTTGTTCATTAGTTCGTTTGTTCATTTGTTCATTTGTTCATTTGTTCATTTGTTCATTTGTATATTTGTTCATCTGTTCATTTGTTCATTTGTTCATTTGTTCATTTGTTCATTTGTTCATTTGTTCATTTGTTCATTTGTTCATTTGTTCATTTGTTCATTTGTTCATTTGTTCATTTGTTCATTTGTTCATTTGTTCATTTGTTCATTTGTTCATTTGTTCATTTGTTCATTTGTTCATTTGTTCATTTGTTCATTAGTTCATTTGTTCATTTGTTCATTTGTTCATTTGTTCATTTGTTCATTTGTTCATTTGTTCATTTGTTCATTTGTTCATTTGTTCATTTGTTCATTTGTTCATTTGTTCATTTGTTCATTTGTTCATTTGTTCATTTGTTCATTTGTTCATTTGTTCATTTGTTCATTTGTTCATTTGTTCCTTCGTTCATTTGTCTATTCGCTCATTTGTTCATTTATTCATTCCTTCATTTGTCTATTCGCTCATTTGTTCATTTGTTCATTTGTTCATTTCTTCATTTGTTCATTTGTTCATTTGTTCATTTGTTCATTTGTTCACTTTGCTCATTTGTTCGTTTGTTCATTTCTTCATTTCTTCATTTGTTCATTTGTTCATTTGTTCATTTGTTCATTTGTTCATTTGTTCATTTGTTCATTTGTTCATTTGTTCATTTGTTCATTTGTTCATTTGTTCATTTGTTCATTTGTTCATTTGTTCATTTGTTCATTTGTTCATTTGTTCATTTGTTCATTTGTTCATTTGTTCATTTGTTCATTTGTTCATTTGTTCATTTGTTCATTTGTTCATTTGTTCATTTGTTCATTTGTTCATTTGTTCATTTGTTCATTTGTTCATTTGTTCATTTGTTCATTTGTTCATTTGTTCATTTGTTCATTTGTTCATTTGTTCATTTGTTCATTTGTTCATTTGTTCATTTGTTCATTTGTTCATTTGTTCATTTGTTCATTTGTTCATTTGTTCATTTGTTCACTTGTTCATTTGTTCATTTGTTCATTTGTTCATTTGTTCATTTGTTCATTTGTTCATTTGTTCATTTGTTCATTTGTTCATTTGTTCATTTGTTCATTTGTTCATTTGTTCATTTGTTCATTTGTTCATTTGTTCATTTGTTCATTTGTTCATTTGTTCCTTCGTTCATTTGTCTATTCGCTCATTTGTTCATTTATTCATTCGTTCATTTGTCTATTCGCTCATTTGTTCATTTGTTCCTTTGTTCATTTGTTCATTTGTTCATTTGTTCATTTGTTCATTTGTTCATTTGCTCATTTGTTCATTTGTTCATTTGTTCATTTGTTCATATGTTCATTTGTGCGATTGTCTATTCGCTCATTTGTTCATTTGTTAATTCGTTCATTTGCCTATTCGCTCATTTGTTCATTTGTTCATTTGTTCATTTGTTCATTTGTTCATTTGCTCACTTGCTCATTTGTTCATTTGTTCATATGTTCATTTGTTCATTTGTTCATTTGCTCATTTGTTCATTTGTTCATTTGTTCATTTGTGCATTTGTTCATTTGTTCATTTGTTCATTTGTTCATTTGTTCATTTGTTCATTTGTTCATTTGTTCATTTGTTCATTTGTTCATTTGTTCATTTGTTCATTTGTTCATTTGTTCATTGGTTCATTTGTTCATTTGTTCCTTCGTTCATTTGTCTATTCGCTCATTTGTTCATTTATTCATTCGTTCATTTGTCTATTCGCTCATTTGTTCATTTGTTCCTTTGTTCATTTGTTCATTTGTTCATTTGTTCATTTGTTCATTTGTTCATTTGTTCATTTGTTCATTTGTTCATTTGTTCATTTGTTCATTTGTTCATTCGTTCATTTGTTCATTTGTTCATTCGTTCATTTGTCTATTCGCTCATTTGTTCATTTGTTCATTTGTTTATTTGTTCACTTGTTCCTTCGTTCATTTTTCTATTCGCTCATTTGTTCATTTGTTCATTCGATCATTTGTCTATTCGCTCATTTGTTCATTTGTTCATGTGTTCATTTGTTCATTTGTTCATTTGTTCACTTGTTCATTTGTTCATTTGTTCATTTGTTCATTTGTTCATTTGTTCATTTGTTCATTTGTTCACTTGTTCACTTTGCTCATTTGTTCGTTTGTTCATTTCTTCATTTCTTCATTTGTTCATTTGTTCATTTGTTCATGTGTTCATTTGTTCATTTGTTCATTTGTTCATTTGTTCATTTGTTCATTTGTTCACTTGTTCATTTGTTCACTTGTTCATTTGTTCACTTGTTCACTTGTTCACTTTGCTCATTTGTTCGTTTGTTCATTTCTTCATTTGTTCATTTGTTCATTTGTTCATTTGTTCATTTGCTCATTTGTTCATTTGTTCATTTGTTCATTTGTTCATTTGTGCGATTGTCTATTCGCTCATTTGTTCATTTGTTAATTCGTTCATTTGCCTATTCGCTCATTTGTTCATTTGTTCATTTGTTCATTTGTTCATTTGCTCACTTGCTCATTTGTTCATTTGTTCATATGTTCATTTGTTCATTTGTTCATTTGCTCATTTGTTCATTTGTTCATTTGTTCATTTGTGCATTTGTTCATTTGTTCATTCGTGCATTTGTTCATTTGTTCATTTGATCATTTGTTCATTTGTTCATTTGTTCATTTGTTCATTTGTTCATTTGTTCATTTGTTCATTTGTTCATTTGTTCATTTGTTCATTTGTTCATTTGTTCATTTGTTCATTTGTTCATTTGTTCATTTGTTCATTTGTTCATTTGTTCATTTGTTCATTTGTTCATTTGTTCATTTGTTCATTTGTTCATTTGTTCATTTGTTCATTTGTTCATTTGTTCATTTGTTCATTTGTTCATTTGTTCATTTGATCATTTGTTCATTTGTTCACTTGTTCACTTGCTCATTTGTTCGTTTGTTCACTTCATTTCTTCATTTCTTCATTTGTTCATTTGTTCATTTGTTCATTTGTTCATTTGTCCATTTGTTCATTTGTCCACTTGTTCATTTGTTCATTTGTTCATTTGTTCATTTGTTCATTCGTTCATTTGTTCATTCGTTCATTTGTTCATTTGTTCATTTGTTCATTTCTCCATTTGTTCATTTGTTCATTTGTTCATTTGTTCATTTGTTCATTTGTTCACTTGTTTACTTGTTTACTTGTTCATTTGTTCATTTGTTCATTTGTTCATTTGTTCATTTGTTCATTTGTTCATTTGTTCATTTGTTCATTTGTTCATTTGTTCATTTGTTCATTTGATCATTTGATCATTTGTTCATTTGTTTACTTGTTCACTTGCTCATTTGTTCGTTTGTTCATTTGTTCATTTGTTCATTTGTTCATTTGTTCATTTGTTCATTTTGTTCATTTGTTCATTTGTCCATTCGTTCATTTGTCCACTTGTTCATTTGTTCATTTGTTCATTTGTTCATTCGTTCATTTGTTCATTTGTTCATTCGTTCATTTGTTCATTTGTTCATTTGTTCATTTGTTCATTTGTTCATTTGTTCATTTGTTCACTCGTTCATTTGTTCATTTGTACATTTGTTCATTTGTTCATTTATTCATTTGTTCATTTGTTCATCTGTTCATTTGTTCATTCGTTCATTTGTTCATTTGTTCATTTGTTCATTTGTTCATTTGTTCATTTGTTCATTTGTTCATTTGTTCATTTGTTCATTTGTTCATTTGTTCATTTGTTCATTTGTTCATTTGTTCATTTGTTCATTTGTTCATTTGTTCATTTGTTCATTTGTTCATTTGTTCATTTGTTCCTTCGTTCATTTGTCTATTCGCTCATTTGTTCATTTGTTCATTCGTTCATTTGTTCATTTGTTCATTTGTTCATTCGTTCATTTGTTCATTTGTTCATTTGTACATTTGTTCATTTGTACATTTGTTCTTTTGTTCATTTGTTCTTTTGTTCATTTGTTCATTTGTTCATTTGTTCATTTGTTCACTTGTTTACTTGTTCATTTGTTCATTTGTTCATTTGTTCATTTGTTCATTTGTTCATTTGTTCATTTGTTCATTTGTTCATTTGATCATTTGATCATTTGTTCATTTGTTTACTTGTTCACTTGCTCATTTGTTCATTTGTTCATTTGTTCATTTGTTCATTTGTTCATTCGTTCATTTGTTCATTTGTTCATTTGTCCATTTGTTCATTTGTCCACTTGTTCATTTGTTCATTTGTTCATTTGTTCATTTGTTCATTCGTTCATTTGTTCATTCATTCATTTGTTCATTTGTTCATTTGTTCATTTGTTCATTTGTTCATTTGTTCATTTGTTCATTCGTTCATTTGTTCATTCGTTCATTTGTTCATTTGTTCATTTGTTCATTTGTTCATCTGTTCATTTGTTCATTTGTTCATTTGTTCATTTGTTCATCTGTTCATTTGTTCATTTGTTCATTTGTTCATTTGTTCATTTGTTCATTCGTTCATTTGTTCATTCGTTCATTTGTTCATTTGTTCATTCGTTCATTTGTTCATTCGTTCATTTGTTCATTTGTTCATTTGTTCATTTGTTCATTTGTTCATTTGTTCATTTGTTCATTTGTTCATTTGTTCATTTGTTCATTTGTTCATTTGTTCATTTGTTCATTTGTTCATTTGTTCATTTGTTCATTTGTTCATTTGTTCATTTGTTCATTTGTTCATTTGTCATTTGTTCATTTGTTCAATTGTTCATTTGTTCATTTGTTCATTTGTTCATTTGTTCATTTGTTCATTTGTTCATTTGTTCATTTGTTCATTTGTTCATTTGTTCATTTGTTCATTTGTTCATTTGTTCATTTGATCATTTGTTCATTTGTTCATTTGTTCATTTGTTCCTTCGTTCATTTGTCTATTCGCTCATTTGTTCATTTGTTCATTTGTTCATTCGTTCATTTGTTCATTTGTTCATTCGTTCATTTGTCTATTCGCACATTTGTTCATTTGTTCATTTGTTCATTTGTTCATTTGTTCTTTTGTTCATTTGTTCATTTGTTCATTTGTTCATTTGTTCATTTGTTCATTTGTTCATTTGTTCATTTGTTCATTTGTTCATTTGTTCATTTGTTCATTTGTTCATTTGTTCATTTGTTCATTTGTTCATTTGTTCATTTGTCTATTCGCACATTTGTTCATTTCTTCATTTGTTCATTTGTTCATTTGTTCATTTGTTCATTTGTTCATTTGTTCATTTGTTCATTTGTTCATTTGTTCATTTGTTCATTTGTTCATTTGTTCATTTATTCATTTGTTCATTTGTTCATTTGTTCATTTGTTCATTTGTTCATTTGTTCATTTGTTCATTTGTTCATTTGTTCATTTGTTCATTTGTTCATTTGTTCATTTGTTGATTTGTTCATTTGTTCATTTGTTCATTTGTTCATTTGTTCATTTGTTCATTTGCTCATTTGCTCATTTGCTCATTTGCTCATTTGTTCATTTGTTCATTTGTTCATTTGTTCATTTGTTCATTTGTTCCTTTGTTCATTTGCTCACTTGCTCATTTGTTCATTTGTTCATTTGTTCATTTGTTCATTTGTCCATTTTTGCATTTGTTCATTTGTTCATTTGTTTATTTGTTCATTTGATCATTTGTTCATTTGTTCATTTGTTCATTTGTTCATTTGTTCATTTGTTCATTTGTTCATTTGTTCATTTGTTCATTTGCTCATTTGTTCATTTGTTCATTTGTTCATTTGTTCATTTGTTCAGTTGTTCCTTCGTTCATTTGTACAATTGTTCTTTCGTTCATTTGTTCATTTGTTCATTCGTTCATTTGTCTATTCGCTCATTTGTTCATTTGTTCATTCGTTCATTTGTCTATTCGCTCATTTGTTCATTTGTTCATTTGTTCATTTGTTCATTTGTTCCTTCGTTCATTTTTCTATTCGCTCATTTGTTCATTTGTTCATTCGATCATTTGTCTATTCGCTCATTTGTTCATTTGTTCATGTGTTCATTTGTTCATTTGTTCATTTGTTCATTTGTTCCTTCGTTCATTTTTCTATTCGCTCATTTGTTCATTTGTTCATTCGATCATTTGTATATTCGCTCATTTGTTCATTTGTTCATGTGTTCATTTGTTCATTTGTTCATTTGTTCATTTGTTCATTTGTTCACTTGTTCATTTGTTCATTTGTTCATTTGTTCATTTGTTCACTTGTTCACTTTGCTCATTTGTTCGTTTGTTCATTTGTTCATTTGCTCATTTGTTCATTTGTTCATTTGTTCATTTTTTCAATTGTTCATTTGTTCATTTGTTCATTTGTTCATTTGTTCATTTGTTCATTTGTTCATTTGTTCATTTGTTCATTTGTTCATTTGTTCATTTGTTCATTTGTTCATTTGTTCATTCGTTCATTTGTCTATTCGCTCATTTGTTCATTTGTTCATTTGTTCATTTGTTCATTTGTTCATTTGTTCATTTGTTCATTTGTTCATTTGTTCATTTGTTCATTTGTTCATTTGTTCATTTGTTCATTTGTCATTTGTTCATTTGTTCAATTGTTCATTTGTTCATTTGTTCATTTGTTCATTTGTTCATTTGTTCATTTGTTCATTCGTTCATTTGTCTATTCGCACATTCGTTCATTTGTTCATTTGTTCATTTGTTCATTTGTTCATTCGTTCATTTGTTCTTTTGTTCATTTGTTCATTTGTTCATTTGTTCATTTGTTCATTTGGTCATTTGTTCATTTGTTCATTTGTTCATTTGTTCATTTGTTCATTTGTTCATTTGTTCATTTGCTCATTTGTTCATTTGTTCATTTGTGCATTTGTTCATTTGTTCATTTGTTCATTTGTTCATTTGTTCATTTGTTCATTTGTTCATTTGTTCATTTGTTCATTTGTTCATTTGTTCATTTGTTCATTTGTTCATTTTTTCATTTGTTCATTTGTTCATTTGTCATTTGTTCATTTGTTCAATTGTTCATTTGTTCATTTGTTCATTTGTTCATTTGTTCATTTGTTCATTTGTTCATTTGTTCATTTGTTCATTTGTTCATTTGTTCATTTGTTCATTTGTTCATTTGTTCATTTGTTCATTTGTTCATTTGTTCATTTGATCATTTGTTCATTTGTTCATTTGTTCATTTGTTCCTTCGTTCATTTGTCTATTCGCTCATTTGTTCATTTGTTCATTTGTTCATTTGTTCATTCGTTCATTTGTTCATTTGTTCATTCGTTCATTTGTCTATTCGCACATTTGTTCATTTGTTCATTTGTTCATTTGTTCATTTGTTCTTTTGTTCATTTGTTCATTTGTTCATTTGTTCATTTGTTCATTTGTTCATTTGTTCATTTGTTCATTTGTTCATTTGTTCATTTGTTCATTTGTTCATTTGTTCATTTGTTCATTTGTTCATTTGTTCATTTGTTCATTTGTTCATTTGTTCACTTTTTCATTGGTTCATTTGTTCATTTGTTCATTTGTTCCTTCGTTCATTTGTCTATTCGCACATTTGTTCATTTGTTCATTTGTTCATTTGTTCATTTGTTCATTTGTTCATTTGTTCATTTGTTCATTTGTTCATTTGTTCATTTGTTCATTTGTTCATTTGTTCATTTGTTCATTTGTTCATTTGTTCATTTGTTCATTTGTTCATTTGTTCATTTGTTCATTTGTTCTTTTGTTCATTTGTTCATTTGTTCATTTGTTCATTTGTTCATTTGTTGATTTGTTCATTTGTTCATTTGTTCATTTGTTCATTTGTTCATTTGTTCATTTGCTCATTTGCTCATTTGCTCATTTGCTCATTTGTTCATTTGTTCATTTGTTCATTTGTTCATTTGTTCATTTGTTCCTTTGTTCATTTGCTCACTTGCTCATTTGTTCATTTGTTCATTTGTTCATTTGTCCATTTGTGCATTTGTTCATTTGTTCATTTGTTCATTTGTTCATTTGTTCATTTGTTCATTTGTTTATTTGTTCATTTGATCATTTGTTCATTTGTTCATTTGTTCATTTGTTCATTTGTTCATTTGTTCATTTGTTCATTTGTTCATTTGTTCATTTGTTCATTTGTTCATTTGCTCATTTGTTCATTTGTTCATTTGTTCATTTGTTCATTTGTTCAGTTGTTCCTTCGTTCATTTGTACAATTGTTCATTCGTTCATTTGTTCATTTGTTCATTCGTTCATTTGTCAATTCGCTCATTTGTTCATTTGTTCATTCGTTCATTTGTCTATTCGCTCATTTGTTCATTTGTTCATTTGTTCATTTGTTCATTTGTTCCTTCGTTCATTTTTCCATTCGCTCATTTGTTCATTTGTTCATTCGATCATTTGTCTATTCGCTCATTTGTTCATTTGTTCATGTGTTCATTTGTTCATTTGTTCATTTGTTCATTTGTTCCTTCGTTCATTTTTCTATTCGCTCATTTGTTCATTTGTTCATTCGATCATTTGTATATTCGCTCATTTGTTCATTTGTTCATGTGTTCATTTGTTCATTTGTTCATTTGTTCATTTGTTCATTTGTTCACTTGTTCATTTGTTCATTTGTTCATTTGTTCACTTGTTCACTTTGCTCATTTGTTCATTTGTTCATTTGTTCATTTGCTCATTTGTTCATTTGTTCATTTGTTCATTTTTTCAATTGTTCATTTGTTCATTTGTTCATTTGTTCATTTGTTCATTTGTTCATTTGTTCATTTGTTCATTTGTTCATTTGTTCATTTGTTCATTCGTTCATTTGTCTATTCGCTCATTTGTTCATTTGTTCATTTGTTGATTTGTTCATTTGTTCATTTGTTCATTTGTTCATTTGTTCATTTGTTCATTTGTTCATTTGTTCATTTGTTCATTTGTCATTTGTTCATTTGTTCAATTGTTCATTTGTTCATTTGTTCATTTGTTCATTTGTTCATTTGTTCATTTGTTCATTTGTTCATATGTTCATTTGTTCATTTGTTCATTTGTTCATTTGTTCATTCGTTCATTTGTCTATTCGCACATTCGTTCATTTGTTCATTTGTTCATTTGTTCATTTGTTCATTTGTTCATTTGTTCATTTGTTCATTTGTTCATTTGTTCATTCGTTCATTTGTTCTTTTGTTCATTTGTTCATTTGTTCATTTGTTCATTTGTTCATTTGTTCATTTGTTCATTTGTTCATTTGTTCATTTGTTCATTTGTTCATTTGTTGATTTGTTCATTTGTTCATTTGTTCATTTGTTCATTTGTTCATTTGTTCATTTGCTCATTTGCTCATTTGCTCATTTGCTCATTTGTTCATTTGTTCATTTGTTCATTTGTTCATTTGTTCATTTGTTCCTTTGTTCATTTGCTCACTTGCTCATTTGTTCATTTGTTCATTTGTTCATTTGTCAATTTGTGCATTTGTTCATTTGTTCATTTGTTCATTTGTTCATTTGTTCATTTGTTCATTTGTTTATTTGTTCATTTGATCATTTGTTCATTTGTTCATTTGTTCATTTGTTCATTTGTTCATTTGTTCATTTGTTCATTTGTTCATTTGTTCATTTGTTCATTTGCTCATTTGTTCATTTGTTCATTTGTTCATTTGTTCATTTGTTCAGTTGTTCCTTCGTTCATTTGTACAATTGTTCATTCGTTCATTTGTTCATTTGTTCATTCGTTCATTTGTCAATTCGCTCATTTGTTCATTTGTTCATTCGTTCATTTGTCTATTCGCTCATTTGTTCATTTGTTCATTTGTTCATTTGTTCATTTGTTCCTTCGTTCATTTTTCCATTCTCTCATTTGTTCATTTGTTCATTCGATCATTTGTCTATTCGCTCATTTGTTCATTTGTTCATGTGTTCATTTGTTCATTTGTTCATTTGTTCATTTGTTCCTTCGTTCATTTTTCTATTCGCTCATTTGTTCATTTGTTCATTCGATCATTTGTATATTCGCTCATTTGTTCATTTGTTCATGTGTTCATTTGTTCATTTGTTCATTTGTTCATTTGTTCATTTGTTCACTTGTTCATTTGTTCATTTGTTCATTTGTTCACTTGTTCACTTTGCTCATTTGTTCATTTGTTCATTTGTTCATTTGCTCATTTGTTCATTTGTTCATTTGTTCATTTTTTCAATTGTTCATTTGTTCATTTGTTCATTTGTTCATTTGTTCATTTGTTCATTTGTTCATTTGTTCATTTGTTCATTTGTTCATTTGTTCATTCGTTCATTTGTCTATTCGCTCATTTGTTCATTTGTTCATTTGTTGATTTGTTCATTTGTTCATTTGTTCATTTGTTCATTTGTTCATTTGTTCATTTGTTCATTTGTTCATTTGTTCATTTGTCATTTGTTCAATTGTTCATTTGTTCATTTGTTCATTTGTTCATTTGTTCATTTGTTCATTTGTTCATTTGTTCATATGTTCATTTGTTCATTTGTTCATTCGTTCATTTGTCTATTCGCACATTCGTTCATTTGTTCATTTGTTCATTTGTTCATTTGTTCATTTGTTCATTTGTTCATTTGTTCATTTGTTCATTCGTTCATTTGTTCTTTTGTTCATTTGTTCATTTGTTCATTTGTTCATTTGTTCATTTGTTCATTTGTTCATTTGTTCATTTGTTCATTTGTTCATTTGTTCATTTGTTCATTTGTTCATTTGTTCATTTGTTCATTTGTTCATTTGTTCATTTGCTCATTTGTTCATTTGTTCATTTGTTCATTTGTTCATTTGTTCATTTGTTCATTTGTTCATTTGTTCATTTGTTCATTTGTTCATTTGTTCATTTCTTCATTTGTTCATTTGTTCATTTGTTAATTCGTTCATTTGCCTATTCGCTCATTTGTTAATTTGTTCATTTGTTCATTTGCTCATTTGCTCATTTGCTCATTTGCTCATTTGTTCATTTGTTCATTCGTTCATTTGTTCATTTGTTCATTTGTTCATTTGTTCATTTGCTCACTTGCACATTTGTTCATTTGTTCATTTGTTCATTTGTTCATTTGTTCATTTGCTCATTTGTTCATTTGTTCATTTGTTCATTTGTTCATTTGTTCATTTGTTCATTTGTTCATTTGTTCATTTGTTCATTTGTTCATTTGTTCATTTGTTCATTTGTTCATTTGTTCATTTGTTCATTTGTTCATTTGTTCATTTGTTCATTTGTTCATTTGTTCGTTTGTTCATTTGTTCATTTGTTCATTTGTTCATTTGTTCATTTGTTCATTTGTTCATTTGTTCATTTGTTCATTTGTTCATTTGTTCATTTGTTCATTTGTTCATTTGTGCATTTGTTCATTTGTTCATTTGTGCATTTGTTCATTTGTTCATATGTTCATTTGTTCATTTGTTCATTTGTTCATTTGTTCATTTGTTCATTTGTTCATTTGTTCATTTGTTCATTTGTTCATTTGTTCATTTGTTCATTTGTTCATTTGTTCATTTGTTCATTTGTTCATTTGTTCATTTGTTCATTTGTTCATTTGTTCATTTGTTCATTTGTTCATTTGTTCATTTGTTCATTTGTTCATTTGTTCATTTGTTCATTTGTTCATTTGTTCATTTGTCCACTTGTTCATTTGTTCGTTTGTTCATTTGTTCGTTTGTTCATTTGTTCACTTGTTCATTTGTTCATTTGATCATTTGTTCATTTGTTCCTTCGTTCATTTGTCTATTCGCACATTTGTTCATTTGTTCATTTGTTCATTTGTTCATTTGTTCATTTGTTCATTTGTTCATTTGTTCAATTGTTCATTTGGTCATTTGTTCATTTGTTCATTTGTTCACTTGTTTACTTGTTTACTTGTTCATTTGTTCATTTGTTCATTTGTTCATTTGTTCATTTGATCATTTGTTCATTTGTTCATTTGTTCACTTGTTCACTTGCTCATTTGTTCGTTTGTTCATTTCTCCATTTCTTCATTTCTTCATTTGTTCATTTGTTCATTTGTTCATTTGTTCATTTGTCCATTTGTTCATTTGTCCACTTGTTCATTTGTTCATTTGTTCATTTGTTCATTTGTTCATTCGTTCATTTGTTCATTCGTTCATTTGTTCATTCGTTCATTTGTTCATTCGTTCATTTGTCTATTCGCTCATTTGTTCATTTGTTCATTTGTTCATTTGTTCATTTGTTCATTTGTTCATTTGTTCATTTGTTCATTTGTTCATTTGTTCATTTGTTCATTTGATCATTTGATCATTTGTTCATTTGTTCACTTGTTCACTTGCTCATTTGTACGTTTGTTCATTTCTTCATTTCTTCATTTGTTCATTTGTTCATTTCTTCATTTCTTCATTTGTTCATTTGTTCATTTGTTCATTTCTTCATTTGTTCATTTGTTCATTTGTTCATTTGTTCATTTGTTCATTTGTTCATTTGTTCATTTGTACATTTGTTCATTTGTTCATTTGTTCATTTGTTCATTTGTTCATTTGTTCATTTGTTCATTTGTTCATTTGTTCATTTGTTCATTTGTTCATTTGTTCATTTGTTCAATTGTTCATTTGTTCATTTGTTCATTTGTTCATTTGTTCATTTGTTCATTTGTTCATTTGTTCATTTGTTCATTTGTTCATTTGTTCATTTGTTCATTTGTTCATTTGTTCATTTGTTCATTTGATCATTTGTTCATTTGTTCATTTGTTCATTTGTTCCTTCGTTCATTTGTCTATTCGCTCATTTGTTCATTTGTTCATTTGTTCATTCGTTCATTTGTTCATTTGTTCATTCGTTCATTTGTCTATTCGCACATTTGTTCATTTGTTCATTTGTTCATTTGTTCATTTGTTCTTTTGTTCATTTGTTCATTTGTTCATTTGTTCATTTGTTCATTTGTTCATTTGTTCATTTGTTCATTTGTTCATTTGTTCATTTGTTCATTTGTTCATTTGTTCATTTGTTCATTTGTTCATTTGTTCACTTTTTCATTGGTTCATTTGTTCATTTGTTCATTTGTTCCTTCGTTCATTTGTCTATTCGCACATTTGTTCATTTGTTCATTTGTTCATTTGTTCATTTGTTCATTTGTTCATTTGTTCATTTGTTCATTTGTTCATTTGTTCATTTGTTCATTTGTTCATTTGTTCATTTGTTCATTTGTTCATTTGTTCATTTGTTCATTTGTTCATTTGTTCATTTGTTCATTTGTTCATTTGTTCATTTGTTCATTTGTTCATTTGTTCATTTGTTCATTTGTTCATTTGTTCATTTGTTCATTTGTTCATTTGTTCATTTGTTCATTTGTTCATTTGTTCATTTGTTCATTTGTTCATTTGTTCATTTGTTCATTTGCTCATTTGCTCATTTGCTCAATTGCTCATTTGTTCATTTGTTCATTTGTTCATTTGTTCATTTGTTCATTTGTTCCTTTGTTCATTTGCTCACTTGCTCATTTGTTCATTTGTTCATTTGTTCATTTGTCCATTTTTGCATTTGTTCATTTGTTCATTTGTTCATTTGTTCATTTGTTTATTTGTTCATTTGATCATTTGTTCATTTGTTCATTTGTTCATTTGTTCATTTGTTCATTTGTTCATTTGTTCATTTGTTCATTTGTTCATTTGCTCATTTGTTCATTTGTTCATTTGTTCATTTGTTCATTTGTTCAGTTGTTCCTTCGTTCATTTGTACAATTGTTCATTCGTTCATTTGTTCATTTGTTCATTCGTTCATTTGTCTATTCGCTCATTTGTTCATTTGTTCATTCGTTCATTTGTCTATTCGCTCATTTGTTCATTTGTTCATTTGTTCATTTGTTCATTTGTTCCTTCGTTCATTTTTCTATTGGCTCATTTGTTCATTTGTTCATTCGATCATTTGTCTATTCGCTCATTTGTTCATTTGTTCATGTGTTCATTTGTTCATTTGTTCATTTGTTCATTTGTTCCTTCGTTCATTTTTCTATTCGCTCATTTGTTCATTTGTTCATTCGATCATTTGTATATTCGCTCATTTGTTCATTTGTTCATGTGTTCATTTGTTCATTTGTTCATTTGTTCATTTGTTCATTTGTTCACTTGTTCATTTGTTCATTTGTTCATTTGTTCATTTGTTCACTTGTTCACTTTGCTCATTTGTTCGTTTGTTCATTTGTTCATTTGCTCATTTGTTCATTTGTTCATTTGTTCATTTTTTCAATTGTTCATTTGTTCATTTGTTCATTTGTTCATTTGTTCATTTGTTCATTTGTTCATATGTTCATTTGTTCATTTGTTCATTTGTTCATTCGTTCATTTGTCTATTCGCACATTCGTTCATTTGTTCATTTGTTCATTTGTTCATTTGTTCATTTGTTCATTTGTTCATTTGTTCATTTGTTCATTCGTTCATTTGTTCTTTTGTTCATTTGTTCATTTGTTCATTTGTTCATTTGTTCATTTGGTCATTTGTTCATTTGTTCATTTGTTCATTTGTTCATTTGTTCATTTGTTCATTTGTTCATTTGTTCATTTGTTCATTTGCTCATTTGTTCATTTGTTCATTTGTGCATTTGTTCAGTTGTTCATTTGTTCATTTGTTCATTTGTTCATTTGTTCATTTGTTCATTTGTTCATTTGTTCATTTGTTCATTTGTTCATTTGTTCATTTTTTCATTTGTTCATTTGTTCATTTGTCATTTGTTCATTTGTTCAATTGTTCATTTGTTCATTTGTTCATTTGTTCATTTGTTCATTTGTTCATTTGTTCATTTGTTCATTTGTTCATTTGTTCATTTGTTCACTTGTTCATTTGTTCATTTGTTCATTTGTTCATTTGATCATTTGTTCATTTGTTCATTTGTTCATTTGTTCCTTCGTTCATTTGTCTATTCGCTCATTTGTTCATTTGTTCATTTGTTCATTTGTTCATTTGTTCATTCGTTCATTTGTTCATTTGTTCATTCGTTCATTTGTCTATTCGCACATTTGTTCATTTGTTCATTTGTTCATTTGTTCATTTGTTCTTTTGTTCATTTGTTCATTTGTTCATTTGTTCATTTGTTCATTTGTTCATTTGTTCATTTGTTCATTTGTTCATTTGTTCATTTGTTCATTTGTTCATTTGTTCATTTGTTCATTTGTTCATTTGTTCATTTGTTCATTTGTTCATTTGTTCATTTGTTCATTTGTTCACTTTTTCATTGGTTCATTTGTTCATTTGTTCATTTGTTCCTTCGTTCATTTGTCTATTCGCACATTTGTTCATTTGTTCATTTGTTCATTTGTTCATTTGTTCATTTGTTCATTTGTTCATTTGTTCATTTGTTCATTTGTTCATTTGTTCATTTGTTCATTTGTTCATTTGTTCATTTGTTCTTTTGTTCATTTGTTCATTTGTTCATTTGTTCATTTGTTCATTTGTTGATTTGTTCATTTGTTCATTTGTTCATTTGTTCATTTGTTCATTTGTTCATTTGCTCATTTGCTCATTTGCTCATTTGCTCATTTGTTCATTTGTTCATTTGTTCATTTGTTCATTTGTTCCTTTGTTCATTTGCTCACTTGCTCATTTGTTCATTTGTTCATTTGTTCATTTGTCCATTTGTGCATTTGTTCATTTGTTCATTTGTTCATTTGTTCATTTGTTCATTTGTTCATTTGTTTATTTGTTCATTTGATCATTTGTTCATTTGTTCATTTGTTCATTTGTTCATTTGTTCATTTGTTCATTTGTTCATTTGTTCATTTGTTCATTTGTTCATTTGTTCATTTGTTCATTTGTTCATTTGTTCATTTGCTCATTTGTTCATTTGTTCATTTGTTCATTTGTTCATTTGTTCAGTTGTTCCTTCGTTCATTTGTACAATTGTTCATTCGTTCATTTGTTCATTTGTTCATTCGTTCATTTGTCAATTCGCTCATTTGTTCATTTGTTCATTCGTTCATTTGTCTATTCGCTCATTTGTTCATTTGTTCATTTGTTCATTTGTTCATTTGTTCATTTGTTCCTTCGTTCATTTTTCCATTCGCTCATTTGTTCATTTGTTCATTCGATCATTTGTCTATTCGCTCATTTGTTCATTTGTTCATGTGTTCATTTGTTCATTTGTTCATTTGTTCATTTGTTCCTTCGTTCATTTTTCTATTCGCTCATTTGTTCATTTGTTCATTCGATCATTTGTATATTCGCTCATTTGTTCATTTGTTCATGTGTTCATTTGTTCATTTGTTCATTTGTTCATTTGTTCATTTGTTCACTTGTTCATTTGTTCATTTGTTCATTTGTTCATTTGTTCACTTGTTCACTTTGCTCATTTGTTCATTTGTTCATTTGTTCATTTGCTCATTTGTTCATTTGTTCATTTGTTCATTTTTTCAATTGTTCATTTGTTCATTTGTTCATTTGTTCATTTGTTCATTTGTTCATTTGTTCATTTGTTCATTTGTTCATTTGTTCATTTGTTCATTTGTTCATTCGTTCATTTGTCTATTCGCTCATTTGTTCATTTGTTCATTTGTTGATTTGTTCATTTGTTCATTTGTTCATTTGTTCATTTGTTCATTTGTTCATTTGTTCATTTGTTCATTTGTTCATTTGTTCATTTGTCATTTGTTCATTTGTTCAATTGTTCATTTGTTCATTTGTTCATTTGTTCATTTGTTCATTTGTTCATTTGTTCATATGTTCATTTGTTCATTTGTTCATTTGTTCATTTGTTCATTCGTTCATTTGTCTATTCGCACATTCGTTCATTTGTTCATTTGTTCATTTGTTCATTTGTTCATTTGTTCATTTGTTCATTTGTTCATTTGTTCATTCGTTCATTTGTTCTTTTGTTCATTTGTTCATTTGTTCATTTGTTCATTTGTTCATTTGTTCATTTGTTCATTTGTTCATTTGTTCATTTGTTCATTTGTTCATTTGTTCATTTGTTCATTTGCTCATTTGTTCATTTGCTCATTTGCTCATTTGCTCATTTGCTCATTTGTTCATTTGTTCATTCGTTCATTTGTTCATTTGTTCATTTGTTCATTTGTTCATTTGCTCACTTGCACATTTGTTCATTTGTTCATTTGTTCATTTGTTCATTTGTTCATTTGCTCATTTGTTCATTTGTTCATTTGTTCATTTGTTCATTTGTTCATTTGTTCATTTGTTCATTTGTTCATTTGTTCATTTGTTCATTTGTTCATTTGTTCATTTGTTCATTTGTTCATTTGTTCATTTGTTCGTTTGTTCATTTGTTCATTTGTTCATTTGTTCATTTGTTCATTTGTTCATTTGTTCATTTGTTCATTTGTTCATTTGTTCATTTGTTCATTTGTTCATTTGTTCATTTGTTCATTTGTTCATTTGTTCATTTGTTCATTTGTTCATTTGTTCATTTGTTCATTTGATCATTTGTTCATTTGTCTATTCGCTCATTTGTTCATTTGTTCATTCGTTCATTTGTTCATTTGTTCATTTGTTCATTCGTTCATTTGTTCATTCGTTCATTTGTCTATTCGCACATTTGTTCATTTGTTCATTTGTTCATTTGTTCATTTGTTCTTTTGTTCATTTGTTCATTTGTCCATTTGTTCATTTGTTCATTTGTACATTTGTTCATTTGTTCATTTGTTCATTTGTGCATTTGTTCATTTGTTCATTTGTGCATTTGTTCATTTGTTCATATGTTCATTTGTTCATTTGTTCATTTGTTCATTTGTTCATTTGTTCATTTGTTCATTTGTTCATTTGTTCATTTGTTCATTTGTTCATTTGTTCATTTGTTCATTTGTTCATTTGTTCATTTGTTCATTTGTTCATTTGTTCATTTGTTCATTTGTTCATTTGTTCATTTGTTCATTTGTTCATTTGTTCATTTGTTCCTTTGTTCATTTGTTCATTTGTTCATTTGTTCATTTGTCCACTTGTTCATTTGTTCGTTTGTTCATTTGTTCGTTTGTTCATTTGTTCACTTGTTCATTTGTTCATTTGATCATTTGTTCATTTGTTCCTTCGTTCATTTGTCTATTCGCACATTTGTTCATTTGTTCATTTGTTCATTTGTTCATTTGTTCATTTGTTCATTTGTTCATTTGTTCAATTGTTCATTTGGTCATTTGTTCATTTGTTCATTTGTTCACTTGTTTACTTGTTTACTTGTTCATTTGTTCATTTGTTCATTTGTTCATTTGTTCATTTGTTCATTTGTTCATTTGATCATTTGTTCATTTGTTCATTTGTTCACTTGTTCACTTGCTCATTTGTTCGTTTGTTCATTTCTCCATTTCTTCATTTCTTCATTTGTTCCTTTGTTCATTTGTTCATTTGTTCATTTGTCCATTTGTTCATTTGTCCACTTGTTCATTTGTTCATTTGTTCATTTGTTCATTTGTTCATTCGTTCATTTGTTCATTCGTTCATTTGTTCATTCGTTCATTTGTTCATTTGTTCATTTGTTCATTTCTTCATTTGTTCATTTGTTCATTTGTTCATTTGTTCATTTGTTCATTTGTTCACTTGTTTACTTGTTTACTTGTTCATTTGTTCATTTGTTCATTTGTTCATTTGTTCATTTGTTCATTTGTTCATTTGATCATTTGATCATTTGTTCATTTGTTTACTTGTTCACTTGCTCATTTGTTCGTTTGTTCATTTCTTCATTTCTTCATTTCTTCATTTGTTCATTTGTTCATTTGTCCATTTGTTCATTTGTCCACTTGTTCATTTTTATCATTTGTTCATTTGTTCATTTGTTCATTCGTTCATTTGTTCATTCGTTCATTTGTTCATTTGTTCATTTGTTCATTTGTTCATTTGTTCATTCGTTCATTTGTTCATTTGTTCATTTGTTCATTTGTTCATTTGTTCATCTGTTCATTTGTTCATTTGTTCATTTGTTCATTTGTTCATTTGTTCATTCGTTCATTTGTTCATTTGTTCATTTGTTCATTTGTTCATTTGTTCATTTGTTCATTTGTTCATTTGTTCATTTGTTCATTTGTTCATTTGTTCATTTGTTCATTTGTTCATTTGTTCATTTGTTCATTTGTTCATTTGTTCATTTGTTCATTTGTTCATTTGTCCATTTGTTCATTTGTTCATTTGTTCATTTGTTCATTTGTTCATTTGTTCATTTGTTCATTTGTTCATTTGTTCATTTGTTCATTTGTTCATTTGTTCATTTGTTCATTTGATCATTTGTTCATTTGTTCATTTGTTCATTTGTTCATTTGTTCCTTCGTTCATTTGTCTATTCGCTCATTTGTTCATTTGTTCCTTCGTTCATTTGTCTATTCACTCATTTGTTCATTTGTTCATTCGTTCATTTGTTCATTTGTTCATTTGTTCATTCGTTCATTTGTTCATTCGTTCATTTGTCTATTCGCACATTTGTTCATTTGTTCATTTGTTCATTTGTTCATTTGTTCTTTTGTTCATTTGTTCATTTGTCCATTTGTTCATTTGTTCATTTGTACATTTGTTCATTTGTTCATTTGTTCATTTGTTCATTTGTTCATTTGTTCATTTGTTCACTTTTTCATTGGTTCATTTGTTCATTTGTTCATTTGTTCCTTCGTTCATTTGTCTATTCGCACATTTGTTCATTTGTTCATTTGTTCATTTGTTCATTTGTTCATTTGTTCAATTGTTCATTTGTTCATTCGTTCATTTGTTCATTTGTTCATTTGTTCATTTGTTCATTTGTTCATTTGTTCCTTCGTTCATTTGTCTATTCGCTCATTTGTTCATTTATTCATTCCTTCATTTGTCTATTCGCTCATTTGTTCATTTGTTCATTTGTTCATTTCTTCATTAGTTCATTTGTTCATTTGTTCATTTGTTCATTTGTTCATTTGTTCATTTGTTCAATTGCTCTTTTGTTCATTTGTTCATTTGTTCATTTGTTCATTTGTTCATTTGTTCATTTGTTCATTTGTTCATTTGTTCATTTGTTCATTTGTTCATTTGTTCATTTGTTCATTTGTTCATTTGTTCATTTGTTCATTTGTTCATTTGTTCATTTGTTCATTTGTTCATTTGTTCATTTGTTCATTTGTTCATTTGTTCATTTGTTCATTTGTTCATTTGTTCATTTGTTCATTTGTTCATTTGTTCATTTGTTCATTTGTTCATTTGTTCATTTGTTCATTTGTTCATTTGTTCATTTGTTCATTTGTTCATTTGTTCATTTGTTCATTTGTTCATTTGTTCATTTGTTCATTTGTTCATTTGTTCATTTGTTCATTTGTTCATTTGTTCATTTGTTCATTTGTTCATTTGTTCATTTGTTCATTTGTTCATTTGTTCCTTCGTTCATTTGTCTATTCGCTCATTTGTTCATTTATTCATTCGTTCATTTGTCTATTCGCTCATTTGTTCATTTGTCTATTCGCTCATTTGTTCATTTGTCTATTCGCTCATTTGTTCATTTGTTCATTTGTTCATTTGTTCATTCGTTCATTTGTTCATTTGTTCATTCGTTCATTTGTCTATTCGCTCATTTGTTCATTTGTTCATTTGTTCATTTGTTCATTTGTTCATTTGTTCATTTGTTCACTTGTTCCTTCGTTCATTTTTCTATTCGCTCATTTGTTCATTTGTTCATTCGATCATTTGTTCATTTGTTCATTTGTCCATTTGTTCATTTGTTCATTTGTTCATTTGTTCATTTGTTCATTTGTTCATTTGTTCATTTGTTCATTTGTTCATTTGTTCATTTGTTCATTTGTTCATTTGTTCATTTGATCATTTGTTCATTTGTTCATTTGTTCATTTGTTCATTTGTTCCTTCGTTCATTTGTCTATTCGCTCATTTGTTCATTTGTTCCTTCGTTCATTTGTCTATTCACTCATTTGTTCATTTGTTCATTCGTTCATTTGTTCATTTGTTCATTTGTTCATTCGTTCATTTGTTCATTCGTTCATTTGTCTATTCGCACATTTGTTCATTTGTTCATTTGTTCATTTGTTCATTTGTTCTTTTGTTCATTTGTTCATTTGTCCATTTGTTCATTTGTTCATTTGTACATTTGTTCATTTGTTCATTTGTTCATTTGTTCATTTGTTCATTTGTTCATTTGTTCACTTTTTCATTGGTTCATTTGTTCATTTGTTCATTTGTTCATTTGTTCCTTCGTTCATTTGTCTATTCGCACATTTGTTCATTTGTTCATTTGTTCATTTGTTCATTTGTTCATTTGTTCAATTGTTCATTTGTTCATTCGTTCATTTGTTCATTTGTTCATTTGTTCATTTGTTCATTTGTTCATTTGTTCATTTGTTCCTTCGTTCATTTGTCTATTCGCTCATTTGTTCATTTATTCATTCCTTCATTTGTCTATTCGCTCATTTGTTCATTTGTTCATTTGTTCATTTCTTCATTTGTTCATTTGTTCATTTGTTCATTTGTTCATTTGTTCATTTGTTCATTTGTTCAATTGCTCTTTTGTTCATTTGTTCATTTGTTCATTTGTTCATTTGTTCATTTGTTCATTTGTTCATTTGTTCATTTGTTCATTTGTTCATTTGTTCATTTGTTCATTAGTTCATTTGTTCATTTGTTCATTTGTTCATTTGTTCATTTGTTCATTTGTTCATTTGTTCATTTGTTCATTTGTTCATTTGTTCATTTGTTCATTTGTTCATTTGTTCATTTGTTCATTTGTTCATTTGTTCATTTGTTCATTTGTTCATTTGTTCATTTGTTCATTTGTTCATTTGTTCATTTGTTCATTTGTTCATTTGTTCATTTGTTCATTTGTTCATTTGTTCATTTGTTCATTTGTTCATTTGTTCATTTGTTCATTTGTTCATTTGTTCATTTGTTCATTTGTTCATTTGTTCATTTGTTCCTTCGTTCATTTGTCTATTCGCTCATTTGTTCATTTATTCATTCGTTCATTTGTCTATTCGCTCATTTGTTCATTTGTCTATTCGCTCATTTGTTCATTTGTCTATTCGCTCATTTGTTCATTTGTTCATTTGTTCATTTGTTCATTCGTTCATTTGTTCATTTGTTCATTCGTTCATTTGTCTATTCGCTCATTTGTTCATTTGTTCATTTGTTCATTTGTTCATTTGTTCATTTGTTCATTTGTTCACTTGTTCCTTCGTTCATTTTTCTATTCGCTCATTTGTTCATTTGTTCATTCGATCATTTGTCTATTCGCTCATTTGTTCATTTGTTCATGTGTTCATTTGTTCATTTGTTCATTTGTTCACTTGTTCATTTGTTCATTTGTTCATTTGTTCATTTGTTCATTTGTTCATTTGTTCACTTGTTCACTTTGCTCATTTGTTCGTTTGTTCATTTCTTCATTTCTTCATTTCTTCATTTGTTCATTTGTTCATGTGTTCATTTGTTCATTTGTTCATTTGTTCATTTGTTCATTTGTTCACTTGTTCATTTGTTCACTTGTTCATTTGTTCATTTGTTCACTTGTTCACTTTGCTCATTTGTTCGTTTGTTCATTTGTTCATTTGTTCATTTGTTCATTTGTTCATTTGTTCATTTGTTCACTTGTTCACTTTGCTCATTTGTTCGTTTGTTCATTTCTTCATTTCTTCATTTCTTCATTTGTTCATTTGTTCATGTGTTCATTTGTTCATTTGTTCATTTGTTCATTTGTTCACTTGTTCACTTGTTCATTTGTTCACTTGTTCATTTGTTCATTTGTTCACTTGTTCACTTTGCTCATTTGTTCATTTGTTCATTTGTTCAGTTGTTCCTTCGTTCATTTGTACAATTGTTCATTCGTTCATTTGTTCATTTGTTCATTCGTTCATTTGTCAATTCGCTCATTTGTTCATTTGTTCATTCGTTCATTTGTCTATTCGCTCATTTGTTCATTTGTTCATTTGTTCATTTGTTCATTTGTTCCTTCGTTCATTTTTCCATTCTCTCATTTGTTCATTTGTTCATTCGATCATTTGTCTATTCGCTCATTTGTTCATTTGTTCATGTGTTCATTTGTTCATTTGTTCATTTGTTCATTTGTTCCTTCGTTCATTTTTCTATTCGCTCATTTGTTCATTTGTTCATTCGATCATTTGTATATTCGCTCATTTGTTCATTTGTTCATGTGTTCATTTGTTCATTTGTTCATTTGTTCATTTGTTCATTTGTTCACTTGTTCATTTGTTCATTTGTTCATTTGTTCACTTGTTCACTTTGCTCATTTGTTCATTTGTTCATTTGTTCATTTGCTCATTTGTTCATTTGTTCATTTGTTCATTTTTTCAATTGTTCATTTGTTCATTTGTTCATTTGTTCATTTGTTCATTTGTTCATTTGTTCATTTGTTCATTTGTTCATTTGTTCATTTGTTCATTCGTTCATTTGTCTATTCGCTCATTTGTTCATTTGTTCATTTGTTGATTTGTTCATTTGTTCATTTGTTCATTTGTTCATTTGTTCATTTGTTCATTTGTTCATTTGTTCATTTGTTCATTTGTCATTTGTTCAATTGTTCATTTGTTCATTTGTTCATTTGTTCATTTGTTCATTTGTTCATTTGTTCATTTGTTCATATGTTCATTTGTTCATTTGTTCATTCGTTCATTTGTCTATTCGCACATTCGTTCATTTGTTCATTTGTTCATTTGTTCATTTGTTCATTTGTTCATTTGTTCATTTGTTCATTTGTTCATTCGTTCATTTGTTCTTTTGTTCATTTGTTCATTTGTTCATTTGTTCATTTGTTCATTTGTTCATTTGTTCATTTGTTCATTTGTTCATTTGTTCATTTGTTCATTTGTTCATTTGTTCATTTGTTCATTTGTTCATTTGTTCATTTGTTCATTTGTTCATTTGCTCATTTGTTCATTTGTTCATTTGTTCATTTGTTCATTTGTTCATTTGTTCATTTGTTCATTTGTTCATTTGTTCATTTGTTCATTTCTTCATTTGTTCATTTGTTCATTTGTTAATTCGTTCATTTGCCTATTCGCTCATTTGTTAATTTGTTCATTTGTTCATTTGCTCATTTGCTCATTTGCTCATTTGCTCATTTGTTCATTTGTTCATTCGTTCATTTGTTCATTTGTTCATTTGTTCATTTGTTCATTTGCTCACTTGCACATTTGTTCATTTGTTCATTTGTTCATTTGTTCATTTGTTCATTTGCTCATTTGTTCATTTGTTCATTTGTTCATTTGTTCATTTGTTCATTTGTTCATTTGTTCATTTGTTCATTTGTTCATTTGTTCATTTGTTCATTTGTTCATTTGTTCATTTGTTCATTTGTTCATTTGTTCATTTGTTCATTTGTTCATTTGTTCATTTGTTCATTTGTTCATTTGTTCGTTTGTTCATTTGTTCATTTGTTCATTTGTTCATTTGTTCATTTGTTCATTTGTTCATTTGTTCATTTGTTCATTTGTTCATTTGTTCATTTGTTCATTTGTTCATTTGTGCATTTGTTCATTTGTTCATTTGTGCATTTGTTCATTTGTTCATATGTTCATTTGTTCATTTGTTCATTTGTTCATTTGTTCATTTGTTCATTTGTTCATTTGTTCATTTGTTCATTTGTTCATTTGTTCATTTGTTCATTTGTTCATTTGTTCATTTGTTCATTTGTTCATTTGTTCATTTGTTCATTTGTTCATTTGTTCATTTGTTCATTTGTTCATTTGTTCATTTGTTCATTTGTTCATTTGTTCATTTGTTCATTTGTCCACTTGTTCATTTGTTCGTTTGTTCATTTGTTCGTTTGTTCATTTGTTCACTTGTTCATTTGTTCATTTGATCATTTGTTCATTTGTTCCTTCGTTCATTTGTCTATTCGCACATTTGTTCATTTGTTCATTTGTTCATTTGTTCATTTGTTCATTTGTTCATTTGTTCATTTGTTCAATTGTTCATTTGGTCATTTGTTCATTTGTTCATTTGTTCACTTGTTTACTTGTTTACTTGTTCATTTGTTCATTTGTTCATTTGTTCATTTGTTCATTTGTTCATTTGTTCATTTGATCATTTGTTCATTTGTTCATTTGTTCACTTGTTCACTTGCTCATTTGTTCGTTTGTTCATTTCTCCATTTCTTCATTTCTTCATTTGTTCATTTGTTCATTTGTTCATTTGTTCATTTGTCCATTTGTTCATTTGTCCACTTGTTCATTTGTTCATTTGTTCATTTGTTCATTTGTTCATTCGTTCATTTGTTCATTCGTTCATTTGTTCATTCGTTCATTTGTTCATTCGTTCATTTGTCTATTCGCTCATTTGTTCATTTGTTCATTTGTTCATTTGTTCATTTGTTCATTTGTTCATTTGTTCATTTGTTCATTTGTTCATTTGTTCATTTGTTCATTTGATCATTTGATCATTTGTTCATTTGTTCACTTGTTCACTTGCTCATTTGTACGTTTGTTCATTTCTTCATTTCTTCATTTGTTCATTTGTTCATTTCTTCATTTCTTCATTTGTTCATTTGTTCATTTGTTCATTTCTTCATTTGTTCATTTGTTCATTTGTTCATTTGTTCATTTGTTCATTTGTTCATTTGTTCATTTGTACATTTGTTCATTTGTTCATTTGTTCATTTGTTCATTTGTTCATTTGTTCATTTGTTCATTTGTTCATTTGTTCATTTGTTCATTTGTTCATTTGTTCATTTGTTCAATTGTTCATTTGTTCATTTGTTCATTTGTTCATTTGTTCATTTGTTCATTTGTTCATTTGTTCATTTGTTCATTTGTTCATTTGTTCATTTGTTCATTTGTTCATTTGTTCATTTGTTCATTTGATCATTTGTTCATTTGTTCATTTGTTCATTTGTTCCTTCGTTCATTTGTCTATTCGCTCATTTGTTCATTTGTTCATTTGTTCATTCGTTCATTTGTTCATTTGTTCATTCGTTCATTTGTCTATTCGCACATTTGTTCATTTGTTCATTTGTTCATTTGTTCATTTGTTCTTTTGTTCATTTGTTCATTTGTTCATTTGTTCATTTGTTCATTTGTTCATTTGTTCATTTGTTCATTTGTTCATTTGTTCATTTGTTCATTTGTTCATTTGTTCATTTGTTCATTTGTTCACTTTTTCATTGGTTCATTTGTTCATTTGTTCATTTGTTCCTTCGTTCATTTGTCTATTCGCACATTTGTTCATTTGTTCATTTGTTCATTTGTTCATTTGTTCATTTGTTCATTTGTTCATTTGTTCATTTGTTCATTTGTTCATTTGTTCATTTGTTCATTTGTTCATTTGTTCATTTGTTCATTTGTTCATTTGTTCATTTGTTCATTTGTTCATTTGTTCATTTGTTCATTTGTTCATTTGTTCATTTGTTCATTTGTTCATTTGTTCATTTGTTCATTTGTTCATTTGTTCATTTGTTCATTTGTTCATTTGTTCATTTGTTCATTTGTTCATTTGTTCATTTGTTCATTTGCTCATTTGCTCATTTGCTCAATTGCTCATTTGTTCATTTGTTCATTTGTTCATTTGTTCATTTGTTCATTTGTTCCTTTGTTCATTTGCTCACTTGCTCATTTGTTCATTTGTTCATTTGTTCATTTGTCCATTTTTGCATTTGTTCATTTGTTCATTTGTTCATTTGTTCATTTGTTTATTTGTTCATTTGATCATTTGTTCATTTGTTCATTTGTTCATTTGTTCATTTGTTCATTTGTTCATTTGTTCATTTGTTCATTTGTTCATTTGTTCATTTGCTCATTTGTTCATTTGTTCATTTGTTCATTTGTTCATTTGTTCAGTTGTTCCTTCGTTCATTTGTACAATTGTTCATTCGTTCATTTGTTCATTTGTTCATTCGTTCATTTGTCTATTCGCTCATTTGTTCATTTGTTCATTCGTTCATTTGTCTATTCGCTCATTTGTTCATTTGTTCATTTGTTCATTTGTTCATTTGTTCCTTCGTTCATTTTTCTATTGGCTCATTTGTTCATTTGTTCATTCGATCATTTGTCTATTCGCTCATTTGTTCATTTGTTCATGTGTTCATTTGTTCATTTGTTCATTTGTTCATTTGTTCCTTCGTTCATTTTTCTATTCGCTCATTTGTTCATTTGTTCATTCGATCATTTGTATATTCGCTCATTTGTTCATTTGTTCATGTGTTCATTTGTTCATTTGTTCATTTGTTCATTTGTTCATTTGTTCACTTGTTCATTTGTTCATTTGTTCATTTGTTCATTTGTTCATTTGTTCACTTGTTCACTTTGCTCATTTGTTCGTTTGTTCATTTGTTCATTTGCTCATTTGTTCATTTGTTCATTTGTTCATTTTTTCAATTGTTCATTTGTTCATTTGTTCATTTGTTCATTTGTTCATTTGTTCATTTGTTCATATGTTCATTTGTTCATTTGTTCATTTGTTCATTCGTTCATTTGTCTATTCGCACATTCGTTCATTTGTTCATTTGTTCATTTGTTCATTTGTTCATTTGTTCATTTGTTCATTTGTTCATTTGTTCATTTGTTCATTTGTTCATTCGTTCATTTGTTCTTTTGTTCATTTGTTCATTTGTTCATTTGTTCATTTGTTCATTTGGTCATTTGTTCATTTGTTCATTTGTTCATTTGTTCATTTGTTCATTTGTTCATTTGTTCATTTGTTCATTTGTTCATTTGCTCATTTGTTCATTTGTTCATTTGTGCATTTGTTCAGTTGTTCATTTGTTCATTTGTTCATTTGTTCATTTGTTCATTTGTTCATTTGTTCATTTGTTCATTTGTTCATTTGTTCATTTGTTCATTTGTTCATTTTTTCATTTGTTCATTTGTTCATTTGTCATTTGTTCATTTGTTCAATTGTTCATTTGTTCATTTGTTCATTTGTTCATTTGTTCATTTGTTCATTTGTTCATTTGTTCATTTGTTCATTTGTTCATTTGTTCACTTGTTCATTTGTTCATTTGTTCATTTGTTCATTTGATCATTTGTTCATTTGTTCATTTGTTCATTTGTTCCTTCGTTCATTTGTCTATTCGCTCATTTGTTCATTTGTTCATTTGTTCATTTGTTCATTTGTTCATTCGTTCATTTGTTCATTTGTTCATTCGTTCATTTGTCTATTCGCACATTTGTTCATTTGTTCATTTGTTCATTTGTTCATTTGTTCTTTTGTTCATTTGTTCATTTGTTCATTTGTTCATTTGTTCATTTGTTCATTTGTTCATTTGTTCATTTGTTCATTTGTTCATTTGTTCATTTGTTCATTTGTTCATTTGTTCATTTGTTCATTTGTTCATTTGTTCATTTGTTCATTTGTTCATTTGTTCATTTGTTCACTTTTTCATTGGTTCATTTGTTCATTTGTTCATTTGTTCCTTCGTTCATTTGTCTATTCGCACATTTGTTCATTTGTTCATTTGTTCATTTGTTCATTTGTTCATTTGTTCATTTGTTCATTTGTTCATTTGTTCATTTGTTCATTTGTTCATTTGTTCATTTGTTCATTTGTTCATTTGTTCTTTTGTTCATTTGTTCATTTGTTCATTTGTTCATTTGTTCATTTGTTGATTTGTTCATTTGTTCATTTGTTCATTTGTTCATTTGTTCATTTGTTCATTTGCTCATTTGCTCATTTGCTCATTTGCTCATTTGTTCATTTGTTCATTTGTTCATTTGTTCATTTGTTCCTTTGTTCATTTGCTCACTTGCTCATTTGTTCATTTGTTCATTTGTTCATTTGTCCATTTGTGCATTTGTTCATTTGTTCATTTGTTCATTTGTTCATTTGTTCATTTGTTCATTTGTTTATTTGTTCATTTGATCATTTGTTCATTTGTTCATTTGTTCATTTGTTCATTTGTTCATTTGTTCATTTGTTCATTTGTTCATTTGTTCATTTGTTCATTTGTTCATTTGTTCATTTGTTCATTTGCTCATTTGTTCATTTGTTCATTTGTTCATTTGTTCATTTGTTCAGTTGTTCCTTCGTTCATTTGTACAATTGTTCATTCGTTCATTTGTTCATTTGTTCATTCGTTCATTTGTCAATTCGCTCATTTGTTCATTTGTTCATTCGTTCATTTGTCTATTCGCTCATTTGTTCATTTGTTCATTTGTTCATTTGTTCATTTGTTCATTTGTTCCTTCGTTCATTTTTCCATTCGCTCATTTGTTCATTTGTTCATTCGATCATTTGTCTATTCGCTCATTTGTTCATTTGTTCATGTGTTCATTTGTTCATTTGTTCATTTGTTCATTTGTTCCTTCGTTCATTTTTCTATTCGCTCATTTGTTCATTTGTTCATTCGATCATTTGTATATTCGCTCATTTGTTCATTTGTTCATGTGTTCATTTGTTCATTTGTTCATTTGTTCATTTGTTCATTTGTTCACTTGTTCATTTGTTCATTTGTTCATTTGTTCATTTGTTCACTTGTTCACTTTGCTCATTTGTTCATTTGTTCATTTGTTCATTTGCTCATTTGTTCATTTGTTCATTTGTTCATTTTTTCAATTGTTCATTTGTTCATTTGTTCATTTGTTCATTTGTTCATTTGTTCATTTGTTCATTTGTTCATTTGTTCATTTGTTCATTTGTTCATTTGTTCATTCGTTCATTTGTCTATTCGCTCATTTGTTCATTTGTTCATTTGTTGATTTGTTCATTTGTTCATTTGTTCATTTGTTCATTTGTTCATTTGTTCATTTGTTCATTTGTTCATTTGTTCATTTGTTCATTTGTCATTTGTTCATTTGTTCAATTGTTCATTTGTTCATTTGTTCATTTGTTCATTTGTTCATTTGTTCATTTGTTCATATGTTCATTTGTTCATTTGTTCATTTGTTCATTTGTTCATTCGTTCATTTGTCTATTCGCACATTCGTTCATTTGTTCATTTGTTCATTTGTTCATTTGTTCATTTGTTCATTTGTTCATTTGTTCATTTGTTCATTTGTTCATTCGTTCATTTGTTCTTTTGTTCATTTGTTCATTTGTTCATTTGTTCATTTGTTCATTTGTTCATTTGTTCATTTGTTCATTTGTTCATTTGTTCATTTGTTCATTTGTTCATTTGTTCATTTGCTCATTTGTTCATTTGCTCATTTGCTCATTTGCTCATTTGCTCATTTGTTCATTTGTTCATTCGTTCATTTGTTCATTTGTTCATTTGTTCATTTGTTCATTTGCTCACTTGCACATTTGTTCATTTGTTCATTTGTTCATTTGTTCATTTGTTCATTTGCTCATTTGTTCATTTGTTCATTTGTTCATTTGTTCATTTGTTCATTTGTTCATTTGTTCATTTGTTCATTTGTTCATTTGTTCATTTGTTCATTTGTTCATTTGTTCATTTGTTCATTTGTTCATTTGTTCGTTTGTTCATTTGTTCATTTGTTCATTTGTTCATTTGTTCATTTGTTCATTTGTTCATTTGTTCATTTGTTCATTTGTTCATTTGTGCATTTGTTCATTTGTTCATTTGTGCATTTGTTCATTTGTTCATATGTTCATTTGTTCATTTGTTCATTTGTTCATTTGTTCATTTGTTCATTTGTTCATTTGTTCATTTGTTCATTTGTTCATTTGTTCATTTGTTCATTTGTTCATTTGTTCATTTGTTCATTTGTTCATTTGTTCATTTGTTCATTTGTTCATTTGTTCATTTGTTCATTTGTTCATTTGTTCATTTGTTCATTTGTTCATTTGTTCCTTTGTTCATTTGTTCATTTGTTCATTTGTTCATTTGTCCACTTGTTCATTTGTTCGTTTGTTCATTTGTTCGTTTGTTCATTTGTTCACTTGTTCATTTGTTCATTTGATCATTTGTTCATTTGTTCCTTCGTTCATTTGTCTATTCGCACATTTGTTCATTTGTTCATTTGTTCATTTGTTCATTTGTTCATTTGTTCATTTGTTCATTTGTTCAATTGTTCATTTGGTCATTTGTTCATTTGTTCATTTGTTCACTTGTTTACTTGTTTACTTGTTCATTTGTTCATTTGTTCATTTGTTCATTTGTTCATTTGTTCATTTGTTCATTTGATCATTTGTTCATTTGTTCATTTGTTCACTTGTTCACTTGCTCATTTGTTCGTTTGTTCATTTCTCCATTTCTTCATTTCTTCATTTGTTCCTTTGTTCATTTGTTCATTTGTTCATTTGTCCATTTGTTCATTTGTCCACTTGTTCATTTGTTCATTTGTTCATTTGTTCATTTGTTCATTCGTTCATTTGTTCATTCGTTCATTTGTTCATTCGTTCATTTGTTCATTTGTTCATTTGTTCATTTCTTCATTTGTTCATTTGTTCATTTGTTCATTTGTTCATTTGTTCATTTGTTCACTTGTTTACTTGTTTACTTGTTCATTTGTTCATTTGTTCATTTGTTCATTTGTTCATTTGTTCATTTGTTCATTTGATCATTTGATCATTTGTTCATTTGTTTACTTGTTCACTTGCTCATTTGTTCGTTTGTTCATTTCTTCATTTCTTCATTTCTTCATTTGTTCATTTGTTCATTTGTCCATTTGTTCATTTGTCCACTTGTTCATTTTTATCATTTGTTCATTTGTTCATTTGTTCATTCGTTCATTTGTTCATTCGTTCATTTGTTCATTTGTTCATTTGTTCATTTGTTCATTTGTTCATTCGTTCATTTGTTCATTTGTTCATTTGTTCATTTGTTCATTTGTTCATCTGTTCATTTGTTCATTTGTTCATTTGTTCATTTGTTCATTTGTTCATTCGTTCATTTGTTCATTTGTTCATTTGTTCATTTGTTCATTTGTTCATTTGTTCATTTGTTCATTTGTTCATTTGTTCATTTGTTCATTTGTTCATTTGTTCATTTGTTCATTTGTTCATTTGTTCATTTGTTCATTTGTTCATTTGTTCATTTGTTCATTTGTCCATTTGTTCATTTGTTCATTTGTTCATTTGTTCATTTGTTCATTTGTTCATTTGTTCATTTGTTCATTTGTTCATTTGTTCATTTGTTCATTTGTTCATTTGTTCATTTGATCATTTGTTCATTTGTTCATTTGTTCATTTGTTCATTTGTTCCTTCGTTCATTTGTCTATTCGCTCATTTGTTCATTTGTTCCTTCGTTCATTTGTCTATTCACTCATTTGTTCATTTGTTCATTCGTTCATTTGTTCATTTGTTCATTTGTTCATTCGTTCATTTGTTCATTCGTTCATTTGTCTATTCGCACATTTGTTCATTTGTTCATTTGTTCATTTGTTCATTTGTTCTTTTGTTCATTTGTTCATTTGTCCATTTGTTCATTTGTTCATTTGTACATTTGTTCATTTGTTCATTTGTTCATTTGTTCATTTGTTCATTTGTTCATTTGTTCACTTTTTCATTGGTTCATTTGTTCATTTGTTCATTTGTTCATTTGTTCCTTCGTTCATTTGTCTATTCGCACATTTGTTCATTTGTTCATTTGTTCATTTGTTCATTTGTTCATTTGTTCAATTGTTCATTTGTTCATTCGTTCATTTGTTCATTTGTTCATTTGTTCATTTGTTCATTTGTTCATTTGTTCCTTCGTTCATTTGTCTATTCGCTCATTTGTTCATTTATTCATTCCTTCATTTGTCTATTCGCTCATTTGTTCATTTGTTCATTTGTTCATTTCTTCATTAGTTCATTTGTTCATTTGTTCATTTGTTCATTTGTTCATTTGTTCATTTGTTCATTTGTTCATTTGTTCATTTGTTCATTTGATCATTTGTTCATTTGTTCATTTGTTCATTTGTTCATTTGTTCCTTCGTTCATTTGTCTATTCGCTCATTTGTTCATTTGTTCCTTCGTTCATTTGTCTATTCACTCATTTGTTCATTTGTTCATTCGTTCATTTGTTCATTTGTTCATTTGTTCATTCGTTCATTTGTTCATTCGTTCATTTGTCTATTCGCACATTTGTTCATTTGTTCATTTGTTCATTTGTTCATTTGTTCTTTTGTTCATTTGTTCATTTGTCCATTTGTTCATTTGTTCATTTGTACATTTGTTCATTTGTTCATTTGTTCATTTGTTCATTTGTTCATTTGTTCATTTGTTCACTTTTTCATTGGTTCATTTGTTCATTTGTTCATTTGTTCATTTGTTCCTTCGTTCATTTGTCTATTCGCACATTTGTTCATTTGTTCATTTGTTCATTTGTTCATTTGTTCATTTGTTCAATTGTTCATTTGTTCATTCGTTCATTTGTTCATTTGTTCATTTGTTCATTTGTTCATTTGTTCATTTGTTCCTTCGTTCATTTGTCTATTCGCTCATTTGTTCATTTATTCATTCCTTCATTTGTCTATTCGCTCATTTGTTCATTTGTTCATTTGTTCATTTCTTCATTAGTTCATTTGTTCATTTGTTCATTTGTTCATTTGTTCATTTGTTCATTTGTTCAATTGCTCTTTTGTTCATTTGTTCATTTGTTCATTTGTTCATTTGTTCATTTGTTCATTTGTTCATTTGTTCATTTGTTCATTTGTTCATTTGTTCATTTGTTCATTTGTTCATTTGTTCATTTGTTCATTTGTTCATTTGTTCATTTGTTCATTTGTTCATTTGTTCATTTGTTCATTTGTTCATTTGTTCATTTGTTCATTTGTTCATTTGTTCATTTGTTCATTTGTTCATTTGTTCATTTGTTCATTTGTTCATTTGTTCATTTGTTCATTTGTTCATTTGTTCATTTGTTCATTTGTTCATTTGTTCATTTGTTCATTTGTTCATTTGTTCATTTGTTCATTTGTTCATTTGTTCATTTGTTCATTTGTTCATTTGTTCATTTGTTCATTTGTTCCTTCGTTCATTTGTCTATTCGCTCATTTGTTCATTTATTCATTCGTTCATTTGTCTATTCGCTCATTTGTTCATTTGTCTATTCGCTCATTTGTTCATTTGTCTATTCGCTCATTTGTTCATTTGTTCATTTGTTCATTTGTTCATTCGTTCATTTGTTCATTTGTTCATTCGTTCATTTGTCTATTCGCTCATTTGTTCATTTGTTCATTTGTTCATTTGTTCATTTGTTCATTTGTTCATTTGTTCACTTGTTCCTTCGTTCATTTTTCTATTCGCTCATTTGTTCATTTGTTCATTCGATCATTTGTTCATTTGTTCATTTGTCCATTTGTTCATTTGTTCATTTGTTCATTTGTTCATTTGTTCATTTGTTCATTTGTTCATTTGTTCATTTGTTCATTTGTTCATTTGTTCATTTGTTCATTTGTTCATTTGATCATTTGTTCATTTGTTCATTTGTTCATTTGTTCATTTGTTCCTTCGTTCATTTGTCTATTCGCTCATTTGTTCATTTGTTCCTTCGTTCATTTGTCTATTCACTCATTTGTTCATTTGTTCATTCGTTCATTTGTTCATTTGTTCATTTGTTCATTCGTTCATTTGTTCATTCGTTCATTTGTCTATTCGCACATTTGTTCATTTGTTCATTTGTTCATTTGTTCATTTGTTCTTTTGTTCATTTGTTCATTTGTCCATTTGTTCATTTGTTCATTTGTACATTTGTTCATTTGTTCATTTGTTCATTTGTTCATTTGTTCATTTGTTCATTTGTTCACTTTTTCATTGGTTCATTTGTTCATTTGTTCATTTGTTCATTTGTTCCTTCGTTCATTTGTCTATTCGCACATTTGTTCATTTGTTCATTTGTTCATTTGTTCATTTGTTCATTTGTTCAATTGTTCATTTGTTCATTCGTTCATTTGTTCATTTGTTCATTTGTTCATTTGTTCATTTGTTCATTTGTTCCTTCGTTCATTTGTCTATTCGCTCATTTGTTCATTTATTCATTCCTTCATTTGTCTATTCGCTCATTTGTTCATTTGTTCATTTGTTCATTTCTTCATTTGTTCATTTGTTCATTTGTTCATTTGTTCATTTGTTCATTTGTTCATTTGTTCAATTGCTCTTTTGTTCATTTGTTCATTTGTTCATTTGTTCATTTGTTCATTTGTTCATTTGTTCATTTGTTCATTTGTTCATTTGTTCATTTGTTCATTTGTTCATTTGTTCATTTGTTCATTAGTTCATTTGTTCATTTGTTCATTTGTTCATTTGTTCATTTGTTCATTTGTTCATTTGTTCATTTGTTCATTTGTTCATTTGTTCATTTGTTCATTTGTTCATTTGTTCATTTGTTCATTTGTTCATTTGTTCATTTGTTCATTTGTTCATTTGTTCATTTGTTCATTTGTTCATTTGTTCATTTGTTCATTTGTTCATTTGTTCATTTGTTCATTTGTTCATTTGTTCATTTGTTCATTTGTTCATTTGTTCATTTGTTCATTTGTTCATTTGTTCATTTGTTCATTTGTTCATTTGTTCATTTGTTCATTTGTTCATTTGTTCATTTGTTCCTTCGTTCATTTGTCTATTCGCTCATTTGTTCATTTATTCATTCGTTCATTTGTCTATTCGCTCATTTGTTCATTTGTCTATTCGCTCATTTGTTCATTTGTCTATTCGCTCATTTGTTCATTTGTTCATTTGTTCATTTGTTCATTCGTTCATTTGTTCATTTGTTCATTCGTTCATTTGTCTATTCGCTCATTTGTTCATTTGTTCATTTGTTCATTTGTTCATTTGTTCATTTGTTCATTTGTTCACTTGTTCCTTCGTTCATTTTTCTATTCGCTCATTTGTTCATTTGTTCATTCGATCATTTGTCTATTCGCTCATTTGTTCATTTGTTCATGTGTTCATTTGTTCATTTGTTCATTTGTTCACTTGTTCATTTGTTCATTTGTTCATTTGTTCATTTGTTCATTTGTTCATTTGTTCACTTGTTCACTTTGCTCATTTGTTCGTTTGTTCATTTCTTCATTTCTTCATTTCTTCATTTGTTCATTTGTTCATGTGTTCATTTGTTCATTTGTTCATTTGTTCATTTGTTCATTTGTTCACTTGTTCATTTGTTCACTTGTTCATTTGTTCATTTGTTCACTTGTTCACTTTGCTCATTTGTTCGTTTGTTCATTTGTTCATTTGTTCATTTGTTCATTTGTTCATTTGTTCATTTGTTCATTTGTTCATTTGTTCATTTGTTCTTTTGTTCATTTGTTCATTTGTTCATTTTTTCATTTGTTCATTTGTTCATTTTTTCATTTGTTCATTTGTTCATTTTTTCATTTGTTCATTTGTTCATTTGTTCATTTGTTCATTTGTTCATTTGTTCATTTGTTCATTTGTTCATTTGCTCATTTGTTCATTTGTTCATTTGTTCATATGTTCATTTGTGCGATTGTCTATTCGCTCATTTGTTCATTTGTTAATTCGTTCATTTGCCTATTCGCTCATTTGTTCATTTGTTCATTTGTTCATTTGTTCATTTGCTCACTTGCTCATTTGTTCATTTGTTCATATGTTCATTTGTTCATTTGTTCATTTGCTCATTTGTTCATTTGTTCATTTGTTCATTTGTGCATTTGTTCATTTGTTCATTTGTTCATTTGTTCATTTGTTCATTTGTTCATTTGTTCATTTGTTCATTTGTTCATTTGTTCATTTGTTCATTTGTTCATTTGTTCATTTGTTCATTTGTTCATTTGTTCATTTGCTCATTTGTTCATTTGTTCATTTGTTCATATGTTCATTTGTGCGATTGTCTATTCGCTCATTTGTTCATTTGTTAATTCGTTCATTTGCCTATTCGCTCATTTGTTCATTTGTTCATTTGTTCATTTGTTCATTTGCTCACTTGCTCATTTGTTCATTTGTTCATTTGTTCATTTGTTCATTTGTTCATTTGTTCATTTGTTCATTTGTTCATTTGTTCATTTGTTCATTTGTTCATTTGTTCATTTGTTCATTTGTTCATTTGTTCATTTGTTCATTTGTTCATTTGTTCATTTGTTCATTTGTTCATTTGTTCATTTGTTCATTTGTTCATTTGTTCATTTGTTCATTTGTTCATTTGTTCATTTGTTCATTTGTTCATTTGTTCCTTCGTTCATTTGTCTATTCGCTCATTTGTTCATTTATTCATTCGTTCATTTGTCTATTCGCTCATTTGTTCATTTGTCTATTCGCTCATTTGTTCATTTGTCTATTCGCTCATTTGTTCATTTGTTCATTTGTTCATTTGTTCATTCGTTCATTTGTTCATTTGTTCATTCGTTCATTTGTCTATTCGCTCATTTGTTCATTTGTTCATTTGTTCATTTGTTCATTTGTTCATTTGTTCATTTGTTCACTTGTTCCTTCGTTCATTTTTCTATTCGCTCATTTGTTCATTTGTTCATTCGATCATTTGTCTATTCGCTCATTTGTTCATTTGTTCATGTGTTCATTTGTTCATTTGTTCATTTGTTCACTTGTTCATTTGTTCATTTGTTCATTTGTTCATTTGTTCATTTGTTCATTTGTTCATTTGTTCACTTGTTCACTTTGCTCATTTGTTCGTTTGTTCATTTCTTCATTTCTTCATTTCTTCATTTGTTCATTTGTTCATGTGTTCATTTGTTCATTTGTTCATTTGTTCATTTGTTCATTTGTTCATTTGTTCATTTGTTCATTTGTTCATTTGTTCATTTGTTCATTTGTTCATTTGTTCATTTGTTCATTTGTTCATTTGTTCATTTGTTCATTTGCTCATTTGTTCATTTGTTCATTTGTTCATATGTTCATTTGTGCGATTGTCTATTCGCTCATTTGTTCATTTGTTAATTCGTTCATTTGCCTATTCGCTCATTTGTTCATTTGTTCATTTGTTCATTTGCTCACTTGCTCATTTGTTCATTTGTTCATTTGTTCATTTGTTCATTTGTTCATTTGTTCATTTGTTCATTTGTTCATTTGTTCATTTGTTCATTTGTTCATTTGTTCATTTGTTCATTTGTTCATTTGTTCATTTGTTCATTTGTTCATTTGTTCATTTGTTCATTTGTTCATTTGTTCATTTGTTCATTTGTTCATTTGTTCATTTGTTCATTTGTTCATTTGTTCATTTGTTCATTTGTTCATTTGTTCATTTGTTCCTTCGTTCATTTGTCTATTCGCTCATTTGTTCATTTATTCATTCGTTCATTTGTCTATTCGCTCATTTGTTCATTTGTCTATTCGCTCATTTGTTCATTTGTCTATTCGCTCATTTGTTCATTTGTTCATTTGTTCATTTGTTCATTCGTTCATTTGTTCATTTGTTCATTCGTTCATTTGTCTATTCGCTCATTTGTTCATTTGTTCATTTGTTCATTTGTTCATTTGTTCATTTGTTCATTTGTTCACTTGTTCCTTCGTTCATTTTTCTATTCGCTCATTTGTTCATTTGTTCATTCGATCATTTGTCTATTCGCTCATTTGTTCATTTGTTCATGTGTTCATTTGTTCATTTGTTCATTTGTTCACTTGTTCATTTGTTCATTTGTTCATTTGTTCATTTGTTCATTTGTTCATTTGTTCACTTGTTCACTTTGCTCATTTGTTCGTTTGTTCATTTCTTCATTTCTTCATTTCTTCATTTGTTCATTTGTTCATGTGTTCATTTGTTCATTTGTTCATTTGTTCATTTGTTCATTTGTTCACTTGTTCATTTGTTCACTTGTTCATTTGTTCATTTGTTCACTTGTTCACTTTGCTCATTTGTTCGTTTGTTCATTTGTTCATTTGTTCATTTGTTCATTTGTTCATTTGTTCATTTGTTCATTTGTTCATTTGTTCATTTGTTCTTTTGTTCATTTGTTCATTTGTTCATTTTTTCATTTGTTCATTTGTTCATTTTTTCATTTGTTCATTTGTTCATTTTTTCATTTGTTCATTTGTTCATTTGTTCATTTGTTCATTTGTTCATTTGTTCATTTGTTCATTTGTTCATTTGTTCATTTGTTCATTTGTTCTTTTGTTCATTTGTTCATTTGTTCATTTTTTCATTTGTTCATTTGTTCATTTTTTCATTTGTTCATTTGTTCATTTTTTCATTTGTTCATTTGTTCATTTGTTCATTTGTTCATTTGTTCATTTGTTCATTTGTTCATTTGTTCATTTGCTCATTTGTTCATTTGTTCATTTGTTCATATGTTCATTTGTGCGATTGTCTATTCGCTCATTTGTTCATTTGTTAATTCGTTCATTTGCCTATTCGCTCATTTGTTCATTTGTTCATTTGTTCATTTGTTCATTTGCTCACTTGCTCATTTGTTCATTTGTCCATTTGTTCATTTGTTCATTTGTTCATTTGTTCATTTGTTCATTTGTTCATTTGTTCATTTGTTCATTTGTTCATTTGTTCATTTGTTCATTTGTTCATTTGTTCATTTGTTCATTTGTTCATTTGTTCATTTGTTCATTTGTTCATTTGTTCATTTGTTCATTTGTTCATTTGTTCATTTGTTCATTTGTTCATTTGTTCCTTCGTTCATTTGTCTATTCGCTCATTTGTTCATTTATTCATTCGTTCATTTGTCTATTCGCTCATTTGTTCATTTGTCTATTCGCTCATTTGTTCATTTGTCTATTCGCTCATTTGTTCATTTGTTCATTTGTTCATTTGTTCATTCGTTCATTTGTTCATTTGTTCATTCGTTCATTTGTCTATTCGCTCATTTGTTCATTTGTTCATTTGTTCATTTGTTCATTTGTTCATTTGTTCATTTGTTCACTTGTTCCTTCGTTCATTTTTCTATTCGCTCATTTGTTCATTTGTTCATTCGATCATTTGTCTATTCGCTCATTTGTTCATTTGTTCATGTGTTCATTTGTTCATTTGTTCATTTGTTCACTTGTTCATTTGTTCATTTGTTCATTTGTTCATTTGTTCATTTGTTCATTTGTTCATTTGTTCACTTGTTCACTTTGCTCATTTGTTCGTTTGTTCATTTCTTCATTTCTTCATTTCTTCATTTGTTCATTTGTTCATGTGTTCATTTGTTCATTTGTTCATTTGTTCATTTGTTCATTTGTTCATTTGTTCATTTGTTCATTTGTTCATTTGTTCATTTGTTCATTTGTTCATTTGATCATTTGTTCATTTGTTCATTTGTTCATTTGTTCATTTGTTCATTTGTTCATTTGCTCATTTGTTCATTTGTTCATTTGTTCATATGTTCATTTGTGCGATTGTCTATTCGCTCATTTGTTCATTTGTTAATTCGTTCATTTGCCTATTCGCTCATTTGTTCATTTGTTCATTTGTTCATTTGCTCACTTGCTCATTTGTTCATTTGTTCATTTGTTCATTTGTTCATTTGTTCATTTGTTCATTTGTTCATTTGTTCATTTGTTCATTTGTTCATTTGTTCATTTGTTCATTTGTTCATTTGTTCATTTGTTCATTTGTTCATTTGTTCATTTGTTCATTTGTTCATTTGTTCATTTGTTCATTTGTTCATTTGTTCATTTGTTCATTTGTTCATTTGTTCATTTGTTCATTTGTTCATTTGTTCCTTCGTTCATTTGTCTATTCGCTCATTTGTTCATTTATTCATTCGTTCATTTGTCTATTCGCTCATTTGTTCATTTGTCTATTCGCTCATTTGTTCATTTGTCTATTCGCTCATTTGTTCATTTGTTCATTTGTTCATTTGTTCATTCGTTCATTTGTTCATTTGTTCATTCGTTCATTTGTCTATTCGCTCATTTGTTCATTTGTTCATTTGTTCATTTGTTCATTTGTTCATTTGTTCATTTGTTCACTTGTTCCTTCGTTCATTTTTCTATTCGCTCATTTGTTCATTTGTTCATTCGATCATTTGTCTATTCGCTCATTTGTTCATTTGTTCATGTGTTCATTTGTTCATTTGTTCATTTGTTCACTTGTTCATTTGTTCATTTGTTCATTTGTTCATTTGTTCATTTGTTCATTTGTTCACTTGTTCACTTTGCTCATTTGTTCGTTTGTTCATTTCTTCATTTCTTCATTTCTTCATTTGTTCATTTGTTCATGTGTTCATTTGTTCATTTGTTCATTTGTTCATTTGTTCATTTGTTCACTTGTTCATTTGTTCACTTGTTCATTTGTTCATTTGTTCACTTGTTCACTTTGCTCATTTGTTCGTTTGTTCATTTGTTCATTTGTTCATTTGTTCATTTGTTCATTTGTTCATTTGTTCATTTGTTCATTTGTTCATTTGTTCTTTTGTTCATTTGTTCATTTGTTCATTTTTTCATTTGTTCATTTGTTCATTTTTTCATTTGTTCATTTGTTCATTTTTTCATTTGTTCATTTGTTCATTTGTTCATTTGTTCATTTGTTCATTTGTTCATTTGTTCATTTGTTCATTTGCTCATTTGTTCATTTGTTCATTTGTTCATATGTTCATTTGTGCGATTGTCTATTCGCTCATTTGTTCATTTGTTAATTCGTTCATTTGCCTATTCGCTCATTTGTTCATTTGTTCATTTGTTCATTTGTTCATTTGCTCACTTGCTCATTTGTTCATTTGTTCATATGTTCATTTGTTCATTTGTTCATTTGCTCATTTGTTCATTTGTTCATTTGTTCATTTGTGCATTTGTTCATTTGTTCATTTGTTCATTTGTTCATTTGTTCATTTGTTCATTTCTTCATTTGTTCATTTGTTCATTTGTTCATGTGTTCATTTGTTCATTTGTTCATTTGTTCATTTGTTCATTTGTTCATTTGTTCACTTGTTCATTTGTTCATTTGTTCATTTGTTCACTTGTTCACTTGTTCACTTTGCTCATTTGTTCGTTTGTTCATTTCTTCATTTGTTCATTTGTTCATTTGTTCATTTGCTCATTTGTTCATTTGTTCATTTGTTCATTTGTTCATTTGTTCATTTGTTCATTTGCTCACTTGCTCATTTGTTCATTTGTTCATATGTTCATTTGTTCATTTGTTCATTTGCTCATTTGTTCATTTGTTCATTTGTTCATTTGTGCATTTGTTCATTTGTTCATTCGTGCATTTGTTCATTTGTTCATTTGATCATTTGTTCATTTGTTCATTTGTTCATTTGTTCATTTGTTCATTTGTTCATTTGTTCATTTGTTCATTTGTTCATTTGTTCATTTGTTCATTTGTTCATTTGTTCATTTGTTCATTTGTTCATTTGTTCATTTGTTCATTTGTTCATTTGTTCTTTTGTTCATTTGTTCATTTGTTCATTTTTTCATTTGTTCATTTGTTCATTTTTTCATTTGTTCATTTGTTCATTTTTTCATTTGTTCATTTGTTCATTTGTTCATTTGTTCATTTGTTCATTTGTTCATTTGTTCATTTGTTCATTTGCTCATTTGTTCATTTGTTCATTTGTTCATATGTTCATTTGTGCGATTGTCTATTCGCTCATTTGTTCATTTGTTAATTCGTTCATTTGCCTATTCGCTCATTTGTTCATTTGTTCATTTGTTCATTTGTTCATTTGCTCACTTGCTCATTTGTTCATTTGTTCATATGTTCATTTGTTCATTTGTTCATTTGCTCATTTGTTCATTTGTTCATTTGTTCATTTGTGCATTTGTTCATTTGTTCATTTGTTCATTTGTTCATTTGTTCATTTGTTCATTTGTTCATTTGCTCATTTGTTCATTTGTTCATTTGTTCATTTGTGCATTTGTTCATTTGTTCATTTGTTCATTTGTTCATTTGTTCATTTGTTCATTTGTTCATTTGTTCATTTGTTCATTTGTTCATTTGTTCATTTGTTCATTTGTTCATTTGTTCATTTGTTCATTTGTTCATTTGTTCATTTGTTCATTTGTTCATTTGTTCATTTGTTCATTTGTTCATTTGTTCATTTGTTCATTTGTTCATTTGTTCATTGGTTCATTTGTTCATTTGTTCCTTCGTTCATTTGTCTATTCGCTCATTTGTTCATTTATTCATTCGTTCATTTGTCTATTCGCTCATTTGTTCATTTGTTCCTTTGTTCATTTGTTCATTTGTTCATTTGTTCATTTGTTCATTTGTTCATTTGTTCATTTGTTCATTTGTTCATTTGTTCATTTGTTCATTTGTTCATTTGTTCATTTGTTCATTTGTTCATTTGTTCATTTGTTCATTTGTTCACTTGTTCATTTGTTCATTTGTTCATTTGTTCATTTGTTCATTTGTTCATTTGTTCACTTGTTCACTTTGCTCATTTGTTCGTTTGTTCATTTCTTCATTTCTTCATTTGTTCATTTGTTCATTTGTTCATGTGTTCATTTGTTCATTTGTTCATTTGTTCATTTGTTCATTTGTTCATTTGTTCACTTGTTCATTTGTTCATTTGTTCATTTGTTCACTTGTTCACTTGTTCACTTTGCTCATTTGTTCGTTTGTTCATTTCTTCATTTGTTCATTTGTTCATTTGTTCATTTGCTCATTTGTTCATTTGTTCATTTGTTCATTTGTTCATTTGTTCATTTGTTCATTTGCTCACTTGCTCATTTGTTCATTTGTTCATATGTTCATTTGTTCATTTGTTCATTTGCTCATTTGTTCATTTGTTCATTTGTTCATTTGTGCATTTGTTCATTTGTTCATTCGTGCATTTGTTCATTTGTTCATTTGATCATTTGTTCATTTGTTCATTTGTTCATTTGTTCATTTGTTCATTTGTTCATTTGTTCATTTGTTCATTTGTTCATTTGTTCATTTGTTCATTTGTTCATTTGTTCATTTGTTCATTTGTTCATTTGTTCATTTGTTCATTTGTTCATTTGATCATTTGTTCATTTGTTCACTTGTTCACTTGCTCATTTGTTCGTTTGTTCACTTCATTTCTTCATTTCTTCATTTGTTCATTTGTTCATTTGTTCATTTGTTCATTTGTCCATTTGTTCATTTGTCCACTTGTTCATTTGTTCATTTGTTCATTTGTTCATTTGTTCATTCGTTCATTTGTTCATTCGTTCATTTGTTCATTTGTTCATTTGTTCATTTCTCCATTTGTTCATTTGTTCATTTGTTCATTTGTTCATTTGTTCACTTGTTTACTTGTTTACTTGTTCATTTGTTCATTTGTTCATTTGCTCATTTGTTCATTTGTTCATTTGTTCATTTGTTCATTTGTTCATTTGTTCATTTGCTCACTTGCTCATTTGTTCATTTGTTCATATGTTCATTTGTTCATTTGTTCATTTGCTCATTTGTTCATTTGTTCATTTGTTCATTTGTGCATTTGTTCATTTGTTCATTCGTGCATTTGTTCATTTGTTCATTTGATCATTTGTTCATTTGTTCATTTGTTCATTTGTTCATTTGTTCATTTGTTCATTTGTTCATTTGTTCATTTGTTCATTTGTTCATTTGTTCATTTGTTCATTTGTTCATTTGTTCATTTGTTCATTTGTTCATTTGTTCATTTGTTCATTTGTTCTTTTGTTCATTTGTTCATTTGTTCATTTTTTCATTTGTTCATTTGTTCATTTTTTCATTTGTTCATTTGTTCATTTTTTCATTTGTTCATTTGTTCATTTGTTCATTTGTTCATTTGTTCATTTGTTCATTTGTTCATTTGTTCATTTGCTCATTTGTTCATTTGTTCATTTGTTCATATGTTCATTTGTGCGATTGTCTATTCGCTCATTTGTTCATTTGTTAATTCGTTCATTTGCCTATTCGCTCATTTGTTCATTTGTTCATTTGTTCATTTGTTCATTTGCTCACTTGCTCATTTGTTCATTTGTTCATATGTTCATTTGTTCATTTGTTCATTTGCTCATTTGTTCATTTGTTCATTTGTTCATTTGTGCATTTGTTCATTTGTTCATTTGTTCATTTGTTCATTTGTTCATTTGTTCATTTGTTCATTTGCTCATTTGTTCATTTGTTCATTTGTTCATTTGTGCATTTGTTCATTTGTTCATTTGTTCATTTGTTCATTTGTTCATTTGTTCATTTGTTCATTTGTTCATTTGTTCATTTGTTCATTTGTTCATTTGTTCATTTGTTCATTTGTTCATTTGTTCATTTGTTCATTTGTTCATTTGTTCATTCGTTCATGTGTTCATTTGTTCATTTGTTCATTTGTTCATTTGTTCATTTGTTCACTTGTTCATTTGTTCACTTGTTCATTTGTTCATTTGTTCACTTGTTCACTTTGCTCATTTGTTCGTTTGTTCATTTGTTCATTTGTTCATTTGTTCATTTGTTCATTTGTTCATTTGTTCATTTGTTCATTTGTTCATTTGTTCTTTTGTTCATTTGTTCATTTGTTCATTTTTTCATTTGTTCATTTGTTCATTTTTTCATTTGTTCATTTGTTCATTTTTTCATTTGTTCATTTGTTCATTTGTTCATTTGTTCATTTGTTCATTTGTTCATTTGTTCATTTGTTCATTTGCTCATTTGTTCATTTGTTCATTTGTTCATATGTTCATTTGTGCGATTGTCTATTCGCTCATTTGTTCATTTGTTAATTCGTTCATTTGCCTATTCGCTCATTTGTTCATTTGTTCATTTGTTCATTTGTTCATTTGCTCACTTGCTCATTTGTTCATTTGTTCATATGTTCATTTGTTCATTTGTTCATTTGCTCATTTGTTCATTTGTTCATTTGTTCATTTGTGCATTTGTTCATTTGTTCATTTGTTCATTTGTTCATTTGTTCATTTGTTCATTTGTTCATTTGCTCATTTGTTCATTTGTTCATTTGTTCATTTGTGCATTTGTTCATTTGTTCATTTGTTCATTTGTTCATTTGTTCATTTGTTCATTTGTTCATTTGTTCATTTGTTCATTTGTTCATTTGTTCATTTGTTCATTTGTTCATTTGTTCATTTGTTCATTTGTTCATTTGTTCATTTGTTCATTTGTTCATTTGTTCATTTGTTCATTTGTTCATTTGTTCATTTGTTCATTGGTTCATTTGTTCATTTGTTCCTTCGTTCATTTGTCTATTCGCTCATTTGTTCATTTATTCATTCGTTCATTTGTCTATTCGCTCATTTGTTCATTTGTTCCTTTGTTCATTTGTTCATTTGTTCATTTGTTCATTTGTTCATTTGTTCATTTGTTCATTTGTTCATTTGTTCATTTGTTCATTTGTTCATTTGTTCATTTGTTCATTTGTTCATTTGTTCATTTGTTCATTTGTTCATTTGTTCACTTGTTCATTTGTTCATTTGTTCATTTGTTCATTTGTTCATTTGTTCATTTGTTCACTTGTTCACTTTGCTCATTTGTTCGTTTGTTCATTTCTTCATTTCTTCATTTGTTCATTTGTTCATTTGTTCATGTGTTCATTTGTTCATTTGTTCATTTGTTCATTTGTTCATTTGTTCATTTGTTCACTTGTTCATTTGTTCATTTGTTCATTTGTTCACTTGTTCACTTGTTCACTTTGCTCATTTGTTCGTTTGTTCATTTCTTCATTTGTTCATTTGTTCATTTGTTCATTTGCTCATTTGTTCATTTGTTCATTTGTTCATTTGTTCATTTGTTCATTTGTTCATTTGCTCACTTGCTCATTTGTTCATTTGTTCATATGTTCATTTGTTCATTTGTTCATTTGCTCATTTGTTCATTTGTTCATTTGTTCATTTGTGCATTTGTTCATTTGTTCATTCGTGCATTTGTTCATTTGTTCATTTGATCATTTGTTCATTTGTTCATTTGTTCATTTGTTCATTTGTTCATTTGTTCATTTGTTCATTTGTTCATTTGTTCATTTGTTCATTTGTTCATTTGTTCATTTGTTCATTTGTTCATTTGTTCATTTGTTCATTTGTTCATTTGTTCATTTGATCATTTGTTCATTTGTTCACTTGTTCACTTGCTCATTTGTTCGTTTGTTCACTTCATTTCTTCATTTCTTCATTTGTTCATTTGTTCATTTGTTCATTTGTTCATTTGTCCATTTGTTCATTTGTCCACTTGTTCATTTGTTCATTTGTTCATTTGTTCATTTGTTCATTCGTTCATTTGTTCATTCGTTCATTTGTTCATTTGTTCATTTGTTCATTTCTCCATTTGTTCATTTGTTCATTTGTTCATTTGTTCATTTGTTCACTTGTTTACTTGTTTACTTGTTCATTTGTTCATTTGTTCATTTGTTCATTTGTTCATTTGTTCATTTGTTCATTTGTTCATTTGTTCATTTGTTCATTTGATCATTTGATCATTTGTTCATTTGTTTACTTGTTCACTTGCTCATTTGTTCGTTTGTTCATTTGTTCATTTGTTCATTTGTTCATTTGTTCATTTGTTCATTTGTTCATTTGTTCATTTTGTTCATTTGTTCATTTGTCCATTTGTTCATTTGTCCATTCGTACATTTGTCCACTTGTTCATTTGTTCATTTGTTCATTTGTTCATTCGTTCATTTGTTCATTTGTTCATTCGTTCATTTGTTCATTTGTTCATTTGTTCATTTGTTCATTTGTTCATTTGTTCACTCGTTCATTTGTTCACTCGTTCATTTGTTCATTTGTTCATTTGTTCATTTGTTCATTTGTTCATTTATTCATTTGTTCATTTGTTCATCTGTTCATTTGTTCATTTGTTCATTTGTTCACTTGTTCATTTGTTCATTTGTTCATTTGTTCATTTGTTCATTTGTTCATTTGTTCATTTGTTCATTTGTTCATTTGTTCATTTGTTCATTTGTTCATTTGTTCCTTCGTTCATTTGTCTATTCGCTCATTTGTTCATTTGTTCATTCGTTCATTTGTTCATTTGTTCATTTGTTCATTCGTTCATTTGTTCATTTGTTCATTCGTTCATTTGTCTATTCGCACATTTGTTCATTTGTACATTTGTTCATTTGTTCATTTGTTCTTTTGTTCATTTGTTCATTTGTTCATTTGTTCATTTGTTCATTTGTTCACTTGTTTACTTGTTTACTTGTTCATTTGTTCACTTCATTTCTTCATTTCTTCATTTGTTCATTTGTTCATTTGTTCATTTGTTCATTTGTCCATTTGTTCATTTGTCCACTTGTTCATTTGTTCATTTGTTCATTTGTTCATTTGTTCATTCGTTCATTTGTTCATTCGTTCATTTGTTCATTTGTTCATTTGTTCATTTCTCCATTTGTTCATTTGTTCATTTGTTCATTTGTTCATTTGTTCACTTGTTTACTTGTTTACTTGTTCATTTGTTCATTTGTTCATTTGTTCATTTGTTCATTTGTTCATTTGTTCATTTGTTCATTTGTTCATTTGTTCATTTGTTCATTTGTTCATTTGTTCATTTGTTCATTTGATCATTTGATCATTTGTTCATTTGTTTACTTGTTCACTTGCTCATTTGTTCGTTTGTTCATTTGTTCATTTGTTCATTTGTTCATTTGTTCATTTGTTCATTTGTTCATTTGTTCACTCGTTCATTTGTTCACTCGTTCATTTGTTCATTTGTTCATTTGTTCATTTGTTCATTTGTTCATTTATTCATTTGTTCATTTGTTCATCTGTTCATTTGTTCATTTGTTCATTTGTTCACTTGTTCATTTGTTCATTTGTTCATTTGTTCATTTGTTCATTTGTTCATTTGTTCATTTGTTCATTTGTTCCTTCGTTCATTTGTCTATTCGCTCATTTGTTCATTTGTTCATTCGTTCATTTGTTCATTTGTTCATTTGTTCATTCGTTCATTTGTTCATTTGTTCATTCGTTCATTTGTCTATTCGCACATTTGTTCATTTGTACATTTGTTCATTTGTTCATTTGTTCATTTGTTCATTTGTTCACTTGTTTACTTGTTTACTTGTTCATTTGTTCACTTCATTTCTTCATTTCTTCATTTGTTCATTTGTTCATTTGTTCATTTGTTCATTTGTCCATTTGTTCATTTGTCCACTTGTTCATTTGTTCATTTGTTCATTTGTTCATTTGTTCATTCGTTCATTTGTTCATTCGTTCATTTGTTCATTTGTTCATTTGTTCATTTCTCCATTTGTTCATTTGTTCATTTGTTCATTTGTTCATTTGTTCATTTGTTCACTTGTTTACTTGTTTACTTGTTCATTTGTTCATTTGTTCATTTGTTCATTTGTTCATTTGTTCATTTGTTCATTTGTTCATTTGTTCATTTGTTCATTTGTTCATTTGATCATTTGATCATTTGTTCATTTGTTTACTTGCTCACTTGCTCATTTGTTCGTTTGTTCATTTGTTCATTTGTTCATTTGTTCATTTGTTCATTTTGTTCATTTGTTCATTTGTCCATTCGTTCATTTGTCCACTTGTTCATTTGTTCATTTGTTCATTTGTTCATTCGTTCATTTGTTCATTTGTTCATTCGTTCATTTGTTCATTTGTTCATTTCTTCATTTGTTCATTTGTTCATTTGTTCACTCGTTCATTTGTTCATTTGTTCATTTGTTCATTTGTTCATTTGTTCATTTGTTCATTTGTTCATTTATTCATTTGTTCATTTGTTCATCTGTTCATTTGTTCATTTGTTCATTTGTTCACTTGTTCATTTGTTCATTTGTTCATTTGTTCATTTGTTCATTTGTTCATTTGTTCATTTGTTCATTTGTTCATTTGTTCATTTGTTCATTTGTTCATTTGTTCATTTGTTCATTTGTTCATTTGTTCATTTGTTCATTTGTTCATTTGTTCATTTGTTCATTTGTTCATTTGTTCATTTGTTCATTTGTTCCTTCGTTCATTTGTCTATTCGCTCATTTGTTCATTTGTTCATTCGTTCATTTGTTCATTTGTTCATTTGTTCATTCGTTCATTTGTTCATTTGTTCATTCGTTCATTTGTCTATTCGCACATTTGTTCATTTGTACATTTGTTCATTTGTTCATTTGTTCTTTTGTTCATTTGTTCATTTGTTCATTTGTTCATTTGTTCATTTGTTCACTTGTTTACTTGTTCATTTGTTCATTTGTTCATTTGTTCATTTGTTCATTTGATCATTTGATCATTTGTTCATTTGTTTACTTGTTCACTTGCTCATTTGTTCATTTGTTCATTTGTTCATTTGTTCATTTGTTCATTCGTTCATTTGTTCATTTGTTCATTTGTCCATTTGTTCATTTGTCCACTTGTTCATTTGTTCATTTGTTCATTTGTTCATTTGTTCATTCGTTCATTCGTTCATTTGTTCATTCATTCATTTGTTCATTTGTTCATTTGTTCATTTGTTCATTTGTTCATTCGTTCATTTGTTCATTCGTTCATTTGTTCATTTGTTCATTTGTTCATTTGTTCATTTGTTCATCTGTTCATTTGTTCATTTGTTCATTTGTTCATTTGTTCATTTGTTCATTCGTTCATTTGTTCATTCGTTCATTTGTTCATTTGTTCATTTGTTCATTTGTTCATTTGTTCATTTGTTCATTTGTTCATTTGTTCATTTGTTCATTTGTTCATTTGTTCATTTGTTCATTTGTTCATTTGTTCATTTGTTCATTTGTTCATTTGTTCATTTGTTCATTTGTTCATTTGTTCATTTGTCATTTGTTCATTTGTTCAATTGTTCATTTGTTCATTTGTTCATTTGTTCATTTGTTCATTTGTTCATTTGTTCATTTGTTCATTTGTTCATTTGTTCATTTGTTCATTTGTTCATTTGTTCATTTGTTCATTTGTTCATTTGATCATTTGTTCATTTGTTCATTTGTTCATTTGTTCATTTGTTCCTTCGTTCATTTGTCTATTCGCTCATTTGTTCATTTGTTCATTCGTTCATTTGTTCATTTGTTCATTTGTTCATTCGTTCATTTGTTCATTTGTTCATTCGTTCATTTGTCTATTCGCACATTTGTTCATTTGTTCATTTGTTCATTTGTTCATTTGTTCTTTTGTTCATTTGTTCCTTCGTTCATTTGTACAATTGTTCATTCGTTCATTTGTTCATTTGTTCATTCGTTCATTTGTCTATTCGCTCATTTGTTCATTTGTTCATTTGTTCATTTGTTCATTTGTTCATTTGTTCATTTGTTCATTTGTTCATTTGTTCATTTGTTCATTTGTTCATTTGTTCATTTGTTCATTTGTTCATTTGTTCATTTGTTCATTTGTTCATTTGTTCATTTGTTCATTTGTTCATTTGTTCATTTGTTCATTTGTTCATTTGTTCATTTGTTCATTTGTTCATTTGTTCATTTGTTCATTTGTTCATTTGTTCATTTGTTCATTTGTTCATTTGTTCATTTGTTCATTTGTTCATTTGTTCATTTGTTCATTTGTTCATTTGTTCATTTGTTCATTTGTTCCTTCGTTCAATTGTCTATTCGCTCATTTGTACAATTGTTCATTCGTTCATTTGTTCATTTGTTCAATCGTTCATTTGTCTATTCACTCATTTGTTCATTTGTTCATTTGTTCATTTGTTCATTTGTTCATTTTTCTATTCGCTCATTTGTTCATTTGTTCAATCGATCATTTGTCTATTCGCTCATTTGTTCATTTGTTCATTAGTTCATTTGTTCATTTGTTCATTTGTTCATTTGTTCATTTGTTCATTTGTTCATTTGTTAATTCGTTCATTTGCCTATTCCCTCATTTGTTAATTTGTTCATTTGTTCACTTGTTCATTTGTTCATTTGTTCATTTGTTAATTTGATCATTTGTTCATTTGATCATTTGTTCACTTGTTCACTTGCTCATTTGTTCGTTTGTTCATTTCTTCATTTCTTCATTTCTTCATTTGTTCATTTGTTCATTTGTTAATTCGTTCATTTGCCTATTCGCTCATTTGTTAATTTGTTCATTTGTTCATTTGCTCATTTGCTCATTTGCTCATTTGCTCATTTGTTCATTTGTTCATTTGTTCATTTGTTCATTTGTTCATTTGTTCATTTGTTCATTTGTTCATTTGTTCATTTGTTCATTTGCTCACTTGCTCATTTGTTCATTTGTTCATTTGTTCATTTGTTCATTTGTTCATTTGTTCATGTGTTCATGTGTTCATTTGTTCATTTGTTCATTTGTTCATTTGTTCATTTGTTCACTTGTTCATTTGTTCATTTGTTCATTTGTTCATTTGTTCACTTGTTCACTTTGCTCATTTGTTCGTTTGTTCATTTGTTCATTTGCTCATTTGTTCATTTGTTCATTTGTTCATTTTTTCAATTGTTCATTTGTTCATTTGTTCATTTGTTCATTTGTTCATTTGTTCATTTGTTCATTTGTTCATTTGTTCATTTGTTCATTTGTTCATTTGTTCATTTGATCATTTGTTCATTTGTTCATTTGTTCATTTGTTCATTTGTTCATTTGTTCATTTGTTCATTTGTTCATTTGTTCATTTGTTCATTTGTTCATTTGTTCATTCGTTCATTGGTTCTTTTGTTCATTTGTTCATTTGTTCATTTGTTCATTTGTTCATTTGTTCATTTGTTCATTTGTTCATTTGTTCATTTGTTCATTTGTTCATTTGTTCATTTGTTCATTTGTTCATTTGTTCATTTGTTCATTTGTTCATTTGTTCATTTGCTCATTTGTTCATTTGTTCATTTGTTCATTTGTTCATTTGTTCATTTGTTCATTTGTTCATTTGTTCATTTGTTCATTTGTTCATTTGATCATTTGATCATTTGTTCATTTGTTTACTTGTTCACTTGCTCATTTGTTCGTTTGTTCATTTCTTCATTTCTTCATTTCTTCATTTGTTCATTTGTTCATTTGTTCATTTGTTCATTTCTTCATTTGTTCATTTGTTCATTTGTTCATTTGTTCATTTGTTCATTTGTTCATTTGTTCATTTGTTCATTTGTTCATTTGTTTATTTGTTCAATTGTTCATTTGTTCATTTGTTCATTTGTTCATTTGTTCATTTGTTCATTTGTTCATTTGTTCATTTGTTCATTTGTTCATTTGTTCATTTTTTCATTTTTTCATTTGTTCATTTGTTCATTTGTTCATTTGTTCATTCGTTCATTTGTTCATTTGTTCATTCGTTCATTTGTTCATTTGTTCATTTGTTCATTTGTTCATTTGTTCATTCGTTCATTTGTTCATTTGTTCATTTGTTCATTTGTTCATTTGTTCATTTGTTCATCTGTTCATTTGTTCATTTGTACATTTGTTCATTTGTTCATTTGTTCATTCGTTCATTTGTTCATTTGTTCATTTGTTCATTTGTTCATTTGTTCATTTGTTCATTTGTTCATTTGTTCATTTGTTCATTTGTTCATTTGTTCATTTGTTCATTTGTTCATTTGTTCATTTGTTCATTTGTTCATTTGTTCATTTGTTCATTTGTCCATTTGTTCATTTGTTCATTTGTTCATTTGTTCATTTGTTCATTTGTTCATTTGTTCATTTGTTCATTTGTTCATTTGTTCATTTGTTCATTTGTTCATTTGATCATTTGTTCATTTGTTCATTTGTTCATTTGTTCATTTGTGCGATTGTCTATTCGCTCATTTGTTCATTTGTTAATTCGTTCATTTGCCTATTCGCTCATTTGTTCATTTGTTCATTTGTTCATTTGTTCATTTGCTCACTTGCTCATTTGTTCATATGTTCATTTGTTCATTTGTTCATTTGCTCATTTGTTCATTTGTTCATTTGTTCATTTGTGCATTTGTTCATTTGTTCATTTGTTCATTTGTTCATTTGTTCATTTGTTCATTTGTTCATTTGTTCATTTGTTCATTTGTTCATTTGTTCATTTGTTCATTTGTTCATTTGTTCATTTGTTCATTTGTTCATTTGTTCATTTGTTCATTTGTTCATTGGTTCATTTGTTCATTTGTTCCTTCGTTCATTTGTCTATTCGCTCATTTGTTCATTTATTCATTCGTTCATTTGTCTATTCGCTCATTTGTTCATTTGTTCCTTTGTTCATTTGTTCATTTGTTCATTTGTTCATTTGTTCATTTGTTCATTTGTTCATTTGTTCATTTGTTCATTTGTTCATTTGTTCATTTGTTCATTTGTTCATTTGTTCATTTGTTCATTTGTTCATTTGATCATTTGTTCATTTGTTCATTTGTTCATTTGTTCATTTGTGCGATTGTCTATTCGCTCATTTGTTCATTTGTTAATTCGTTCATTTGCCTATTCGCTCATTTGTTCATTTGTTCATTTGTTCATTTGTTCATTTGCTCACTTGCTCATTTGTTCATATGTTCATTTGTTCATTTGTTCATTTGCTCATTTGTTCATTTGTTCATTTGTTCATTTGTGCATTTGTTCATTTGTTCATTTGTTCATTTGTTCATTTGTTCATTTGTTCATTTGTTCATTTGTTCATTTGTTCATTTGTTCATTTGTTCATTTGTTCATTTGTTCATTTGTTCATTTGTTCATTGGTTCATTTGTTCATTTGTTCCTTCGTTCATTTGTCTATTCGCTCATTTGTTCATTTATTCATTCGTTCATTTGTCTATTCGCTCATTTGTTCATTTGTTCCTTTGTTCATTTGTTCATTTGTTCATTTGTTCATTTGTTCATTTGTTCATTTGTTCATTTGTTCATTTGTTCATTTGTTCATTTGTTCATTTGTTCATTTGTTCATTTGTTCATTTGTTCATTTGTTCATTTGTTCATTTGTTCATTTGTTCATTCGTTCATTTGTTCATTTGTTCATTCGTTCATTTGTCTATTCGCTCATTTGTTCATTTGTTCATTTGTTCATTTGTTCATTTGTTCATTTGTTCACTTGTTCCTTCGTTCATTTTTCTATTCGCTCATTTGTTCATTTGTTCATTCGATCATTTGTCTATTCGCTCATTTGTTCATTTGTTCATGTGTTCATTTGTTCATTTGTTCATTTGTTCACTTGTTCATTTGTTCATTTGTTCATTTGTTCATATGTTCATTTGTTCACTTGTTCACTTTGCTCATTTGTTCGTTTGTTCATTTCTTCATTTCTTCATTTGTTCATTTGTTCATTTGTTCATTTGTTCATTTGTTCATTTGTTCATTTGTTCATTTGTTCATTTGTTCATTTGTTCACTTGTTCATTTGTTCACTTTGCTCATTTGTTCGTTTGTTCATTTCTTCATTTGTTCATTTGTTCATTTGTTCATTTGCTCATTTGTTCATTTGTTCATTTGTTCATTTGTTCATTTGTTCATTTGTGCGATTGTCTATTCGCTCATTTGTTCATTTGTTAATTCGTTCATTTGCCTATTCGCTCATTTGTTCATTTGTTCATTTGTTCATTTGTTCATTTGCTCACTTGCTCATTTGTTCATTTGTTCATATGTTCATTTGTTCATTTGTTCATTTGCTCATTTGTTCATTTGTTCATTTGTTCATTTGTGCATTTGTTCATTTGTTCATTCGTGCATTTGTTCATTTGTTCATTTGATCATTTGTTCATTTGTTCATTTGTTCATTTGTTCATTTGTTCATTTGTTCATTTGTTCATTTGTTCATTTGTTCATTTGTTCATTTGTTCATTTGTTCATTTGTTCATTTGTTCATTTGTTCATTTGTTCATTTGTTCATTTGTTCATTTGTTCATTTGTTCATTTGTTCATTTGTTCATTTGTTCATTTGTTCATTTGTTCATTTGTTCATTTGATCATTTGTTCATTTGTTCACTTGTTCACTTGCTCATTTGTTCGTTTGTTCACTTCATTTCTTCATTTCTTCATTTGTTCATTTGTTCATTTGTTCATTTGTTCATTTGTCCATTTGTTCATTTGTCCACTTGTTCATTTGTTCATTTGTTCATTTGTTCATTTGTTCATTCGTTCATTTGTTCATTCGTTCATTTGTTCATTCGTTCATTTGTTCATTTGTTCATTTGTTCATTTCTCCATTTGTTCAATTGTTCATTTGTTCATTTGTTCATTTGTTCACTTGTTTACTTGTTTACTTGTTCATTTGTTCATTTGTTCATTTGTTCATTTGTTCATTTGTTCATTTGTTCATTTGTTCATTTGTTCATTTGATCATTTGATCATTTGTTCATTTGTTTACTTGTTCACTTGCTCATTTGTTCGTTTGTTCATTTGTTCATTTGTTCATTTGTTCATTTGTTCATTTGTTCATTTTGTTCATTTGTTCATTTGTCCATTCGTTCATTTGTCCACTTGTTCATTTGTTCATTTGTTCATTTGTTCATTCGTTCATTTGTTCATTTGTTCATTTGTTCATTCGTTCATTTGTTCATTTGTTCATTTGTTCATTTGTTCACTCGTTCATTTGTTCATTTGTTCATTTGTTCATCTGTTCATTTGTTCATTTGTTCATTTGTTCATTTGTTCACTTGTTCATTTGTTCATTTGTTCATTTGTTCATTTGTTCATTTGTTCATTTGTTCATTTGTTCATTTGTTCATTTGTTCATTTGTTCATTTGTTCATTTGTTCATTTGTTCATTTGTTCATTTGTTCATTTGTTCATCTGTTCATTTGTTCATTTGTTCCTTCGTTCATTTGTCTATTCGCTCATTTGTTCATTTGTTCATTCGTTCATTTGTTCATTTGTTCATTTGTTCATTTGTTCATTCGTTCATTTGTTCATTTGTTCATTCGTTCATTTGTCTATTCGCACATTTGTTCATTTGTACATTTGTTCATTTGTTCATTTGTTCTTTTGTTCATTTGTTCATTTGTTCATTTGTTCATTTGTTCATTTGTTCACTTGTTTACTTGTTTACTTGTTCATTTGTTCATTTGTTCATTTGTTCATTTGTTCATTTGATCATTTGATCATTTGTTCATTTGTTTACTTGTTCACTTGCTCATTTGTTCATTTGTTCATTTGTTCATTTGTTCATTTGTTCATTCGTTCATTTGTTCATTTGTTCATTTGTCCATTTGTTCATTTGTCCACTTGTTCATTTGTTCATTTGTTCATTTGTTCATTTGTTCATTCGTTCATTTGTTCATTCATTCATTTGTTCATTTGTTCATTTGTTCATTTGTTCATTTGTTCATTTGTTCATTTGTTCATTTGTTCATTCGTTCATTTGTTCATTCGTTCATTTGTTCATTTGTTCATTTGTTCATTTGTTCATTTGTTCATCTGTTCATTTGTTCATTTGTTCATTTGTTCATTTGTTCATTTGTTCATTCGTTCATTTGTTCATTCGTTCATTTGTTCATTTGTTCATTTGTTCATTTGTTCATTTGTTCATTTGTTCATTTGTTCATTTGTTCATTTGTTCATTTGTTCATTTGTTCATTTGTTCATTTGTTCATTTGTTCATTTGTTCATTTGTTCATTTGTGCATTTGTTCATTTGTTCATTCGTGCATTTGTTCATTTGTTCATTTGATCATTTGTTCATTTGTTCATTTGTTCATTTGTTCATTTGTTCATTTGTTCATTTGTTCATTTGTTCATTTGTTCATTTGTTCATTTGTTCATTTGTTCATTTGTTCATTTGTTCATTTGTTCATTTGTTCATTTGTTCATTTGTTCATTTGTTCATTTGTTCATTTGTTCATTTGTTCATTTGTTCATTTGTTCATTTGATCATTTGTTCATTTGTTCACTTGTTCACTTGCTCATTTGTTCGTTTGTTCACTTCATTTCTTCATTTCTTCATTTGTTCATTTGTTCATTTGTTCATTTGTTCATTTGTCCATTTGTTCATTTGTCCACTTGTTCATTTGTTCATTTGTTCATTTGTTCATTTGTTCATTCGTTCATTTGTTCATTCGTTCATTTGTTCATTCGTTCATTTGTTCATTTGTTCATTTGTTCATTTCTCCATTTGTTCATTTGTTCATTTCTCCATTTGTTCATTTGTTCATTTGTTCACTTGTTTACTTGTTTACTTGTTCATTTGTTCATTTGTTCATTTGTTCATTTGTTCATTTGTTCATTTGTTCATTTGTTCATTTGTTCATTTGATCATTTGATCATTTGTTCATTTGTTTACTTGTTCACTTGCTCATTTGTTCGTTTGTTCATTTGTTCATTTGTTCATTTGTTCATTTGTTCATTTGTTCATTTTGTTCATTTGCTCATTTGTCCATTCGTTCATTTGTCCACTTGTTCATTTGTTCATTTGTTCATTTGTTCATTCGTTCATTTGTTCATTTGTTCATTTGTTCATTCGTTCATTCGTTCATTTGTTCATTTGTTCATTTGTTCATTTGTTCACTCGTTCATTTGTTCATTTGTTCATTTGTTCATTTGTTCATTTATTCATTTGTTCATTTGTTCATCTGTTCATTTGTTCATTTGTTCATTTGTTCACTTGTTCATTTGTTCATTTGTTCATTTGTTCATTTGTTCATTTGTTCATTTGTTCATTTGTTCATTTGTTCATTTGTTCATTTGTTCATTTGTTCATTTGTTCATTTGTTCATTTGTTCATTTGTTCATTTGTGCGATTGTCTATTCGCTCATTTGTTCATTTGTTAATTCGTTCATTTGCCTATTCGCTCATTTGTTCATTTGTTCATTTGTTCATTTGTTCATTTGTTCATTTGTTCATTCGTTCATTTGTTCATTTGTTCATTCGTTCATTTGTCTATTCGCACATTTGTTCATTTGTACATTTGTTCATTTGTTCATTTGTTCTTTTGTTCATTTGTTCATTTGTTCATTTGTTCATTTGTTCATTTGTTCACTTGTTTACTTGTTTACTTGTTCATTTGTTCATTTGTTCATTTGTTCATTTGTTCATTTGATCATTTGATCATTTGTTCATTTGTTTACTTGTTCACTTGCTCATTTGTTCATTTGTTCATTTGTTCATTTGTTCATTTGTTCATTCGTTCATTTGTTCATTTGTTCATTTGTCCATTTGTTCATTTGTCCACTTGTTCATTTGTTCATTTGTTCATTTGTTCATTTGTTCATTCGTTCATTTGTTCATTCATTCATTTGTTCATTTGTTCATTTGTTCATTTGTTCATTTGTTCATTTGTTCATTTGTTCATTTGTTCATTCGTTCATTTGTTCATTCGTTCATTTGTTCATTTGTTCATTTGTTCATTTGTTCATTTGTTCATCTGTTCATTTGTTCATTTGTTCATTTGTTCATTTGTTCATTTGTTCATTCGTTCATTTGTTCATTCGTTCATTTGTTCATTTGTTCATTTGTTCATTTGTTCATTTGTTCATTTGTTCATTTGTTCATTTGTTCATTTGTTCATTTGTTCATTTGTTCATTTGTTCATTTGTTCATTTGTTCATTTGTTCATTTGTTCATTTGTTCATTTGTCATTTGTTCATTTGTTCAATTGTTCATTTGTTCATTTGTTCATTTGTTCATTTGTTCATTTGTTCATTTGTTCATTTGTTCATTTGTTCATTTGTTCATTTGTTCATTTGTTCATTTGTTCAATTGCTCTTTTGTTCATTTGTTCATTTGTTCATTTGTTCATTTGTTCATTTGTTCATTTGTTCATTTGTTCATTTGTTCATTTGTTCATTTGTTCATTTGTTCATTTGTTCATTTGTTCATTTGTTCATTTGTTCATTTGTTCATCTGTTCATTTGTTCATTTGTTCATTTGTTCACTTGTTCATTTGTTCATTTGTTCATTTGTTCATTTGTTCATTTGTTCATTTGTTCATTTGTTCATTTGTTCATTTGTTCATTTGTTCATTTGTTCATTTGTTCATTTGTTCATTTGTTCATTTGTTCATTTGTTCCTTCGTTCATTTGTCTATTCGCTCATTTGTTCATTTGTTCATTCGTTCATTTGTTCATTTGTTCATTTGTTCATTCGTTCATTTGTTCATTTGTTCATTCGTTCATTTGTCTATTCGCACATTTGTTCATTTGTACATTTGTTCATTTGTTCATTTGTTCTTTTGTTCATTTGTTCATTTGTTCATTTGTTCATTTGTTCATTTGTTCACTTGTTTACTTGTTCATTTGTTCATTTGTTCATTTGTTCATTTGTTCATTTGATCATTTGATCATTTGTTCATTTGTTTACTTGTTCACTTGCTCATTTGTTCATTTGTTCATTTGTTCATTTGTTCATTTGTTCATTCGTTCATTTGTTCATTTGTTCATTTGTCCATTTGTTCATTTGTCCACTTGTTCATTTGTTCATTTGTTCATTTGTTCATTTGTTCATTCGTTCATTTGTTCATTCATTCATTTGTTCATTTGTTCATTTGTTCATTTGTTCATTTGTTCATTTGTTCATTCGTTCATTTGTTCATTCGTTCATTTGTTCATTTGTTCATTTGTTCATTTGTTCATTTGTTCATCTGTTCATTTGTTCATTTGTTCATTTGTTCATTTGTTCATTTGTTCATTCGTTCATTTGTTCATTCGTTCATTTGTTCATTTGTTCATTTGTTCATTTGTTCATTTGTTCATTTGTTCATTTGTTCATTTGTTCATTTGTTCATTTGTTCATTTGTTCATTTGTTCATTTGTTCATTTGTTCATTTGTTCATTTGTTCATTTGTTCATTTGTTCATTTGTTCATTTGTTCATTTGTCATTTGTTCATTTGTTCAATTGTTCATTTGTTCATTTGTTCATTTGTTCATTTGTTCATTTGTTCATTTGTTCATTTGTTCATTTGTTCATTTGTTCATTTGTTCATTTGTTCATTTGTTCATTTGTTCATTTGTTCATTTGATCATTTGTTCATTTGTTCATTTGTTCATTTGTTCATTTGTTCCTTCGTTCATTTGTCTATTCGCTCATTTGTTCATTTGTTCATTCGTTCATTTGTTCATTTGTTCATTTGTTCATTCGTTCATTTGTTCATTTGTTCATTCTTTCATTTGTCTATTCGCACATTTGTTCATTTGTTCATTTGTTCATTTGTTCATTTGTTCTTTTGTTCATTTGTTCCTTCGTTCATTTGTACAATTGTTCATTCGTTCATTTGTTCATTTGTTCATTCGTTCATTTGTCTATTCGCTCATTTGTTCATTTGTTCATTTGTTCATTTGTTCATTTGTTCATTTGTTCATTTGTTCATTTGTTCATTTGTTCATTTGTTCATTTGTTCATTTGTTCATTTGTTCATTTGTTCATTTGTTCATTTGTTCATTTGTTCATTTGTTCATTTGTTCATTTGTTCATTTGTTCATTTGTTCATTTGTTCATTTGTTCATTTGTTCATTTGTTCATTTGTTCATTTGTTCATTTGTTCATTTGTTCATTTGTTCATTTGTTCATTTGTTCATTTGTTCATTTGTTCATTTGTTCATTTGTTCATTTGTTCCTTCGTTCAATTGTCTATTCGCTCATTTGTACAATTGTTCATTCGTTCATTTGTTCATTTGTTCAATCGTTCATTTGTCTATTCACTCATTTGTTCATTTGTTCATTTGTTCATTTGTTCATTTGTTCATTTTTCTATTCGCTCATTTGTTCATTTGTTCAATCGATCATTTGTCTATTCGCTCATTTGTTCATTTGTTCATTAGTTCATTTGTTCATTTGTTCATTTGTTCATTTGTTCATTTGTTCATTTGTTCATTTGTTAATTCGTTCATTTGCCTATTCCCTCATTTGTTAATTTGTTCATTTGTTCACTTGTTCATTTGTTCATTTGTTCATTTGTTAATTTGATCATTTGTTCATTTGATCATTTGTTCACTTGTTCACTTGCTCATTTGTTCGTTTGTTCATTTCTTCATTTCTTCATTTCTTCATTTGTTCATTTGTTCATTTGTTAATTCGTTCATTTGCCTATTCGCTCATTTGTTAATTTGTTCATTTGTTCATTTGCTCATTTGCTCATTTGCTCATTTGCTCATTTGTTCATTTGTTCATTTGTTCATTTGTTCATTTGTTCATTTGTTCATTTGTTCATTTGTTCATTTGTTCATTTGTTCATTTGCTCACTTGCTCATTTGTTCATTTGTTCATTTGTTCATTTGTTCATTTGTTCATTTGTTCATGTGTTCATGTGTTCATTTTTTCATTTGTTCATTTGTTCATTTGTTCATTTGTTCACTTGTTCATTTGTTCATTTGTTCATTTGTTCATTTGTTCACTTGTTCACTTTGCTCATTTGTTCGTTTGTTCATTTGTTCATTTGCTCATTTGTTCATTTGTTCATTTGTTCATTTTTTCAATTGTTCATTTGTTCATTTGTTCATTTGTTCATTTGTTCATTTGTTCATTTGTTCATTTGTTCATTTGTTCATTTGTTCATTTGTTCATTTGATCATTTGTTCATTTGTTCATTTGTTCATTTGTTCATTTGTTCATTTGTTCATTTGTTCATTTGTTCATTTGTTCATTTGTTCATTTGTTCATTTGTTCATTTGTTCATTTGTTCATTCGTTCATTGGTTCTTTTGTTCATTTGTTCATTTGTTCATTTGTTCATTTGTTCATTTGTTCATTTGTTCATTTGTTCATTTGTTCATTTGTTCATTTGTTCATTTGTTCATTTGTTCATTTGTTCATTTGTTCATTTGCTCATTTGTTCATTTGTTCATTTGTTCATTTGTTCATTTGTTCATTTGTTCATTTGTTCATTTGTTCATTTGTTCATTTGTTCATTTGTTCATTTGTTCATTTGTTCATTTGTTCATTTGCTCACTTGCTCATTTGTTCATTTGTTCATTTGTTCATTTCTTCATTTGTTCATTTGTTCATTTGTTCATTTGTTCATTTGTTCATTTGTTCATTTGTTCATTTGTTCATTTGTTCATTTGTTCATTTGTTTATTTGTTCAATTGTTCATTTGTTCATTTGTTCATTTGTTCATTTGTTCATTTGTTCATTTGTTCATTTGTTCATTTGTTCATTTGTTCATTTGTTCATTTTTTCATTTTTTCATTTGTTCATTTGTTCATTTGTTCATTTGTTCATTCGTTCATTTGTTCTTTTGTTCATTTGTTCATTTGTTCATTTGTTCATTTGTTCATTTGTTCATTTGTTCATTTGTTCATTTGTTCATTTGTTCATTTGTTCATTTGTTCATTTGTTCATTTGTTCATTTGTTCATTTGCTCATTTGTTCATTTGTTCATTTGTTCATTTGTTCATTTGTTCATTTGTTCATTTGTTCATTTGTTCATTTGTTCATTTGTTCATTTGATCATTTGATCATTTGTTCATTTGTTTACTTGTTCACTTGCTCATTTGTTCGTTTGTTCATTTCTTCATTTCTTCATTTCTTCATTTGTTCATTTGTTCATTTGTCCATTTGTTCATTTGTCCACTTGTTCATTTTTATCATTTGTTCATTTGTTCATTTGTTCATTCGTTCATTTGTTCATTCGTTCATTTGTTCATTTGTTCATTTGTTCATTTGTTCATTTGTTCATTCGTTCATTTGTTCATTTGTTCATTTGTTCATTTGTTCATTTGTTCATTTGTTCATTTGTTCATCTGTTCATTTGTTCATTTGTACATTTGTTCATTTGTTCATTTGTTCATTCGTTCATTTGTTCATTTGTTCATTTGTTCATTTGTTCATTTGTTCATTTGTTCATTTGTTCATTTGTTCATTTGTTCATTTGTTCATTTGTTCATTTGATCATTTGTTCATTTGTTCATTTGTTCATTTGTTCATTTGTTCATTTGTTCATTTGTTCATTTGTTCATTTGTTCATTTGTTCATTTGTTCATTTGTTCATTTGTTCATTTGTTCATTTGTTCATTCGTTCATTGGTTCTTTTGTTCTTTTGTTCATTTGTTCATTTGTTCATTTGTTCATTTGTTCATTTGTTCATTTGTTCATTTGTTCATTTGTTCATTTGTTCATTTGTTCATTTGTTCATTTGTTCATTTGCTCATTTGTTCATTTGTTCATTTGTTCATTTGTTCATTTGTTCATTTGTTCATTTGTTCATTTGTTCATTTGTTCATTTGTTCATTTGTTCATTTGTTCATTTGTTCATTTGTTCATTTGCTCACTTGCTCATTTGTTCATTTGTTCATTTGTTCATTTCTTCATTTGTTCATTTGTTCATTTGTTCATTTGTTCATTTGTTCATTTGTTCATTTGTTCATTTGTTCATTTGTTCATTTGTTTATTTGTTCAATTGTTCATTTGTTCATTTGTTCATTTGTTCATTTGTTCATTTGTTCATTTGTTCATTTGTTCATTTGTTCATTTGTTCATTTTTTCATTTTTTCATTTGTTCATTTGTTCATTTGTTCATTTGTTCATTCGTTCATTTGTTCTTTTGTTCATTTGTTCATTTGTTCATTTGTTCATTTGTTCATTTGTTCATTTGTTCATTTGTTCATTTGTTCATTTGTTCATTTGTTCATTTGTTCATTTGTTCATTTGTTCATTTGTTCATTTGCTCATTTGTTCATTTGTTCATTTGTTCATTTGTTCATTTGTTCATTTGTTCATTTGTTCATTTGTTCATTTGTTCATTTGTTCATTTGATCATTTGATCATTTGTTCATTTGTTTACTTGTTCACTTGCTCATTTGTTCGTTTGTTCATTTGTTCATTTCTTCATTTCTTCATTTGTTCATTTGTTCATTTGTCCATTTGTTCATTTGTCCACTTGTTCATTTTTATCATTTGTTCATTTGTTCATTTGTTCATTCGTTCATTTGTTCATTCGTTCATTTGTTCATTTGTTCATTTGTTCATTTGTTCATTTGTTCATTCGTTCATTTGTTCATTTGTTCATTTGTTCATTTGTTCATTTGTTCATTTGTTCATCTGTTCATTTGTTCATTTGTACATTTGTTCATTTGTTCATTTGTTCATTCGTTCATTTGTTCATTTGTTCATTTGTTCATTTGTTCATTTGTTCATTTGTTCATTTGTTCATTTGTTCATTTGTTCATTTGTTCATTTGTTCATTTGTTCATTTGTTCATTTGTTCATTTGTTCATTTGTTCATTTGTTCATTTGTTCATTTGTTCATTTGTCCATTTGTTCATTTGTTCATTTGTTCATTTGTTCATTTGTTCATTTGTTCATTTGTTCATTTGTTCATTTGTTCATTTGTTCATTTGTTCATTTGTTCATTTGTTCATTTGATCATTTGTTCATTTGTTCATTTGTTCATTTGTTCATTTGTGCGATTGTCTATTCGCTCATTTGTTCATTTGTTAATTCGTTCATTTGCCTATTCGCTCATTTGTTCATTTGTTCATTTGTTCATTTGTTCATTTGCTCACTTGCTCATTTGTTCATATGTTCATTTGTTCATTTGTTCATTTGCTCATTTGTTCATTTGTTCATTTGTTCATTTGTGCATTTGTTCATTTGTTCATTTGTTCATTTGTTCATTTGTTCATTTGTTCATTTGTTCATTTGTTCATTTGTTCATTTGTTCATTTGTTCATTTGTTCATTTGTTCATTTGTTCATTTGTTCATTTGTTCATTTGTTCATTTGTTCATTTGTTCATTTGTTCATTGGTTCATTTGTTCATTTGTTCCTTCGTTCATTTGTCTATTCGCTCATTTGTTCATTTATTCATTCGTTCATTTGTCTATTCGCTCATTTGTTCATTTGTTCCTTTGTTCATTTGTTCATTTGTTCATTTGTTCATTTGTTCATTTGTTCATTTGTTCATTTGTTCATTTGTTCATTTGTTCATTTGTTCATTTGTTCATTTGTTCATTTGTTCATTTGTTCATTTGTTCATTTGTTCATTCGTTCATTTGTTCATTTGTTCATTCGTTCATTTGTCTATTCGCTCATTTGTTCATTTGTTCATTTGTTCATTTGTTCATTTGTTCATTTGTTCACTTGTTCCTTCGTTCATTTTTCTATTCGCTCATTTGTTCATTTGTTCATTCGATCATTTGTCTATTCGCTCATTTGTTCATTTGTTCATGTGTTCATTTGTTCATTTGTTCATTTGTTCACTTGTTCATTTGTTCATTTGTTCATTTGTTCATATGTTCATTTGTTCATTTGTTCACTTGTTCACTTTGCTCATTTGTTCGTTTGTTCATTTCTTCATTTCTTCATTTGTTCATTTGTTCATTTGTTCATTTGTTCATTTGTTCATTTGTTCATTTGTTCATTTGTTCATTTGTTCATTTGTTCACTTGTTCATTTGTTCACTTTGCTCATTTGTTCGTTTGTTCATTTCTTCATTTGTTCATTTGTTCATTTGTTCATTTGCTCATTTGTTCATTTGTTCATTTGTTCATTTGTTCATTTGTTCATTTGTGCGATTGTCTATTCGCTCATTTGTTCATTTGTTAATTCGTTCATTTGCCTATTCGCTCATTTGTTCATTTGTTCATTTGTTCATTTGTTCATTTGCTCACTTGCTCATTTGTTCATTTGTTCATATGTTCATTTGTTCATTTGTTCATTTGTTCATTTGTTCATTTGTTCATTTGTGCATTTGTTCATTTGTTCATTCGTGCATTTGTTCATTTGTTCATTTGATCATTTGTTCATTTGTTCATTTGTTCATTTGTTCATTTGTTCATTTGTTCATTTGTTCATTTGTTCATTTGTTCATTTGTTCATTTGTTCATTTGTTCATTTGTTCATTTGTTCATTTGTTCATTTGTTCATTTGTTCATTTGTTCATTTGTTCATTTGTTCATTTGTTCATTTGTTCATTTGTTCATTTGTTCATTTGTTCATTTGTTCATTTGTTCATTTGTTCATTTGTTCATTTGTTCATTTGTTCATTTGTTCATTTGTTCATTTGTTCATTTGTTCATTTGATCATTTGTTCATTTGTTCACTTGTTCACTTGCTCATTTGTTCGTTTGTTCACTTCATTTCTTCATTTCTTCATTTGTTCATTTGTTCATTTGTTCATTTGTTCATTTGTCCATTTGTTCATTTGTCCACTTGTTCATTTGTTCATTTGTTCGTTTGTTCATTTGTTCATTCGTTCATTTGTTCATTCGTTCATTTGTTCATTCGTTCATTTGTTCATTTGTTCATTTGTTCATTTGTCCATTTGTTCATTTGTCCACTTGTTCATTTTTATCATTTGTTCATTTGTTCATTTGTTCATTCGTTCATTTGTTCATTCGTTCATTTGTTCATTTGTTCATTTGTTCATTTGTTCATTTGTTCATTTGTTCATTTGTTCATTTGATCATTTGTTCATTTGTTCATTTGTTCATTTGTTCATTTGTTCATTTGTTCATTTGTTCATTTGTTCATTTGTTCATTTGTTCATTTGTTCATTTGTTCATTTGTTCATTTGTTCATTTGTCCATTTGTTCATTTGTTCATTTGTTCATTTGTTCATTTGTTCATTTGTTCATTTGTTCATTTGTTCATTTGTTCATTTGTTCATTTGTTCATTTGTTCATTTGTTCATTTGATCATTTGTTCATTTGTTCATTTGTTCATTTGTTCATTTGTGCGATTGTCTATTCGCTCATTTGTTCATTTGTTAATTCGTTCATTTGCCTATTCGCTCATTTGTTCATTTGTTCATTTGTTCATTTGTTCATTTGTTCATTTGTTCATTTGTTCATTTGTTCATTTGTTCATTTGTTCATTTGTTCATTTGTTCATTTGTTCATTTGTTCATTTGTTCATTTGTTCATTTGTTCATTGGTTCATTTGTTCATTTGTTCCTTCGTTCATTTGTCTATTCGCTCATTTGTTCATTTATTCATTCGTTCATTTGTCTATTCGCTCATTTGTTCATTTGTTCCTTTGTTCATTTGTTCATTTGTTCATTTGTTCATTTGTTCATTTGTTCATTTGTTCATTTGTTCATTTGTTCATTTGTTCATTTGTTCATTTGTTCATTTGTTCATTTGTTCATTTGTTCATTTGTTCATTTGTTCATTTGTTCATTTGTTCATTTGTTCATTCGTTCATTTGTTCATTTGTTCATTCGTTCATTTGTCTATTCGCTCATTTGTTCATTCGTTCATTTGTCTATTCGCTCATTTGTTCATTTGTTCATTTGTTCATTTGTTCATTTGTTCATTTGTTCACTTGTTCCTTCGTTCATTTTTCTATTCGCTCATTTGTTCATTTGTTCATTCGATCATTTGTCTATTCGCTCATTTGTTCATTTGTTCATGTGTTCATTTGTTCATTTGTTCATTTGTTCACTTGTTCATTTGTTCATTTGTTCATTTGTTCATATGTTCATTTGTTCATTTGTTCACTTGTTCACTTTGCTCATTTGTTCGTTTGTTCATTTCTTCATTTCTTCATTTGTTCATTTGTTCATTTGTTCATTTGTTCATTTGTTCATTTGTTCATTTGTTCATTTGTTCATTTGTTCATTTGTTCATTTGTTCACTTGTTCATTTGTTCACTTTGCTCATTTGTTCGTTTGTTCATTTCTTCATTTGTTCATTTGTTCATTTGTTCATTTGCTCATTTGTTCATTTGTTCATTTGTTCATTTGTTCATTTGTTCATTTGTGCGATTGTCTATTCGCTCATTTGTTCATTTGTTAATTCGTTCATTTGCCTATTCGCTCATTTGTTCATTTGTTCATTTGTTCATTTGTTCATTTGCTCACTTGCTCATTTGTTCATTTGTTCATATGTTCATTTGTTCATTTGTTCATTTGCTCATTTGTTCATTTGTTCATTTGTTCATTTGTGCATTTGTTCATTTGTTCATTCGTGCATTTGTTCATTTGTTCATTTGATCATTTGTTCATTTGTTCATTTGTTCATTTGTTCATTTGTTCATTTGTTCATTTGTTCATTTGTTCATTTGTTCATTTGTTCATTTGTTCATTTGTTCATTTGTTCATTTGTTCATTTGTTCATTTGTTCATTTGTTCATTTGTTCATTTGTTCATTTGTTCATTTGTTCATTTGATCATTTGTTCATTTGTTCACTTGTTCACTTGCTCATTTGTTCGTTTGTTCACTTCATTTCTTCATTTCTTCATTTGTTCATTTGTTCATTTGTTCATTTGTTCATTTGTCCATTTGTTCATTTGTCCACTTGTTCATTTGTTCATTTGTTCATTTGTTCATTTGTTCATTCGTTCATTTGTTCATTCGTTCATTTGTTCATTCGTTCATTTGTTCATTTGTTCATTTGTTCATTTCTCCATTTGTTCATTTGTTCATTTGTTCATTTGTTCATTTGTTCACTTGTTTACTTGTTTACTTGTTCATTTGTTCATTTGTTCATTTGTTCATTTGTTCATTTGTTCATTTGTTCATTTGTTCATTTGTTCATTTGATCATTTGATCATTTGTTCATTTGTTTACTTGTTCACTTGCTCATTTGTTCGTTTGTTCATTTGTTCATTTGTTCATTTGTTCATTTGTTCATTTGTTCATTTTGTTCATTTGTTCATTTGTCCATTCGTTCATTTGTCCACTTGTTCATTTGTTCATTTGTTCATTTGTTCATTCGTTCATTTGTTCATTTGTTCATTTGTTCATTCGTTCATTTGTTCATTTGTTCATTTGTTCATTTGTTCATTTGTTCACTCGTTCATTTGTTCATTTGTTCATTTGTTCATTTGTTCATTTATTCATTTGTTCATTTGTTCATCTGTTCATTTGTTCATTTGTTCATTTGTTCATTTGTTCACTTGTTCATTTGTTCATTTGTTCATTTGTTCATTTGTTCATTTGTTCATTTGTTCATTTGTTCATTTGTTCATTTGTTCATTTGTTCATTTGTTCATTTGTTCATTTGTTCATTTGTTCATTTGTTCATTTGTTCATCTGTTCATTTGTTCATTTGTTCCTTCGTTCATTTGTCTATTCGCTCATTTGTTCATTTGTTCATTCGTTCATTTGTTCATTTGTTCATTTGTTCATTTGTTCATTCGTTCATTTGTTCATTTGTTCATTCGTTCATTTGTCTATTCGCACATTTGTTCATTTGTACATTTGTTCATTTGTTCATTTGTTCTTTTGTTCATTTGTTCATTTGTTCATTTGTTCATTTGTTCATTTGTTCACTTGTTTACTTGTTTACTTGTTCATTTGTTCATTTGTTCATTTGTTCATTTGTTCATTTGATCATTTGATCATTTGTTCATTTGTTTACTTGTTCACTTGCTCATTTGTTCATTTGTTCATTTGTTCATTTGTTCATTTGTTCATTCGTTCATTTGTTCATTTGTTCATTTGTCCATTTGTTCATTTGTCCACTTGTTCATTTGTTCATTTGTTCATTTGTTCATTTGTTCATTCGTTCATTTGTTCATTCATTCATTTGTTCATTTGTTCATTTGTTCATTTGTTCATTTGTTCATTTGTTCATTTGTTCATTTGTTCATTCGTTCATTTGTTCATTCGTTCATTTGTTCATTTGTTCATTTGTTCATTTGTTCATTTGTTCATCTGTTCATTTGTTCATTTGTTCATTTGTTCATTTGTTCATTTGTTCATTCGTTCATTTGTTCATTCGTTCATTTGTTCATTTGTTCATTTGTTCATTTGTTCATTTGTTCATTTGTTCATTTGTTCATTTGTTCATTTGTTCATTTGTTCATTTGTTCATTTGTTCATTTGTTCATTTGTTCATTTGTTCATTTGTTCATTTGTTCATTTGTGCATTTGTTCATTTGTTCATTCGTGCATTTGTTCATTTGTTCATTTGATCATTTGTTCATTTGTTCATTTGTTCATTTGTTCATTTGTTCATTTGTTCATTTGTTCATTTGTTCATTTGTTCATTTGTTCATTTGTTCATTTGTTCATTTGTTCATTTGTTCATTTGTTCATTTGTTCATTTGTTCATTTGTTCATTTGTTCATTTGTTCATTTGTTCATTTGTTCATTTGTTCATTTGTTCATTTGTTCATTTGTTCATTTGATCATTTGTTCATTTGTTCACTTGTTCACTTGCTCATTTGTTCGTTTGTTCACTTCATTTCTTCATTTCTTCATTTGTTCATTTGTTCATTTGTTCATTTGTTCATTTGTCCATTTGTTCATTTGTCCACTTGTTCATTTGTTCATTTGTTCATTTGTTCATTTGTTCATTCGTTCATTTGTTCATTCGTTCATTTGTTCATTCGTTCATTTGTTCATTTGTTCATTTGTTCATTTCTCCATTTGTTCATTTGTTCATTTGTTCATTTGTTCATTTGTTCACTTGTTTACTTGTTTACTTGTTCATTTGTTCATTTGTTCATTTGTTCATTTGTTCATTTGTTCATTTGTTCATTTGTTCATTTGTTCATTTGTTCATTTGATCATTTGATCATTTGTTCATTTGTTTACTTGTTCACTTGCTCATTTGTTCGTTTGTTCATTTGTTCATTTGTTCATTTGTTCATTTGTTCATTTGTTCATTTTGTTCATTTGCTCATTTGTCCATTCGTTCATTTGTCCACTTGTTCATTTGTTCATTTGTTCATTTGTTCATTCGTTCATTTGTTCATTTGTTCATTTGTTCATTCGTTCATTTGTTCATTTGTTCATTTGTCCATTTGTTCATTTGTTCACTCGTTCATTTGTTCATTTGTTCATTTGTTCATTTGTTCATTTATTCATTTGTTCATTTGTTCATCTGTTCATTTGTTCATTTGTTCATTTGTTCACTTGTTCATTTGTTCATTTGTTCATTTGTTCATTTGTTCATTTGTTCATTTGTTCATTTGTTCATTTGTTCATTTGTTCATTTGTTCATTTGTTCATTTGTTCATTTGTTCATTTGTTCATTTGTTCATTTGTTCATTTGTTCATTTGTTCATTTGTGCGATTGTCTATTCGCTCATTTGTTCATTTGTTAATTCGTTCATTTGCCTATTCGCTCATTTGTTCATTTGTTCATTTGTTCATTTGTTCATTTGTTCATTTGTTCATTTGTTCATTTGTTCATTCGTTCATTTGTTCATTTGTTCATTCGTTCATTTGTCTATTCGCACATTTGTTCATTTGTACATTTGTTCATTTGTTCATTTGTTCTTTTGTTCATTTGTTCATTTGTTCATTTGTTCATTTGTTCATTTGTTCACTTGTTTACTTGTTTACTTGTTCATTTGTTCATTTGTTCATTTGTTCATTTGTTCATTTGTTCATTTGATCATTTGATCATTTGTTCATTTGTTTACTTGTTCACTTGCTCATTTGTTCATTTGTTCATTTGTTCATTTGTTCATTTGTTCATTCGTTCATTTGTTCATTTGTTCATTTGTCCATTTGTTCATTTGTCCACTTGTTCATTTGTTCATTTGTTCATTTGTTCATTTGTTCATTCGTTCATTTGTTCATTCATTCATTTGTTCATTTGTTCATTTGTTCATTTGTTCATTTGTTCATTTGTTCATTTGTTCATTTGTTCATTCGTTCATTTGTTCATTCGTTCATTTGTTCATTTGTTCATTTGTTCATTTGTTCATTTGTTCATCTGTTCATTTGTTCATTTGTTCATTTGTTCATTTGTTCATTTGTTCATTCGTTCATTTGTTCATTCGTTCATTTGTTCATTTGTTCATTTGTTCATTTGTTCATTTGTTCATTTGTTCATTTGTTCATTTGTTCATTTGTTCATTTGTTCATTTGTTCATTTGTTCATTTGTTCATTTGTTCATTTGTTCATTTGTTCATTTGTCATTTGTTCATTTGTTCAATTGTTCATTTGTTCATTTGTTCATTTGTTCATTTGTTCATTTGTTCATTTGTTCATTTGTTCATTTGTTCATTTGTTCATTTGTTCATTTGTTCATTTGTTCAATTGCTCTTTTGTTCATTTGTTCATTTGTTCATTTGTTCATTTGTTCATTTGTTCATTTGTTCATTTGTTCATTTGTTCATTTGTTCATTTGTTCATTTGTTCATTTGTTCATTTGTTCATTTGTTCATTTGTTCATTTGTTCATTTGTTCATTTGTTCATTTGTTCATTTGTTCATTTGTTCATTTGTTCATTTGTTCATTTGTTCATTTGTTCATTTGTTCATTTGTTCATTTGTTCATTTGTTCATTTGTTCATTTGATCATTTGTTCATTTGTTCACTTGTTCACTTGCTCATTTGTTCGTTTGTTCACTTCATTTCTTCATTTCTTCATTTGTTCATTTGTTCATTTGTTCATTTGTTCATTTGTCCATTTGTTCATTTGTCCACTTGTTCATTTGTTCATTTGTTCATTTGTTCATTTGTTCATTCGTTCATTTGTTCATTCGTTCATTTGTTCATTCGTTCATTTGTTCATTTGTTCATTTGTTCATTTCTCCATTTGTTCATTTGTTCATTTGTTCATTTGTTCATTTGTTCACTTGTTTACTTGTTTACTTGTTCATTTGTTCATTTGTTCATTTGTTCATTTGTTCATTTGTTCATTTGTTCATTTGTTCATTTGTTCATTTGATCATTTGATCATTTGTTCATTTGTTTACTTGTTCACTTGCTCATTTGTTCGTTTGTTCATTTGTTCATTTGTTCATTTGTTCATTTGTTCATTTGTTCATTTTGTTCATTTGCTCATTTGTCCATTCGTTCATTTGTCCACTTGTTCATTTGTTCATTTGTTCATTTGTTCATTCGTTCATTTGTTCATTTGTTCATTTGTTCATTCGTTCATTTGTTCATTTGTTCATTTGTCCATTTGTTCATTTGTTCACTCGTTCATTTGTTCATTTGTTCATTTGTTCATTTGTTCATTTATTCATTTGTTCATTTGTTCATCTGTTCATTTGTTCATTTGTTCATTTGTTCACTTGTTCATTTGTTCATTTGTTCATTTGTTCATTTGTTCATTTGTTCATTTGTTCATTTGTTCATTTGTTCATTTGTTCATTTGTTCATTTGTTCATTTGTTCATTTGTTCATTTGTTCATTTGTTCATTTGTTCATTTGTTCATTTGTTCATTTGTGCGATTGTCTATTCGCTCATTTGTTCATTTGTTAATTCGTTCATTTGCCTATTCGCTCATTTGTTCATTTGTTCATTTGTTCATTTGTTCATTTGTTCATTTGTTCATTCGTTCATTTGTTCATTTGTTCATTCGTTCATTTGTCTATTCGCACATTTGTTCATTTGTACATTTGTTCATTTGTTCATTTGTTCTTTTGTTCATTTGTTCATTTGTTCATTTGTTCATTTGTTCATTTGTTCACTTGTTTACTTGTTTACTTGTTCATTTGTTCATTTGTTCATTTGTTCATTTGTTCATTTGTTCATTTGATCATTTGATCATTTGTTCATTTGTTTACTTGTTCACTTGCTCATTTGTTCATTTGTTCATTTGTTCATTTGTTCATTTGTTCATTCGTTCATTTGTTCATTTGTTCATTTGTCCATTTGTTCATTTGTCCACTTGTTCATTTGTTCATTTGTTCATTTGTTCATTTGTTCATTCGTTCATTTGTTCATTCATTCATTTGTTCATTTGTTCATTTGTTCATTTGTTCATTTGTTCATTTGTTCATTTGTTCATTTGTTCATTCGTTCATTTGTTCATTCGTTCATTTGTTCATTTGTTCATTTGTTCATTTGTTCATTTGTTCATCTGTTCATTTGTTCATTTGTTCATTTGTTCATTTGTTCATTTGTTCATTCGTTCATTTGTTCATTCGTTCATTTGTTCATTTGTTCATTTGTTCATTTGTTCATTTGTTCATTTGTTCATTTGTTCATTTGTTCATTTGTTCATTTGTTCATTTGTTCATTTGTTCATTTGTTCATTTGTTCATTTGTTCATTTGTTCATTTGTTCATTTGTTCATTTGTCATTTGTTCATTTGTTCAATTGTTCATTTGTTCATTTGTTCATTTGTTCATTTGTTCATTTGTTCATTTGTTCATTTGTTCATTTGTTCATTTGTTCATTTGTTCATTTGTTCATTTGTTCAATTGCTCTTTTGTTCATTTGTTCATTTGTTCATTTGTTCATTTGTTCATTTGTTCATTTGTTCATTTGTTCATTTGTTCATTTGTTCATTTGTTCATTTGTTCATTTGTTCATTTGTTCATTTGTTCATTTGTTCATTTGTTCATTTGTTCATTTGTTCATTTGTTCATTTGTTCATTTGTTCATTTGTTCATTTGTTCATTTGTTCATTTGTTCATTTGTTCATTTGTTCATTTGTTCATTTGTTCATTTGTTCATTTGTTCATTTGTTCATTTGTTCATTTGTTCATTTGTTCATTTGTTCATTTGTTCATTTGTTCATTTGTTCATTTGTTCATTTGTTCATTTGTTCACTTGTTTACTTGTTCATTTGTTCATTTGTTCATTTGTTCATTCGTTCATTCGTTCATTTGTTCATTCGTTCATTTGATCATTTGTTCATTTGTTCATTTGTTCATTTGTTCCTTCGTTCATTTGTCTATTCGCTCATTTGTTCATTTGTTCATTCGTTCATTTGTTCATTTGTTCATTTGTTCATTCGTTCATTTGTTCATTTGTTCATTCGTTCATTTGTCTATTCGCACATTTGTTCATTTGTTCATTTGTTCATTTGTTCATTTGTTCTTTTGTTCATTTGTTCCTTCGTTCATTTGTACAATTGTTCATTCGTTCATTTGTTCATTTGTTCATTCGTTCATTTGTCTATTCGCTCATTTGTTCATTTGTTCATTTGTTCATTTGTTCATTTGTTCATTTGTTCATTTGTTCATTTGTTCATTTGTTCATTTGTTCATTTGTTCATTTGTTCATTTGTTCATTTGTTCATTTGTTCATTTGTTCATTTGTTCATTTGTTCAGTTGTTCCTTCGTTCATTTGTACAATTGTTCATTCGATCATTTGTTCATTTGTTCATTCGTTCAATTGTCTATTCGCTCATTTGTTCATTTTTTCATTTTTTCATTTTTTCATTTGTTCATTTGTTCATTTGTTCATTTGTATATTTGTTCATTTGTGCGATTGTCTATTCGCTCATTTGTTCATTTGTTCATTTGTTCATTTGTTCATTTGTTCTTTTGTTCATTTGTTCATTTGTTCATTTGTTCATTTCTTCATTTGTTCATTTGTTCATTTGTTCATTTGTTCATTTGTTCATTTGTTCATTTGTTCATTTGTTCATTTGTTCATTTGTTCATTTGTTCATTTGTTCATTTTTTCATTTGTTCATTTGTTCATTTGTTCATTTGTTCATTCGTTCATTTGTTCTTTTGTTCATTTGTTCATTTGTTCATTTGTTCATTTCTTCATTTCTTCATTTGTTCATTTGTTCATTTGTTCATTTGTTCATTTGTTCATTTGTTCATTTGCTCATTTGTTCATTTGCTCATTTGTTCATTTGTTCATTTGTTCATTTGTTCATTTGTTCATTTGTTCATTTGTTCATTTGTTCATTTGTTCATTTGTTCATTTGTTCATTTGTTCATTTGTTCATTTGCTCACTTGCTCATTTGTTCATTTGTTCATTTGTTCATTTGTTCATTTGTTCATTTGCTCTTTTGTTCATTTGTTCATTTGTTCATTTGTTCATTTGTTCATTTGTTCATATTTTCATTTGTTCATTTGTTCATTTGTTCATTTGTTCATTTGTTCATTTGTTCGTTTGTTCATTTGTTCATTTGTTCATTTGTTCATTTGTTCATTTGTTCATTTGTTCATTTGTTCATTTGTTCATTTGTGCATTTCTTCATTTGTTCATTTGTGCATTTGTTCATTTGTTCATATGTTCATTTGTTCATTTGTTCATTTGTTCATTTGTTCATTTGTTCATTTGTTCATTTGTTCATTTGTTCATTTGTTCATTTGTTCATTTGTTCATTTGTTCATTTGTTCATTTGTTCATTTGTCCATTTGTTCATTTGTTCATTTGTTCATTTGTTCATTTGTTCATTTGTTCATTTGTTCATTTGTTCATTTGTTCATTTGTTCATTTGTTCATTTGTTCATTTGTTCATTTGTTCATTTGTTCATTTGTTCATTTGATCATTTGTTCATTTGTCTATTCGCTCATTTGTTCATTTGTTCATTCGTTCATTTGTTCATTTGTTCATTTGTTCATTTGTTCATTCGTTCATTTGTTTATTCGTTCATTCGTTCATTTGTCTATTCGCACATTTGTTCATTTGTTCATTTGTTCATTTGTTCATTTGTTCATTTGTTCTTTTGTTCATTTGTTCATTTGTCCATTTGTTCATTTGTTCATTTGTACATTTGTTCATTTGTTCATTTGTTCATTTGTTCATTTGTTCATTTGTTCATTTGTTCATTTGTTCATTTGTTCATTTGTTCATTTGTTCACTTTTTCATTGGTTCATTTGTTCATTTGTTCATTTGTTCATTTGTTCCTTCGTTCATTTGTCTATTCGCACATTTGTTCATTTGTTCATTTGTTCATTTGTTCATTTGTTCATTTGTTCATTTGTTCATTTGTTCATTTGTTCATTTGTTCATTTGTTCATTTGTTCATTTGTTCAATTGTTCATTTGTTCATTTGTTCATTTGTTCATTTGTTCATTTGTTCATTTGTTCATTTGTTCATTTGTTCATTTGTTCATTTGTTCATTTGTTCATTTGTTCATTTGTTCATTTGTTCATTTGTTCATTTGTTCATTTGTTCATTTGTTCATTTGTTCATTTGTTCATTTGTTCATTTGTTCATTTGTTCATTTGTTCATTTGTTCATTTGTTCATTTGTTCATTTGTTCATTTGTTCATATGTTCATTTGTTCATTTGGTCATTTGTTCATTTGTTCATTTGTTCATTTGTTCATTTGTTCATTTGTTCATTTGTTCATTTGTTCATTTGTTCATTTGTTCATTTGTTCATTTGTTCATTTGTTCATTTGTTCATTTGTTCATTTGTTCATTTGTTCATTTGTTCATTTGTTCATTTGTTCATTTGTTCATTTGTTCATTTGTTCATTTGTTCATTTGTTCATTTGTTCATTTGTTCATTTGTGCGATTGTCTATTCGCTCATTTGTTCATTTGTTAATTCGTTCCTTTGCCTATTCGCTCATTTGTTCATTTGTTCATTTGTTCATTTGTTCATTTGTTCATTTGCTCATTTGCTCATTTGCTCATTTGCTCATTTGTTCATTTGTTCATTTGTTCATTTGTTCATTTGTTCACTTGTTCATTTGTTCATTTGTTCATTTGTTCATTTGTTCATTTGTTCATTTGTTCATTTGTTCATTTGTTCATTTGTTCACTTGTTCACTTTGCTCATTTGTTCGTTTGTTCATTTCTTCATTTCTTCATTTGTTCATTTGTTCATTTGTTCATTTGTTCATTTGTTCATTTGTTCATTTGTTCATTTGTATATTTGTTCATTTGTGCGATTGTCTATTCGCTCATTTGTTCATTTGTTCATTTGTTCATTTGTTCATTTGTTCATTTGTTCATTTGTTCATTTGTTCTTTTGTTCATTTATTCATTTGTTCATTTGTTCATTTGTTAATTTGTTCATTTGTTCATTTGTTCATTTGTTCATTTGTTCATTTGTTCATTCGTTCATTTGTCTATTCGCTCATTTGTTCATTTGTTCATTTGTTGATTTGTTCATTTGTTCATTTGTTCATTTGTTCATTTGTTCATTTGTTCATTTGTTCATTTGTTCATTTGTTCATTTGTCATTTGTTCATTTGTTCAATTGTTCATTTGTTCATTTGTTCATTTGTTCATTTGTTCATTTGTTCATATGTTCATTTGTTCATTTGTTCATTTGTTCATTCGTTCATTTGTCTATTCGCACATTCGTTCATTTGTTCATTTGTTCATTTGTTCATTTGTTCATTTGTTCATTTGTTCATTCGTTCATTTGTTCTTTTGTTCATTTGTTCATTTGTTCATTTGTTCATTTGTTCATTTGTTCATTTGTTCATTTGTTCATTTGTTCATTTGTTCATTTGTTCATTTGTTCATTTGTTCATTTGCTCATTTGTTCATTTGTTCATTTGTTCATTTGTTCATTTGTTCATTTGTTCATTTGTTCATTTGTTCATTTGTTCATTTGTTCATTTGTTCATTTGTTCATTTGTTCATTTGTTCATTTGTTCATTTGTTCATTTGTTCATTTGTTCATTTGTTCATTTGTTCATTTGTTCATTTGTTCATTTGTTCATTTGTTCATTTGTTCATTTGTTCATTTGTTCATTTGTTCATTTGTTCATTTGTTCATTTGTTCATTTGTTCATTTGTTCATTTGTTCATTTGTTCATTTGTTCATTTGTTCATTTGTTCCTTCGTTCAATTGTCTATTCGCTCATTTGTACAATTGTTCATTCGTTCATTTGTTCATTTGTTCAATCGTTCATTTGTCTATTCGCTCATTTGTTCATTTGTTCATTTGTTCATTTGTTCATTTGTTCATTTTTCTATTCGCTCATTTGTTCATTTGTTCAATCGATCATTTGTCTATTCGCTCATTTGTTCATTTGTTCATTAGTTCATTTGTTCATTTGTTCATTTGTTCATTTGTTCATTTGTTCATTTGTTCATTTGTTCATTTGTTCATTTGTTCATTTGTTCATTTGTTCATTTGTTCATTTGTTCATTTGTTCATTTGTTCATTTGTTCATTTGTTCATTTGTTCATTTGTTCATTTGTTTATTTGTTCAATTGTTCATTTGTTCATTTGTTCATTTGTTCATTTGTTCATTTGTTCATTTGTTCATTTGTTCATTTGTTCATTTGTTCATTTGTTCATTTTTTCATTTGTTCATTTGTTCATTTGTTCATTTGTTCATTCGTTCATTGGTTCTTTTGTTCATTTGTTCATTTGTTCATTTGTTCATTTGTTCATTTGTTCATTTGTTCATTTGTTCATTTGTTCATTTGTTCATTTGTTCATTTGTTCATTTGTTCATTTGTTCATTTGTGCGATTGTCTATTCGCTCATTTGTTCATTTGTTAATTCGTTCCTTTGCCTATTCGCTCATTTGTTCATTTGTTCATTTATTCATTTGTTCATTTGTTCATTTGCTCATTTGCTCATTTGCTCATTTGCTCATTTGTTCATTTGTTCATTTGTTCATTTGTTCATTTGTTCACTTGTTCATTTGTTCATTTGTTCATTTGTTCATTTGTTCATTTGTTCATTCGTTCATTTGTTCATTTGTTCATTCGTTCATTTGTCTATTCGCACATTTGTTCATTTGTTCATTTGTTCATTTGTTCTTTTGTTCATTTGTTCCTTCGTTCATTTGTACAATTGTTCATTCGTTCATTTGTTCATTTGTTCATTCGTTCATTTGTCTATTCGCTCATTTGTTCATTTGTTCATTTGTTCATTTGTTCATTTGTTCATTTGTTCATTTGTTCATTTGTTCATTTGTTCATTTGTTCATTTGTTCATTTGTTCATTTGTTCATTTGTTCATTTGTTCATTTGTTCATTTGTTCATTTGTTCATTTGTTCATTTGTTCATTTGTTCATTTGTTCCTTCGTTCATTTGTCTATTCGCTCATTTGTTCATTTGTTCATTCGTTCATTTGTTCATTTGTTCATTTGTTCATTCGTTCATTTGTTCATTTGTTCATTCGTTCATTTGTCTATTCGCACATTTGTTCATTTGTTCATTTGTTCATTTGTTCATTTGTTCTTTTGTTCATTTGTTCCTTCGTTCATTTGTACAATTGTTCATTCGTTCATTTGTTCATTTGTTCATTCGTTCATTTGTCTATTCGCTCATTTGTTCATTTGTTCATTTGTTCATTTGTTCATTTGTTCATTTGTTCATTTGTTCATTTGTTCATTTGTTCATTTGTTCATTTGTTCATTTGTTCATTTGTTCATTTGTTCATTTGTTCATTTGTTCATTTGTTCATTTGTTCATTTGTTCATTTGTTCATTTGTTCATTTGTTCATTTGTTCATTTGTTCATTTGTTCATTTGTTCATTTGTTCATTTGTTCATTTGTTCATTTGTTCATTTGTTCATTTGTTCATTTGTTCATTTGTTCATTTGTTCATTTGTTCATTTGTTCATTTGTTCATTTGTTCATTTGTTCATTTGTTCATTTGTTCATTTGTTCATTTGTTCATATGTTCATTTGTTCATTTGTTCATTTGTTCATTCGTTCATTTGTCTATTCGCACATTCGTTCATTTGTTCATTTGTTCATTTGTTCATTTGTTCATTTGTTCATTTGTTCATTCGTTCATTTGTTCTTTTGTTCATTTGTTCATTTGTTCATTTGTTCATTTGTTCATTTGTTCATTTGTTCATTTGTTCATTTGTTCATTTGTTCATTTGTTCATTTGTTCATTTGTTCATTTGTTCATTTGCTCATTTGTTCATTTGTTCATTTGTTCATTTGTTCATTTGTTCATTTGTTCATTTGTTCATTTGTTCATTTGTTCATTTGTTCATTTGTTCATTTGTTCATTTGTTCATTTGTTCATATGTTCATTTGTTCATTTGTTCATTTGTTCATTTGTTCATTTGTTCATTTGTTCATTTGTTCATTTGTTCATTTGTTCATTTGTTCATTTGTTCATTTGTTCATTTGTTCATTTGTTCCTTCTTTCAATTGTCTATTCGCTCATTTGTACAATTGTTCATTCGTTCATTTGTTCATTTGTTCAATCGTTCATTTGTCTATTCGCTCATTTGTTCATTTGTTCATTTGTTCATTTGTTCATTTTTCTATTCGCTCATTTGTTCATTTGTTCAATCGATCATTTGTCTATTCGCTCATTTGTTCATTTGTTCATTAGTTCATTTGTTCATTTGTTCATTTGTTCATTTGTTCATTTGTTCATTTGTTCATTTGTTCATTTGTTAATTTGTTCATTTGTTCACTTGTTCATTTGTTCATTTGTTCATTTGTTAATTTGATCATTTGTTCATTTGATCATTTGTTCACTTGTTCACTTGCTCATTTGTTCGTTTGTTCATTTCTTCATTTCTTCATTTCTTCATTTGTTCATTTGTTCATTTGTTAATTCGTTCATTTGCCTATTCGCTCATTTGTTAATTTGTTCATTTGTTCATTTGCTCATTTGCTCATTTGCTCATTTGCTCATTTGTTCATTTGTTCATTTGATCATTTGTTCATTTGTTCATTTGTTCATTTGTTCATTTGTTCATTTGTTCATTTGTTCATTTGTTCATTTGTTCATTTGTTCATTTGTTCATTTGTTCATTTGTTCATTTGTTCATTTGTTCATTTGTTCATTTGTTCATTTGTTCATTTGTTCATTTGTTCATTTGTTCATTTGTTCATTTGTTCATTTGTTCATTTGTTCATTTGTTCATTTGTTCATTTGTTTATTTGTTCAATTGTTCATTTGTTCATTTGTTCATTTGTTCATTTGTTCATTTGTTCATTTGTTCATTTGTTCATTTGTTCATTTGTTCATTTGTTCATTTGTTCATTCGTTCATTGGTTCTTTTGTTCATTTGTTCATTTGTTCATTTGTTCATTTGTTCATTTGTTCATTTGTTCATTTGTTCATTTGTTCATTTGTTCATTTGTTCATTTGTTCATTTGCTCATTTGTTCATTTGTTCATTTGTTCATTTGTTCATTTGTTCATTTGTTCATTTGTTCATTTGTTCATTTGTTCATTTGATCATTTGATCATTTGTTCATTTGTTTACTTGTTCACTTGCTCATTTGTTCGTTTGTTCATTTCTTCATTTCTTCATTTCTTCATTTGTTCATTTGTTCATTTGTTCATTTGTTCATTTCTTCATTTGTTCATTTGTTCATTTGTTCATTTGTTCATTTGTTCATTTGTTCATTTGTTCATTTGTTCATTTGTTCATTTGTTCATTTGTTCATTTGTTCATTTGTTTATTTGTTCAATTGTTCATTTGTTCATTTGTTCATTTGTTCATTTGTTCACTTTTTCATTGGTTCATTTGTTCATTTGTTCATTTGTTCATTTGTTCCTTCGTTCATTTGTCTATTCGCACATTTGTTCATTTGTTCATTTGTTCATTTGTTCATTTGTTCATTTGTTCATTTGTTCATTTGTTCATTTGTTCATTTGTTCATTTGTTCATTTGTTCAATTGTTCATTTGTTCATTTGTTCATTTGTTCATTTGTTCATTTGTTCATTTGTTCATTTGTTCATTTGTTCATTTGTTCATTTGTTCATTTGTTCATTTGTTCATTTGTTCATTTGTTCATTTGATCATTTGATCATTTGTTCATTTGTTTACTTGTTCACTTGCTCATTTGTTCGTTTGTTCATTTCTTCATTTCTTCATTTCTTCATTTGTTCATTTGTTCATTTGTCCATTTGTTCATTTGTCCACTTGTTCATTTTTATCATTTGTTCATTTGTTCATTTGTTCATTCGTTCATTTGTTCATTCGTTCATTTGTTCATTTGTTCATTTGTTCATTTGTTCATTTGTTCATTCGTTCATTTGTTCATTTGTTCATTTGTTCATTTGTTCATTTGTTCATTTGTTCATCTGTTCATTTGTTCATTTGTTCATTTGTTCATTCGTTCATTTGTTCATTTGTTCATTTGTTCATTTGTTCATTTGTTCATTTGTTCATTTGTTCATTTGTTCATTTGTTCATTTGTTCATTTGTTCATTTGTTCATTTGTTCATTTGTTCATTTGTTCATTTGTTCATTTGTTCATTTGTTCATTTGTTCATTTGTTCATTTGTTCATTTGTCCATTTGTTCATTTGTTCATTTGTTCATTTGTTCATTTGTTCATTTGTTCATTTGTTCATTTGTTCATTTGTTCATTTGTTCATTTGTTCATTTGTTCATTTGTTCATTTGTTCATTTGTTCATTTGATCATTTGTTCATTTGTTCATTTGTTCATTTGTTCATTTGTGCGATTGTCTATTCGCTCATTTGTTCATTTGTTAATTCGTTCATTTGCCTATTCGCTCATTTGTTCATTTGTTCATTTGTTCATTTGTTCATTTGCTCACTTGCTCATTTGTTCATATGTTCATTTGTTCATTTGTTCATTTGCTCATTTGTTCATTTGTTCATTTGTGCATTTGTTCATTTGTTCATTTGTTCATTTGTTCATTTGTTCATTTGTTCATTTGTTCATTTGTTCCTTTGTTCATTTGTTCATTTGTTCATTTGTTCATTTGTTCATTTGTTCATTTGTTCATTTGTTCATTTGTTCATTTGTTCATTTGTTCATTTGTTCATTTGTTCATTTGTTCATTTGTTCATTTGTTCATTTGTTCATTTGTTCATTTGTTCATTCGTTCATTTGTTCATTTGTTCATTCGTTCATTTGTCTATTCGCTCATTTGTTCATTTGTTCATTTGTTCATTTGTTCATTTGTTCACTTGTTCCTTCGTTCATTTTTCTATTCGCTCATTTGTTCATTTGTTCATTCGATCATTTGTCTATTCGCTCATTTGTTCATTTGTTCATGTGTTCATTTGTTCATTTGTTCATTTGTTCACTTGTTCATTTGTTCATTTGTTCATTTGTTCATTTGTTCATTTGTTCATTTGTTCACTTGTTCACTTTGCTCATTTGTTCGTTTGTTCATTTCTTCATTTCTTCATTTGTTCATTTGTTCATTTGTTCATTTGTTCATTTGTTCATTTGTTCATTTGTTCATTTGTTCATTTGTTCATTTGTTCATTTGTTCATTTGTTCATTTGTTCACTTGTTCATTTGTTCACTTTGCTCATTTGTTCGTTTGTTCATTTCTTCATTTGTTCATTTGTTCATTTGTTCATTTGCTCATTTGTTCATTTGTTCATTTGTTCATTTGTGCGATTGTCTATTCGCTCATTTGTTCATTTGTTAATTCGTTCATTTGCCTATTCGCTCATTTGTTCATTTGTTCATTTGTTCATTTGTTCATTTGCTCACTTGCTCATTTCTTCATTTGTTCATATGTTCATTTGTTCATTTGTTCATTTGCTCATTTGTTCATTTGTTCATTTGTTCATTTGTGCATTTGTTCATTTGTTCATTCGTGCATTTGTTCATTTGTTCATTTGATCATTTGTTCATTTGTTCATTTGTTCATTTGTTCATTTGTTCATTTGTTCATTTGTTCATTTGTTCATTTGTTCATTTGTTCATTTGTTCATTTGTTCATTTGTTCATTTGTTCATTTGTTCATTTGTTCATTTGTTCATTTGTTCATTTGTTCATTTGTTCATTTGTTCATTTGTTCATTTGTTCATTTGTTCATTTGTTCATTTGTTCATTTGTTCATTTGTTCATTTGTTCATTTGTTCATTTGATCATTTGTTCATTTGTTCACTTGTTCACTTGCTCATTTGTTCGTTTGTTCACTTCATTTCTTCATTTCTTCATTTGTTCATTTGTTCATTTGTTCATTTGTTCATTTGTCCATTTGTTCATTTGTCCACTTGTCCACTTGTTCATTTGTTCATTTGTTCATTCGTTCATTTGTTCATTCGTTCATTTGTTCATTCGTTCATTTGTTCATTTGTTCATTTGTTCATTTCTCCATTTGTTCATTTGTTCATTTGTTCATTTGTTCATTTGTTCACTTGTTTACTTGTTTACTTGTTCATTTGTTCATTTGTTCATTTGTTCATTTGTTCATTTGTTCATTTGTTCATTTGTTCATTTGTTCATTTGATCATTTGATCATTTGTTCATTTGTTTACTTGTTCACTTGCTCATTTGTTCGTTTGTTCATTTGTTCATTTGTTCATTTGTTCATTTGTTCATTCGTTCATTTGTTCATTTGTTCATTTGTTCATTCGTTCATTTGTTCATTTGTTCATTTGTTCATTTGTTCATTTGTTCACTCGTTCATTTGTTCATTTGTTCATTTGTTCATTTGTTCATTTATTCATTTGTTCATTTGTTCATCTGTTCATTTGTTCATTTGTTCATTTGTTCACTTGTTCATTTGTTCATTTGTTCATTTGTTCATTTGTTCATTTGTTCATTTGTTCATTTGTTCATTTGTTCATTTGTTCATTTGTTCATTTGTTCATTTGTTCATTTGTTCATTTGTTCATTTGTTCATTTGTTCATTTGTTCCTTCGTTCATTTGTCTATTCGCTCATTTGTTCATTTGTTCATTCGTTCATTTGTTCATTTGTTCATTTGTTCATTCGTTCATTTGTTCATTTGTTCATTCGTTTATTTGTCTATTCGCACATTTGTTCATTTGTACATTTGTTCATTTGTTCATTTGTTCTTTTGTTCATTTGTTCATTTGTTCATTTGTTCATTTGTTCATTTGTTCACTTGTTTACTTGTTTACTTGTTCATTTGTTCATTTGTTCATTTGTTCATTTGTTCATTTGATCATTTGATCATTTGTTCATTTGTTTACTTGTTCACTTGCTCATTTGTTCGTTTGTTCATTTGTTCATTTGTTCATTTGTTCATTCGTTCATTTGTTCATTTGTTCATTTGTCCATTTGTTCATTTGTCCACTTGTTCATTTGTTCATTTGTTCATTTGTTCATTTGTTCATTCGTTCATTTGTTCATTCATTCATTTGTTCATTTGTTCATTTGTTCATTTGTTCATTTGTTCATTTGTTCATTTGTTCATTTGTTCATTCGTTCATTTGTTCATTCGTTCATTTGTTCATTTGTTCATTTGTTCATTTGTTCATCTGTTCATTTGTTCATTTGTTCATTTGTTCATTTGTTCATTTGTTCATTCGTTCATTTGTTCATTCGTTCATTTGTTCATTTGTTCATTTGTTCATTTGTTCATTTGTTCATTTGTTCATTTGTTCATTTGTTCATTTGTTCATTTGTTCATTTGTTCATTTGTTCATTTGTTCATTTGTTCATTTGTTCATTTGTTCATTTGTTCATTTGTCATTTGTTCATTTGTTCAATTGTTCATTTGTTCATTTGTTCATTTGTTCATTTGTTCATTTGTTCATTTGTTCATTTGTTCATTTGTTCATTTGTTCATTTGTTCATTTGTTCATTTGTTCATTTGTTCATTTGTTCATTTGTTCATTTGATCATTTGTTCATTTGTTCATTTGTTCATTTGTTCCTTCGTTCATTTGTCTATTCGCTCATTTGTTCATTTGTTCATTCGTTCATTTGTTCATTTGTTCATTTGTTCATTCGTTCATTTGTTCATTTGTTCATTCGTTCATTTGTCTATTCGCACATTTGTTCATTTGTTCATTTGTTCATTTGTTCATTTGTTCTTTTGTTCATTTGTTCCTTCGTTCATTTGTACAATTGTTCATTCGTTCATTTGTTCATTTGTTCATTCGTTCATTTGTTCATTTGTTCATTTGTTCATTTGTTCATTTGTTCATTTGTTCATTTGATCATTTGTTCATTTGTTCATTTGTTCATTTGTTCCTTCGTTCATTTGTCTATTCGCTCATTTGTTCATTTGTTCATTCGTTCATTTGTTCATTTGTACATTTGTTCATTCGTTCATTTGTTCATTTGTTCATTTGTTCATTTGTTCATTTGTTCATTTGTTCATTTGTTCATTTGTTCATTTGTTCATTTGTTCATTTGTTCATTTGATCATTTGTTCATTTGTTCATTTGTTCATTTGTTCCTTCGTTCATTTGTCTATTCGCTCATTTGTTCATTTGTTCATTCGTTCATTTGTTCATTTGTTCATTTGTTCATTCGTTCATTTGTTCATTTGTTCATTCGTTCATTTGTTCATTTGTTCATTCGTTCATTTGTCTATTCGCACATTTGTTCATTTGTTCATTTGTTCATTTGTTCATTTGTTCTTTTGTTCATTTGTTCCTTCGTTCATTTGTACAATTGTTCATTCGTTCATTTGTTCATTTGTTCATTCGTTCATTTGTCTATTCGCTCATTTGTTCATTTGTTCATTTGTTCATTTGTTCATTTGTTCATTTGCTCATTTGTTCATTTGCTCATTTGTTCATTTGTTCATTTGTTCATTTGTTCATTTGTTCATTTGTTCATTTGTTCATTTGTTCATTTGTTCATTTGTTCATTTGTTCATTTGTTCTTTTGTTCATTTGTTCATTTGTTCATTTGTTCATTTGTTCATTTGTTCCTTCGTTCATTTGTACAATTGTTCATTCGATCATTTGTTCATTTGTTCATTCGTTCAATTGTCTATTCGCTCATTTGTCCATTTTTTCATTTTTTCATTTGTTCATTTGTTCATTTGTTCATTTGTATATTTGTTCATTTGTGCGATTGTCTATTCGCTCATTTGTTCATTTGTTCATTTGTTCATTTGTTCATTTGTTCATTTGTTCATTTGTTCATTTGTTCATTTGTTCTTTTGTTCATTTGTTCATTTGTTCATTTGTTCATTTGTTCATTTGTTCATTTGTTCATTTGTTCATTTGTTCATTTGTTCATTTGTTCATTTGTTCATTTGTTCATTTGTTCATTTGTTCATTTGTTCATTTGTTCATTTGTTCATTTGTTCATTTGTTTATTTGTTCAATTGTTCATTTGTTCATTTGTTCATTTGTTCATTTGTTCATTTGTTCATTTGTTCACTCGTTCATTTGTTCATTTGTTCATTTGTTCATTTGTTCATTTATTCATTTGTTCATTTGTTCATCTGTTCATTTGTTCATTTGTTCATTTGTTCACTTGTTCATTTGTTCATTTGTTCATTTGTTCATTTGTTCATTTGTTCATTTGTTCATTTGTTCATTTGTTCATTTGTTCATTTGTTCATTTGTTCATTTGTTCATTTGTTCATTTGTTCATTTGTTCATTTGTTCATTTGTTCCTTCGTTCATTTGTCTATTCGCTCATTTGTTCATTTGTTCATTCGTTCATTTGTTCATTTGTTCATTTGTTCATTCGTTCATTTGTTCATTTGTTCATTCGTTTATTTGTCTATTCGCACATTTGTTCATTTGTACATTTGTTCATTTGTTCATTTGTTCTTTTGTTCATTTGTTCATTTGTTCATTTGTTCATTTGTTCATTTGTTCACTTGTTTACTTGTTTACTTGTTCATTTGTTCATTTGTTCATTTGTTCATTTGTTCATTTGATCATTTGATCATTTGTTCATTTGTTTACTTGTTCACTTGCTCATTTGTTCGTTTGTTCATTTGTTCATTTGTTCATTTGTTCATTCGTTCATTTGTTCATTTGTTCATTTGTCCATTTGTTCATTTGTCCACTTGTTCATTTGTTCATTTGTTCATTTGTTCATTTGTTCATTCGTTCATTTGTTCATTCATTCATTTGTTCATTTGTTCATTTGTTCATTTGTTCATTTGTTCATTTGTTCATTTGTTCATTTGTTCATTCGTTCATTTGTTCATTCGTTCATTTGTTCATTTGTTCATTTGTTCATTTGTTCATCTGTTCATTTGTTCATTTGTTCATTTGTTCATTTGTTCATTTGTTCATTCGTTCATTTGTTCATTCGTTCATTTGTTCATTTGTTCATTTGTTCATTTGTTCATTTGTTCATTTGTTCATTTGTTCATTTGTTCATTTGTTCATTTGTTCATTTGTTCATTTGTTCATTTGTTCATTTGTTCATTTGTTCATTTGTTCATTTGTTCATTTGTTCATTTGTCATTTGTTCATTTGTTCAATTGTTCATTTGTTCATTTGTTCATTTGTTCATTTGTTCATTTGTTCATTTGTTCATTTGTTCATTTGTTCATTTGTTCATTTGTTCATTTGTTCATTTGTTCATTTGTTCATTTGTTCATTTGTTCATTTGATCATTTGTTCATTTGTTCATTTGTTCATTTGTTCCTTCGTTCATTTGTCTATTCGCTCATTTGTTCATTTGTTCATTCGTTCATTTGTTCATTTGTTCATTTGTTCATTCGTTCATTTGTTCATTTGTTCATTCGTTCATTTGTCTATTCGCACATTTGTTCATTTGTTCATTTGTTCATTTGTTCATTTGTTCTTTTGTTCATTTGTTCCTTCGTTCATTTGTACAATTGTTCATTCGTTCATTTGTTCATTTGTTCATTCGTTCATTTGTTCATTTGTTCATTTGTTCATTTGTTCATTTGTTCATTTGTTCATTTGATCATTTGTTCATTTGTTCATTTGTTCATTTGTTCCTTCGTTCATTTGTCTATTCGCTCATTTGTTCATTTGTTCATTCGTTCATTTGTTCATTTGTACATTTGTTCATTCGTTCATTTGTTCATTTGTTCATTTGTTCATTTGTTCATTTGTTCATTTGTTCATTTGTTCATTTGTTCATTTGTTCATTTGTTCATTTGTTCATTTGATCATTTGTTCATTTGTTCATTTGTTCATTTGTTCCTTCGTTCATTTGTCTATTCGCTCATTTGTTCATTTGTTCATTCGTTCATTTGTTCATTTGTTCATTTGTTCATTCGTTCATTTGTTCATTTGTTCATTCGTTCATTTGTTCATTTGTTCATTCGTTCATTTGTCTATTCGCACATTTGTTCATTTGTTCATTTGTTCATTTGTTCATTTGTTCTTTTGTTCATTTGTTCCTTCGTTCATTTGTACAATTGTTCATTCGTTCATTTGTTCATTTGTTCATTCGTTCATTTGTTCATTTGTTCATTTGTTCATTTGTTCATTTGTTCATTTGTTCATTTGTTCATTTGTTCATTTGTTCATTTGTTCATTTGTTCATTTGTTCATTTGTTCATTTTTCTATTCGCTCATTTGTTCATTTGTTCATTAGTTCATTTGTTCATTTGTTCATTTGTTCATTTGTTCATTTGTTCATTTGTTCATTTGTTAATTCGTTCATTTGCCTATTCCCTCATTTGTTAATTTGTTCATTTGTTCACTTGTTCATTTGTTCATTTGTTCATTTGTTAATTTGATCATTTGTTCATTTGATCATTTGTTCACTTGTTCACTTGCTCATTTGTTCGTTTGTTCATTTCTTCATTTCTTCATTTCTTCATTTGTTCATTTGTTCATTTGTTAATTCGTTCATTTGCCTATTCGCTCATTTGTTAATTTGTTCATTTGTTCATTTGCTCATTTGCTCATTTGCTCATTTGTTCATTTGTTCATTTGTTCATTTGTTCATTTGTTCATTTGTTCATTTGTTCATTTGTTCATTTGTTCATTTGCTCACTTGCTCATTTGTTCATTTGTTCATTTGTTCATTTGTTCATTTGTTCATTTGTTCATGTGTTCATTTGTTCATTTGTTCATTTGTTCATTTGTTCATTTGTTCACTTGTTCATTTGTTCATTTGTTCATTTGTTCATTTGTTCACTTGTTCACTTTGCTCGTTTGTTCGTTTGTTCATTTGTTCATTTGCTCATTTGTTCATTTGTTCATTTGTTCATTTTTTCAATTGTTCATTTGTTCATTTGTTCATTTGTTCATTTGTTCATTTGTTCATTTGTTCATTTGTTCATTTGATCATTTGTTCATTTGTTCATTTGTTCATTTGTTCATTTGTTCATTTGTTCATTTGTTCATTTGTTCATTTGTTCATTTGTTCATTTGTTCATTTGTTCATTTGTTCATTTGTTCATTTGTTCATTTGTTCATTTGTTCATTTGTTCATTTGTTCATTTGTTCATTTGTTCATTTGTTCATTTGTTCATTTGTTCATTTGTTCATTTGTTCATTTGTTCATTTGTTTATTTGTTCAATTGTTCAATTGTTCATTTGTTCATTTGTTCATTTGTTCATTTGTTCATTTGTTCATTTGTTCATTTTTTCATTTGTTCATTTGTTCATTTGTTCATTTGTTCATTCGTTCATTGGTTCTTTTGTTCATTTGTTCATTTGTTCATTTGTTCATTTGTTCATTTGTTCATTTGTTCATTTGTTCATTTGTTCATTTGTTCATTTGTTCATTTGTTCATTTGTTCATTTGTTCATTTGTTCATTTGCTCATTTGTTCATTTGTTCATTTGTTCATTTGTTCATTTGTTCATTTGTTCATTTGTTCATTTGTTCATTTGATCATTTGATCATTTGTTCATTTGTTTACTTGTTCACTTGCTCATTTGTTCGTTTGTTCATTTCTTCATTTCTTCATTTCTTCATTTCTTCATTTGTTCATTTGTTCATTTGTTCATTTGTTCATTTGTTTATTTGTTCAATTGTTCATTTGTTCATTTGTTCATTTGTTCATTTGTTCATTTGTTCATTTGTTCATTTGTTCATTTGTTCATTTGTTCATTTTTTCATTTGTTCATTTGTTCATTTGTTCATTTGTTCATTCGTTCATTTGTTCTTTTGTTCATTTGTTCATTTGTTCATTTGTTCATTTGTTCATTTGTTCATTTGTTCATTTGTTCATTTGTTCATTTGTTCATTTGTTCATTTGTTCATTTGTTCATTTGTTCATTTGTTCATTTGTTCATTTGCTCATTTGTTCATTTGTTCATTTGTTCATTTGTTCATTTGTTCATTTGTTCATTTGTTCATTTGTTCATTTGATCATTTGATCATTTGTTCATTTGTTTACTTGTTCACTTGCTCATTTGTTCGTTTGTTCATTTCTTCATTTCTTCATTTCTTCATTTGTTCATTTGTTCATTTGTTCATTTGTTCATTTCTTCATTTGTTCATTTGTTCATTTGTTCATTTGTTCATTTGTTCATTTGTTCATTTGTTCATTTGTTCATTTGTTTATTTGTTCAATTGTTCATTTGTTCATTTGTTCATTTGTTCATTTGTTCATTTGTTCATTTGTTCATTTGTTCATTTGTTCATTTGTTCATTTTTTCATTTTTTCATTTTTTCATTTGTTCATTTGTTCATTTGTTCATTCGTTCATTTGTTCTTTTGTTCATTTGTTCATTTGTTCATTTGTTCATTTGTTCATTTGTTCATTTGTTCATTTGTTCATTTGTTCATTTGTTCATTTGTTCATTTGTTCATTTGTTCATTTGTTAATTTGTTCATTTGTTCATTTGCTCATTTGTTCATTTGTTCATTTGTTCATTTGTTCATTTGTTCATTTGTTCATTTGTTCATTTGTTCATTTGATCATTTGATCATTTGTTCATTTGTTTACTTGTTCACTTGCTCATTTGTTCGTTTGTTCATTTCTTCATTTCTTCATTTCTTCATTTGTTCATTTGTTCATTTGTCCATTTGTTCATTTGTCCACTTGTTCATTTTTATCATTTGTTCATTTGTTCATTTGTTCATTCGTTCATTTGTTCATTTGTTCATTTGTTCATTTGTTCATTTGTTCATTTGTTCATTTGTTCATTTGTTCATTTGTTCATTTTTTCATTTGTTCATTTGTTCATTTGTTCATTTGTTCATTTGTTCATTTGTTCATTTGTTCATTTGTTCATTTGTTCATTTGTTCATTTGTTCATTTGTTCATTTGTTCATTTGTTCATTTGTCCATTTGTTCATTTGTCCACTTGTTCATTTTTATCATTTGTTCATTTGTTCATTTGTTCATTCGTTCATTTGTTCATTTGTTCATCTGTTCATTTGTTCATTTGTTCATTTGTTCATTTGTTCATTTGTTCATTCGTTCATTCGTTCATTTGTTCATTTGTTCATTTGTTCATTTGTTCATTTGTTCATTTGTTCATTTGTTCATTTGTTCATTTGTTCATTTGTTCATTTGTTCATTTGTTCATTTGTTCATTTGTTCATTTGTTCATTTGTTCATTTGTTCATTTGTTCATTTGTTCATTTGTTCATTTGTTCATTTGTTCATTTGTTCATTTGTCCATTTGTTCATTTGTTCATTTGTTCATTTGTTCATTTGTTCATTTGTTCATTTGTTCTTTTGTTCATTTGTTCATTTGTCCATTTGTTCATTTGTTCATTTGTACATTTGTTCATTTGTTCATTTGTTCATTTGTTCATTTGTTCATTTGTTCATTTGTTCCCTTTTTCATTGGTTCATTTGTTCATTTGTTCATTTGTTCATTTGTTCATTTGTTCATTTGTTCCTTCGTTCATTTGTCTATTCGCTCATTTGTTCATTTGTTCATTTCTTCATTTGTTCATTTGTTCATTTGTTCATTTGTTCATTTGTTCATTTGTTCATTTGTTCATTTGTTCATTTGTTCAATTGCTCTTTTGTTCATTTGTTCATTTGTTCATTTGTTCATTTGTTCATTTGTTCATTTGTTCATTTGTTCATTTGTTCATTTGTTCATTTGTTCATTTGTTCATTTGTTCAATTGCTCTTTTGTTCATTTGTTCATTTGTTCATTTGTTCATTTGTTCATTTGTTCATTTGTTCATTTGTCTATTCGCTCATTTGTTCATTTATTCATTCCTTCATTTGTCTATTCGCTCATTTGTTCATTTGTTCATTTGTTCATTTCTTCATTTGTTCATTTGTTCATTTGTTCATTTGTTCATTTGTTCATTTGTTCATTTGTTCATTTGTTCAATTGCTCTTTTGTTCATTTGTTCATTTGTTCATTTGTTCATTTGTTCATTTGTTCATTTGTTCATTTGTTCATTTGTTCATTTGTTCATTTGTTCATTTGTTCATTTGTTCATTTGTTCATTTGTTCAATTGCTCTTTTGTTCATTTGTTCATTTGTTCATTTGTTCATTTGTTCATTTGTTCATTTGTTCATTTGTTCATTTGTTCATTTGTTCATTTGTTCATTTGTTCATTTGTTCATTTGTTCATTTGTTCATTTGTTCATTTGTTCATTTGTTCATTTGTTCATTTGTTCATTTGTTCATTTGTTCATTTGTTCATTTGTTCATTTGTTCATTTGTTCATATGTTCATTTGTTCATTTGTTCATTTGTTCATTTGCTCACTTGCTCATTTGTTCATTTGTTCATTTGTTCATTTGTTCATTTGTTCATTTGTTCACTTGTTCATTTGTTCATTTGTTCATTTGTTCATTTGTTCATTTGTTCATTTGTTCATTTGTTCATTTGTTCATTTGTTCATTTGTTCATTTGTTCACTTGTTTACTTGTTCATTTGTTCATTTGTTCATTTGTTCATTCGTTCATTTGTTCATTCGTTCATTTGTTCATTTGTTCATTTGTTCATTTGTTCATTTGTTCATCTGTTCATTTGTTCATTTGTTCATTTGTTCATTCGTTCATTTGTTCATTTGTTCATTTGTTCATTTGTTCATTTGTTCATTTGTTCATTTGTTCAATTGCTCTTTTGTTCATTTGTTCATTTGTTCATTTGTTCATTTGTTCATTTGTTCATTTGTTCATTTGTTCATTTGTTCATTTGTTCATTTGTTCATTTGTTCATTTGTTCATTTGTTCATTTGTTCATTTGTTCATTTGTTCATTTGTTCATTTGTTCATTTGTTCATTTGTTCATTTGTTCATTTGTTCATTTGTTCATTTGCTCACTTGCTCATTTGTTCATTTGTTCATTTGTTCATTTGTTCATTTGTTCATTTGTTCATGTGTTCATTTGTTCATTTGTTCATTTGTTCATTTGTTCATTTGTTCACTTGTTCATTTGTTCATTTGTTCATTTGTTCATTTGTTCACTTGTTCACTTTGCTCATTTGTTCGTTTGTTCATTTGTTCATTTGCTCATTTGTTCATTTGTTCATTTGTTCATTTTTTCAATTGTTCATTTGTTCATTTGTTCATTTGTTCATTTGTTCATTTGTTCATTTGTTCATTTGTTCATTTGTTCATTTGATCATTTGTTCATTTGTTCATTTGTTCATTTGTTCATTTGTTCATTTGTTCATTTGTTCATTTGTTCATTTGTTCATTTGTTCATTTGTTCATTTGTTCATTTGTTCATTTGTTCATTTGTTCATTTGTTCATTTGTTCATTTGTTCATTTGTTCATTTGTTCATTTGTTCATTTGTTCATTTGTTCATTTGTTCATTTGTTCATTTGTTCATTTGTTCATTTGTTCATTTGTTCATTTGTTCATTTGTTTATTTGTTCAATTGTTCATTTGTTCATTTGTTCATTTGTTCATTTGTTCATTTGTTCATTTGTTCATTTGTTCATTTGTTCATTTTTTCATTTGTTCATTTGTTCATTTGTTCATTTGTTCATTCGTTCATTGGTTCTTTTGTTCATTTGTTCATTTGTTCATTTGTTCATTTGTTCATTTGTTCATTTGTTCATTTGTTCATTTGTTCATTTGTTCATTTGTTCATTTGTTCATTTGTTCATTTGTTCATTTGCTCATTTGTTCATTTGTTCATTTGTTCATTTGTTCATTTGTTCATTTGTTCATTTGTTCATTTGTTCATTTGTTCATTTGATCATTTGATCATTTGTTCATTTGTTTACTTGTTCACTTGCTCATTTGTTCGTTTGTTCATTTCTTCATTTCTTCATTTGTTCATTTGTTCATTTGTTCATTTGTTCATTTGTTCATTTCTTCATTTGTTCATTTGTTCATTTGTTCATTTGTTCATTTGTTCATTTGTTCATTTGTTCATTTGTTCATTTGTTCATTTGTTCATTTGTTTATTTGTTCAATTGTTCATTTGTTCATTTGTTCATTTGTTCATTTGTTCATTTGTTCATTTGTTCATTTGTTCATTTGTTCATTTGTTCATTTTTTCATTTTTTCATTTGTTCATTTGTTCATTTGTTCATTTGTTCATTCGTTCATTCGTTCTTTTGTTCATTTGTTCATTTGTTCATTTGTTCATTTGTTCATTTGTTCATTTGTTCATTTGTTCATTTGTTCATTTGTTCATTTGTTCATTTGTTCATTTGTTCATTTGTTCATTTGTTCATTTGCTCATTTGTTCATTTGTTCATTTGTTCATTTGTTCATTTGTTCATTTGTTCATTTGTTCATTTGTTCATTTGATCATTTGATCATTTGTTCATTTGTTTACTTGTTCACTTGCTCATTTGTTCGTTTGTTCATTTCTTCATTTCTTCATTTCTTCATTTGTTCATTTGTTCATTTGTCCATTTGTTCATTTGTCCACTTGTTCATTTTTATCATTTGTTCATTTGTTCATTTGTTCATTCGTTCATTTGTTCATTCGTTCATTTGTTCATTTGTTCATTTGTTCATTTGTTCATTTGTTCATTCGTTCATTTGTTCATTTGTTCATTTGTTCATTTGTTCCTTCGTTCATTTGTCTATTCGCTCATTTGTTCATTTATTCATTCCTTCATTTGTCTATTCGCTCATTTGTTCATTTGTTCATTTGTTCATTTCTTCATTTGTTCATTTGTTCATTTGTTCATTTGTTCATTTGTTCATTTGTTCATTTGTTCATTTGTTCATTTGTTCAATTGCTCTTTTGTTCATTTGTTCATTTGTTCATTTGTTCATTTGTTCATTTGTTCATTTGTTCATTTGTTCATTTGTTCATTTGTTCATTTGTTCATTTGTTCATTTGTTCATTTGTTCATTTGTTCAATTGCTCTTTTGTTCATTTGTTCATTTGTTCATTTGTTCATTTGTTCATTTGTTCATTTGTTCAATTGCTCTTTTGTTCATTTGTTCATTTGTTCATTTGTTCATTTGTTCATTTGTTCATTTGTTCATTTGTTCATTTGTTCATTTGTTCATTTGTTCATTTGTTCATTTGTTCATTTGTTCATTTGTTCATTTGTTCATTTGTTCATTTGTTCATTTGTTCATTTGTTCATTTGTTCATTTGTTCATTTGTTCATTTGTTCATTTGTTCATTTGTTCATTTGTTCATTTGTTCATTTGTTCATTTGTTCATTTGTTCATTTGTTCATTTGTTCATTTGTTCATTTGTTCATTTGTTCACTTGTTTACTTGTTCATTTGTTCATTTGTTCATTTGTTCATTCGTTCATTTGTTCATTCGTTCATTTGTTCATTTGTTCATTTGTTCATTTGTTCATTTGTTCATCTGTTCATTTGTTCATTTGTTCATTTGTTCATTCGTTCATTTGTTCATTTGTTCATTTGTTCATTTGTTCATTTGTTCATTTGTTCATTTGTTCAATTGCTCTTTTGTTCATTTGTCTATTCGCTCATTTGTTCATTTGTTCATGTGTTCATTTGTTCATTTGTTCATTTGTTCACTTGTTCATTTGTTCATTTGTTCATTTGTTCATTTGTTCATTTGTTCATTTGTTCACTTGTTCACTTTGCTCATTTGTTCGTTTGTTCATTTCTTCATTTCTTCATTTGTTCATTTGTTCATTTGTTCATTTGTTCATTTGTTCATTTGTTCATTTGTTCATTTGTTCATTTGTTCATTTGTTCATTTGTTCATTTGTTCATTTGTTCATTTGTTCATTTGTTCATTTGTTCATTTGTTCATTTGTTCATTTGCTCACTTGCTCATTTGTTCATTTGTTCATTTGTTCATTTGTTCATTTGTTCATTTGTTCACTTGTTCATTTGTTCATTTGTTCATTTGTTCATTTGTTCATTTGTTCATTTGTTCATTTGTTCATTTGTTCATTTGTTCATTTGTTCATTTGTTCATTTGTTCACTTGTTTACTTGTTCATTTGTTCATTTGTTCATTTGTTCATTCGTTCATTTGTTCATTCGTTCATTTGTTCATTTGTTCATTTGTTCATTTGTTCATTTGTTCATCTGTTCATTTGTTCATTTGTTCATTTGTTCATTCGTTCATTTGTTCATTTGTTCATTTGTTCATTTGTTCATTTGTTCATTTGTTCATTTGTTCATTTGTTCAATTGCTCTTTTGTTCATTTGTTCATTTGTTCATTTGTTCATTTGTTCATTTGTTCATTTGTTCATTTGTTCATTTGTTCATTTGTTCATTTGTTCATTTGTTCATTTGTTCATTTGTTCATTTGTTCATTTGTTCATTTGTTCATTTGTTCATTTGTTCATTTGTTCATTTGTTCATTTGTTCATTTGTTCATTTGTTCATTTGTTCATTTGTTCATTTGTTCATTTGCTCACTTGCTCATTTGTTCATTTGTTCATTTGTTCATTTGTTCATTTGTTCATTTGTTCATGTGTTCATTTGTTCATTTGTTCATTTGTTCATTTGTTCATTTGTTCACTTGTTCATTTGTTCATTTGTTCATTTGTTCATTTGTTCACTTGTTCACTTTGCTCATTTGTTCGTTTGTTCATTTGTTCATTTGCTCATTTGTTCATTTGTTCATTTGTTCATTTTTTCAATTGTTCATTTGTTCATTTGTTCATTTGTTCATTTGTTCATTTGTTCATTTGTTCATTTGTTCATTTGTTCATTTGATCATTTGTTCATTTGTTCATTTGTTCATTTGTTCATTTGTTCATTTGTTCATTTGTTCATTTGTTCATTTGTTCATTTGTTCATTTGTTCATTTGTTCATTTGTTCATTTGTTCATTTGTTCATTTGTTCATTTGTTCATTTGTTCATTTGTGCGATTGTCTATTCGCTCATTTGTTCATTTGTTAATTCGTTCATTTGCCTATTCGCTCATTTGTTCATTTGTTCATTTGTTCATTTGTTCATTTGCTCACTTGCTCATTTGTTCATTTGTTCATATGTTCATTTGTTCATTTGTTCATTTTTTCATTTTTTCATTTGTTCATTTGTTCATTTGTTCATTTGTTCATTCGTTCATTTGTTCTTTTGTTCATTTGTTCATTTGTTCATTTGTTCATTTGTTCACTTGTTCACTTTGCTCATTTGTTCGTTTGTTCATTTGTTCATTTGCTCATTTGTTCATTTGTTCATTTGTTCATTTTTTCAATTGTTCATTTGTTCATTTGTTCATTTGTTCATTTGTTCATTTGTTCATTTGTTCATTTGTTCATTTGTTCATTTGTTCATTTGATCATTTGTTCATTTGTTCATTTGTTCATTTGTTCATTTGTTCATTTGTTCATTTGTTCATTTGTTCATTTGTTCATTTGTTCATTTGTTCATTTGTTCATTTGTTCATTTGTTCATTTGTTCATTTGTTCATTTGTTCATTTGTTCATTTGTTCATTTGTTCATTTGTTCATTTGTTCATTTGTTCATTTGTTCATTTGTTCATTTGTTCATTTGTTTATTTGTTCAATTGTTCATTTGTTCATTTGTTCATTTGTTCATTTGTTCATTTGTTCATTTGTTCATTTGTTCATTTGTTCATTTTTTCATTTGTTCATTTGTTCATTTGTTCATTTGTTCATTCGTTCATTGGTTCTTTTGTTCATTTGTTCATTTGTTCATTTGTTCATTTGTTCATTTGTTCATTTGTTCATTTGTTCATTTGTTCATTTGTTCATTTGTTCATTTGTTCATTTGTTCATTTGTTCATTTGCTCATTTGTTCATTTGTTCATTTGTTCATTTGTTCATTTGTTCATTTGTTCATTTGTTCATTTGTTCATTTGTTCATTTGATCATTTGATCATTTGTTCATTTGTTTACTTGTTCACTTGCTCATTTGTTCGTTTGTTCATTTCTTCATTTCTTCATTTCTTCATTTGTTCATTTGTTCATTTGTCCATTTGTTCATTTGTCCACTTGTTCATTTTTATCATTTGTTCATTTGTTCATTTGTTCATTCGTTCATTTGTTCATTCGTTCATTTGTTCATTTGTTCATTTGTTCATTTGTTCATTTGTTCATTCGTTCATTTGTTCATTTGTTCATTTGTTCATTTGTTCATTTGTTCCTTCGTTCATTTGTCTATTCGCTCATTTGTTCATTTATTCATTCCTTCATTTGTCTATTCGCTCATTTGTTCATTTGTTCATTTGTTCATTTCTTCATTTGTTCATTTGTTCATTTGTTCATTTGTTCATTTGTTCATTTGTTCATTTGTTCATTTGTTCATTTGTTCAATTGCTCTTTTGTTCATTTGTTCATTTGTTCATTTGTTCATTTGTTCATTTGTTCATTTGTTCATTTGTTCATTTGTTCATTTGTTCATTTGTTCATTTGTTCATTTGTTCATTTGTTCATTTGTTCAATTGCTCTTTTGTTCATTTGTTCATTTGTTCATTTGTTCATTTGTTCATTTGTTCATTTGTTCAATTGCTCTTTTGTTCATTTGTTCATTTGTTCATTTGTTCATTTGTTCATTTGTTCATTTGTTCATTTGTTCATTTGTTCATTTGTTCATTTGTTCATTTGTTCATTTGTTCATTTGTTCATTTGTTCATTTGTTCATTTGTTCATTTGTTCATTTGTTCATTTGTTCATTTGTTCATTTGTTCATTTGTTCATTTGTTCATTTGTTCATTTGTTCATTTGTTCATTTGTTCATTTGTTCATTTGTTCATTTGTTCATTTGTTCATTTGTTCATTTGTTCATTTGTTCATTTGTTCACTTGTTTACTTGTTCATTTGTTCATTTGTTCATTTGTTCATTCGTTCATTTGTTCATTCGTTCATTTGTTCATTTGTTCATTTGTTCATTTGTTCATTTGTTCATCTGTTCATTTGTTCATTTGTTCATTTGTTCATTCGTTCATTTGTTCATTTGTTCATTTGTTCATTTGTTCATTTGTTCATTTGTTCATTTGTTCATTTGTTCATTTGTTCAATTGCTCTTTTGTTCATTTGTCTATTCGCTCATTTGTTCATTTGTTCATGTGTTCATTTGTTCATTTGTTCATTTGTTCACTTGTTCATTTGTTCATTTGTTCATTTGTTCATTTGTTCATTTGTTCATTTGTTCACTTGTTCACTTTGCTCATTTGTTCGTTTGTTCATTTCTTCATTTCTTCATTTGTTCATTTGTTCATTTGTTCATTTGTTCATTTGTTCATTTGTTCATTTGTTCATTTGTTCATTTGTTCATTTGTTCATTTGTTCATTTGTTCACTTGTTCATTTGTTCACTTTGCTCATTTGTTCGTTTGTTCATTTCTTCATTTGTTCATTTGTTCATTTGTTCATTTGCTCATTTGTTCATTTGTTCATTTGTTCATTTGTTCATTTGTTCATTTGTGCGATTGTCTATTCGCTCATTTGTTCATTTGTTAATTCGTTCATTTGCCTATTCGCTCATTTGTTCATTTGTTCATTTGTTCATTTGTTCATTTGCTCACTTGCTCATTTGTTCATTTGTTCATATGTTCATTTGTTCATTTGTTCATTTTTTCATTTTTTCATTTGTTCATTTGTTCATTTGTTCATTTGTTCATTCGTTCATTTGTTCTTTTGTTCATTTGTTCATTTGTTCATTTGTTCATTTGTTCACTTGTTCACTTTGCTCATTTGTTCGTTTGTTCATTTGTTCATTTGCTCATTTGTTCATTTGTTCATTTGTTCATTTTTTCAATTGTTCATTTGTTCATTTGTTCATTTGTTCATTTGTTCATTTGTTCATTTGTTCATTTGTTCATTTGTTCATTTGTTCATTTGATCATTTGTTCATTTGTTCATTTGTTCATTTGTTCATTTGTTCATTTGTTCATTTGTTCATTTGTTCATTTGTTCATTTGTTCATTTGTTCATTTGTTCATTTGTTCATTTGTTCATTTGTTCATTTGTTCATTTGTTCATTTGTTCATTTGTTCATTTGTTCATTTGTTCATTTGTTCATTTGTTCATTTGTTCATTTGTTCATTTGTTCATTTGTTCATTTGTTTATTTGTTCAATTGTTCATTTGTTCATTTGTTCATTTGTTCATTTGTTCATTTGTTCATTTGTTCATTTGTTCATTTGTTCATTTTTTCATTTGTTCATTTGTTCATTTGTTCATTTGTTCATTCGTTCATTGGTTCTTTTGTTCATTTGTTCATTTGTTCATTTGTTCATTTGTTCATTTGTTCATTTGTTCATTTGTTCATTTGTTCATTTGTTCATTTGTTCATTTGTTCATTTGTTCATTTGTTCATTTGCTCATTTGTTCATTTGTTCATTTGTTCATTTGTTCATTTGTTCATTTGTTCATTTGATCATTTGATCATTTGTTCATTTGTTTACTTGTTCACTTGCTCATTTGTTCGTTTGTTCATTTCTTCATTTCTTCATTTCTTCATTTGTTCATTTGTTCATTTGTTCATTTGTTCATTTCTTCATTTGTTCATTTGTTCATTTGTTCATTTGTTCATTTGTTCATTTGTTCATTTGTTCATTTGTTCATTTGTTCATTTGTTCATTTGTTCATTTGTTTATTTGTTCAATTGTTCATTTGTTCATTTGTTCATTTGTTCATTTGTTCATTTGTTCATTTGTTCATTTGTTCATTTGTTCATTTTTTCATTTTTTCATTTGTTCATTTGTTCATTTGTTCATTTGTTCATTCGTTCATTTGTTCTTTTGTTCATTTGTTCATTTGTTCATTTGTTCATTTGTTCATTTGTTCATTTGTTCATTTGTTCATTTGTTCATTTGTTCATTTGTTCATTTGTTCATTTGTTCATTTGTTCATTTGCTCATTTGTTCATTTGTTCATTTGTTCATTTGTTCATTTGTTCATTTGTTCATTTGTTCATTTGTTCATTTGATCATTTGATCATTTGTTCATTTGTTTACTTGTTCACTTGCTCATTTGTTCGTTTGTTCATTTCTTCATTTCTTCATTTCTTCATTTGTTCATTTGTTCATTTGTCCATTTGTTCATTTGTCCACTTGTTCATTTTTATCATTTGTTCATTTGTTCATTTGTTCATTCGTTCATTTGTTCATTCGTTCATTTGTTCATTTGTTCATTTGTTCATTTGTTCATTTGTTCATTCGTTCATTTGTTCATTTGTTCATTTGTTCATTTGTTCCTTCGTTCATTTGTCTATTCGCTCATTTGTTCATTTATTCATTCCTTCATTTGTCTATTCGCTCATTTGTTCATTTGTTCATTTGTTCATTTCTTCATTTGTTCATTTGTTCATTTGTTCATTTGTTCATTTGTTCATTTGTTCATTTGTTCATTTGTTCATTTGTTCATTTGTTCAATTGCTCTTTTGTTCATTTGTTCATTTGTTCATTTGTTCATTTGTTCATTTGTTCATTTGTTCATTTGTTCATTTGTTCATTTGTTCATTTGTTCATTTGTTCATTTGTTCATTTGTTCATTTGTTCATTTGTTCATTTGTTCATTTGTTCAATTGCTCTTTTGTTCATTTGTTCATTTGTTCATTTGTTCATTTGTTCATTTGTTCATTTGTTCAATTGCTCTTTTGTTCATTTGTTCATTTGTTCATTTGTTCATTTGTTCATTTGTTCATTTGTTCATTTGTTCATTTGTTCATTTGTTCATTTGTTCATTTGTTCATTTGTTCATTTGTTCATTTGTTCATTTGTTCATTTGTTCATTTGTTCATTTGTTCATTTGTTCATTTGTTCATTTGTTCATTTGTTCATTTGTTCATTTGTTCATTTGTTCATTTGTTCATTTGTTCATTTGTTCATTTGTTCATTTGTTCATTTGTTCATTTGTTCACTTGTTTACTTGTTCATTTGTTCATTTGTTCATTTGTTCATTCGTTCATTTGTTCATTCGTTCATTTGTTCATTTGTTCATTTGTTCATTTGTTCATTTGTTCATCTGTTCATTTGTTCATTTGTTCATTTGTTCATTCGTTCATTTGTTCATTTGTTCATTTGTTCATTTGTTCATTTGTTCATTTGTTCATTTGTTCATTTGTTCATTTGTTCATTTGTTCAATTGCTCTTTTGTTCATTTGTCTATTCGCTCATTTGTTCATTTGTTCATGTGTTCATTTGTTCATTTGTTCATTTGTTCACTTGTTCATTTGTTCATTTGTTCATTTGTTCATTTGTTCATTTGTTCATTTGTTCACTTGTTCACTTTGCTCATTTGTTCGTTTGTTCATTTCTTCATTTCTTCATTTGTTCATTTGTTCATTTGTTCATTTGTTCATTTGTTCATTTGTTCATTTGTTCATTTGTTCATTTGTTCATTTGTTCATTTGTTCATTTGTTCACTTGTTCATTTGTTCACTTTGCTCATTTGTTCGTTTGTTCATTTCTTCATTTGTTCATTTGTTCATTTGTTCATTTGCTCATTTGTTCATTTGTTCATTTGTTCATTTGTTCATTTGTTCATTTGTGCGATTGTCTATTCGCTCATTTGTTCATTTGTTAATTCGTTCATTTGCCTATTCGCTCATTTGTTCATTTGTTCATTTGTTCATTTGTTCATTTGCTCACTTGCTCATTTGTTCATTTGTTCATATGTTCATTTGTTCATTTGTTCATTTGCTCATTTGTTCATTTGTTCATTTGTTCATTTGTGCATTTGTTCATTTGTTCATTCGTGCATTTGTTCATTTGTTCATTTGATCATTTGTTCATTTGTTCATTTGTTCATTTGTTCATTTGTTCATTTGTTCATTTGTTCATTTGTTCATTTGTTCATTTGTTCATTTGTTCATTTGTTCATTTGTTCATTTGTTCATTTGTTCATTTGTTCATTTGTTCATTTGTTCATTTGTTCATTTGTTCATTTGTTCATTTGTTCATTTGTTCATTTGTTCATTTGTTCATTTGTTCATTTGTTCATTTGATCATTTGTTCATTTGTTCACTTGTTCACTTGCTCATTTGTTCGTTTGTTCACTTCATTTCTTCATTTCTTCATTTGTTCATTTGTTCATTTGTTCATTTGTTCATTTGTCCATTTGTTCATTTGTCCACTTGTTCATTTGTTCATTTGTTCATTTGTTCATTTGTTCATTCGTTCATTTGTTCATTCGTTCATTTGTTCATTCGTTCATTTGTTCATTTGTTCATTTGTTCATTTCTCCATTTGTTCATTTGTTCATTTGTTCATTTGTTCATTTGTTCACTTGTTTACTTGTTTACTTGTTCATTTGTTCATTTGTTCATTTGTTCATTTGTTCATTTGTTCATTTGTTCATTTGTTCATTTGTTCATTTGTTCATTTGATCATTTGATCATTTGTTCATTTGTTTACTTGTTCACTTGCTCATTTGTTCGTTTGTTCATTTGTTCATTTGTTCATTTGTTCATTTGTTCATTTGTTCATTTGTTCATTTGTTCATTTGTTCATTTGTTCATTTTGTTCATTTGTTCATTTGTCCATTCGTTCATTTGTCCACTTGTTCATTTGTTCATTTGTTCATTTGTTCATTCGTTCATTTGTTCATTTGTTCATTTGTTCATTCGTTCATTTGTTCATTTGTTCATTTGTTCATTTGTTCATTTGTTCACTCGTTCATTTGTTCATTTGTTCATTTGTTCATTTGTTCATTTATTCATTTGTTCATTTGTTCATCTGTTCATTTGTTCATTTGTTCATTTGTTCACTTGTTCATTTGTTCATTTGTTCATTTGTTCATTTGTTCATTTGTTCATTTGTTCATTTGTTCATTTGTTCATTTGTTCATTTGTTCATTTGTTCATTTGTTCATTTGTTCATTTGTTCATTTGTTCATTTGTTCATTTGTTCATTTGTTCATTTGTTCCTTCGTTCATTTGTCTATTCGCTCATTTGTTCATTTGTTCATTCGTTCATTTGTTCATTTGTTCATTTGTTCATTCGTTCATTTGTTCATTCGTTCATTTGTCTATTCGCACATTTGTTCATTTGTACATTTGTTCATTTGTTCATTTGTTCTTTTGTTCATTTGTTCATTTGTTCATTTGTTCATTTGTTCATTTGTTCACTTGTTTACTTGTTTACTTGTTCATTTGTTCATTTGTTCATTTGTTCATTTGTTCATTTGATCATTTGATCATTTGTTCATTTGTTTACTTGTTCACTTGCTCATTTGTTCATTTGTTCATTTGTTCATTTGTTCATTTGTTCATTCGTTCATTTGTTCATTTGTTCATTTGTCCATTTGTTCATTTGTCCACTTGTTCATTTGTTCATTTGTTCATTTGTTCATTTGTTCATTCGTTCATTTGTTCATTCATTCATTTGTTCATTTGTTCATTTGTTCATTTGTTCATTTGTTCATTTGTTCATTTGTTCATTTGTTCATTCGTTCATTTGTTCATTCGTTCATTTGTTCATTTGTTCATTTGTTCATTTGTTCATTTGTTCATCTGTTCATTTGTTCATTTGTTCATTTGTTCATTTGTTCATTTGTTCATTCGTTCATTTGTTCATTCGTTCATTTGTTCATTTGTTCATTTGTTCATTTGTTCATTCGTTCATTTGTTCATTTGTTCATTTGTCCATTTGTTCATTTGTCCACTTGTTCATTTGTTCATTTGTTCATTTGTTCATTTGTTCATTCGTTCATTTGTTCATTCATTCATTTGTTCATTTGTTCATTTGTTCATTTGTTCATTTGTTCATTTGTTCATTTGTTCATTTGTTCATTCGTTCATTTGTTCATTCGTTCATTTGTTCATTTGTTCATTTGTTCATTTGTTCATTTGTTCATCTGTTCATTTGTTCATTTGTTCATTTGTTCATTTGTTCATTTGTTCATTCGTTCATTTGTTCATTCGTTCATTTGTTCATTTGTTCATTTGTTCATTTGTTCATTTGTTCATTTGTTCATTTGTTCATTTGTTCATTTGTTCATTTGTTCATTTGTTCATTTGTTCATTTGTTCATTTGTTCATTTGTTCATTTGTTCATTTGTTCATTTGTTCATTTGTTCATTTGTTCATTTGTTCATTTGCCATTTGTCCATTTGTTCAATTGTTCATTTGTTCATTTGTTCATTTGTTCATTTGTTCATTTGTTCATTTGTTCATTTGTTCATTTGTTCATTTGTTCATTTGTTCATTTGTTCATTTGTTCATTTGATCATTTGTTCATTTGTTCATTTGTTCATTTGTTCATTTGTTCCTTCGTTCATTTGTCTATTCGCTCATTTGTTCATTTGTTCATTCGTTCATTTGTTCATTTGTTCATTCGTTCATTTGTTCATTTGTTCATTCGTTCATTTGTCTATTCGCACATTTGTTCATTTGTTCATTTGTTCATTTGTTCATTTGTTCTTTTGTTCATTTGTTCCTTCGTTCATTTGTACAATTGTTCATTCGTTCATTTGTTCATTTGTTCATTCGTTCATTTGTTCATTTGTTCATTTGTTCATTTGTTCATTTGTTCATTTGTTCATTTGATCATTTGTTCATTTGTTCATTTGTTCATTTGTTCCTTCGTTCATTTGTCTATTCGCTCATTTGTTCATTTGTTCATTCGTTCATTTGTTCATTTGTTCATTTGTTCATTCGTTCATTTGTTCATTTGTTCATTTGTTCATTTGTTCATTTGTTCATTTGTTCATTTGTTCATTTGTTCATTTGTTCATTTGTTCATTTGATCATTTGTTCATTTGTTCATTTGTTCATTTGTTCCTTCGTTCATTTGTCTATTCGCTCATTTGTTCATTTGTTCATTCGTTCATTTGTTCATTTGTTCATTTGTTCATTCGTTCATTTGTTCATTTGTTCATTCGTTCATTTGTTCATTTGTTCATTCGTTCATTTGTCTATTCGCACATTTGTTCATTTGTTCATTTGTTCATTTGTTCATTTGTTCTTTTGTTCATTTGTTCCTTTGTTCATTTGTTCCTTCGTTCATTTGTACAATTGTTCATTCGTTCATTTGTTCATTTGTTCATTCGTTCATTTGTTCATTTGTTCATTTGTTCATTTGTTCATTTGTTCATTTGTTCATTTGTTCATTTGTTCATTTGTTCATTTGTTCATTTGTTCATTTGTTCATTTGTTCATTTGTCATTTGTTCATTTGTTCAATTGTTCATTTGTTCATTTGTTCATTTGTTCATTTGTTCATTTGTTCATTTGTTCATTTGTTCATTTGTTCATTTGTTCATTTGTTCATTTGTTCATTTGTTCATTTGTTCATTTGTTCATTTGATCATTTGTTCATTTGTTCATTTGTTCATTTGTTCCTTCGTTCATTTGTCTATTCGCTCATTTGTTCATTTGTTCATTCGTTCATTTGTTCATTTGTTCATTTGTTCATTCGTTCATTTGTTCATTTGTTCATTCGTTCATTTGTCTATTCGCACATTTGTTCATTTGTTCATTTGTTCATTTGTTCATTTGTTCTTTTGTTCATTTGTTCCTTCGTTCATTTGTACAATTGTTCATTCGTTCATTTGTTCATTTGTTCATTCGTTCATTTGTCTATTCGCTCATTTGTTCATTTGTTCATTTGTTCATTTGTTCATTTGTTCATTTGCTCATTTGTTCATTTGTTCATTTGTTCATTTGTTCATTTGTTCATTTGTTCATTTGTTCATTTGTTCATTTGTTCATTTGTTCATTTGTTCATTTGTTCATTTGTTCATTTGTTCATTTGTTCATTTGTTCATTTGTTCATTTGTTCATTTGTTCATTTGTTCCTTCGTTCATTTGTACAATTGTTCATTCGATCATTTGTTCATTTGTTCATTCGTTCAATTGTCTATTCGCTCATTTGTCCATTTTTTCATTTTTTCATTTGTTCATTTGTTCATTTGTTCATTTGTATATTTGTTCATTTGTGCGATTGTCTATTCGCTCATTTGTTCATTTGTTCATTTGTTCATTTGTTCATTTGTTCATTTGTTCATTTGTTCATTTGTTCTTTTGTTCATTTGTTCATTTGTTCATTTGTTCATTTGTTAATTTGTTCATTTGTTCATTTGTTCATTTGTTCATTTGTTCATTTGTTCATTTGTTCATTCGTTCATTTGTCTATTCGCTCATTTGTTCATTTGTTCATTTGTTGATTTGTTCATTTGTTCATTTGTTCATTTGTTCATTTGTTCATTTGTTCATTTGTTCATTTGTTCATTTGTCATTTGTTCATTTGTTCAATTGTTCATTTGTTCATTTGTTCATTTGTTCATTTGTTCATTTGTTCATTTGTTCATATGTTCATTTGTTCATTTGTTCATTTGTTCATTCGTTCATTTGTCTATTCGCACATTCGTTCATTTGTTCATTTGTTCATTTGTTCATTTGTTCATTCGTTCATTTGTTCTTTTGTTCATTTGTTCATTTGTTCATTTGTTCATTTGTTCATTTGTTCATTTGTTCATTTGTTCATTTGTTCATTTGTTCATTTGTTCATTTGTTCATTTGTTCATTTGCTCATTTGTTCATTTGTTCATTTGTTCATTTGTTCATTTGTTCATTTGTTCATTTGTTCATTTGTTCATTTGTTCATTTGTTCATTTGTTCATTTGTTCATTTGTTCATTTGTTCATTTGTTCATTTGTTCATTTGTTCATTTGTTTCATTTGTTCATTTGTTCATTTGTTCATTTGTTCATTTGTTCATTTGTTCATTTGTTCATTTGTTCATTTGTTCATTTGTTCCTTCGTTCAATTGTCTATTCGCTCATTTGTACAATTGTTCATTCGTTCATTTGTTCATTTGTTCAATCGTTCATTTGTCTATTCGCTCATTTGTTCATTTGTTCATTTGTTCATTTGTTCATTTGTTCATTTTTCTATTCGCTCATTTGTTCATTTGTTCAATCGATCATTTGTCTATTCGCTCATTTGTTCATTTGTTCATTAGTTCATTTGTTCATTTGTTCATTTGTTCATTTGTTCATTTGTTCATTTGTTCATTTGTTAATTCGTTCATTTGCCTATTCCCTCATTTGTTAATTTGTTCATTTGTTCACTTGTTCATTTGTTCATTTGTTCATTTGTTAATTTGATCATTTGTTCATTTGATCATTTGTTCACTTGTTCACTTGCTCATTTGTTCGTTTGTTCATTTCTTCATTTCTTCATTTCTTCATTTGTTCATTTGTTCATTTGTTAATTCGTTCATTTGCCTATTCGCTCATTTGTTAATTTGTTCATTTGTTCATTTGCTCATTTGCTCATTTGCTCATTTGCTCATTTGTTCATTTGTTCATTTGTTCATTTGTTCATTTGTTCATTTGTTCATTTGTTCATTTGTTCATTTGTTCATTTGCTCACTTGCTCATTTGTTCATTTGTTCATTTGTTCATTTGTTCATTTGTTCATTTGTTCATGTGTTCATTTGTTCATTTGTTCATTTGTTCATTTGTTCATTTGTTCATTTGTTCACTTGTTCATTTGTTCATTTGTTCATTTGTTCATTTGTTCACTTGTTCACTTTGCTCGTTTGTTCGTTTGTTCATTTGTTCATTTGCTCATTTGTTCATTTGTTCATTTGTTCATTTTTTCAATTGTTCATTTGTTCATTTGTTCATTTGTTCATTTGTTCATTTGTTCATTTGTTCATTTGTTCATTTGTTCATTTGATCATTTGTTCATTTGTTCATTTGTTCATTTGTTCATTTGTTCATTTGTTCATTTGTTCATTTGTTCATTTGTTCATTTGTTCATTTGTTCATTTGTTCATTTGTTTATTTGTTCATTTGTTCATTTGTTCATTTGTTCATTTGTTCATTTGTTCATTTGTTCATTTGTTCATTTGTTCATTTGTTCATTTGTTCATTTGTTCATTTGTTCATTTGTTCATTTGTTTATTTGTTCAATTGTTCAATTGTTCATTTGTTCATTTGTTCATTTGTTCATTTGTTCATTTGTTCATTTGTTCATTTGTTCATTTGTTCATTTTTTCATTTGTTCATTTGTTCATTTGTTCATTTGTTCATTCGTTCATTGGTTCTTTTGTTCATTTGTTCATTTGTTCATTTGTTCATTTGTTCATTTGTTCATTTGTTCATTTGTTCATTTGTTCATTTGTTCATTTGTTCATTTGTTCATTTGTTCATTTGTTCATTTGTTCATTTGCTCATTTGTTCATTTGTTCATTTGTTCATTTGTTCATTTGTTCATTTGTTCATTTGTTCATTTGTTCATTTGTTCATTTGATCATTTGATCATTTGTTCATTTGTTTACTTGTTCACTTGCTCATTTGTTCGTTTGTTCATTTCTTCATTTCTTCATTTCTTCATTTCTTCATTTGTTCATTTGTTCATTTGTTCATTTGTTCATTTGTTTATTTGTTCAATTGTTCATTTGTTCATTTGTTCATTTGTTCATTTGTTCATTTGTTCATTTGTTCATTTGTTCATTTGTTCATTTGTTCATTTTTTCATTTGTTCATTTGTTCATTTGTTCATTTGTTCATTCGTTCATTTGTTCTTTTGTTCATTTGTTCATTTGTTCATTTGTTCATTTGTTCATTTGTTCATTTGTTCATTTGTTCATTTGTTCATTTGTTCATTTGTTCATTTGTTCATTTGTTCATTTGTTCATTTGTTCATTTGTTCATTTGCTCATTTGTTCATTTGTTCATTTGTTCATTTGTTCATTTGTTCATTTGTTCATTTGTTCATTTGTTCATTTGATCATTTGATCATTTGTTCATTTGTTTACTTGTTCACTTGCTCATTTGTTCGTTTGTTCATTTCTTCATTTCTTCATTTCTTCATTTGTTCATTTGTTCATTTGTTCATTTGTTCATTTCTTCATTTGTTCATTTGTTCATTTGTTCATTTGTTCATTTGTTCATTTGTTCATTTGTTCATTTGTTCATTTGTTTATTTGTTCAATTGTTCATTTGTTCATTTGTTCATTTGTTCATTTGTTCATTTGTTCATTTGTTCATTTGTTCATTTGTTCATTTGTTCATTTTTTCATTTTTTCATTTGTTCATTTGTTCATTTGTTCATTCGTTCATTTGTTCTTTTGTTCATTTGTTCATTTGTTCATTTGTTCATTTGTTCATTTGTTCATTTGTTCATTTGTTCATTTGTTCATTTGTTCATTTGTTCATTTGTTCATTTGTTCATTTGTTCATTTGTTCATTTGTTCATTTGTTCATTTGTTCATTTGTTCATTTGCTCATTTGTTCATTTGTTCATTTGTTCATTTGTTCATTTGTTCATTTGTTCATTTGTTCATTTGTTCATTTGATCATTTGATCATTTGTTCATTTGTTTACTTGTTCACTTGCTCATTTGTTCGTTTGTTCATTTCTTCATTTCTTCATTTCTTCATTTGTTCATTTGTTCATTTGTCCATTTGTTCATTTGTCCACTTGTTCATTTTTATCATTTGTTCATTTGTTCATTTGTTCATTCGTTCATTTGTTCATTTGTTCATCTGTTCATTTGTTCATTTGTTCATTTGTTCATTTGTTCATTTGTTCATTCGTTCATTCGTTCATTTGTTCATTTGTTCATTTGTTCATTTGTTCATTTGTTCATTTGTTCATTTGTTCATTTGTTCATTTGTTCATTTGTTCATTTGTTCATTTGTTCATTTGTTCATTTGTTCATTTGTTCATTTGTTCATTTGTTCATTTGTTCATTTGTTCATTTGTTCATTTGTTCATTTGTTCACTTGTTTACTTGTTCATTTGTTCATTTGTTCATTCGTTCATTTGTTCATTCGTTCATTTGTTCATTCGTTCATTTGTTCATTTGTTCATTTGTTCATTTGTTCATTTGTTCATTTGTTCATTTGTTCATTTGTTCATTTGTTCATTTGTTCATTTGTTCATTTGTTCATTTGTTCATTTGTTCATTTGTTCATTTGTTCATTTGTTCATTTGTTCATTTGTTCATTTGTTCATTTGTTCATTTGTTCATTTGTTCATTTGTTCATTTGTTCATTTGTTCATTTGTTCATTTGTTCATTTGTTCACTTGTTTACTTGTTCATTTGTTCATTTGTTCATTTGTTCATTCGTTCATTTGTTCATTCGTTCATTTGTTCATTCGTTCATTTGTTCATTTGTTCATTTGTTCATTTGTTCATTTGTTCATCTGTTCATTTGTTCATTTGTTCATTTGTTCATTCGTTCATTTGTTCATTTGTTCATTCGTTCATTTGTTCATTTGTTCATTTGTTCATTTGTTCATTTGTTCATTAGTTCATTTGTTCATTTGTTCATTTGTTCATTTGTTCATTTGTTCATTTGTTCATTTGTTCATTTGTTCATTTGTTCATTTGTTCATTTGTTCATTTGTTCATTTGTTCATTTGTTCACTTGTTTACTTGTTCATTTGTTCATTTGTTCATTTGTTCATTCGTTCATTTGTTCATTCGTTCATTTGTTCATTCGTTCATTTGTTCATTTGTTCATTTGTTCATTTGTTCATTTGTTCATCTGTTCATTTGTTCATTTGTTCATTTGTTCATTCGTTCATTTGTTCATTTGTTCATTTGTTCATTCGTTCATTTGTCTATTCGCTCATTTGTTCATTTGTTCATTTGTTGATTTGTTCATTTGTTCATTTGTTCATTTGTTCATTTGTTCATTTGTTCATTTGTTCATTTGTTCATTTGTCATTTGTTCATTTGTTCAATTGTTCATTTGTTCATTTGTTCATTTGTTCATTTGTTCATTTGTTCATTTGTTCATATGTTCATTTGTTCATTTGTTCATTTGTTCATTCGTTCATTTGTCTATTCGCACATTCGTTCATTTGTTCATTTGTTCATTTGTTCATTTGTTCATTCGTTCATTTGTTCTTTTGTTCATTTGTTCATTTGTTCATTTGTTCATTTGTTCATTTGTTCATTTGTTCATTTGTTCATTTGTTCATTTGTTCATTTGTTCATTTGTTCATTTGTTCATTTGCTCATTTGTTCATTTGTTCATTTGTTCATTTGTTCATTTGTTCATTTGTTCATTTGTTCATTTGTTCATTTGTTCATTTGTTCATTTGTTCATTTGTTCATTTGTTCATTTGTTCATTTGTTCATTTGTTCATTTGTTCATTTGTTCATTTGTTCATTTGTTCATTTGTTCATTTGTTCATTTGTTCATTTGTTCATTTGTTCATTTGTTCATTTGTTCATTTGTTCATTTGTTCATTTGTTCATTTGTTCATTTGTTCATTTGTTCATTTGTTCATTTGTTCATTTGTTCATTTGTTCATTTGTTCCTTCGTTCAATTGTCTATTCGCTCATTTGTACAATTGTTCATTCGTTCATTTGTTCATTTGTTCAATCGTTCATTTGTCTATTCGCTCATTTGTTCATTTGTTCATTTGTTCATTTGTTCATTTGTTCATTTTTCTATTCGCTCATTTGTTCATTTGTTCAATCGATCATTTGTCTATTCGCTCATTTGTTCATTTGTTCATTAGTTCATTTGTTCATTTGTTCATTTGTTCATTTGTTCATTTGTTCATTTGTTCATTTGTTCATTTGTTAATTCGTTCATTTGCCTATTCCCTCATTTGTTAATTTGTTCATTTGTTCACTTGTTCATTTGTTCATTTGTTCATTTGTTAATTTGATCATTTGTGCATTTGATCATTTGTTCACTTGTTCACTTGCTCATTTGTTCGTTTGTTCATTTCTTCATTTCTTCATTTCTTCATTTGTTCATTTGTTCATTTGTTAATTCGTTCATTTGCCTATTCGCTCATTTGTTAATTTGTTCATTTGTTCATTTGCTCATTTGCTCATTTGCTCATTTGCTCATTTGTTCATTTGTTCATTTGTTCATTTGTTCATTTGTTCATTTGTTCATTTGTTCATTTGTTCATTTGTTCATTTGTTCATTTGCTCACTTGCTCATTTGTTCATTTGTTCATTTGTTCATTTGTTCATTTGTTCATTTGTTCATGTGTTCATTTGTTCATTTGTTCATTTGTTCATTTGTTCATTTGTTCACTTGTTCATTTGTTCATTTGTTCATTTGTTCATTTGTTCACTTGTTCACTTTGCTCGTTTGTTCGTTTGTTCATTTGTTCATTTGCTCATTTGTTCATTTGTTCATTTGTTCATTTGTTCATTTGTTCATTTGTTCATTTGTTCATTTGTTCATTTGATCATTTGTTCATTTGTTCATTTGTTCATTTGTTCATTTGTTCATTTGTTCATTTGTTCATTTGTTCATTTGTTCATTTGTTCATTTGTTCATTTGTTTATTTGTTCATTTGTTCATTTGTTCATTTGTTCATTTGTTCATTTGTTCATTTGTTCATTTGTTCATTTGTTCATTTGTTCATTTGTTCATTTGTTCATTTGTTCATTTGTTCATTTGTTTATTTGTTCAATTGTTCAATTGTTCATTTGTTCATTTGTTCATTTGTTCATTTGTTCATTTGTTCATTTGTTCATTTGTTCATTTGTTCATTTTTTCATTTGTTCATTTGTTCATTTGTTCATTTGTTCATTCGTTCATTGGTTCTTTTGTTCATTTGTTCATTTGTTCATTTGTTCATTTGTTCATTTGTTCATTTGTTCATTTGTTCATTTGTTCATTTGTTCATTTGTTCATTTGTTCATTTGTTCATTTGTTCATTTGTTCATTTGTTCATTTGTTCATTTGTTCATTTGCTCATTTGTTCATTTGTTCATTTGTTCATTTGTTCATTTGTTCATTTGTTCATTTGTTCATTTGTTCATTTGTTCATTTGATCATTTGATCATTTGTTCATTTGTTTACTTGTTCACTTGCTCATTTGTTCGTTTGTTCATTTCTTCATTTCTTCATTTCTTCATTTCTTCATTTGTTCATTTGTTCATTTGTTCATTTGTTCATTTGTTTATTTGTTCAATTGTTCATTTGTTCATTTGTTCATTTGTTCATTTGTTCATTTGTTCATTTGTTCATTTGTTCATTTGTTCATTTGTTCATTTTTTCATTTGTTCATTTGTTCATTTGTTCATTTGTTCATTCGTTCATTTGTTCTTTTGTTCATTTGTTCATTTGTTCATTTGTTCATTTGTTCATTTGTTCATTTGTTCATTTGTTCATTTGTTCATTTGTTCATTTGTTCATTTGTTCATTTGTTCATTTGTTCATTTGTTCATTTGTTCATTTGTTCATTTGTTCATTTGTTCATTTGCTCATTTGTTCATTTGTTCATTTGTTCATTTGTTCATTTGTTCATTTGTTCATTTGTTCATTTGTTCATTTGATCATTTGATCATTTGTTCATTTGTTTACTTGTTCACTTGCTCATTTGTTCGTTTGTTCATTTCTTCATTTCTTCATTTCTTCATTTGTTCATTTGTTCATTTGTTCATTTCTTCATTTCTTCATTTGTTCATTTGTTCATTTGTTCATTTGTTCATTTGTTCATTTGTTCATTTGTTCATTTGTTCATTTGTTCATTTGTTCATTTGTTTATTTGATCAATTGTTCATTTGTTCATTTGTTCATTTGTTCATTTGTTCATTTGTTCATTTGTTCATTTGTTCATTTGTTCATTTGTTCATTTGTTCATTTTTTCATTTTTTCATTTGTTCATTTGTTCATTTGTTCATTCGTTCATTTGTTCTTTTGTTCATTTGTTCATTTGTTCATTTGTTCATTTGTTCATTTGTTCATTTGTTCATTTGTTCATTTGTTCATTTGTTCATTTGTTCATTTGTTCATTTGTTCATTTGTTCATTTGTTCATTTGTTCATTTGTTCATTTGTTCATTTGTTCATTTGCTCATTTGTTCATTTGTTCATTTGTTCATTTGTTCATTTGTTCATTTGTTCATTTGTTCATTTGTTCATTTGATCATTTGATCATTTGTTCATTTGTTTACTTGTTCACTTGCTCATTTGTTCGTTTGTTCATTTCTTCATTTCTTCATTTCTTCATTTGTTCATTTGTTCATTTGTCCATTTGTTCATTTGTCCACTTGTTCATTTTTATCATTTGTTCATTTGTTCATTTGTTCATTCGTTCATTTGTTCATTTGTTCATCTGTTCATTTGTTCATTTGTTCATTTGTTCATTTGTTCATTTGTTCATTCGTTCATTCGTTCATTTGTTCATTTGTTCATTTGTTCATTTGTTCATTTGTTCATTTGTTCATTTGTTCATTTGTTCATTTGTTCATTTGTTCATTTGTTCATTTGTTCATTTGTTCATTTGTTCATTTGTTCATTTGTTCATTTGTTCATTTGTTCATTTGTTCATTTGTTCATTTGTTCATTTGTTCATTTGTCCATTTGTTCATTTGTTCATTTGTTCATTTGTTCATTTGTTCATTTGTTCATTTGTTCATTTGTTCATTTGTTCATTTGTTCATTTGTTCATTTGTTCATTTGTTCATTTGTTCATTTGATCATTTGTTCATTTGTTCATTTGTTCATTTGTTCCTTCGTTCATTTGTCTATTCGCTCATTTGTTCATTTGTTCCTTCGTTCATTTGTCTATTCACTCATTTGTTCATTTGTTCATTCGTTCATTTGTTCATTTGTTCATTTGTTCATTCGTTCATTTGTTCATTCGTTCATTTGTCTATTCGCACATTTGTTCATTTGTTCATTTGTTCATTTGTTCATTTGTTCTTTTGTTCATTTGTTCATTTGTCCATTTGTTCATTTGTTCATTTGTACATTTGTTCATTTGTTCATTTGTTCATTTGTTCATTTGTTCATTTGTTCATTTGTTCATTTGTTCACTTTTTCATTGGTTCATTTGTTCATTCGTTCATTTGTTCATTTGTTCATTTGTTCATTCGTTCATTTGTTCATTCGTTCATTTGTCTATTCGCACATTTGTTCATTTGTTCATTTGTTCATTTGTTCATTTGTTCTTTTGTTCATTTGTTCATTTGTCCATTTGTTCATTTGTTCATTTGTTCAATTTGTTCATTTGTTCATTTGTTCATTTGTTCATTTGTTCATTTGTTCATTTGTTCATTTGTTCATTTGTTCATTTGTTCATTTGTTCATTTGTTCATTTGTTCATTTGTTCATTTGTTCATTTGTTCATTTGTTCATTTGTTCATTTGTTCATTTGTTCATTTGTTCATTTGTTCATTTGTTCATTTGTTCATTTGTTCATTTGTTCATTTGTTCATTTGTTCATTTGTTCATTTGTTCATTTGTTCATTTGTTCATTTGTTCATTTGTTCACTTGTTTACTTGTTCATTTGTTCATTTGTTCATTTGTTCATTTGTTCATTCGTTCATTTGTTCATTCGTTCATTTGTTCATTCGTTCATTTGTTCATTTGTTCATTTGTTCATTTGTTCATTTGTTCATTTGTTCATTTGTTCATTTGTTCATTTGTTCATTTGTTCATTTGTTCATTTGTTCATTTGTTCATTTGTTCATTTGTTCATTTGTTCATTTGTTCATTTGTTCATTTGTTCATTTGTTCATTTGTTCATTTGTTCATTTGTTCATTTGTTCATTTGTTCATTTGTTCATTTGTTCACTTGTTTACTTGTTCATTTGTTCATTTGTTCATTTGTTCATTCGTTCATTTGTTCATTCGTTCATTTGTTCATTCGTTCATTTGTTCATTTGTTCATTTGTTCATTTGTTCATTTGTTCATCTGTTCATTTGTTCATTTGTTCATTTGTTCATTCGTTCATTTGTTCATTTGTTCATTCGTTCATTTGTTCATTTGTTCATTTGTTCATTTGTTCATTTGTTCATTTGTTCATTTGTTCATTTGTTCATTTGTTCATTTGTTCATTTGTTCATTTGTTCATTTGTTCATTTGTCATTTGTTCATTTGTTCAATTGTTCATTTGTTCATTTGTTCATTTGTTCATTTGTTCATTTGTTCATTTGTTCATTTGTTCATTTGTTCATTTGTTCATTTGTTCATTTGTTCATTTGTTCATTTGTTCATTTGTTCATTTGTTCATTTGTTCATTTGATCATTTGTTCATTTGTTCATTTTTTCCTTCGTTCATTTGTCTATTCGCTCATTTGTTCATTTGTTCATTCGTTCATTTGTTCATTTGTTCATTTGTTCATTCGTTCATTTGTTCATTTGTTCATTCGTTCATTTGTCTATTCGCACATTTGTTCATTTGTTCATTTGTTCATTTGTTCATTTGTTCTTTTGTTCATTTGTTCCTTCGTTCATTTGTACAATTGTTCATTCGTTCATTTGTTCATTTGTTCATTCGTTCATTTGTCTATTCGCTCATTTGTTCATTTGTTCATTTGTTCATTTGTTCATTTGTTCATTTGTTCATTTGTTCATTTGTTCATTTGTTCATTTGTTCATTTGTTCATTTGTTCATTTGTTCATTTGTTCATTTGTTCATTTGTTCATTTGTTCATTTGTTCATTTGTTCATTTGTTCATTTGTTCATTTGTTCATTTGTTCATTTGTTCAGTTGTTCAGTTGTTCCTTCGTTCATTTGTACAATTGTTCATTCGATCATTTGTTCATTTGTTCATTCGTTCAATTGTCTATTCGCTCATTTGTTCATTTTTTCATTTTTTCATTTGTTCATTTGTTCATTTGTTCATTTGTATATTTGTTCATTTGTGCGATTGTCTATTCGCTCATTTGTTCATTTGTTCATTTGTTCATTTGTTCATTTGTTCATTTGTTCATTTGTTCTTTTGTTCATTTGTTCATTTGTTCATTTGTTCATTTCTTCATTTGTTCATTTGTTCATTTGTTCATTTGTTCATTTGTTCATTTGTTCATTTGTTCATTTGTTCATTTGTTCATTTGTTCATTTGTTTATTTGTTCAATTGTTCATTTGTTCATTTGTTCATTTGTTCATTTGTTCATTTGTTCATTTGTTCATTTGTTCATTTTTTCATTTGTTCATTTGTTCATTTGTTCATTTGTTCATTCGTTCATTTGTTCTTTTGTTCATTTGTTCATTTGTTCATTTGTTCATTTGTTCATTTCTTCATTTCTTCATTTGTTCATTTGTTCATTTGTTCATTTGTTCATTTGTTCATTTGTTCATTTGCTCATTTGTTCATTTGCTCATTTGTTCATTTGTTCATTTGTTCATTTGTTCATTTGTTCATTTGTTCATTTGTTCATTTGTTCATTTGTTCATTTGTTCATTTGTTCATTTGCTCACTTGCTCATTTGTTCATTTGTTCATTTGTTCATTTGTTCATTTGTTCATTTGCTCTTTTGTTCATTTGTTCATTTGTTCATTTGTTCATTTGTTCATTTGTTCATATTTTCATTTGTTCATTTGTTCATTTGTTCATTTGTTCATTTGTTCGTTTGTTCATTTGTTCATTTGTTCATTTGTTCAATTGTTCATTTGTTCATTTGTTCATTTGTTCATTTGTTCATTTGTTCATTTGTGCATTTCTTCATTTGTTCATTTGTGCATTTGTTCATTTGTTCATATGTTCATTTGTTCATTTGTTCATTTGTTCATTTGTTCATTTGTTCATTTGTTCATTTGTTCATTTGTTCATTTGTTCATTTGTTCATTTGTTCATTTGTTCATTTGTTCATTTGTTCATTTGTTCATTTGTTCATTTGTTCATTTGTTCATTTGTTCATTTGTTCATTTGTCCATTTGTTCATTTGTTCATTTGTTCATTTGTTCATTTGTTCATTTGTTCATTTGTTCATTTGTTCATTTGTTCATTTGTTCATTTGTTCATTTGTTCATTTGTTCATTTGTTCATTTGTTCATTTGTTCATTTGTTCATTTGTTCATTTGATCATTTGTTCATTTGTCTATTCGCTCATTTGTTCATTTGTTCATTCGTTCATTTGTTCATTTGTTCATTCGTTCATTCGTTCATTTGTTCATTCGTTCATTCGTTCATTTGTCTATTCGCACATTTGTTCATTTGTTCATTTGTTCATTTGTTCATTTGTTCTTTTGTTCATTTGTTCATTTGTCCATTTGTTCATTTGTTCATTTGTACATTTGTTCATTTGTTCATTTGTTCATTTGTTCATTTGTTCATTTGTTCATTTGTTCATTTGTTCATTTGTTCATTTGTTCATTTGTTCATTTGTTCACTTTTTCATTGGTTCATTTGTTCATTTGTTCATTTGTTCATTTGTTCCTTCGTTCATTTGTCTATTCGCACATTTGTTCATTTGTTCATTTGTTCATTTGTTCATTTGTTCATTTGTTCATTTGTTCATTTGTTCATTTGTTCATTTGTTCAATTGTTCATTTGTTCATTTGTTCATTTGTTCATTTGTTCATTTGTTCATTTGTTCATTTGTTCATTTGTTCATTTGTTCATTTGTTCATTTGTTCATTTGTTCATTTGTTCATTTGTTCATTTGTTCATTTGTTCATTTGTTCATTTGTTCATTTGTTCATTTGTTCATTTGTTCATTTGTTCATTTGTTCATTTGTTCATTTGTTCATTTGTTCATTTGTTCATTTGTTCATTTGTTCATTTGTTCATTTGTTCATTTGTTCATTTGTTCATTTGTTCATTTGTGCGATTGTCTATTCGCTCATTTGTTCATTTGTTAATTCGTTCCTTTGCCTATTCGCTCATTTGTTCATTTGTTCATTTGTTCATTTGTTCATTTGTTCATTTGCTCATTTGCTCATTTGCTCATTTGCTCATTTGTTCATTTGTTCATTTGTTCATTTGTTCATTTGTTCACTTGTTCATTTGTTCATTTGTTCATTTGTTCATTTGTTCATTTGTTCATTTGTTCACTTGTTCACTTTGCTCATTTGTTCGTTTGTTCATTTCTTCATTTCTTCATTTGTTCATTTGTTCATTTGTTCATTTGTTCATTTGTTCATTTGTTCATTTGTTCATTTGTTCATTTGTTCATTTGTTCATTTGTTCATTTGTTCATTCGTTCATTCGTTCATTTGTTCATTTGTTCATTTGTTCATTTGTTCATTTGTTCATTTGTTCATCTGTTCATTTGTTCATTTGTTCATTTGTTCATTTGTTCATTTGTTCACTTGTTCACTTTGCTCATTTGTTCATTTGTTCATTTGTTCATTTGTTCATTTGTTCATTTGTTCATTTGTTCATTTGTTCATTTGTTCATTTGTTCATTTGTTCATTTGTTCATTTGTGCGATTGTCTATTCGCTCATTTGTTCATTTGTTAATTCGTTCATTTGCCTATTCGCTCATTTGTTCATTTGTTCATTTGTTCATTTGTTCATTTGTTCATTTGCTCATTTGCTCATTTGCTCATTTGCTCATTTGTTCATTTGTTCATTTGTTCATTTGTTCATTTGTTCACTTGTTCATTTGTTCATTTGTTCATTTGTTCATTTGTTCATTTGTTCATTTGTTCATTTGTTCATTTGTTCATTTGTTCACTTGTTCACTTTGCTCATTTGTTCGTTTGTTCATTTGTTCATTTCTTCATTTGTTCATTTGTTCATTTGTTCATTTGTTCATTTGTTCATTTGTTCATTTGCTCATTTGCTCATTTGCTCATTTGCTCATTTGTTCATTTGTTCATTTGTTCATTTGTTCATTTGTTCACTTGTTCACTTGTTCATTTGTTCATTTGTTCATTTGTTCATTTGTTCATTTGTTCATTTGTTCATTTGTTCATTTGTTCATTTGTTCACTTGTTCACTTTGCTCATTTGTTCGTTTGTTCATTTCTTCATTTCTTCATTTGTTCATTTGTTCATTTGTTCATTCGTTCATTTGTTCATTCGTTCATTTGTTCATTCGTTCATTTGTTCATTCGTTCATTTGTTCATTTGTTCATTTGTTCATTTGTTCATTTGTTCATTCGTTCATTTGTTCATTTGTTCATTTGTTCATTTGTTCATCTGTTCATCTGTTCATTTGTTCATTTGTTCATTTGTTCATTTGTTCATTCGTTCATTTGTTCATTTGTTCATTTGTTCATTTGTTCATTTGTTCATTTGTTCATTTGTTCATTTGTTCATTTGTTCATTTGTTCATTTGTTCATTTGTTCATTTGTTCATTTGTTCATTTGTTCATTTGTTCATTTGTTCATTTGTTCATTTGTTCATTTGTTCATTTGTTCATTTGTTCATTTGTTCATTTGTTCATTTGTTCATTTGTTCATTTGTTCATTTGTTCATTTGTCCATTTGTTCATTTGTTCATTTGTTCATTTGTTCATTTGTTCATTTGTTCATTTGTTCATTAGTTCATTTGTTCATTTGTTCATTTGTTCATTTGTTCATTTGTTCATTTGATCATTTGTTCATTTGTCTATTCGCTCATTTGTTCATTTGTTCATTCGTTCATTTGTTCATTTGTTCATTTGTTCATTCGTTCATTTGTTCATTCGTTCATTTGTCTATTCGCACATTTGTTCATTTGTTCATTTGTTCATTTGTTCATTTGTTCTTTTGTTCATTTGTTCATTTGTCCATTTGTTCATTTGTTCATTTGTACATTTGTTCATTTGTTCATTTGTTCATTTGTTCATTTGTTCATTCGTTCATTTGTTCATTTGTTCATTTGTTCATTTGTTCATTTGTTCATTTGTTCATTTGTTCATTTGTGCGATTGTCTATTCGCTCATTTGTTCATTTGTTAATTCGTTCCTTTGCCTATTCGCTCATTTGTTCATTTGTTCATTTGTTCATTTGTTCATTTGTTCATTTGTTCATTTGCTCATTTGCTCATTTGCTCATTTGCTCATTTGTTCATTTGTTCATTTGTTCATTTGTTCATTTGTTCACTTGTTCATTTGTTCATTTGTTCATTTGTTCATTTGTTCATTTGTTCATTTGTTCATTTGTTCATTTGTTCATTTGTTCATTTGTTCATTCGTTCATTCGTTCATTTGTACATTTGTTCATTTGTTCATTTGTTCATTTGTTCATTTGTTCATTTGTTCATTTGTTCATTTGTTCACTTTTTCATTGGTTCATTTGTTCATTTGTTCATTTGTTCATTTGTTCATTTGTTCATTTGTTCCTTCGTTCATTTGTCTATTCGCTCATTTGTTCATTTATTCATTCCTTCATTTGTCTATTCGCTCATTTGTTCATTTGTTCATTTGTTCATTTCTTCATTTGTTCATTTGTTCATTTGTTCATTTGTTCATTTGTTCATTTGTTCATTTGTTCATTTGTTCATTTGTTCATTTGTTCAATTGCTCTTTTGTTCATTTGTTCATTTGTTCATTTGTTCATTTGTTCATTTGTTCATTTGTTCATTTGTTCATTTGTTCATTTGTTCATTTGTTCATTTGTTCATTTGTTCATTTGTTCAATTGCTCTTTTGTTCATTTGTTCATTTGTTCATTTGTTCATTTGTTCATTTGTTCATTTGTTCATTTGTTCATTTGTTCATTTGTTCATTAGTTCATTTGTTCATTTGTTCATTTGTTCATTTGTTCATTTGTTCATTTGTTCATTTGTTCATTTGTTCATTTGTTCATTTGTTCATTTGTTCATTTGTTCATTTGTTCATTTGTTCATTTGTTCATTTGTTCATTTGTTCATTTGTTCATTTGTTCATTTGTTCATTTGTTCATTTGTTCATTTGTTCATTTGTTCATTTGTTCATTTGTTCATTTGTTCATTTGTTCATTTGTTCATTTGTTCATTTGTTCATTTGTTCATTTGTTCATTTGTTCATTTGTTCACTTGTTTACTTGTTCATTTGTTCATTTGTTCATTTGTTCATTCGTTCATTTGTTCATTCGTTCATTTGTTCATTTGTTCATTTGTTCATTTGTTCATTTGTTCATCTGTTCATTTGTTCATTTGTTCATTTGTTCATTCGTTCATTTGTTCATTTGTTCATTCGTTCATTTGTTCATTTGTTCATTTGTTCATTTGTTCATTTGTTCATTTGTTCATTTGTTCATTTGTTCATTTGTTCATTTGTTCATTTGTTCACTTGTTCATTTGTTCATTTGTTCATTTGTTCATTTGTTCAATTGTTCATTTGTTCATTTGTTCATTTGTTCATTTGTTCATTTGTTCATTTGTTCATTTGTTCATTTGTTCATTTGTTCATTTGTTCATTTGTTCATTTGTTCATTTGTTCATTTGTTAATTCGTTCCTTTGCCTATTCGCTCATTTGTTCATTTGTTCATTTGTTCATTTGTTCATTTGTTCATTTGCTCATTTGCTCATTTGCTCATTTGCTCATTTGTTCATTTGTTCATTTGTTCATTTGTTCATTTGTTCATTTGTTCATTTGTTCATTTGTTCATTTGTTCATTTGTTCATTTGTTCATTTGTTCATTTGTTCATTTGTTCATTTGTCATTTGTTCATTTGTTCAATTGTTCATTTGTTCATTTGTTCATTTGTTCATTTGTTCATTCGTTCATTTGTTCATTTGTTCATTTGTTCATTTGTTCATTTGTTCATTTGTTCATTTGTTCATTTGTTCATTTGTTCATTTGTTCATTTGTTAATTCGTTCCTTTGCCTATTCGCTCATTTGTTCATTTGTTCATTTGTTCATTTGTTCATTTGTTCATTTGCTCATTTGCTCATTTGCTCATTTGCTCATTTGTTCATTTGTTCATTTGTTCATTTGTTCATTTGTTCACTTGTTCATTTGTTCATTTGTTCATTTGTTCATTTGTTCATTTGTTCATTTGTTCATTTGTTCATTTGTTCACTTGTTCACTTTGCTCATTTGTTCGTTTGTTCATTTCTTCATTTCTTCATTTGTTCATTTGTTCATTTGTTCATTCGTTCATTTGTTCATTCGTTCATTTGTTCATTCGTTCATTTGTTCATTTGTTCATTTGTTCAATTGTTCATTTGTTCATTTGTTCATTTGTTCATTTGTTCATTTGTTCATTTGTTCATTTGTTCATTTGTTCATTTGTTCATTTGTTCATTTGTTCATTTGTTCATTTGTCATTTGTTCATTTGTTCAATTGTTCATTTGTTCATTTGTTCATTTGTTCATTTGTTCATTTGTTCATTTGTTCATTTGTTCATTTGTTCATTTGTTCATTTGTTCATTTGTTCATTTGTTCATTTGTTCATTTGTTCATTTGTTAATTCGTTCCTTTGCCTATTCGCTCATTTGTTCATTTGTTCATTTGTTCATTTGTTCATTTGTTCATTTGCTCATTTGCTCATTTGCTCATTTGTTCATTTGTTCATTTGTTCATTTGTTCATTTGTTCATTTGTTCATTTGTTCATTTGTTCATTTGTTCATTTGTTCATTTGTTCATTTGTTCATTTGTTCATTTGTTCATTTGTCATTTGTTCATTTGTTCAATTGTTCATTTGTTCATTTGTTCATTTGTTCATTTGTTCATTTGTTCATTTGTTCATTTGTTCATTTGTTCATTTGTTCATTTGTTCATTTGTTCATTTGTTCATTTGTTCATTTGTTCATTTGTTCATTTGCTCATTTGTTCATTTGTTCATTTGTTCATTTGTTCATTTGTTCATTTGTTCATTTGTTCATTTGTTCATTTGTTCATTTGTTCATTTGTTCATTTGTTCATTTGTTCATTTGTTCATTTGTTCATTTGTTCATTTGTTCATTTGTTCATTTGTTCATTTGTTCATTTGTTCATTTGTTCATTTGTTCATTTGTTCATTTGTTCATTTGTTCATTTGTTCATTTGTTCATTTGTTCATTTGTTCATTTGTTCCTTCGTTCAATTGTCTATTCGCTCATTTGTACAATTGTTCATTCGTTCATTTGTTCATTTGTTCAATCGTTCATTTGTCTATTCGCTCATTTGTTCATTTGTTCATTTGTTCATTTGTTCATTTGTTCATTTTTCTATTCGCTCATTTGTTCATTTGTTCAATCGATCATTTGTCTATTCGCTCATTTGTTCATTTGTTCATTAGTTCATTTGTTCATTTGTTCATTTGTTCATTTGTTCATTTGTTCATTTGTTCATTTGTTAATTCGTTCATTTGCCTATTCCCTCATTTGTTAATTTGTTCATTTGTTCACTTGTTCATTTGTTCATTTGTTCATTTGTTAATTTGATCATTTGTTCATTTGTTCATTTGATCATTTGTTCACTTGTTCACTTGCTCATTTGTTCGTTTGTTCATTTCTTCATTTCTTCATTTCTTCATTTGTTCATTTGTTCATTTGTTAATTCGTTCATTTGCCTATTCGCTCATTTGTTAATTTGTTCATTTGTTCATTTGCTCATTTGCTCATTTGCTCATTTGCTCATTTGTTCATTTGTTCATTTGTTCATTTGTTCATTTGTTCATTTGTTCATTTGCTCACTTGCTCATTTGTTCATTTGTTCATTTGTTCATTTGTTCATTTGTTCATTTGTTCATGTGTTCATTTGTTCATTTGTTCATTTGTTCATTTGTTCATTTGTTCACTTGTTCATTTGTTCATTTGTTCATTTGTTCATTTGTTCACTTGTTCACTTTGCTCGTTTGTTCGTTTGTTCATTTGTTCATTTGCTCATTTGTTCATTTGTTCATTTGTTCATTTTTTCAATTGTTCATTTGTTCATTTGTTCATTTGTTCATTTGTTCATTTGTTCATTTGTTCATTTGTTCATTTGTTCATTTGATCATTTGTTCATTTGTTCATTTGTTCATTTGTTCATTTGTTCATTTGTTCATTTGTTCATTTGTTCATTTGTTCATTTGTTCATTTGTTCATTTGTTCATTTGTTCATTTGTTCATTTGTTCATTTGTTCATTTGTTCATTTGTTCATTTGTTCATTTGTTCATTTGTTCATTTGTTCATTTGTTCATTTGTTCATTTGTTCATTTGTTCATTTGTTCATTTGTTCATTTGTTCATTTGTTCATTTGTTCATTTGTTCATTTGTTTATTTGTTCAATTGTTCAATTGTTCAATTGTTCATTTGTTCATTTGTTCATTTGTTCATTTGTTCATTTGTTCATTTGTTCATTTGTTCATTTGTTCATTTTTTCATTTGTTCATTTGTTCATTTGTTCATTTGTTCATTCGTTCATTGGTTCTTTTGTTCATTTGTTCATTTGTTCATTTGTTCATTTGTTCATTTGTTCATTTGTTCATTTGTTCATTTGTTCATTTGTTCATTTGTTCATTTGTTCATTTGTTCATTTGTTCATTTGTTCATTTGTTCATTTGCTCATTTGTTCATTTGTTCATTTGTTCATTTGTTCATTTGTTCATTTGTTCATTTGTTCATTTGATCATTTGATCATTTGTTCATTTGTTTACTTGTTCACTTGCTCATTTGTTCGTTTGTTCATTTCTTCATTTCTTCATTTCTTCATTTCTTCATTTGTTCATTTGTTCATTTGTTCATTTGTTCATTTGTTCATTTGTTCATTTGTTTATTTGTTCAATTGTTCATTTGTTCATTTGTTCATTTGTTCATTTGTTCATTTGTTCATTTGTTCATTTGTTCATTTGTTCATTTGTTCATTTTTTCATTTGTTCATTTGTTCATTTGTTCATTTGTTCATTCGTTCATTTGTTCTTTTGTTCATTTGTTCATTTGTTCATTTGTTCATTTGTTCATTTGTTCATTTGTTCATTTGTTCAATTGTTCATTTGTTCATTTGTTCATTTGTTCATTTGTTCATTTGTTCATTTGTTCATTTGTTCATTTGCTCATTTGTTCATTTGTTCATTTGTTCATTTGTTCATTTGTTCATTTGTTCATTTGTTCATTTGTTCATTTGATCATTTGATCATTTGTTCATTTGTTTACTTGTTCACTTGCTCATTTGTTCGTTTGTTCATTTCTTCATTTCTTCATTTCTTCATTTGTTCATTTGTTCATTTGTTCATTTGTTCATTTCTTCATTTGTTCATTTGTTCATTTGTTCATTTGTTCATTTGTTCATTTGTTCATTTGTTCATTTGTTCATTTGTTTATTTGTTCAATTGTTCATTTGTTCATTTGTTCATTTGTTCATTTGTTCATTTGTTCATTTGTTCATTTGTTCATTTGTTCATTTGTTCATTTTTTCATTTTTTCATTTGTTCATTTGTTCATTTGTTCATTTGTTCATTCGTTCATTTGTTCTTTTGTTCATTTGTTCATTTGTTCATTTGTTCATTTGTTCATTTGTTCATTTGTTCATTTGTTCATTTGTTCATTTGTTCATTTGTTCATTTGTTCATTTGTTCATTTGTTCATTTGTTCATTTGTTCATTTGTTCATTTGTTCATTTGTTCATTTGCTCATTTGTTCATTTGTTCATTTGTTCATTTGTTCATTTGTTCATTTGTTCATTTGTTCATTTGTTCATTTGATCATTTGATCATTTGTTCATTTGTTTACTTGTTCACTTGCTCATTTGTTCGTTTGTTCATTTCTTCATTTCTTCATTTCTTCATTTGTTCATTTGTTCATTTGTCCATTTGTTCATTTGTCCACTTGTTCATTTTTATCATTTGTTCATTTGTTCATTTGTTCATTCGTTCATTTGTTCATTTGTTCATCTGTTCATTTGTTCATTTGTTCATTTGTTCATTTGTTCATTCGTTCATTCGTTCATTTGTTCATTTGTTCATTTGTTCATTTGTTCATTTGTTCATTTGTTCATTTGTTCATTTGTTCATTTGTTCATTTGTTCATTTGTTCATTTGTTCATTTGTTCATTTGTTCATTTGTTCATTTGTTCATTTGTCCATTTGTTCATTTGTTCATTTGTTCATTTGTTAATTTGTTCATTTGTTCATTTGTTCATTTGTTCATTTGTTCATTTGTTCATTTGTTCATTTGTTCATTTGTTCATTTGTTCATTTGTTCATTTGATCATTTGTTCATTTGTTCATTTGTTCATTTGTTCCTTCGTTCATTTGTCTATTCGCTCATTTGTTCATTTGTTCCTTCGTTCATTTGTCTATTCACTCATTTGTTCATTTGTTCATTCGTTCATTTGTTCATTTGTTCATTTGTTCATTTGTTCATTCGTTCATTTGTTCATTCGTTCATTTGTCTATTCGCACATTTGTTCATTTGTTCATTTGTTCATTTGTTCATTTGTTCTTTTGTTCATTTGTTCATTTGTCCATTTGTTCATTTGTTCATTTGTACATTTGTTCATTTGTTCATTTGTTCATTTGTTCATTTGTTCATTTGTTCATTTGTTCATTTGTTCACTTTTTCATTGGTTCATTTGTTCATTCGTTCATTTGTTCATTTGTTCATTTGTTCATTCGTTCATTTGTTCATTCGTTCATTTGTCTATTCGCACATTTGTTCATTTGTTCATTTGTTCATTTGTTCATTTGTTCTTTTGTTCATTTGTTCATTTGTCCATTTGTTCATTTGTTCATTTGTTCATTTGTTCATTTGTTCATTTGTTCATTTGTTCATTTGTTCATTTGTTCATTTGTTCATTTGTTCATTTGTTCATTTGTTCATTTGTTCATTTGTTCATTTGTTCATTTGTTCATTTGTTCATTTGTTCATTTGTTCATTTGTTCATTTGTTCATTTGTTCATTTGTTCATTTGTTCATTTGTTCATTTGTTCATTTGTTCATTTGTTCATTTGTTCATTTGTTCATTTGTTCATTTGTTCACTTGTTTACTTGTTCATTTGTTCATTTGTTCATTTGTTCATTCGTTCATTTGTTCATTCGTTCATTTGTTCATTCGTTCATTTGTTCATTTGTTCATTTGTTCATTTGTTCATTTGTTCATTTGTTCATTTGTTCATTTGTTCATTTGTTCATTTGTTCATTTGTTCATTTGTTCATTTGTTCATTTGTTCATTTGTTCATTTGTTCATTTGTTCATTTGTTCATTTGTTCATTTGTTCATTTGTTCATTTGTTCATTTGTTCATTTGTTCATTTGTTCATTTGTTCATTTGTTCATTTGTTCATTTGTTCATTTGTTCATTTGTTCATTTGTTCATTTGTTCATTTGTTCATTTGTCATTTGTTCATTTGTTCAATTGTTCATTTGTTCATTTGTTCATTTGTTCATTCGTTCATTTGTTCATTCGTTCATTTGTTCATTCGTTCATTTGTTCATTTGTTCATTTGTTCATTTGTTCATTTGTTCATCTGTTCATTTGTTCATTTGTTCATTTGTTCATTCGTTCATTTGTTCATTTGTTCATTCGTTCATTTGTTCATTTGTTCATTTGTTCATTTGTTCATTTGTTCATTTGTTCATTTGTTCATTTGTTCATTTGTTCATTTGTTCATTTGTTCATTTGTTCATTTGTTCATTTGTTCATTTGTTCATTTGTCATTTGTTCATTTGTTCAATTGTTCATTTGTTCATTTGTTCATTTGTTCATTTGTTCATTTGTTCATTTGTTCATTTGTTCATTTGTTCATTTGTTCATTTGTTCATTTGTTCATTTGTTCATTTGTTCATTTGATCATTTGTTCATTTGTTCATTTTTTCCTTCGTTCATTTGTCTATTCGCTCATTTGTTCATTTGTTCATTCGTTCATTTGTTCATTTGTTCATTTGTTCATTCGTTCATTTGTTCATTTGTTCATTCGTTCATTTGTCTATTCGCACATTTGTTCATTTGTTCATTTGTTCATTTGTTCATTTGTTCTTTTGTTCATTTGTTCCTTCGTTCATTTGTACAATTGTTCATTCGTTCATTTGTTCATTTGTTCATTCGTTCATTTGTCTATTCGCTCATTTGTTCATTTGTTCATTTGTTCATTTGTTCATTTGTTCATTTGTTCATTTGTTCATTTGTTCATTTGTTCATTTGTTCATTTGTTCATTTGTTCATTTGTTCATTTGTTCATTTGTTCATTTGTTCATTTGTTCATTTGTTCATTTGTTCATTTGTTCAGTTGTTCCTTCGTTCATTTGTACAATTGTTCATTCGATCATTTGTTCATTTGTTCATTCGTTCAATTGTCTATTCGCTCATTTGTTCATTTTTTCATTTTTTCATTTGTTCATTTGTTCATTTGTTCATTTGTATATTTGTTCATTTGTGCGATTGTCTATTCGCTCATTTGTTCATTTGTTCATTTGTTCATTTGTTCATTTGTTCATTTGTTCTTTTGTTCATTTGTTCATTTGTTCATTTGTTCATTTCTTCATTTGTTCATTTGTTCATTTGTTCATTTGTTCATTTGTTCATTTGTTCATTTGTTCATTTGTTCATTTGTTCATTTGTTCATTTGTTCATTTGTTTATTTGTTCAATTGTTCATTTGTTCATTTGTTCATTTGTTCATTTGTTCATTTGTTCATTTGTTCATTTTTTCATTTGTTCATTTGTTCATTTGTTCATTTGTTCATTCGTTCATTTGTTCTTTTGTTCATTTGTTCATTTGTTCATTTGTTCATTTGTTCATTTCTTCATTTCTTCATTTGTTCATTTGTTCATTTGTTCATTTGTTCATTTGTTCATTTGTTCATTTGCTCATTTGTTCATTTGCTCATTTGTTCATTTGTTCATTTGTTCATTTGTTCATTTGTTCATTTGTTCATTTGTTCATTTGTTCATTTGTTCATTTGTTCATTTGTTCATTTGTTCATTTGCTCACTTGCTCATTTGTTCATTTGTTCATTTGTTCATTTGTTCATTTGTTCATTTGCTCTTTTGTTCATTTGTTCATTTGTTCATTTGTTCATTTGTTCATTTGTTCATATTTTCATTTGTTCATTTGTTCATTTGTTCATTTGTTCATTTGTTCATTTGTTCGTTTGTTCATTTGTTCATTTGTTCATTTGTTCAATTGTTCATTTGTTCATTTGTTCATTTGTTCATTTGTTCATTTGTTCATTTGTGCATTTCTTCATTTGTTCATTTGTGCATTTGTTCATTTGTTCATATGTTCATTTGTTCATTTGTTCATTTGTTCATTTGTTCATTTGTTCATTTGTTCATTTGTTCATTTGTTCATTTGTTCATTTGTTCATTTGTTCATTTGTTCATTTGTTCATTTGTTCATTTGTTCATTTGTTCATTTGTTCATTTGTTCATTTGTTCATTTGTTCATTTGTCCATTTGTTCATTTGTTCATTTGTTCATTTGTTCATTTGTTCATTTGTTCATTTGTTCATTTGTTCATTTGTTCATTTGTTCATTTGTTCATTTGTTCATTTGTTCATTTGTTCATTTGTTCATTTGTTCATTTGTTCATTTGTTCATTTGTTCATTTGTTCATTTGTTCATTTGATCATTTGTTCATTTGTCTATTCGCTCATTTGTTCATTTGTTCATTCGTTCATTTGTTCATTTGTTCATTCGTTCATTCGTTCATTTGTTCATTCGTTCATTCGTTCATTTGTCTATTCGCACATTTGTTCATTTGTTCATTTGTTCATTTGTTCATTTGTTCTTTTGTTCATTTGTTCATTTGTCCATTTGTTCATTTGTTCATTTGTACATTTGTTCATTTGTTCATTTGTTCATTTGTTCATTTGTTCATTTGTTCATTTGTTCATTTGTTCATTTGTTCATTTGTTCACTTTTTCATTGGTTCATTTGTTCATTTGTTCATTTGTTCATTTGTTCCTTCGTTCATTTGTCTATTCGCACATTTGTTCATTTGTTCATTTGTTCATTTGTTCATTTGTTCATTTGTTCATTTGTTCATTTGTTCATTTGTTCATTTGTTCATTTGTTCAATTGTTCATTTGTTCATTTGTTCATTTGTTCATTTGTTCATTTGTTCATTTGTTCATTTGTTCATTTGTTCATTTGTTCATTTGTTCATTTGTTCATTTGTTCATTTGTTCATTTGTTCATTTGTTCATTTGTTCATTTGTTCATTTGTTCATTTGTTCATTTGTTCATTTGTTCATTTGTTCATTTGTTCATTTGTTCATTTGTTCATTTGTTCATTTGTTCATTTGTTCATTTGTTCATTTGTTCATTTGTTCATTTGTTCATTTGTTCATTTGTTCATTTGTTCATTTGTTCATTTGTTCATTTGTTCATTTGTTCATTTGTTCATTTGTGCGATTGTCTATTCGCTCATTTGTTCATTTGTTAATTCGTTCCTTTGCCTATTCGCTCATTTGTTCATTTGTTCATTTGTTCATTTGTTCATTTGTTCATTTGCTCATTTGCTCATTTGCTCATTTGCTCATTTGTTCATTTGTTCATTTGTTCATTTGTTCATTTGTTCACTTGTTCATTTGTTCATTTGTTCATTTGTTCATTTGTTCATTTGTTCATTTGTTCATTTGTTCATTTGTTCACTTGTTCACTTTGCTCATTTGTTCGTTTGTTCATTTCTTCATTTCTTCATTTGTTCATTTGTTCATTTGTTCATTTGTTCATTTGTTCATTTGTTCATTTGTTCATTTGTTCATTTGTTCATTTGTTCATTTGTTCATTTGTTCATTCGTTCATTCGTTCATTTGTTCATTTGTTCATTTGTTCATTTGTTCATTTGTTCATTTGTTCATCTGTTCATTTGTTCATTTGTTCATTTGTTCATTTGTTCATTTGTTCACTTGTTCACTTTGCTCATTTGTTCATTTGTTCATTTGTTCATTTGTTCATTTGTTCATTTGTTCATTTGTTCATTTGTTCATTTGTTCATTTGTTCATTTGTTCATTTGTGCGATTGTCTATTCGCTCATTTGTTCATTTGTTAATTCGTTCATTTGCCTATTCGCTCATTTGTTCATTTGTTCATTTGTTCATTTGTTCATTTGTTCATTTGCTCATTTGCTCATTTGCTCATTTGCTCATTTGTTCATTTGTTCATTTGTTCATTTGTTCATTTGTTCACTTGTTCATTTGTTCATTTGTTCATTTGTTCATTTGTTCATTTGTTCATTTGTTCATTTGTTCATTTGTTCACTTGTTCACTTTGCTCATTTGTTCGTTTGTTCATTTGTTCATTTCTTCATTTGTTCATTTGTTCATTTGTTCATTTGTTCATTTGTTCATTTGTTCATTTGCTCATTTGCTCATTTGTTCATTTGTTCATTTGTTCATTTGTTCATTTGTTCACTTGTTCATTTGTTCATTTGTTCATTTGTTCATTTGTTCATTTGTTCATTTGTTCATTTGTTCATTTGTTCACTTGTTCACTTTGCTCATTTGTTCGTTTGTTCATTTCTTCATTTCTTCATTTGTTCATTTGTTCATTTGTTCATTCGTTCATTTGTTCATTCGTTCATTTGTTCATTCGTTCATTTGTTCATTCGTTCATTTGTTCATTTGTTCATTTGTTCATTTGTTCATTTGTTCATTCGTTCATTTGTTCATTTGTTCATTTGTTCATTTGTTCATCTGTTCATTTGTTCATTTGTTCATTTGTTCATTTGTTCATTTGTTCATTCGTTCATTTGTTCATTTGTTCATTTGTTCATTTGTTCATTTGTTCATTTGTTCATTTGTTCATTTGTTCATTTGTTCATTTGTTCATTTGTTCATTTGTTCATTTGTTCATTTGTTCATTTGTTCATTTGTTCATTTGTTCATTTGTTCATTTGTTCATTTGTTCATTTGTTCATTTGTTCATTTGTTCATTTGTTCATTTGTTCATTTGTTCATTTGTTCATTTGTTCATTTGTTCATTTGTTCATTTGTTCATTTGTCCATTTGTTCATTTGTTCATTTGTTCATTTGTTCATTTGTTCATTTGTTCATTTGTTCATTTGTTCATTTGTTCATTTGTTCATTTGTTCATTTGTTCATTTGTTCATTTGTTTATTTGTTCATTTGTTCATTTGATCATTTGTTCATTTGTCTATTCGCTCATTTGTTCATTTGTTCATTCGTTCATTTGTTCATTTGTTCATTTGTTCATTCGTTCATTTGTTCATTCGTTCATTTGTCTATTCGCACATTTGTTCATTTGTTCATTTGTTCATTTGTTCATTTGTTCTTTTGTTCATTTGTTCATTTGTCCATTTGTTCATTTGTTCATTTGTACATTTGTTCATTTGTTCATTTGTTCATTTGTTCATTTGTTCATTTGTTCATTCGTTCATTTGTTCATTTGTTCATTTGTTCATTTGTTCATTTGTTCATTTGTTCATTTGTTCATTTGTGCGATTGTCTATTCGCTCATTTGTTCATTTGTTAATTCGTTCCTTTGCCTATTCGCTCATTTGTTCATTTGTTCATTTGTTCATTTGTTCATTTGTTCATTTGTTCATTTGCTCATTTGCTCATTTGCTCATTTGCTCATTTGTTCATTTGTTCATTTGTTCATTTGTTCATTTGTTCACTTGTTCATTTGTTCATTTGTTCATTTGTTCATTTGTTCATTTGTTCATTTGTTCATTTGTTCATTTGTTCATTTGTTCATTTGTTCATTCGTTCATTCGTTCATTTGTACATTTGTTCATTTGTTCATTTGTTCATTTGTTCATTTGTTCATTTGTTCATTTGTTCATTTGTTCATTTGTTCATTTGTTCACTTTTTCATTGGTTCATTTGTTCATTTGTTCATTTGTTCATTTGTTCATTTGTTCATTTGTTCCTTCGTTCATTTGTCTATTCGCTCATTTGTTCATTTATTCATTCCTTCATTTGTCTATTCGCTCATTTGTTCATTTGTTCATTTGTTCATTTCTTCATTTGTTCATTTGTTCATTTGTTCATTTGTTCATTTGTTCATTTGTTCATTTGTTCATTTGTTCATTTGTTCATTTGTTCAATTGCTCTTTTGTTCATTTGTTCATTTGTTCATTTGTTCATTTGTTCATTTGTTCATTTGTTCATTTGTTCATTCGTTCATTTGTTCATTCGTTCATTTGTTCATTTGTTCATTTGTTCATTTGTTCATTTGTTCATCTGTTCATTTGTTCATTTGTTCATTTGTTCATTCGTTCATTTGTTCATTTGTTCATTCGTTCATTTGTTCATTTGTTCATTTGTTCATTTGTTCATTTGTTCATTTGTTCATTTGTTCATTTGTTCATTTGTTCATTTGTTCATTTGTTCATTTGTTCATTTGTTCATTTGTTCATTTGTTCATTTGTCATTTGTTCATTTGTTCAATTGTTCATTTGTTCATTTGTTCATTTGTTCATTTGTTCATTTGTTCATTTGTTCATTTGTTCATTTGTTCATTTGTTCATTTGTTCATTTGTTCATTTGTTCATTTGTTCATTTGTTCATTTGTTCATTTGTTAATTCGTTCCTTTGCCTATTCGCTCATTTGTTCATTTGTTCATTTGTTCATTTGTTCATTTGTTCATTTGCTCATTTGCTCATTTGCTCATTTGCTCATTTGTTCATTTGTTCATTTGTTCATTTGTTCATTTGTTCACTTGTTCATTTGTTCATTTGTTCATTTGTTCATTTGTTCATTTGTTCATTTGTTCATTTGTTCATTTGTTCATTTGTTCACTTGTTCACTTTGCTCATTTGTTCGTTTGTTCATTTCTTCATTTCTTCATTTGTTCATTTGTTCATTTGTTCATTCGTTCATTTGTTCATTCGTTCATTTGTTCATTCGTTCATTTGTTCATTTGTTCATTTGTTCATTTGTTCATTTGTTCATTCGTTCATTTGTTCATTTGTTCATTTGTTCATTTGTTCATTTGTTCATCTGTTCATTTGTTCATTTGTTCATTTGTTCATTTGTTCATTTGTTCATTCGTTCATTTGTTCATTTGTTCATTTGTTCATTTGTTCAATTGTTCATTTGTTCATTTGTTCATTTGTTCATTTGTTCATTTGTTCATTTGTTCATTTGTTCATTTGTTCATTTGTTCATTTGTTCATTTGTTCATTTGTTCATTTGTTCATTTGTTCATTTGTTCATTTGTTCATTTGTTCATTTGTTCATTTGTTCATTTGTTCATTTGTTCATTTGTCCATTTGTTCATTTGTTCATTTGTTCATTTGTTCATTTGTTCATTTGTTCATTTGTTCATTTGTTCATTTGTTCATTTGTTCATTTGTTCATTTGTTCATTTGTTCATTTGTTCATTTGTTCATTTGTTCATTTGTTCATTTGTTCATTTGATCATTTGTTCATTTGTCTATTCGCTCATTTGTTCATTTGTTCATTCGTTCATTTGTTCATTTGTTCATTTGTTCATTCGTTCATTTGTTCATTCGTTCATTTGTCTATTCGCACATTTGTTCATTTGTTCATTTGTTCATTTGTTCATTTGTTCTTTTGTTCATTTGTTCATTTGTCCATTTGTTCATTTGTTCATTTGTACATTTGTTCATTTGTTCATTTGTTCATTTGTTCATTTGTTCATTTGTTCATTTGTTCATTTGTTCTTTTTTTCATTTGTTCATTTGTTCATTTGTTCATTTGTTCATTTGTTCATTTGTTCATTTGTTCATTTGTGCGATTGTCTATTCGCTCATTTGTTCATTTGTTAATTCGTTCCTTTGCCTATTCGCTCATTTGTTCATTTGTTCATTTGTTCATTTGTTCATTTGTTCATTTGCTCATTTGCTCATTTGCTCATTTGTTCATTTGTTCATTTGTTCATTTGTTCATTTGTTCATTTGTTCACTTGTTCATTTGTTCATTTGTTCATTTGTTCATTTGTTCATTTGTTCATTTGTTCATTTGTTCATTTGTTCACTTGTTCACTTTGCTCATTTGTTCGTTTGTTCATTTCTTCATTTCTTCATTTGTTCATTTGTTCATTTGTTCATTTGTTCATTTGTTCATTTGTTCATTTGTTCATTTGTTCATTTGTTCATTTGTTCATTTGTTCATTCGTTCATTCGTTCATTTGTTCATTTGTTCATTTGTTCATTTGTTCATCTGTTCATTTGTTCATTTGTTCATTTGTTCACTTGTTCACTTTGCTCATTTGTTCATTTGTTCATTTGTTCATTTGTTCATTTGTTCATTTGTTCATTTGTTCATTTGTTCATTTGTTCATTTGTTCATTTGTGCGATTGTCTATTCGCTCATTTGTTCATTTGTTAATTCGTTCATTTGCCTATTCGCTCATTTGTTCATTTGTTCATTTGTTCATTTGTTCATTTGCTCATTTGCTCATTTGCTCATTTGCTCATTTGTTCATTTGTTCATTTGTTCATTTGTTCATTTGTTCACTTGTTCATTTGTTCATTTGTTCATTTGTTCATTTGTTCATTTCTTCATTTCTTCATTTGTTCATTTGTTCATTTGTTCATTTGTTCATTTGTTCATTTGTTCATTTGTTCATTTGTTCATTTGTTCATTTGTTCATTTGTTTATTTGTTCAATTGTTCATTTGTTCATTTGATCATTTGTTCATTTGTTCATTTGTTCATTTGTTCATTTGTTCATTTGTTCATTTTTTCATTTTTTCATTTGTTCATTTGTTCATTTGTTCATTTGTTCATTCGTTCATTTGTTCTTTTGTTCATTTGTTCATTTGTTCATTTGTTCATTTGTTCATTTGTTCATTTGTTCATTTGTTCATTTGTTCATTTGTTCATTTGTTCATTTGTTCATTTGTTCATTTGTTCATTTGTTCATTTGTTCATTTGTTCATTTGTTCATTTGCTCATTTGTTCATTTGTTCATTTGTTCATTTGTTCATTTGTTCATTTGTTCATTTGTTCATTTGTTCATTTGATCATTTGATCATTTGTTCATTTGTTTACTTGTTCACTTGCTCATTTGTTCGTTTGTTCAATTCTTCATTTCTTCATTTCTTCATTTGTTCATTTGTTCATTTGTCCATTTGTTCATTTGTCCACTTGTTCATTTTTATCATTTGTTCATTTGTTCATTTGTTAATTCGTTCATTTGCCTATTCGCTCATTTGTTCATTTGTTCATTTGTTCATTTGTTCATTTGTTCATTTGCTCATTTGCTCATTTGCTCATTTGCTCATTTGTTCATTTGTTCATTTGTTCATTTGTTCATTTGTTCACTTGTTCATTTGTTCATTTGTTCATTTGTTCATTTGTTCATTTCTTCATTTCTTCATTTGTTCATTTGTTCATTTGTTCATTTGTTCATTTGTTCATTTGTTCATTTGTTTATTTGTTCAATTGTTCATTTGTTCATTTGTTCATTTGTTCATTTGTTCATTTGTTCATTTGTTCATTTGTTCATTTGTTCATTTTTTCATTTTTTCATTTGTTCATTTGTTCATTTGTTCATTTGTTCATTCGTTCATTTGTTCTTTTGTTCATTTGTTCATTTGTTCATTTGTTCATTTGTTCATTTGTTCATTTGTTCATTTGTTCATTTGTTCATTTGTTCATTTGTTCATTTGTTCATTTGTTCATTTGTTCATTTGTTCATTTGTTCATTTGCTCATTTGTTCATTTGTTCATTTGTTCATTTGTTCATTTGTTCATTTGTTCATTTGTTCATTTGTTCATTTGTTCATTTGATCATTTGATCATTTGTTCATTTGTTTACTTGTTCACTTGCTCATTTGTTCGTTTGTTCATTTCTTCATTTCTTCATTTCTTCATTTCTTCATTTGTTCATTTGTCCATTTGTTCATTTGTCCACTTGTTCATTTTTATCATTTGTTCATTTGTTCATTTGTTCATTCGTTCATTTGTTCATTCGTTCATTTGTTCATTTGTTCATTTGTTCATTTGTTCATTTGTTCATTCGTTCATTTGTTCATTTGTTCATTTGTTCATTTGTTCATTTGTTCATTTGTTCATCTGTTCATTTGTTCATTTGTTCATTTGTTCATTTGTTCATTTGTTCATTCGTTCATTCGTTCATTTGTTCATTTGTTCATTTGTTCATTTGTTCATTTGTTCATTTGTTCATTTGTTCATTTGTTCATTTGTTCATTTGTTCATTTGTTCATTTGTTCATTTGTTCATTTGTTCATTTGTTCATTTGTTCATTTGTTCATTTGTTCATTTGTTCATTTGTTCATTTGTTCATTTGTTCATTTGTTCATTTGTTCATTTGTTCATTTGTTCATTTGTTCATTTGTCCATTTGTACATTTGTTCATTTGTTCATTTGTTCATTTGTTCATTTGTTCATTTGTTCATTTGTTCATTTGTTCATTTGTTCATTTGTTCATTTGTTCATTTGTTCATTTGTTCATTTGATCATTTGTTCATTTGTTCATTTGTTCATTTGTTCCTTCGTTCATTTGTCTATTCGCTCATTTGTTCATTTGTTCCTTCGTTCATTTGTCTATTCACTCATTTGTTCATTTGTTCATTCGTTCATTTGTTCATTTGTTCATTTGTTCATTCGTTCATTTGTTCATTCGTTCATTTGTCTATTCGCACATTTGTTCATTTGTTCATTTGTTCATTTGTTCATTTGTTCTTTTGTTCATTTGTTCATTTGTCCATTTGTTCATTTGTTCATTTGTACATTTGTTCATTTGTTCATTTGTTCATTTGTTCATTTGTTCATTTGTTCATTTGTTCACTTTTTCATTGGTTCATTTGTGCATTTGTTCATTTGTTCATTTGTTCATTTGTTCATTTGTTCCTTCGTTCATTTGTCTATTCGCTCATTTGTTCATTTATTCATTCCTTCATTTGTCTATTCGCTCATTTGTTCATTTGTTCATTTGTTCATTTCTTCATTTGTTCATTTGTTCATTTGTTCATTTGTTCATTTGTTCATTTGTTCATTTGTTCATTTGTTCATTTGTTCAATTGCTCTTTTGTTCATTTGTTCATTTGTTCATTTGTTCATTTGTTCATTTGTTCATTTGTTCATTTGTTCATTTGTTCATTTGTTCATTTGTTCATTTGTTCATTTGTTCATTTGTTCATTTGTTCATTTGTTCATTTGTTCAATTGCTCTTTTGTTCATTTGTTCATTTGTTCATTTGTTCATTTGTTCATTTGTTCATTTGTTCATTTGTTCATTTGTTCATTTGTTCATTTGTTCATTTGTTCATTTGTTCATTTGTTCATTTGTTCATTTGTTCATTTGTTCATTTGTTCATTTGTTCATTTGTTCATTTGTTCATTTGTTCATTTGTTCATTTGTTCATTTGTTCATTTGTTCATTTGTTCATTTGTTCATTTGTTCATTTGTTCATTTGTTCATTTGTTCATTTGTTCATTTGTTCATTTGTTCATTTGTTCATTTGTTCACTTGTTTACTTGTTTACTTGTTCATTTGTTCATTTGTTCATTTGTTCATTCGTTCATTTGTTCATTCGTTCATTTGTTCATTTGTTCATTTGTTCATTTGTTCATTTGTTCATCTGTTCATTTGTTCATTTGTTCATTTGTTCATTTGTTCATTTGTTCATTCGTTCATTTGTTCATTCGTTCATTTGTTCATTTGTTCATTTGTTCATTTGTTCATTTGTTCATTTGTTCATTTGTTCATTTGTTCATTTGTTCATTTGTTCATTTGTTCATTTGTTCATTTGTTCATTTGTTCATTTGTTCATTTGTTCATTTGTTCATTTGTTCATTTGTCATTTGTTCATTTGTTCAATTGTTCATTTGTTCATTTGTTCATTTGTTCATTTGTTCATTTGTTCATTTGTTCATTTGTTCATTTGTTCATTTGTTCATTTGTTCATTTGTTCATTTGATCATTTGTTCATTTGTTCATTTGTTCATTTGTTCCTTCGTTCATTTGTCTATTCGCTCATTTGTTCATTTGTTCATTCGTTCATTTGTTCATTTGTTCATTTGTTCATTCGTTCATTTGTTCATTTGTTCATTCGTTCATTTGTCTGTTCGCACATTTGTTCATTTGTTCATTTGTTCATTTGTTCTTTTGTTCATTTGTTCCTTCGTTCATTTGTACAATTGTTCATTCGTTCATTTGTTCATTTGTTCATTCGTTCATTTGTCTATTCGCTCATTTGTTCATTTGTTCATTTGTTCATTTGTTCATTTGTTCATTTGTTCATTTGTTCATTTGTTCATTTGTTCATTTGTTCATTTGTTCATTTGTTCATTTGTTCATTTGTTCATTTGTTCATTTGTTCATTTGTTCATTTGTTCATTTGTTCATTTGTTCATTTGTTCATTTGTTCATTTGTTCATTTGTTCATTTGTTCATTTGTTCATTTGTTCATTTGTTCAGTTGTTCCTTCGTTCATTTGTACAATTGTTCATTCGATCATTTGTTCATTTGTTCATTCGTTCAATTGTCTATTCGCTCATTTGTTCATTTTTTCATTTTTTCATTTGTTCATTTGTTCATTTGTTCATTTGTATATTTGTTCATTTGTGCGATTGTCTATTCGCTCATTTGTTCATTTGTTCATTTGTTCATTTGTTCATTTGTTCATTTGTTCTTTTGTTCATTTGTTCATTTGTTCATTTGTTCATTTCTTCATTTGTTCATTTGTTCATTTGTTCATTTGTTCATTTGTTCATTTGTTCATTTGTTCATTTGTTCATTTGTTCATTTGTTTATTTGTTCAATTGTTCATTTGTTCATTTGTTCATTTGTTCATTTGTTCATTTGTTCATTTGTTCATTTGTTCATTTTTTCATTTGTTCATTTGTTCATTTGTTCATTTGTTCATTCGTTCATTTGTTCTTTTGTTCATTTGTTCATTTGTTCATTTGTTCATTTGTTCATTTCTTCATTTCTTCATTTGTTCATTTGTTCATTTGTTCATTTGTTCATTTGTTCATTTGTTCATTTGCTCATTTGTTCATTTGCTCATTTGTTCATTTGTTCATTTGTTCATTTGTTCATTTGTTCATTTGTTCATTTGTTCATTTGTTCATTTGTTCATTTGTTCATTTGTTCATTTGCTCACTTGCTCATTTGTTCATTTGTTCATTTGTTCATTTGTTCATTTGTTCATTTGCTCTTTTGTTCATTTGTTCATTTGTTCATTTGTTCATTTGTTCATTTGTTCATATTTTCATTTGTTCATTTGTTCATTTGTTCATTTGTTCATTTGTTCATTTGTTCGTTTGTTCATTTGTTCATTTGTTCATTTGTTCATTTGTTCATTTGTTCATTTGTTCATTTGTTCATTTGTTCATTTGTTCATTTGTTCATTTGTTCATTTGTGCATTTCTTCATTTGTTCATTTGTGCATTTGTTCATTTGTTCATATGTTCATTTGTTCATTTGTTCATTTGTTCATTTGTTCATTTGTTCATTTGTTCATTTGTTCATTTGTTCATTTGTTCATTTGTTCATTTGTTCATTTGTTCATTTGTTCATTTGTTCATTTGTTCATTTGTTCATTTGTTCATTTGTTCATTTGTTCATTTGTCCATTTGTTCATTTGTTCATTTGTTCATTTGTTCATTTGTTCATTTGTTCATTTGTTCATTTGTTCATTTGTTCATTTGTTCATTTTTTCATTTGTTCATTTGTTCATTTGTTCATTTGTTCATTTGTTCATTTGTTCATTTGTTCATTTGTTCATTTGTTCATTTGTTCATTTGTTCATTTGTTCATTTGATCATTTGTTCATTTGTCTATTCGCTCATTTGTTCATTTGTTCATTCGTTCATTTGTTCATTTGTTCATTTGTTCATTCGTTCATTTGTTCATTCGTTCATTCGTTCATTTGTCTATTCGCACATTTGTTCATTTGTTCATTTGTTCATTAGTTCATTTGTTCTTTTGTTCATTTGTTCATTTGTCCATTTGTTCATTTGTTCATTTGTACATTTGTTCATTTGTTCATTTGTTCATTTGTTCATTTGTTCATTTGTTCATTTGTTCATTTGTTCATTTGTTCATTTGTTCACTTTTTCATTGGTTCATTTGTTCATTTGTTCATTTGTTCATTTGTTCCTTCGTTCATTTGTCTATTCGCACATTTGTTCATTTGTTCATTTGTTCATTTGTTCATTTGTTCATTTGTTCATTTGTTCATTTGTCCATTTGTTCAATTGTTCATTTGTTCATTTGTTCATTTGTTCATTTGTTCATTTGTTCATTTGTTCATTTGTTCATTTGTTCATTTGTTCATTTGTTCATTTGTTCATTTGTTCATTTGTTCATTAGTTCATTTGTTCATTTGTTCATTTGTTCATTTGTTCATTTGTTCATTTGTTCATTTGTTCATTTGTTCATTTGTTCATTTGTTCATTTGTTCATTTGTTCATTTGTTCATTTGTTCATTTGTTCATTTGTTCATTTGTTCATTTGTTCATTTGTTCATTTGTTCATTTGTTCATTTGGTCATTTGTTCATTTGTTCATTTGTTCATTTGTTCATTTGTTCATTTGTTCATTTGTTCATTTGTTCATTTGTTCATTTGTTCATTTGTTCATTTGTTCATTTGTTCATTTGTTCATTTGTTCATTTGTTCATTTGTTCATTTGTTCATTTGTTCATTTGTTCATTTGTTCATTTGTTCATTTGTTCATTTGTTCATTTGTTCATTTGTTCATTTGTTCATTTGTTCATTTGTGCGATTGTCTATTCGCTCATTTGTTCATTTGTTAATTCGTTCCTTTGCCTATTCGCTCATTTGTTCATTTGTTCATTTGTTCATTTGTTCATTTGTTCATTTGCTCATTTGCTCATTTGCTCATTTGCTCATTTGTTCATTTGTTCATTTGTTCATTTGTTCATTTGTTCACTTGTTCATTTGTTCATTTGTTCATTTGTTCATTTGTTCATTTGTTCATTTGTTCATTTGTTCAGTTGTTCACTTTGCTCATTTGTTCGTTTGTTCATTTCTTCATTTCTTCATTTGTTCATTTGTTCATTTGTTCATTTGTTCATTTGTTCATTTGTTCATTTGTTCATTTGTTCATTTGTTCATTTGTTCATTTGTTCATTTGTTCCTTCGTTCATTTGTCTATTCGCTCATTTGTTCATTTGTTCATTCGTTCATTTGTTCATTTGTTCATTTGTTCATTCGTTCATTTGTTCATTTGTTCATTCGTTCATTTGTCTATTCGCACATTTGTTCATTTGTTCATTTGTTCATTTGTTCATTTGTTCTTTTGTTCATTTGTTCCTTCGTTCATTTGTACAATTGTTCATTCGTTCATTTGTTCATTTGTTCATTCGTTCATTTGTCTATTCGCTCATTTGTTCATTTGTTCATTTGTTCATTTGTTCATTTGTTCATTTGTTCATTTGTTCATTTGTTCATTTGTTCATTTGTTCATTTGTTCATTTGTTCATTTGTTCATTTGTTCATTTGTTCATTTGTTCATTTGTTCATTTGTTCATTTGTTCATTTGTTCATTTGTTCATTTGTTCATTTGTTCATTTGTTCATTTGTTCATTTGTTCATTTGTTCAGTTGTTCCTTCGTTCATTTGTACAATTGTTCATTCGATCATTTGTTCATTTGTTCATTCGTTCAATTGTCTATTCGCTCATTTGTTCATTTTTTCATTTTTTCATTTGTTCATTTGTTCATTTGTTCATTTGTATATTTGTTCATTTGTGCGATTGTCTATTCGCTCATTTGTTCATTTGTTCATTTGTTCATTTGTTCATTTGTTCATTTGTTCATTTGTTCTTTTGTTCATTTGTTCATTTGTTCATTTGTTCATTTGTTAATTTGTTCATTTGTTCATTTGTTCATTTGTTCATTTGTTCATTTGTTCATTTGTTCATTTGTTCATTCGTTCATTTGTCTATTCGCTCATTTGTTCATTTGTTCATTTGTTGATTTGTTCATTTGTTCATTTGTTAATTTGTTCATTTGTCATTTGTTCATTTGTTCAATTGTTCATTTGTTCATTTGTTCATTTGTTCATTTGTTCATTTGTTCATATGTTCATTTGTTCATTTGTTCATTTGTTCATTCGTTCATTTGTCTATTCGCACATTCGTTCATTTGTTCATTTGTTCATTTGTTCATTTGTTCATTTGTTCATTTGTTCATTCGTTCATTTGTTCTTTTGTTCATTTGTTCATTTGTTCATTTGTTCATTTGTTCATTTGTTCATTTGTTCATTTGTTCATTTGTTCATTTGTTCATTTGTTCATTTGTTCATTTGTTCATTTGTTCATTTGTTCATTTGTTCATTTGTTCATTTGTTCATTTGTTCATTTGTTCATTTGTTCATTTGTTCATTTGTTCATTTGTTCATTTGTTCATTTGTTCATTTGTTCATTTGTTCATTTGTTCATTTGTTCATTTGTTCATTTGTTCCTTCGTTCAATTGTCTATTCGCTCATTTGTACAATTGTTCATTCGTTCATTTGTTCATTTGTTCAATCGTTCATTTGTCTATTCGCTCATTTGTTCATTTGTTCATTTGTTCATTTGTTCATTTGTTCATTTTTCTATTCGCTCATTTGTTCATTTGTTCAATCGATCATTTGTCTATTCGCTCATTTGTTCATTTGTTCATTAGTTCATTTGTTCATTTGTTCATTTGTTCATTTGTTCATTTGTTCATTTGTTAATTCGTTCATTTGCCTATTCCCTCATTTGTTAATTTGTTCATTTGTTCACTTGTTCATTTGTTCATTTGTTCATTTGTTAATTTGATCATTTGTTCATTTGATCATTTGTTCACTTGTTCACTTGCTCATTTGTTCGTTTGTTCATTTCTTCATTTCTTCATTTCTTCATTTGTTCATTTGTTCATTTGTTAATTCGTTCATTTGCCTATTCGCTCATTTGTTAATTTGTTCATTTGTTCATTTGCTCATTTGCTCATTTGCTCATTTGCTCATTTGTTCATTTGTTCATTTGTTCATTTGTTCATTTGTTCATTTGTTCATTTGTTCATTTGTTCATTTGTTCATTTGCTCAGTTGCTCATTTGTTCATTTGTTCATTTGTTCATTTGTTCATTTGTTCATTTGTTCATGTGTTCATTTGTTCATTTGTTCATTTGTTCATTTGTTCATTTGTTCATTTGTTCACTTGTTCATTTGTTCATTTGTTCATTTGTTCATTTGTTCACTTGTTCACTTTGCTCATTTGTTCGTTTGTTCATTTGTTCATTTGCTCATTTGTTCATTTGTTCATTTGTTCATTTGTTCATTCGTTCATTGGTTCTTTTGTTCATTTGTTCATTTGTTCATTTGTTCATTTGTTCATTTGTTCATTTGTTCATTTGTTCATTTGTTCATTTGTTCATTTGTTCATTTGTGCGATTGTCTATTCGCTCATTTGTTCATTTGTTAATTCGTTCCTTTGCCTATTCGCTCATTTGTTCATTTGTTCATTTGTTCATTTGTTCATTTGTTCATTTGCTCATTTGCTCATTTGCTCATTTGCTCATTTGTTCATTTGTTCATTTGTTCATTTGTTCATTTGTTCACTTGTTCATTTGTTCATTTGTTCATTTGTTCATTTGTTCATTTGTTCATTTGTTCATTTGTTCATTTGTTCACTTGTTCACTTTGCTCATTTGTTCGTTTGTTCATTTCTTCATTTCTTCATTTCTTCATTTGTTCATTTGTTCATTTGTTCATTTGTTCATTTGTTCATTTGTTCATTTGTTCATTTGTTCATTTGTTCATTTGTTCCTTCGTTCATTTGTCTATTCGCTCATTTGTTCATTTGTTCATTCGTTCATTTGTTCATTTGTTCATTTGTTCATTCGTTCATTTGTTCATTTGTTCATTCGTTCATTTGTCTATTCGCACATTTGTTCATTTGTTCATTTGTTCATTTGTTCATTTGTTCTTTTGTTCATTTGTTCCTTCGTTCATTTGTACAATTGTTCATTCGTTCATTTGTTCATTTGTTCATTCGTTCATTTGTCTATTCGCTCATTTGTTCATTTGTTCATTTGTTCATTTGTTCATTTGTTCATTTGTTCATTTGTTCATTTGTTCATTTGTTCATTTGTTCATTTGTTCATTTGTTCATTTGTTCATTTGTTCATTTGTTCATTTGTTCATTTGTTCATTTGTTCATTTGTTCATTTGTTCATTTGTTCATTTGTTCATTTGTTCATTTGTTCATTTGTTCATTTGTTCATTTGTTCATTTGTTCATTTGTTCAGTTGTTCCTTCGTTCATTTGTACAATTGTTCATTCGATCATTTGTTCATTTGTTCATTCGTTCAATTGTCTATTCGCTCATTTGTTCATTTTTTCATTTTTTCATTTGTTCATTTGTTCATTTGTTCATTTGTATATTTGTTCATTTGTGCGATTGTCTATTCGCTCATTTGTTCATTTGTTCATTTGTTCATTTGTTCATTTGTTCATTTGTTCATTTGTTCTTTTGTTCATTTGTTCATTTGTTCATTTGTTCATTTGTTCATTTGTTCATTTGTTCATTTGTTCATTTGTTCATTTGTTCATTCGTTCATTTGTCTATTCGCTCATTTGTTCATTTGTTCATTTGTTGATTTGTTCATTTGTTCATTTGTTCATTTGTTCATTTGTTCATTTGTTCATTTGTTCATTTGTTCATTTGTTCATTTGTCATTTGTTCATTTGTTCAATTGTTCATTTGTTCATTTGTTCATTTGTTCATTTGTTCATTTGTTCATATGTTCATTTGTTCATTTGTTCATTTGTTCATTCGTTCATTTGTCTATTCGCACATTCGTTCATTTGTTCATTTGTTCATTTGTTCATTTGTTCATTTGTTCATTCGTTCATTTGTTCTTTTGTTCATTTGTTCATTTGTTCATTTGTTCATTTGTTCATTTGTTCATTTGTTCATTTGTTCATTTGTTCATTTGTTCATTTGTTCATTTGTTCATTTGTTCATTTGTTCATTTGTTCATTTGTTCATTTGCTCATTTGTTCATTTGTTCATTTGTTCATTTGTTCATTTGTTCATTTGTTCATTTGTTCATTTGTTCATTTGTTCATTTGTTCATTTTTTCATTTGTTCATTTGTTCATTTGTTCATTTGTTCATTCGTTCATTTGTTCTTTTGTTCATTTGTTCATTTGTTCATTTGTTCATTTGTTCATTTGTTCATTTGTTCATTTGTTCATTTGTTCATTTGTTCATTTGTTCATTTGTTCATTTGTTCATTTGTTCATTTGTTCATTTGCTCATTTGTTCATTTGTTCATTTGTTCATTTGTTCATTTGTTCATTTGTTCATTTGTTCATTTGTTCATTTGTTCATTTGATCATTTGATCATTTGTTCATTTGTTTACTTGTTCACTTGCTCATTTGTTCGTTTGTTCATTTCTTCATTTCTTCATTTCTTCATTTGTTCATTTGTTCATTTGTCCATTTGTTCATTTGTCCACTTGTTCATTTTTATCATTTGTTCATTTGTTCATTTGTTCATTCGTTCATTTGTTCATTCGTTCATTTGTTCATTTGTTCATTTGTTCATTTGTTCATTTGTTCATTCGTTCATTTGTTCATTTGTTCATTTGTTCATTTGTTCATTTGTTCATTTGTTCATCTGTTCATTTGTTCATTTGTTCATTTGTTCATTTGTTCATTTGTTCATTCGTTCATTTGTTCATTTGTTCATTTGTTCATTTGTTCATTTGTTCATTTGTTCATTTGTTCATTTGTTCATTTGTTCATTTGTTCATTTGTTCATTTGTTCATTTGTTCATTTGTTCATTTGTTCATTTGTTCATTTGTTCATTTGTTCATTTGTTCATTTGTTCATTTGTTCATTTGTTCATTTGTTCATTTGTTCATTTGTCCATTTGTTCATTTGTTCATTTGTTCATTTGTTCATTTGTTCATTTGTTCATTTGTTCATTTGTTCATTTGTTCATTTGTTCATTTGTTCATTTGTTCATTTGTTCATTTGTTCATTTGATCATTTGTTCATTTGTTCATTTGTTCATTTGTTCATTTGTGCGTTTGTCTATTCGCTCATTTGTTCATTTGTTAATTCGTTCATTTGCCTATTCGCTCATTTGTTCATTTGTTCATTTGTTCATTTGTTCATTTGCTCACTTGCTCATTTGTTCATATGTTCATTTGTTCATTTGTTCATTTGCTCATTTGTTCATTTGTTCATTTGTTCATTTGTGCATTTGTTCATTTGTTCATTTGTTCATTTGTTCATTTGTTCATTTGTTCATTTGTTCATTTGTTCATTTGTTCATTTGTTCATTTGTTCATTTGTTCATTTGTTCATTTGTTCATTTGTTCATTTGTTCATTTGTTCATTGGTTCATTTGTTCATTTGTTCCTTCGTTCATTTGTCTATTCGCTCATTTGTTCATTTATTCATTCGTTCATTTGTCTATTCGCTCATTTGTTCATTTGTTCCTTTGTTCATTTGTTCATTTGTTCATTTGTTCATTTGTTCATTTGTTCATTTGTTCATTTGTTCATTTGTTCATTTGTTCATTTGTTCATTTGTTCATTTGTTCATTTGTTCATTTGTTCATTTGTTCATTTGTTCATTTGTTCATTCGTTCATTTGTTCATTTGTTCATTCGTTCATTTGTCTATTCGCTCATTTGTTCATTTGTTCATTTGTTCATTTGTTCATTTGTTCATTTGTTCACTTGTTCCTTCGTTCATTTTTCTATTCGCTCATTTGTTCATTTGTTCATTCGATCATTTGTCTATTCGCTCATTTGTTCATTTGTTCATGTGTTCATTTGTTCATTTGTTCATTTGTTCACTTGTTCATTTGTTCATTTGTTCATTTGTTCATTTGTTCATTTGTTCATTTGTTCACTTGTTCACTTTGCTCATTTGTTCGTTTGTTCATTTCTTCATTTCTTCATTTGTTCATTTGTTCATTTGTTCATTTGTTCATTTGTTCATTTGTTCATTTTTTCACTTGTTCATTTGTTCACTTTGCTCATTTGTTCGTTTGTTCATTTCTTCATTTGTTCATTTGTTCATTTGTTCATTTGCTCATTTGTTCATTTGTTCATTTGTTCATTTGTTCATTTGTTCATTTGTGCGATTGTCTATTCGCTCATTTGTTCATTTGTTAATTCGTTCATTTGCCTATTCGCTCATTTGTTCATTTGTTCATTTGTTCATTTGTTCATTTGCTCACTTGCTCATTTGTTCATTTGTTCATATGTTCATTTGTTCATTTGTTCATTTGCTCATTTGTTCATTTGTTCATTTGTTCATTTGTGCATTTGTTCATTTGTTCATTCGTGCATTTGTTCATTTGTTCATTTGATCATTTGATCATTTGTTCATTTGTTCATTTGTTCATTTGTTCATTTGTTCATTTGTTCATTTGTTCATTTGTTCATTTGTTCATTTGTTCATTTGTTCATTTGTTCATTTGTTCATTTGTTCATTTGTTCATTTGTTCATTTGTTCATTTGTTCATTTGTTCATTTGTTCATTTGTTCATTTGTTCATTTGTTCATTTGTTCATTTGTTCATTTGTTCATTTGTTCATTTGTTCATTTGTTCATTTGTTCATTTGTTCATTTGTTCATTTGTTCATTTGTTCATTTGTTCATTTGATCATTTGTTCATTTGTTCACTTGTTCACTTGCTCATTTGTTCGTTTGTTCTCTTCATTTCTTCATTTCTTCATTTGTTCATTTGTTCATTTGTTCATTTGTTCATTTGTCCATTTGTTCATTTGTCCACTTGTTCATTTGTTCATTTGTTCATTTGTTCATTTGTTCATTTGTTCATTCGTTCATTTGTTCATTCGTTCATTTGTTCATTCGTTCATTTGTTCATTTGTTCATTTGTTCATTTCTCCATTTGTTCATTTGTTCATTTGTTCATTTGTTCATTTGTTCACTTGTTTACTTGTTTACTTGTTCATTTGTTCATTTGTTCATTTGTTCATTTGTTCATTTGTTCATTTGTTCATTTGTTCATTTGTTCATTTGATCATTTGATCATTTGTTCATTTGTTTACTTGTTCACTTGCTCATTTGTTCGTTTGTTCATTTGTTCATTTGTTCATTTGTTCATTTGTTCATTTGTTCATTTGTTCATTTTGTTCATTTGTTCATTTGTCCATTCGTTCATTTGTCCACTTGTTCATTTGTTCATTTGTTCATTTGTTCATTCGTTCATTTGTTCATTTGTTCATTTGTTCATTCGTTCATTTGTTCATTTGTTCATTTGTTCATTTGTTCATTTGTTCACTCGTTCATTTGTTCATTTGTTCATTTGTTCATTTGTTCATTTATTCATTTGTTCATTTGTTCATCTGTTCATTTGTTCATTTGTTCATTTGTTCACTTGTTCATTTGTTCATTTGTTCATTTGTTCATTTGTTCATTTGTTCATTTGTTCATTTGTTCATTTGTTCATTTGTTCATTTGTTCATTTGTTCATTTGTTCATTTGTTCATTTGTTCATTTGTTCATTTGTTCATTTGTTCATTTGTTCCTTCGTTCATTTGTCTATTCGCTCATTTGTTCATTTGTTCATTCGTTCATTTGTTCATTTGTTCATTTGTTCATTCGTTCATTTGTTCATTTGTTCATTCGTTCATTTGTCTATTCGCACATTTGTTCATTTGTACATTTGTTCATTTGTTCATTTGTTCTTTTGTTCATTTGTTCATTTGTTCATTTGTTCATTTGTTCACTTGTTTACTTGTTTACTTGTTCATTTGTTCATTTGTTCATTTGTTCATTTGTTCATTTGATCATTTGATCATTTGTGCATTTGTTTACTTGTTCACTTGCTCATTTGTTCATTTGTTCATTTGTTCATTTGTTCATTTGTTCATTCGTTCATTTGTTCATTTGTTCATTTGTCCATTTGTTCATTTGTCCACTTGTTCATTTGTTCATTTGTTCATTTGTTCATTTGTTCATTTGTTCATTTGTTCATTTGTTCATTTGTTCATTTGTTCATTTGTTCATTTGTTCATTTGTTCATTTGTTCATTTGTTCATTTGTTCATTTGTTCATTTGTTCATTTGTTCATTTGTTCATTTGTTCATTTGTTCATTTGTTCATTTGTCCATTTGTTCATTTGTTCATTTGTTCATTTGTTCATTTGTTCATTTGTTCATTTGTTCATTTGTTCATTTGTTCATTTGTTCATTTGTTCATTTGTTCATTTGTTCATTTGATCATTTGTTCATTTGTTCATTTGTTCATTTGTTCCTTCGTTCATTTGTCTATTCGCTCATTTGTTCATTTGTTCCTTCGTTCATTTGTCTATTCACTCATTTGTTCATTTGTTCATTCGTTCATTTGTTCATTTGTTCATTTGTTCATTCGTTCATTTGTTCATTCGTTCATTTGTCTATTTGTCTATTCGCACATTTGTTCATTTGTTCATTTGTTCATTTGTTCATTTGTTCTTTTGTTCATTTGTTCATTTGTCCATTTGTTCATTTGTTCATTTGTACATTTGTTCATTTGTTCATTTGTTCATTTGTTCATTTGTTCATTTGTTCATTTGTTCATTTGTTCATTTGTTCACTTTTTCATTGGTTCATTTGTTCATTTGTTCATTTGTTCATTTGTTCATTTGTTCATTTGTTCCTTCGTTCATTTGTCTATTCGCTCATTTGTTCATTTATTCATTCCTTCATTTGTCTATTCGCTCATTTGTTCATTTGTTCATTTGTTCATTTCTTCATTTGTTCATTTGTTCATTTGTTCATTTGTTCATTTGTTCATTTGTTCATTTGTTCATTTGTTCATTTGTTCATTTGTTCATTTGTTCAATTGCTCTTTTGTTCATTTGTTCATTTGTTCATTTGTTCATTTGTTCATTTGTTCATTTGTTCATTTGTTCATTTGTTCATTTGTTCATTTGTTCATTTGTTCATTTGTTCATTTGTTCATTTGTTCAATTGCTCTTTTGTTCATTTGTTCATTTGTTCATTTGTTCATTTGTTCATTTGTTCATTTGTTCATTTGTTCATTTGTTCATTTGTTCATTTGTTCATTTGTTCATTTGTTCATTTGTTCATTTGTTCATTTGTTCATTTGTTCATTTGTTCATTTGTTCATTTGTTCATTTGTTCATTTGTTCATTTGTTCATTTGTTCATTTGTTCATTTGTTCATTTGTTCATTTGTTCATTTGTTCATTTGTTCATTTGTTCATTTGTTCATTTGTTCATTTGTTCATTTGTTCATTTGTTCATTTGTTCATTTGTTCATTTGTTCATTTGTTCATTTGTTCACTTGTTTACTTGTTTACTTGTTCATTTGTTCATTTGTTCATTTGTTCATTCGTTCATTTGTTCATTCGTTCATTTGTTCATTTGTTCATTTGTTCATTTGTTCATTTGTTCATTTGTTCATTTGTTCATTTGTTCATCTGTTCATTTGTTCATTTGTTCATTTGTTCATTTGTTCATTTGTTCATTTGTTCATTCGTTCATTTGTTCATTCGTTCATTTGTTCATTTGTTCATTTGTTCATTTGTTCATTTGTTCATTTGTTCATTTGTTCATTTGTTCATTTGTTCATTTGTTCATTTGTTCATTTGTTCATTTGTTCATTTGTTCATTTGTTCATTTGTTCATTTGTTCATTTGTTCATTTGTCATTTGTTCATTTGTTCAATTGTTCATTTGTTCATTTGTTCATTTGTTCATTTGTTCATTTGTTCATTTGTTCATTTGTTCATTTGTTCATTTGTTCATTTGTTCATTTGTTCATTTGTTCATTTGTTCATTTGTTCATTTGTTCATTTGTTCATTTGATCATTTGTTCATTTGTTCATTTGTTCATTTGTTCATTTGTTCCTTCGTTCATTTGTCTATTCGCTCATTTGTTCATTTGTTCATTCGTTCATTTGTTCATTTGTTCATTTGTTCATTCGTTCATTTGTTCATTTGTTCATTCGTTCATTTGTCTATTCGCACATTTGTTCATTTGTTCATTTGTTCATTTGTTCATTTGTTCTTTTGTTCATTTGTTCCTTCGTTCATTTGTACAATTGTTCATTCGTTCATTTGTTCATTTGTTCATTCGTTCATTTGTCTATTCGCTCATTTGTTCATTTGTTCATTTGTTCATTTGTTCATTTGTTCATTTGTTCATTTGTTCATTTGTTCATTTGTTCATTTGTTCATTTGTTCATTTGTTCATTTGTTCATTTGTTCATTTGTTCATTTGTTCATTTGTTCATTTGTTCATTTGTTCATTTGTTCATTTGTTCAGTTGTTCCTTCGTTCATTTGTACAATTGTTCATTCGATCATTTGTTCATTTGTTCATTCGTTCAATTGTCTATTCGCTCATTTGTTCATTTTTTCATTTTTTCATTTGTTCATTTGTTCATTTGTTCATTTGTATATTTGTTCATTTGTGCGATTGTCTATTCGCTCATTTGTTCATTTGTTCATTTGTTCATTTGTTCATTTGTTCATTTGTTCATTTGTTCTTTTGTTCATTTGTTCATTTGTTCATTTGTTCATTTCTTCATTTGTTCATTTGTTCATTCGTTCATTTGTTCATTTGTTCATTTGTTCATTTGTTCATTTGTTCATTTGTTCATTTGTTCATTTGTTTATTTGTTCAATTGTTCAATTGTTCATTTGTTCATTTGTTCATTTGTTCATTTGTTCATTTGTTCATTTGTTCATTTGTTCATTTGTTCATTTTTTCATTTGTTCATTTGTTCATTTGTTCATTTGTTCATTCGTTCATTTGTTCTTTTGTTCATTTGTTCATTTGTTCATTTGTTCATTTGTTCATTTCTTCATTTCTTCATTTGTTCATTTGTTCATTTGTTCATTTGTTCATTTGTTCATTTGTTCATTTGCTCATTTGTTCATTTGCTCATTTGTTCATTTGTTCATTTGTTCATTTGTTCATTTGTTCATTTGTTCATTTGTTCATTTGTTCATTTGTTCATTTGTTCATTTGTTCATTTGCTCACTTGCTCATTTGTTCATTTGTTCATTTGTTCATTTGTTCATTTGTTCATTTGCTCTTTTGTTCATTTGTTCATTTGTTCATTTGTTCATTTGTTCATTTGTTCATATTTTCATTTGTTCATTTGTTCATTTGTTCATTTGTTCATTTGTTCATTTGTTCGTTTGTTCATTTGTTCATTTGTTCATTTGTTCATTTGTTCATTTGTTCATTTGTTCATTTGTTCATTTGTTCATTTGTTCATTTGTTCATTTGTGCATTTCTTCATTTGTTCATTTGTGCATTTGTTCATTTGTTCATATGTTCATTTGTTCATTTGTTCATTTGTTCATTTGTTCATTTGTTCATTTGTTCATTTGTTCATTTGTTCATTTGTTCATTTGTTCATTTGTTCATTTGTTCATTTGTTCATTTGTTCATTTGTTCATTTGTTCATTTGTTCATTTGTTCATTTGTTCATTTGTTCATTTGTTCATTTGTCCATTTGTTCATTTGTTCATTTGTTCATTTGTTCATTTGTTCATTTGTTCATTTGTTCATTTGTTCATTTGTTCATTTGTTCATTTGTTCATTTGTTCATTTGTTCATTTGTTCATTTGTTCATTTGTTCATTTGTTCATTTGATCGTTTGTTCATTTGTCTATTCGCTCATTTGTTCATTTGTTCATTCGTTCATTTGTTCATTTGTTCATTTGTTCATTCGTTCATTTGTTCATTCGTTCATTCGTTCATTTGTCTATTCGCACATTTGTTCATTTGTTCATTTGTTCATTTGTTCATTTGTTCTTTTGTTCATTTGTTCATTTGTCCATTTGTTCATTTGTTCATTTGTACATTTGTTCGTTTGTTCATTTGTTCATTTGTTCATTTGTTCATTTGTTCATTTGTTCATTTGTTCATTTGTTCATTTGTTCATTTGTTCACTTTTTCATTGGTTCATTTGTTCATTTGTTCATTTGTTCATTTGTTCCTTCGTTCATTTGTCTATTCGCACATTTGTTCATTTGTTCATTTGTTCATTTGTTCATTTGTTCATTTGTTCATTTGTTCATTTGTTCATTTGTTCATTTGTTCAATTGTTCATTTGTTCATTTGTTCATTTGTTCATTTGTTCATTTGTTCATTTGTTCATTTGTTCATTTGTTCATTTGTTCATTTGTTCATTTGTTCATTTGTTCATTTGTTCATTTGTTCATTTGTTCATTTGTTCATTTGTTCATTTGTTCATTTGTTCATTTGTTCATTTGTTCATTTGTTCATTTGTTCATTTGTTCATTTGTTCATTTGTTCATTTGTTCATTTGTTCATTTGTTCATTTGTTCATTTGTTCATTTGTTCATTTGTTCATTTGTTCATTTGTTCATTTGTTCATTTGTTCATTTGTTCATTTGGTCATTTGTTCATTTGTTCATTTGTTCATTTGATCATTTGTTCATTTGTTCATTTGTTCATTTGTTCATTTGTTCATTTGTTCATTTGTTCATTTGTTCATTTGTTCATTTGTTCATTTGTTCATTTGTTCATTTGTTCATTTGTTCATTTGTTCATTTGTTCATTTGTTCATTTGTTCATTTGTTCATTTGTTCATTTGTTCATTTGTTCATTTGTTCATTTGTTCATTTGTTCATTTGTTCATTTGTTCATTTGTTCATTTGTTCACTTGTTCACTTTGCTCATTTGTTCGTTTGTTCATTTCTTCATTTCTTCATTTGTTCATTTGTTCATTTGTTCATTCGTTCATTTGTTCATTCGTTCATTTGTTCATTCGTTCATTTGTTCATTTGTTCATTTGTTCATTTGTTCATTTGTTCATTCGTTCATTTGTTCATTTGTTCATTTGTTCATTTGTTCATTTGTTCATTTGTTCATCTGTTCATTTGTTCATTTGTTCATTTGTTCATTTGTTCATTTGTTCATTCGTTCATTTGTTCATTTGTTCATCTGTTCATTTGTTCATTTGTTCATTTGTTCATTTGTTCATTTGTTCATTTGTTCATTTGTTCATTTGTTCATTTGTTCATTTGTTCATTTGTTCATTTGTTCATTTGTTCATTTGTCCATTTGTTCATTTGTTCATTTGTTCATTTGTTCATTTGTTCATTTGTTCATTTGTTCATTTGTTCATTTGTTCATTTGTTCATTTGTTCATTTGTTCATTTGTTCATTTGTTCATTTGTTCATTTGTTCATTTGATCATTTGTTCATTTGTCTATTCGCTCATTTGTTCATTTGTTCATTCGTTCATTTGTTCATTTGTTCATTTGTTCATTCGTTCATTTGTTCATTCGTTCATTTGTCTATTCGCACATTTGTTCATTTGTTCATTTGTTCATTTGTTCATTTGTTCTTTTGTTCATTTGTTCATTTGTCCATTTGTTCATTTGTTCATTTGTACATTTGTTCATTTGTTCATTTGTTCATTTGTTCATTTGTTCATTCGTTCATTTGTTCATTTGTTCATTTGTTCATTCGTTCATTTGTTCATTCGTTCATTCGTTCATTTGTCTATTCGCACATTTGTTCATTTGTTCATTTGTTCATTTGTTCATTTGTTCGTTTGTTCATTTGTTCATTTGTTCATTTGTTCATTTGTTCATTTGTTCATTTGTTCATTTGTTCATTTGTTCATTTGTTCATTTGTTCATTTGTTCATTTGTGCATTTCTTCATTTGTTCATTTGTGCATTTGTTCATTTGTTCATATGTTCATTTGTTCATTTGTTCATTTGTTCATTTGTTCATTTGTTCATTTGTTCATTTGTTCATTTGTTCATTTGTTCATTTGTTCATTTGTTCATTTGTTCATTTGTTCATTTGTTCATTTGTTCATTTGTTCATTTGTTCATTTGTTCATTTGTTCATTTGTCCATTTGTTCATTTGTTCATTTGTTCATTTGTTCATTTGTTCATTTGTTCATTTGTTCATTTGTTCATTTGTTCATTTGTTCATTTGTTCATTTGTTCATTTGTTCATTTGTTCATTTGTTCATTTGTTCATTTGATCGTTTGTTCATTTGTCTATTCGCTCATTTGTTCATTTGTTCATTCGTTCATTTGTTCATTTGTTCATTTGTTCATTCGTTCATTTGTTCATTCGTTCATTCGTTCATTTGTCTATTCGCACATTTGTTCATTTGTTCATTTGTTCATTTGTTCATTTGTTCTTTTGTTCATTTGTTCATTTGTCCATTTGTTCATTTGTTCATTTGTACATTTGTTCATTTGTTCATTTGTTCATTTGTTCATTTGTTCATTTGTTCATTTGTTCATTTGTTCATTTGTTCATTTGTTCATTTGTTCATTTGTTCATTTGTTCACTTTTTCATTGGTTCATTTGTTCATTTGTTCATTTGTTCATTTGTTCCTTCGTTCATTTGTCTATTCGCACATTTGTTCATTTGTTCATTTGTTCATTTGTTCATTTGTTCATTTGTTCATTTGTTCATTTGTTCATTTGTTCATTTGTTCAATTGTTCATTTGTTCATTTGTTCATTTGTTCATTTGTTCATTTGTTCATTTGTTCATTTGTTCATTTGTTCATTTGTTCATTTGTTCATTTGTTCATTTGTTCATTTGTTCATTTGTTCATTTGTTCATTTGTTCATTTGTTCATTTGTTCATTTGTTCATTTGTTCATTTGTTCATTTGTTCATTTGTTCATTTGTTCATTTGTTCATTTGTTCATTTGTTCATTTGTTCATTTGTTCATTTGTTCATTTGTTCATTTGGTCATTTGTTCATTTGTTCATTTGTTCATTTGATCATTTGTTCATTTGTTCATTTGTTCATTTGTTCATTTGTTCATTTGTTCATTTGTTCATTTGTTCATTTGTTCATTTGTTCATTTGTTCATTTGTTCATTTGTTCATTTGTTCATTTGTTCATTTGTTCATTTGTTCATTTGTTCATTTGTTCACTTGTTCACTTTGCTCATTTGTTCGTTTGTTCATTTCTTCATTTCTTCATTTGTTCATTTGTTCATTTGTTCATTCGTTCATTTGTTCATTTGTTCATTTGTTCATTTGTTCATTTGTTCATTTGTTCATTTGTTCATTTGTTCATTTGTTCATTTGTTCATTTGTTCATTTGTTCATTTGTTCATTTGTTCATTTGTTCATTTGATCATTTGTTCATTTGTCTATTCGCTCATTTGTTCATTTGTTCATTCGTTCATTTGTTCATTTGTTCATTTGTTCATTCGTTCATTTGTTCATTCGTTCATTTGTCTATTCGCACATTTGTTCATTTGTTCATTTGTTCATTTGTTCATTTGTTCTTTTGTTCATTTGTTCATTTGTCCATTTGTTCATTTGTACATTTGTTCATTTGTTCATTTGTTCATTTGTTCATTTGTTCATTCGTTCATTTGTTCATTTGTTCATTTGTTCATTCGTTCATTTGTTCATTCGTTCATTCGTTCATTTGTCTATTCGCACATTTGTTCATTTGTTCATTTGTTCATTTGTTCATTTGTTCTTTTGTTCATTTGTTCATTTGTCCATTTGTTCATTTGTACATTTGTTCATTTGTTCATTTGTTCATTTGTTCATTTGTTCATTTGTTCATTTGTTCATTTGTTCATTTGTTCACTTTTTCATTGGTTCATTTGTTCATTTGTTCATTTGTTCATTTGTTCCTTCGTTCCTTCGTTCATTTGTCTATTCGCACATTTGTTCATTTGTTCATTTGTTCATTTGTTCATTTGTTCATTTGTTCATTTGTTCATTTGTTCATTTGTTCATTTGTTCATTTGTTCAATTGTTCATTTGTTCATTTGTTCATTTGTTCATTTGTTCATTTGTTCATTTGTTCATTTGTTCATTTGTTCATTTGTTCATTTGTTCATTTGTTCATTTGTTCATTTGTTCATTTGTTCATTTGTTCATTTGTTCATTTGTTCATTTGTTCATTTGTTCATTTGTTCATTTGTTCATTTGTTCATTTGTTCATTTGTTCATTTGTTCATTTGTTCATTTGTTCATTTGTTCATTTGGTCATTTGTTCATTTGTTCATTTGTTCATTTGTTCATTTGTTCATTTGTTCATTTGTTCATTTGTTCATTTGTTCATTTGTTCATTTGTTCATTTGTTCATTTGTTCATTTGTTCATTTGTTCATTTGTTCATTTGTTCATTTGTTCATTTGTTCATTTGTTCATTTGTTCATTTGTTCATTTGTTCATTTGTTCATTTGTTCATTTGTTCATTTGTTCATTTGTTCATTTGTTCATTTGTGCGATTGTCTATTCGCTCATTTGTTCATTTGTTAATTCGTTCATTTGCCTATTCGCTCATTTGTTCATTTGTTCATTTGTTCATTTGTTCATTTGCTCATTTGCTCATTTGCTCATTTGTTCATTTGTTCATTTGTTCATTTGTTCATTTGTTCACTTGTTCATTTGTTCATTTGTTCATTTGTTCATTTGTTCATTTGTTCATTTGTTCACTTGTTCACTTTGCTCATTTGTTCGTTTGTTCAGTTCTTCATTTCTTCATTTGTTCATTTGTCATTTGTTCATTTGTTCAATTGTTCATTTGTTCATTTGTTCATTTGTTCATTTGTTCATTTGTTCATATGTTCATTTGTTCATTTGTTCATTTGTTCATTTGTTCATTCGTTCATTTGTCTATTCGCACATTCGTTCATTTGTTCATTTGTTCATTTGTTCATTTGTTCATTTGTTCATTTGTTCATTCGTTCATTTGTTCTTTTGTTCATTTGTTCATTTGTTCATTTGTTCATTTGTTCATTTGTTCATTTGTTCATTTGTTCATTTGTTCATTTGTTCATTTGTTCATTTCTTCATTTCTTCATTTGTTCATTTGTTCATTTGTTAATTCGTTCATTTGCCTATTCGCTCATTTGTTAATTTGTTCATTTGTTCATTTGCTCATTTGCTCATTTGCTCATTTGCTCATTTGTTCATTTGTTCATTTGTTCATTTGTTCATTTGTTCATTTGTTCATTTGCTCACTTGCTCATTTGTTCATTTGTTCATTTGTTCATTTGTTCATTTGTTCATTTGCTCTTTTGTTCATTTGTTCATTTGTTCATTTGTTCATTTGCTCTTTTGTTCATTTGTTCATTTGTTCATTTGTTCATTTGTTCATTTGTTCATTTGTTCATATTTTCATTTGTTCATTTGTTCATTTGTTCATTTGTTCATTTGTTCATTTGTTCGTTTGTTCATTTGTTCATTTGTTCATTTGTTCATTTGTTCATTTGTTCATTTGTTCATTTGTTCATTTGTTCATTTGTGCATTTCTTCATTTGTTCATTTGTTCATTTGTTCATATGTTCATTTGTTCATTTGTTCATTTGTTCATTTGTTCATTTGTTCATTTGTTCATTTGTTCATTTGTTCATTTGTTCATTTGTTCATTTGTTCATTTGTTCATTTGTTCATTTGTTCATTTGTTCATTTGTTCATTTGTTCATTTGTTCATTTGTTCATTTGTCCATTTGTTCATTTGTTCATTTGTTCATTTGTTCATTTGTTCATTTGTTCATTTGTTCATTTGTTCATTTGTTCATTTGTTCATTTGTTCATTTGTTCATTTGTTCATTTGTTCATTTGTTCATTTGTTCATTTGTTCATTTGATCATTTGTTCATTTTTCTATTCGCTCATTTGTTCATTTGTTCATTCGTTCATTTGTTCATTTGTTCATTTGTTCATTCGTTCATTTGTTCATTCGTTCATTTGTCTATTCGCACATTTGTTCATTTGTTCATTTGTTCATTTGTTCATTTGTTCTTTTGTTCATTTGTTCATTTGTCCATTTGTTCATTTGTTCATTTGTACATTTGTTCATTTGTTCATTTGTTCATTTGTTCATTTGTTCATTCGTTCATTTGTTCATTTGTTCATTTGTTCATTCGTTCATTTGTTCATTCGTTCATTCGTTCATTTGTCTATTCGCACATTTGTTCATTTGTTCATTTGTTCATTTGTTCATTTGTTCTTTTGTTCATTTGTTCATTTGTCCATTTGTTCATTTGTACATTTGTTCATTTGTTCATTTGTTCATTTGTTCATTTGTTCATTTGTTCATTTGTTCATTTGTTCATTTGTTCACTTTTTCATTGGTTCATTTGTTCATTTGTTCATTTGTTCATTTGTTCCTTCGTTCATTTGTCTATTCGCACATTTGTTCATTTGTTCATTTGTTCATTTGTTCATTTGTTCATTTGTTCATTTGTTCATTTGTTCATTTGTTCATTTGTTCATTTGTTCATTTGTTCAATTGTTCATTTGTTCATTTGTTCATTTGTTCATTTGTTCATTTGTTCATTTGTTCATTTGTTCATTTGTTCATTTGTTCATTTGTTCATTTGTTCATTTGTTCATTTGTTCATTTGTTCATTTGTTCATTTGTTCATTTGTTCATTTGTTCATTTGTTCATTTGTTCATTTGTTCATTTGTTCATTTGTTCATTTGTTCATTTGTTCATTTGTTCATTTGTTCATTTGTTCATTTGTTCATTTGTTCATTTGTTCATTTGGTCATTTGTTCATTTGTTCATTTGTTCATTTGTTCATTTGTTCATTTGTTCATTTGTTCATTTGTTCATTTGTTCATTTGTTCATTTGTTCATTTGTTCATTTGTTCATTTGTTCATTTGTTCATTTGTTCATTTGTTCATTTGTTCATTTGTTCATTTGTTCATTTGTTCATTTGTTCATTTGTTCATTTGTTCATTTGTTCATTTGTTCATTTGTTCATTTGTTCATTTGTTCATTTGTTCATTTGTTCATTTGTTCATTTGTTCATTTGTTCATTTGTTCATTTGTTCATTTGTTCATTTGTTCATTTGTTCATTTGTGCGATTGTCTATTCGCTCATTTGTTCATTTGTTAATTCGTTCATTTGCCTATTCGCTCATTTGTTCATTTGTTCATTTGTTCATTTGTTCATTTGCTCATTTGCTCATTTGCTCATTTGTTCATTTGTTCATTTGTTCATTTGTTCATTTGTTCACTTGTTCATTTGTTCATTTGTTCATTTGTTCATTTGTTCATTTGTTCATTTGTTCATTTGTTCACTTGTTCACTTTGCTCATTTGTTCGTTTGTTCAGTTCTTCATTTCTTCATTTGTTCATTTGTCATTTGTTCATTTGTTCAATTGTTCATTTGTTCATTTGTTCATTTGTTCATTTGTTCATATGTTCATTTGTTCATTTGTTCATTTGTTCATTTGTTCATTCGTTCATTTGTCTATTCGCACATTCGTTCATTTGTTCATTTGTTCATTTGTTCATTTGTTCATTTGTTCATTTGTTCATTCGTTCATTTGTTCTTTTGTTCATTTGTTCATTTGTTCATTTGTTCATTTGTTCATTTGTTCATTTGTTCATTTGTTCATTTGTTCATTTGTTCATTTGTTCATTTGTTCATTTGTTCATTTGTTCATTTGTTCATTTGCTCATTTGTTCATTTGTTCATTTGTTCATTTGTTCATTTGTTCATTTGTTCATTTGTTCATTTGTTCATTTGTTCATTTGTTCATTTGTTCATTTGTTCATTTGTTCATTTGTTCATTTGTTCATTTGTTCATTTGTTCATTTGTTCATTTGTTCATTTGTTCATTTGTTCATTTGTTCATTAGTTCATTTGTTCATTTGTTCATTTGTTCATTTGTTCATTTGTTCATTTGTTCATTTGTTCATTTGTTCATTTGTTCATTTGTTCCTTCGTTCAATTGTCTATTCGCTCATTTGTACAATTGTTCATTCGTTCATTTGTTCATTTGTCTATTCGCTCATTTGTTCATTTGTTCATTTGTTCATTTGTTCATTTGTTCCTTCGTTCATTTTTCTATTCGCTCATTTGTTCATTTGTTCATTCGATCATTTGTCTATTCGCTCATTTGTTCATTTGTTCATTAGTTCATTTGTTCATTTGTTCATTTGTTCATTTGTTCATTTGTTCATTTGTTCATTTGTTCATTTGTTCATTTGTTAATTCGTTCATTTGCCTATTCGCTCATTTGTTAATTTGTTCATTTGTTCACTTGTTCATTTGTTCATTTGTTCATTTGTTCATTTGATCATTTGTTCATTTGATCATTTGTTCACTTGTTCACTTGCTCATTTGTTCGTTTGTTCATTTCTTCATTTCTTCATTTCTTCATTTGTTCATTTGTTCATTTGTTAATTCGTTCATTTGCCTATTCGCTCATTTGTTAATTTGTTCATTTGTTCATTTGCTCATTTGCTCATTTGCTCATTTGCTCATTTGTTCATTTGTTCATTTGTTCATTTGTTCATTTGTTCATTTGTTCATTTGTTCATTTGCTCACTTGCTCATTTGTTCATTTGTTCATTTGTTCATTTGTTCATTTGTTCATTTGCTCTTTTGTTCATTTGTTCATTTGTTCATTTGTTCATTTGCTCTTTTGTTCATTTGTTCATTTGTTCATTTGTTCATTTGTTCATTTGTTCATTTGTTCATATTTTCATTTGTTCATTTGTTCATTTGTTCATTTGTTCATTTGTTCATTTGTTCATTTGTTCATTTGTTCATTTGTTCATTTGTTCATTCGTTCATTCGTTCATTCGTTCATTTGTTCATTTGTTCATTTGTTCATTTGTTCATTTGTTCATTCGTTCATTTGTTCATTTGTTCATTTGTTCATTTGTTCATTTGTTCATTCGTTCATTCGTTCATTTGTTCATTTGTTCATTTGTTCATTTGTTCATTTGTTCATCTGTTCATTTGTTCATTTGTTCATTTGTTCATTTGTTCATTTGTTCATTTGTTCATTTGTTCATTTGTTCATTTGTTCATTTGTTCATTTGTTCATTTGTTCATTTGTTCATTTGTTCATTTGTTCATTTGTTCATTTGTTCATTTGTTCATTTGTTCATTTGTTCATTTGTTCATTTGTTCATTTGTTCATTTGTTCATTTGATCATTTGTTCATTTGTTCATTTGTTCATTTGTTCCTTCGTTCATTTGTCTATTCGCTCATTTGTTCATTTGTTCCTTCGTTCATTTGTCTATTCGCTCATTTGTTCATTTGTTCATTCGTTCATTTGTTCATTTGTTCATTTGTTCATTCGTTCATTTGTTAATTCGTTCATTTGTCTATTCGCACATTTGTTCATTTGTTCATTTGTTCATTTGTTCTTTTGTTCATTTGTTCATTTGTCCATTTGTTCATTTGTACATTTGTTCATTTGTTCATTTGTTCATTTGTTCATTTGTTCATTTGTTCATTTGTTCATTTGTTCATTTGTTCACTTTTTCATTGGTTCATTTGTTCATTTGTTCATTTGTTCATTTGTTCCTTCGTTCATTTGTCTATTCGCACATTTGTTCACTTGTTCATTTGTTCATTTGTTCATTTGTTCATTTGTTCATTTGTTCATTTGTTCATTTGTTCAATTGTTCATTTGTTCATTTGTTCATTTGTTCATTTGTTCATTTGTTCATTTGTTCATTTGTTCATTTGTTCATTTGTTCATTTGTTCATTTGTTCATTTGTTCATTTGTTCATTTGTTCATTTGTTCATTTGTTCATTTGTTCATTTGTTCATTTGTGCATTTCTTCATTTGTTCATTTGTGCATTTGTTCATTTGTTCATATGTTCATTTGTTCATTTGTTCATTTGTTCATTTGTTCATTTGTTCATTTGTTCATTTGTTCATTTGTTCATTTGTTCATTTGTTCATTTGTTCATTTGTTCATTTGTTCATTTGTTCATTTGTTCATTTGTTCATTTGTTCATTTGTTCATTTGTTCATTTGTTCATTTGTTCATTTGTTCATTTGTTCATTCGTTCATTTGTTCATTCGTTCATTCGTTCATTTGTTCATTTGTTCATTTGTTCATTTGTTCATTTGTTCATTTGTTCATTTGTTCATTTGTTCATTTGTTCATTTGTTCATTTGTTCATTTGTTCATTTGTTCATTTGTTCATTTGTTCAATTGTTCCTTCGTTCATTTGTCTATTCGCTTATTTGTTCATTTATTCATTCGTTCATTTGTCTATTCGCTCATTTGTTCATTTGTTCATTTGTTCATTTGTTCATTTGTTCATTTGTTCATTTGTTCATTTGTTCATTTGTTCATTTGTTGATTTGTTCATTTGTTCATTTGTTCATTTGTTCATTTGTTCATTCGTTCAGTTGTTCCTTCGTGCATTTGTACAATTGTTCATTCGTTCATTTGTTCATTTGTTCATTCGTTCATTTGTCTATTCGCTCATTTGTTCATTTTTTCATTTGTTCATTTGTTCATTTGTTCATTTGTATATTTGTTCATTTGTGCGATTGTCTATTCGCTCATTTGTTCATTTGTTCATTTGTTCATTTGTACATTTGTTCATTTGTTCATTTGTTCATTTGTTCTTTTGTTCATTTGTTCATTTGTTCATTTGTTCATTTGTTCATTTGTTCATTTGTTCATTTGTTCTTTTGTTCATTTGTTCATTTGTTCATTTGTTCATTTGTTCATTTGTTCATTTGTTCATTTGTTCATTTGTTCATTTGTTCATTTGTTCATTTGCTCATTTGTTCATTTGTTCATTTGTTCATATGTTCATTTGTGCGATTGTCTATTCGCTCATTTGTTCATTTGTTAATTCGTTCATTTGTTCATTTGTTCATTTGTTCAATTGTTCTTTTGTTCATTTGTTCATTTGTTCATTTGTTCATTTGTTCATTTGTTCATTTGTTCATTTGTTCATTTGTTCATTTGTTCATTTGTTCATTTGTTCATTTGTTCATTTGTTCATTTGTTCATTTGTTCATTTGTTCATTTGTTCATTTGTTCATTTGTTCATTTGTTCATTTGTTCATTTGTTCCTTCGTTCATTTGTCTATTCGCTCATTTGTTCATTTATTCATTCGTTCATTTGTCTATTCGCTCATTTGTTCATTTATTCATTCGTTCATTTGTCTATTCGCTCATTTGTTCATTTGTTCCTATGTTCATTTGTTCATTTGTTCATTTGTTCATTTGTTCATTTGTTCATTTGTTCATTTGTTCATTTGTTCATTTGTTCATTTGTTCATTTGTTCATTTGTTCATTCGTTCATTTGTTCATTTGTTCATTCGTTCATTTGTCTATTCGCTCATTTGTTCATTTGTTCATTTGTTCATTTGTTCATTTGTTCATTTGTTCACTTGTTCCTTCGTTCATTTTGCTATTCGCTCATTTGTTCATTTGTTCATTCGATCATTTGTCTATTCGCTCATTTGTTCATTTGTTCATGTGTTCATTTGTTCATTTGTTCATTTGTTCACTTGTTCATTTGTTCATTTGTTCATTTGTTCATTTGTTCATTTGTTCACTTGTTCACTTTGCTCATTTGTTCGTTTGTTCATTTCTTCATTTCTTCATTTCTTCATTTGTTCATTTGTTCATGTGTTCATTTGTTCATTTGTTCATTTGTTCATTTGTTCATTTGTTCATTTGTTCACTTGTTCATTTGTTCACTTGTTCATTTGTTCATTTGTTCACTTGTTCACTTTGCTCATTTGTTCGTTTGTTCATTTCTTCATTTGTTCATTTGTTCATTTGTTCATTTGTTCATTTGTTCATTTCTTCATTTGTTCATTTCTTCATTTGTTCATTTGTTCATTTGTTCATTTGTTCATTTGTTCATTTGTTCATTTGTTCATTTGTTCATTTGTTCATTTGTTCATTTGTTCATTTGTTCATTTGTTCATTTGTTCATTCGTTCATTTGTTCATTTGTTCATTCGTTCATTTGTCTATTCGCTCATTTGTTCATTTGTTCATTTGTTCATTTGTTCATTTGTTCATTTGTTCATTTGCTCACTTGCTCATTTGTTCATTTGTTCATTTGTTCATTTGTTCATTTGTTCATTTGCTCTTTTGTTCATTTGTTCATTCGTTCATTTGTTCATTTGTTCATTTGTTCATTCGTTCATTTGTTAATTCGTTCATTTGTCTATTCGCACATTTGTTCATTTGTTCATTTGTTCATTTGTTCATTTGTTCTTTTGTTCATTTGTTCATTTGTCCATTTGTTCATTTGTTCATTTGTACATTTGTTCATTTGTTCATTTGTTCATTTGTTCATTTGTTCATTTGTTCATTTGTTCATTTGTTCACTTTTTCATTGGTTCATTTGTTCATTTGTTCATTTGTTCATTTGTTCCTTCGTTCATTTGTCTATTCGCACATTTGTTCACTTGTTCATTTGTTCATTTGTTCATTTGTTCATTTGTTCATTTGTTCATTTGTTCATTTGTTCAATTGTTCATTTGTTCATTTGTTCATTTGTTCATTTGTTCATTTGTTCATTTGTTCATTCGCTCATTTGTTCATTTGTTCATTTGTTCATTTGTTCATTTGCTCATTTGTTCATTTGTTCATTTGTTCATTTGTTCATTTGTTCATTTGTTCATTTGTTCATTTGCTCATTTGTTCATTTGTTCATTTGTTCATTTGTTCATTTGTTCATTTGTTCATTTGTTCATTTGTTCATTTGTTCATTTGTTCATTTGTTCATTTGTGCGATTGTCTATTCGCTCATTTGTTCATTTGTTAATTCGTTCATTTGACTATTCGCTCATTTGTTCATTTGTTCATTTGCTCATTTGTTCATTTGTTCATTTGCTCATTTGCTCATTTGCTCATTTGCTCATTTGTTCATTTGTTCATTTGTTCATTTGTTCATTTGTTCACTTGTTCATTTGTTCATTTGTTCATTTGTTCATTTGTTCATTTGTTCATTTGTTCATTTGTTCATTTGTTCACTTGTTCACTTTGCTCATTTGTTCGTTTGTTCATTTCTTCATTTCTTCATTTGTTCATTTGTTCATTTGTTCATTTGTTCATTTGTTCATTTGTTCATTTGTTCATTTGTTCATTTGTTCATTTGTTCATTTGTTCATTTGTTCATTTGTTCATTTGTTCATTTGTTCATTTGTTCATTTGTTCATTTGTTCATTTGTTCATTTGTTCATTTGTTCATTTGTTCATTTGTTCATTTGTTCATTTGTTCATTTGTTCATTTGTTCCTTCGTTCATTTGTCTATTCGCTTATTTGTTCATTTATTCATTCGTTCATTTGTCTATTCGCTCATTTGTTCATTTGTTCATTTGTTCATTTGTTCATTTGTTCATTTGTTCATTTGTTCATTTGTTCATTTGTTCATTTGTTGATTTGTTCATTTGTTGATTTGTTCATTTGTTCATTTGTTCATTTGTTCATTTGTTCATTCGTTCAGTTGTTCCTTCGTGCATTTGTACAATTGTTCATTCGTTCATTTGTTCATTTGTTCATTCGTTCATTTGTCTATTCGCTCATTTGTTCATTTTTTCATTTGTTCATTTGTTCATTTGTTCATTTGTATATTTGTTCATTTGTGCGATTGTCTATTCGCTCATTTGTTCATTTGTTCATTTGTTCATTTGTTCATTTGTTCATTTGTTCATTTGTTCATTTGTTCATTTGTTCATTTGTTCATTTGTTCATTTGTTCATTTGTTCATTTGTTCATTTGTTCATTTGTTCATTTGTTCATTTGTTCATTTGTTAATTCGTTCATTTGCCTATTCGCTCATTTGTTAATTTGTTCATTTGTTCACTTGTTCATTTGTTCATTTGTTCATTTGTTAATTTGATCATTTGTTCATTTGATCATTTGTTCACTTGTTCACTTGCTCATTTGTTCGTTTGTTCATTTCTTCATTTCTTCATTTCTTCATTTGTTCATTTGTTCATTTGTTAATTCGTTCATTTGCCTATTCGCTCATTTGTTAATTTGTTCATTTGTTCATTTGCTCATTTGCTCATTTGCTCATTTGCTCATTTGTTCATTTGTTCATTTGTTCATTTGTTCATTTGTTCATTTGTTCATTTGTTCATTTGCTCACTTGCCCATTTGTTCATTTGTTCATTTGTTCATTTGTTCATTTGTTCATTTGCTCTTTTGTTCATATGTTCATTTGTTCATTTGTTCATTTGTTCATTTGTTCATTTGTTCATTTGTTCATATTTTCATTTGTTCATTTGTTCATTTGTTCATTTGTTCATTTGTTCATTTGTTCGTTTGTTCATTTGTTCATTTGTTCATTTGTTCATTTGTTCATTTGTTCATTTGTTCATTTGTTCATTTGTGCATTTCTTCATTTGTTCATTTGTGCATTTGTTCATTTGTTCATATGTTCATTTGTTCATTTGTTCATTTGTTCATTTGTTCATTTGTTCATTTGTTCATTTGTTCATTTGTTCATTTGTTCATTTGTTCATTTGTTCATTTGTTCATTTGTTCATTTGTTCATTTGTTCATTTGTTCATTTGTTCATTTGTTCATTCGTTCATTTGTTCATTCGTTCATTCGTTCATTTGTTCATTTCTTCATTTGTTCATTTGTTCATTTGTTCATTTGTTCATTTGTTCATTTGTTCATTTGTTCATTTGTTCATTTGTTCATTTGTTCATTTGTTCATTTGTTCATTTGTTCATTTGTTCATTTGTTCATTTGTTCATTTGTTCATTTGTTCCTTCGTTCATTTGTCTATTCGCTTATTTGTTCACTTATTCATTCGTTCATTTGTCTATTCGCTCATTTGTTCATTTGTTCATTTGTTCATTTGTTCATTTGTTCATTTGTTCATTTGTTCATTTGTTCATTTGTTCATTTGTTCATTTGTTCATTTGTTCATTTGTTCATTTGTTCATTTGTTCATTTGTTCATTTGTTCATTTGTTCATTTGTTCATTTGTTCATTTGTTCATTTGTTCATTTGTTCATTTGTTCATTCGTTCAGTTGTTCCTTCGTGCATTTGTACAATTGTTCATTCGTTCATTTGTTCATTTGTTCATTCGTTCATTTGTCTATTCGCTCATTTGTTCATTTTTTCATTTGTTCATTTGTTCATTTGTTCATTTGTATATTTGTTCATTTGTGCGATTGTCTATTCGCTCATTTGTTCATTTGTTCATTTGTTCATTTGTACATTTGTTCATTTGTTCATTTGTTCATTTGTTCTTTTGTTCATTTGTTCATTTGTTCATTTGTTCATTTGTTCATTTGTTCATTTGTTCATTTGTTCATTTGTTCTTTTGTTCATTTGTTCATTTGTTCATTTGTTCATTTGTTCATTTGTTCATTTGTTCATTTGTTCATTTGTTCATTTGTTCATTTGTTCATTTGTTCATTTGTTCATTTGTTCATTTGTTCATTTGTTCATTTGTTCATTTGCTCATTTGTTCATTTGTTCATTTGTTCATATGTTCATTTGTGCGAATGTCTATTCGCTCATTTGTTCATTTGTTAATTCGTTCATTTGTTCATTTGTTCATTTGTTCATTTGTTCATTTGTTCATTTGTTCAATTGTTCTTTTGTTCATTTGTTCATTTGTTCATTTGTTCATTTGTTCATTTGTTCATTTGTTCATTTGTTCATTTGTTCATTTGTTCATTTGTTCATTTGTTCATTTGTTCATTTGTTCATTTGTTCATTTGTTCATTTGTTCATTTGTTCATTTGTTCATTTGTTCATTTGTTCATTTGTTCATTTGTTCATTTGTTCATTTGTTCATTTGTTCATTTGTTCATTTGTTCATTTGTTCATTTGTTCATTTGTTCATTTGTTCATTTGTTCATTTGTTCATTTGTTCATTTGTTCATTTGTTCATTTGTTCATTTGTTCATTTGTTCATTTGTTCATTTGTTCATTTGTTCATTTGTTCCTTCGTTCATTTGTCTATTCGCTCATTTGTTCATTTATTCATTCGTTCATTTGTCTATTCGCTCATTTGTTCATTTATTCATTCGTTCATTTGTCTATTCGCTCATTTGTTCATTTGTTCCTTTGTTCATTTGTTCATTTGTTCATTTGTTCATTTGTTCATTTGTTCATTTGTTCATTTGTTCATTTGTTCATTTGTTCATTCGTTCATTTGTTCATTTGTTCATTCGTTCATTTGTCTATTCGCTCATTTGTTCATTTGTTCATTTGTTCATTTGTTCATTTGTTCATTTGTTCATTTGTTCACTTGTTCCTTCGTTCATTTTTCTATTCGCTCATTTGTTCATTTGTTCATTCGATCATTTGTCTATTCGCTCATTTGTTCATTTGTTCATGTGTTCATTTGTTCATTTGTTCATTTGTTCACTTGTTCATTTGTTCATTTGTTCATTTGTTCATTTGTTCATTTGTTCATTTGTTCATTTGTTCACTTGTTCACTTTGCTCATTTGTTCGTTTGTTCATTTCTTCATTTCTTCATTTCTTCATTTGTTCATTTGTTCATGTGTTCATTTGTTCATTTGTTCATTTGTTCATTTGTTCATTTGTTCACTTGTTCATTTGTTCACTTGTTCATTTGTTCATTTGTTCACTTGTTCACTTTGCTCATTTGTTCGTTTGTTCATTTCTTCATTTGTTCATTTGTTCATTTGTTCATTTGTTCATTTGTTCATTTCTTCATTTGTTCATTTCTTCATTTGTTCTTTTGTTCATTTGTTCATTTGTTCATTTGTTCATTTGTTCATTTGTTCATTTGTTCATTTGTTCATTTGTTCATTTGTTCATTTGTTCATTTGTTCATTCGTTCATTTGTTCATTTGTTCATTCGTTCATTTGTCTATTCGCTCATTTGTTCATTTGTTCATTTGTTCATTTGTTCATTTGTTCATTTGTTCACTTGTTCCTTCGTTCATTTTTCTATTCGCTCATTTGTTCATTCGTTCATTTGTTCATTCGTTCATTTGTTCATTTGTTCATTTGTTCATTTCCCCATTTGTTCATTTGTTCATTTGTTCATTTGTTCATTTGTTCACTTGTTTACTTGTTTACTTGTTCATTTGTTCATTTGTTCATTTGTTCATTTGTTCATTTGTTCATTTGTTCATTTGTTCATTTGTTCATTTGTTCATTTGTTCATTTGTTCATTTGTTCATTTGTTCATTTGATCATTTGATCATTTGTTCATTTGTTTACTTGTTCACTTACTCATTTGTTCGTTTGTTCATTTGTTCATTTGTTCATTTGTTCATTTGTTCATTTGTTCATTTGTTCATTTGTTCATTTTGTTCATTTGTTAATTTGTCCATTCGTTCATTTGTCCACTTGTTCATTTGTTCATTTGTTCATTTGTTCATTCGTTCATTTGTTCATTTGTTCATTCGTTCATTTGTTCATTTGTTCATTTGTTCATTTGTTCATTTGTTCATTTGTTCACTCGTTCATTTGTTCATTTGTTCATTTGTTCATTTGTTCATTTGTTCATCTGTTCATTTGTTCATTTGTTCATTTGTTCATTTGTTCATTCGTTCATTTGTTCATTTGATCATTTGATCATTTGTTCATTTGTTTACTTGTTCACTTGCTCATTTGTTCATTTGTTCATTTGTTCATTTGTTCATTTGTTCATTTGTTCATTTGTTCATTTGTTCATTTGTTCATTTGTTCATTTGTTCATTTGTTCATTTGTTCATTTGTTCCTTCGTTCATTTGTCTATTCGCTCATTTGTTCATTTGTTCATTCGTTCATTTGTTCATTTGTTCATTTGTTCATTCGTTCATTTGTTCATTTGTTCATTCGTTCATTTGTCTATTCGCACATTTGTTCATTTGTTCATTTGTTCATTTGTTCATTTGTTCTTTTGTTCATTTGTTCATTTGTTCATTTGTTCATTTGTTCATTTGTTCACTTGTTTACTTGTTTACTTGTTCATTTGTTCATTTGTTCATTTGTTCATTTGTTCATTTGTTCATTTGTTCATTTGATCATTTGATCATTTGTTCATTTGTTTACTTGTTCACTTGCTCATTTGTTCATTTGTTCATTTGTTCATTTGTTCATTTGTTCATTTGTTCATTCGTTCATTTGTTCATTTGTTCATTTGTTCATTTGTTCATTTGTTCATTTGTCCATTTGTTCATTTGTCCACTTGTTCATTTGTTCATTTGTTCATTTGTTCATTTGTTCATTCGTTCATTTGTTCATTCATTCATTTGTTCATTTGTTCATTTGTTCATTTGTTCATTTGTTCATTTGTTCATTTGTTCATTTGTTCAGTCGTTCATTTGTTCATTCGTTCATTTGTTCATTTGTTCATTTGTTCATTTGTTCATTTGTTCATTTGTTCATCTGTTCATTTGTTCATTTGTTCATTTGTTCATTTGTTCATTTGTTCATTCGTTCATTTGTTCATTCGTTCATTTGTTCATTTGTTCATTTGTTCATTTGTTCATTTGTTCATTTGTTCATTTGTTCATTTGTTCATTTGTTCATTTGTTCATTTGTTCATTTGTTCATTTGTTCATTTGTTCATTTGTTCATTTGTTCATTAGTTCATTTGTTCATTTGTCATTTGTTCATTTGTTCAATTGTTCATTTGTTCATTTGTTCATTTGTTCATTTGTTCATTTGTTCATTTGTTCATTTGTTCATTTGTTCATTTGTTCATTTGTTCATTTGTTCATTTGATCATTTGTTCATTTGTTCATTTGTTCATTTGTTCCTTCGTTCATTTGTATATTCGCTCATTTGTTCATTTGTTCATTCGTTCATTTGTTCATTTGTTCATTTGTTCATTCGTTCATTTGTTCATTTGTTCATTCGTTCATTTGTCTATTCGCACATTTGTTCATTTGTTCATTTGTTCATTTGTTCATTTGTTCTTTTGTTCATTTGTTCATTTGTTCATTTGTTCATTTGTTCATTTGTTCATTTGTTCATTTGTCCATTTGTTCATTTGTTCATTTGTTCATTTGTTCATTTGTTCATTTGTTCATTTGTTCATTTGTTCATTTGTTCATTTGTTCATTTGTTCATTTGTTCATTTGTTCATTTGTTCATTTGTTCATTTGTTCATTTGTTCATTTGTTCATTTGTTCACTTTTTCATTGGTTCATTTGTTCATTTGTTCATTTGTTCCTTCGTTCATTTGTCTATTCGCACATTTGTTCATTTGTTCATTCGATCATTTGTATATTCGCTCATTTGTTCATTTGTTCATGTGTTCATTTGTTCATTTGTTCATTTGTTCATTTGTTCATTTGTTCACTTGTTCATTTGTTCATTTGTTCATTTGTTCATTTGTTCACTTGTTCACTTTGCTCATTTGTTCGTTTGTTCATTTGTTCATTTGCTCATTTGTTCATTTGTTCACTTGTTCACTTTGCTCATTTGTTCGTTTGTTCATTTGTTCATTTGCTCATTTGTTCATTTGTTCATTTGTTCATTTTTTCAATTGTTCATTTGTTCATTTGTTCATTTGTTCATTTGTTCATTTGTTCATTTGTTCATTTGTTCATTTGTTCATTTGTTCATTTGTTCATTTGTTCATTTGTTCATTTGTTCATTTGTTCATTTGTTCATTTGTTCATTTGTTCATTTGTTCATTTGTTCATTCGTTCATTTGTTCATTTGTTCATTCGTTCATTTGTCTATTCGCTCATTTGTTCATTTGTTCATTTGTTCATTTGTTCATTTGTTCATTTGTTCATTTGCTCACTTGCTCATTTGTTCATTTGTTCATTTGTTCATTTGTTCATTTGTTCATTTGCTCTTTTGTTCATTTGTTCATTCGTTCATTTGTTCATTTGTTCATTTGTTCATTCGTTCATTTGTTAATTCGTTCATTTGTCTATTCGCACATTTGTTCATTTGTTCATTTGTTCATTTGTTCATTTGTTCTTTTGTTCATTTGTTCATTTGTCCATTTGTTCATTTGTTCATTTGTACATTTGTTCATTTGTTCATTTGTTCATTTGTTCATTTGTTCATTTGTTCATTTGTTCATTTGTTCACTTTTTCATTGGTTCATTTGTTCATTTGTTCATTTGTTCATTTGTTCCTTCGTTCATTTGTCTATTCGCACATTTGTTCACTTGTTCATTTGTTCATTTGTTCATTTGTTCATTTGTTCATTTGTTCATTTGTTCAATTGTTCATTTGTTCAATTGTTCATTTGTTCATTTGTTCATTTGTTCATTTGTTCATTTGTTCATTCGCTCATTTGTTCATTTGTTCATTTGTTCATTTGTTCATTTGCTCATTTGTTCATTTGTTCATTTGTTCATTTGTTCATTTGTTCATTTGTTCATTTGTTCATTTGCTCATTTGTTCATTTGTTCATTTGTTCATTTGTTCATTTGTTCATTTGTTCATTTGTTCATTTGTTCATTTGTTCATTTGTTCATTTGTTCATTTGTTCATTTGTTCATTTGTGCGATTGTCTATTCGCTCATTTGTTCATTTGTTAATTCGTTCATTTGCCTATTCGCTCATTTGTTCATTTGTTCATTTGCTCATTTGTTCATTTGTTCATTTGCTCATTTGCTCATTTGCTCATTTGCTCATTTGTTCATTTGTTCATTTGTTCATTTGTTCATTTGTTCACTTGTTCATTTGTTCATTTGTTCATTTGTTCATTTGTTCATTTGTTCATTTGTTCATTTGTTCATTTGTTCACTTGTTCACTTTGCTCATTTGTTCGTTTGTTCATTTCTTCATTTCTTCATTTGTTCATTTGTTCATTTGTTCATTTGTTCATTTGTTCATTTGTTCATTTGTTCATTTGTTCATTTGTTCATTTGTTCATTTGTTCATTTGTTCATTTGTTCATTTGTTCATTTGTTCATTTGTTCATTTGTTCATTTGTTCATTTGTTCATTTGTTCATTTGTTCATTTGTTCATTTGTTCATTTGTTCATTTGTTCATTTGTTCATTTGTTCATTTGTTCATTTGTTCCTTCGTTCATTTGTCTATTCGCTTATTTGTTCATTTATTCATTCGTTCATTTGTCTATTCGCTCATTTGTTCATTTGTTCATTTGTTCATTTGTTCATTTGTTCATTTGTTCATTTGTTCATTTGTTCATTTGTTCATTTGTTCATTTGTTCATTTGTTGATTTGTTCATTTGTTGATTTGTTCATTTGTTCATTTGTTCATTTGTTCATTTGTTCATTCGTTCAGTTGTTCCTTCGTGCATTTGTACAATTGTTCATTCGTTCATTTGTTCATTTGTTCATTCGTTCATTTGTCTATTCGCTCATTTGTTCATTTTTTCATTTGTTCATTTGTTCATTTGTTCATTTGTATATTTGTTCATTTGTGCGATTGTCTATTCGCTCATTTGTTCATTTGTTCATTTGTTCATTTGTTCATTTGTTCATTTGTTCATTTGTTCATTTGTTCATTTGTTCATTTGTTCATTTGTTAATTCGTTCATTTGCCTATTCGCTCATTTGTTAATTTGTTCATTTGTTCACTTGTTCATTTGTTCATTTGTTCATTTGTTAATTTGATCATTTGTTCATTTGATCATTTGTTCACTTGTTCACTTGCTCATTTGTTCGTTTGTTCATTTGTTCATTTGTTCATTTGTTCATTTGTTCATTTGTTCATTTGCTCATTTGTTCATTTGTTCATTTGTTCATATGTTCATTTGTGCGATTGTCTATTCGCTCATTTGTTCATTTGTTAATTCGTTCATTTGTTCATTTGTTCATTTGTTCATTTGTTCATTTGTTCATTTGTTCAATTGTTCTTTTGTTCATTTGTTCATTTGTTCATTTGTTCATTTGTTCATTTGTTCATTTGTTCATTTGTTCATTTGTTCATTTGTTCATTTGTTCATTTGTTCATTTGTTCATTTGTTCATTTGTTCATTTGTTCATTTGTTCATTTGTTCATTTGTTCATTTGTTCATATTTTCATTTGTTCATTTGTTCATTTGTTCATTTGTTCATTTGTTCATTTGTTCGTTTGTTCATTTGTTCATTTGTTCATTTGTTCATTTGTTCATTTGTTCATTTGTTCATTTGTTCATTTGTGCATTTCTTCATTTGTTCATTTGTGCATTTGTTCATTTGTTCATATGTTCATTTGTTCATTTGTTCATTTGTTCATTTGTTCATTTGTTCATTTGTTCATTTGTTCATTTGTTCATTTGTTCATTTGTTCATTTGTTCATTTGTTCATTTGTTCATTTGTTCATTTGTTCATTTGTTCATTTGTTCATTTGTTCATTTGTTCATTTGTTCATTTGTTCATTCGTTCATTTGTTCATTCGTTCATTTGTTCATTTGTTCATTTGTTCATTTGTTCATTTGTTCATTTGTTCATTTGTTCATTTGTTCATTTGTTCATTTGTTCATTTGTTCATTTGTTCATTTGTTCATTTGTTCATTTGTTCATTTGTTCATTTGTTCATTTGTTCCTTCGTTCATTTGTCTATTCGCTTATTTGTTCATTTATTCATTCGTTCATTTGTCTATTCGCTCATTTGTTCATTTGTTCATTTGTTCATTTGTTCATTTGTTCATTTGTTCATTTGTTCATTTGTTCATTTGTTCATTTGTTCATTTGTTGATTTGTTCATTTGTTCATTTGTTCATTTGTTCATTTGTTCATTTGTTCATTCGTTCAGTTGTTCCTTCGTGCATTTGTACAATTGTTCATTCGTTCATTTGTTCATTTGTTCATTCGTTCATTTGTCTATTCGCTCATTTGTTCATTTTTTCATTTGTTCATTTGTTCATTTGTTCATTTGTATATTTGTTCATTTGTGCGATTGTCTATTCGCTCATTTGTTCATTTGTTCATTTGTTCATTTGTACATTTGTTCATTTGTTCATTTGTTCATTTGTTCTTTTGTTCATTTGTTCATTTGTTCATTTGTTCATTTGTTCATTTGTTCATTTGTTCATTTGTTCATTTGTTCTTTTGTTCATTTGTTCATTTGTTCATTTGTTCATTTGTTCATTTGTTCATTTGTTCATTTGTTCATTTGTTCATTTGTTCATTTGTTCATTTGTTCATTTGTTCATTTGTTCATTTGTTCATTTGTTCATTTGTTCATTTGTTCATTTGTTCATTTGTTCATTTGTTCATTTGTTCATTTGTTCATTTGTTCATTTGTTCATTTGTTCATTTGTTCATTTGTTCCTTCGTTCATTTGTCTATTCGCTCATTTGTTCATTTATTCATTCGTTCATTTGTCTATTCGCTCATTTGTTCATTTATTCATTCGTTCATTTGTCTATTCGCTCATTTGTTCATTTGTTCCTTTGTTCATTTGTTCATTTGTTCATTTGTTCATTTGTTCATTTGTTCATTTGTTCATTTGTTCATTTGTTCATTTGTTCATTTGTTCATTTGTTCATTTGTTCATTTGTTCATTTGTTCATTCGTTCATTTGTTCATTTGTTCATTCGTTCATTTGTCTATTCGCTCATTTGTTCATTTGTTCATTTGTTCATTTGTTCATTTGTTCATTTGTTCATTTGTTCACTTGTTCCTTCGTTCATTTTTCTATTCGCTCATTTGTTCATTTGTTCATTCGATCATTTGTCTATTCGCTCATTTGTTCATTTGTTCATGTGTTCATTTGTTCATTTGTTCATTTGTTCACTTGTTCATTTGTTCATTTGTTCATTTGTTCATTTGTTCATTTGTTCATTTGTTCACTTGTTCACTTTGCTCATTTGTTCGTTTGTTCATTTCTTCATTTCTTCATTTCTTCATTTGTTCATTTGTTCATGTGTTCATTTGTTCATTTGTTCATTTGTTCATTTGTTCATTTGTTCACTTGTTCATTTGTTCACTTGTTCATTTGTTCATTTGTTCATTTGTTCATTTGTTCATTTGTTCATTTGTTCATTTGTTCATTTGTTCATTTGTTCATTTGTTCATTCGTTCATTTGTTCATTTGTTCATTCGTTCATTTGTCTATTCGCTCATTTGTTCATTTGTTCATTTGTTCATTTGTTCATTTGTTCATTTGTTCATTTGTTCACTTGTTCCTTCGTTCATTTTTCTATTCGCTCATTTGTTCATTTGTTCATTCGATCATTTGTCTATTCGCTCATTTGTTCATTTGTTCATGTGTTCATTTGTTCATTTGTTCATTTGTTCACTTGTTCATTTGTTCATTTGTTCATTTGTTCATTTGTTCATTTGTTCATTTGTTCACTTGTTCACTTTGCTCATTTGTTCGTTTGTTCATTTCTTCATTTCTTCATTTCTTCATTTGTTCATTTGTTCATGTGTTCATTTGTTCATTTGTTCATTTGTTCATTTGTTCATTTGATCATTTGATCATTTGTTCATTTGTTTACTTGTTCACTTGCTCATTTGTTCGTTTGTTCATTTGTTCATTTGTTCATTTGTTCATTTGTTCATTTGTTCATTTGTTCATTTGTTCATTTTGTTCATTTGTTAATTTGTCCATTCGTTCATTTGTCCACTTGTTCATTTGTTCATTTGTTCATTTGTTCATTCGTTCATTTGTTCATTTGTTCATTCGTTCATTTGTTCATTTGTTCATTTGTTCATTTGTTCATTTGTTCATTTGTTCACTCGTTCATTTGTTCATTTGTTCATTTGTTCATTTGTTCATTTGTTCATCTGTTCATTTGTTCATTTGTTCATTTGTTCATTTGTTCATTCGTTCATTTGTTCATTCGTTCATTTGTTCATTTGTTCATTTGTTCATTTGTTCATTTGTTCATTTGTTCATTTGTTCATTTGTTCATTTGTTCATTTGTTCATTTGTTCATTTGTTCATTTGTTCATTTGTTCCTTCGTTCATTTGTCTATTCGCTCATTTGTTCATTTGTTCATTCGTTCATTTGTTCATTTGTTCATTTGTTCATTCGTTCATTTGTTCATTTGTTCATTCGTTCATTTGTCTATTCGCACATTTGTTCATTTGTTCATTTGTTCATTTGTTCATTTGTTCTTTTGTTCATTTGTTCATTTGTTCATTTGTTCATTTGTTCATTTGTTCACTTGTTTACTTGTTTACTTGTTCATTTGTTCATTTGTTCATTTGTTCATTTGTTCATTTGTTCATTTGTTCATTTGATCATTTGATCATTTGTTCATTTGTTTACTTGTTCACTTGCTCATTTGTTCATTTGTTCATTTGTTCATTTGTTCATTCGTTCATTTGTTCATTTGTTCATTTGTTCATTTGTTCATTTGTTCATTCGTTCATTTGTTCATTCATTCATTTGTTCATTTGTTCATTTGTTCATTTGTTCATTTGTTCATTTGTTCATTTGTTCATTTGTTCATTCGTTCATTTGTTCATTCGTTCATTTGTTCATTTGTTCATTTGTTCATTTGTTCATTTGTTCATTTGTTCATCTGTTCATTTGTTCATTTGTTCATTTGTTCATTTGTTCATTTGTTCATTCGTTCATTTGTTCATTCGTTCATTTGTTCATTTGTTCATTTGTTCATTTGTTCATTTGTTCATTTGTTCATTTGTTCATTTGTTCATTTGTTCATTTGTTCATTTGTTCATTTGTTCATTTGTTCATTTGTTCATTTGTTCATTTGTTCATTTGTTCATTTGTTCATTTGTTCATTAGTTCATTTGTTCATTTGTCATTTGTTCATTTGTTCAATTGTTCATTTGTTCATTTGTTCATTTGTTCATTTGTTCATTTGTTCATTTGTTCATTTGTTCATTTGTTCATTTGTTCATTTGTTCATTTGTTCATTTGATCATTTGTTCATTTGTTCATTTGTTCATTTGTTCCTTCGTTCATTTGTCTATTCGCTCATTTGTTCATTTGTTCATTCGTTCATTTGTTCATTTGTTCATTTGTTCATTCGTTCATTTGTTCATTTGTTCATTCGTTCATTTGTCTATTCGCACATTTGTTCATTTGTTCATTTGTTCATTTGTTCATTTGTTCTTTTGTTCATTTGTTCATTTGTTCATTTGTTCATTTGTTCATTTGTTCATTTGTTCATTTGTCCATTTGTTCATTTGTTCATTTGTTCATTTGTTCATTTGTTCATTTGTTCATTTGTTCATTTGTTCATTTGTTCATTTGTTCATTTGTTCATTTGTTCATTTGTTCATTTGTTCATTTGTTCATTTGTTCATTTGTTCACTTTTTCATTGGTTCATTTGTTCATTTGTTCATTTGTTCCTTCGTTCATTTGTCTATTCGCACATTTGTTCATTTGTTCATTCGATCATTTGTATATTCGCTCATTTGTTCATTTGTTCATGTGTTCATTTGTTCATTTGTTCATTTGTTCATTTGTTCATTTGTTCACTTGTTCATTTGTTCATTTGTTCATTTGTTCATTTGTTCACTTGTTCACTTTGCTCATTTGTTCGTTTGTTCATTTGTTCATTTGCTCATTTGTTCATTTGTTCACTTGTTCACTTTGCTCATTTGTTCGTTTGTTCATTTGTTCATTTGCTCATTTGTTCATTTGTTCATTTGTTCATTTTTTCAATTGTTCATTTGTTCATTTGTTCATTTGTTCATTTGTTCATTTGTTCATTTGTTCATTTGTTCATTTGTTCATTTGATCATTTGTTCATTTGTTCATTTGTTCATTTGTTCATTTGTTCATTTGTTCATTTGTTCATTTGTTCATTTGTTCATTTGTTCATTTGTTCATTTGTTCATTTGTTCATTTGTTCATTTCTTCATTTGTTCCTTCGTTCATTTGTCTATTCGCTCATTTGTTCATTTATTCATTCCTTCATTTGTCTATTCGCTCATTTGTTCATTTGTTCATTTGTTCATTTCTTCATTTGTTCATTTGTTCATTTGTTCATTTGTTCATTTGTTCATTTGTTCATTTGTTCATTTGTTCATTTGTTCATTTGTTCAATTGTTCTTTTGGTCATTTGTTCATTTGTTCATTTGTTCATTTGTTCATTTGTTCATTTGTTCATTTGTTCATTTGTTCATTTGTTCATTTGTTCATTTGTTCATTTGTTCATTTGTTCATTTGTTCATTTGTTCATTTGTTCATTTGTTCATTTGTTCATTTGTTCATTTGTTCATTTGTTCATTTGTTCATTTGTTCATTTGTTCATTTGTTCATTTGTTCATTTGTTCATTTGTTCATTTGTTCATTTGTTCATTTGTTCATTTGTTCATTTGTTCATTTGTTCATTTGTTCATTTGTTCATTTGTTCATTTGTTCATTTGTTCATTTGTTCATTTGTTCATTTGTTCATTCGTTCATTTGTTCATTTGTTCATTCGTTCATTTGTTCATTTGTTCATTCGTTCATTTGTCTATTCGCTCATTTGTTCATTTGTTCATTTGTTCATTTGTTCATTTGTTCATTTGTTCATTTGTTCATTTGTTCATTTGTTCATTTGTTCATTTGTTCATTTGTTCATTTGTTCATTTGTTCATTTGTTCATTTGTTCATTTGTTCACTTGTTCACTTGTTCACTTTGCTCATTTGTTCGTTTGTTCATTTCTTCATTTCTTCATTTCTTCATTTGTTCATTTGTTCATTTGTTCATTTGTTCATTTGTTCATTTGTTCATTTGTTCATTTGTTCATTTGTTCATTTGTTCATTTGTTCATTTGTTCATTTGTTCATTTGTTCATTTGTTCATTTGTTCATTTGTTCATTTGTTCATTTGTTCATTTGTTCATTTGTTCATTTGTTCATTTGTTCATTTGTTCATTTGTTCATTTGTTCATTTGTTCATTTGTTCATTTGTTCATTTGTTCATTTGTTCATTTGTTCATTTGTTCATTTGTTCATTTGTTCATTTGTTCATTTGTTGATTTGTTCATTTGTTCATTTGTTCATTTGTTCATTTGTTCATTCGTTCAGTTGTTCCTTCGTGCATTTGTACAATTGTTCATTCGTTCATTTGTTCATTTGTTCATATGTTCATTTGTGCGATTGTCTATTCGCTCATTTGTTCATTTGTTAATTCGTTCATTTGTTCATTTGTTCATTTGTTCATTTGTTCATTTGTTCATTTGTTCATTTGTTCATTTGTTCATTTGTTCATTTGTTCATTTGTTCATTTGTTCAATTGTTCTTTTGTTCATTTGTTCATTTGTTCATTTGTTCATTTGTTCATTTGTTCATTTGTTCATTTGTTCATTTGTTCATTTGTTCATTTGTTCATTTGTTCATTTGTTCATTTGTTCCTTCGTTCATTTGTACAATTGTTCATTCGTTCATTTGTTCATTTGTTCATTCGTTCATTTGTCTATTCGCTCATTTGTTCATTTGTTCATTTGTTCATTTGTTCATTTGTTCATTTGTTCATTTGTTCATTTGTTCATTTGTTCATTTGTTCATTTGTTCATTTGTTCATTTGTTCATTTGTTCATTTGTTCATTTGTTCATTTGTTCATTTGTTCAGTTGTTCCTTCGTTCATTTGTACAATTGTTCATTCGATCATTTGTTCATTTGTTCATTCGTTCAATTGTCTATTCGCTCATTTGTTCATTTTTTCATTTGTTCATTTGTATATTTGTTCATTTGTGCGATTGTCTATTCGCTCATTTGTTCATTTGTTCATTTGTTCATTTGTTCATTTGTTCATTTGTTCATTTGTTCATTTGTTCATTTGTTCTTTTGTTCATTTGTTCATTTGTTCATTTGTTCATTTGTTCATTTGTTCATTTGTTCATTTGTTCATTTGTTCATTTGTTCATTTGTTCATTTGTTCATTTGTTCATTTGTTCATTTGTTCATTTGTTCATTTGTTCATTTGTTCATTTGTTCATTTGTTCATTTGTTCATTTGTTCATTTGTTCATTTGTTCATTTGTTCATTTGTTCATTTGTTCATTTGTTCACTTGTTCACTTGTTCACTTTGCTCATTTGTTCGTTTGTTCATTTCTTCATTTCTTCATTTGTTCATTTGTTCATTTGTTCATTTGTTCATTTGTTCATTTGTTCATTTGTTCATTTGTTCATTTGTTCATTTGTTCATTTGTTCATTTGTTCATTTGTTCATTTGTTCATTTGTTCATTTGTTCATTTGTTCATTTGTTCATTTGTTCATTTGTTCATTTGTTCATTTGTTCATTTGTTCATTTGTTCATTTGTTCATTTGTTCATTTGTTCATTTGTTCATTTGTTCATTTGTTCATTTGTTCATTTGTTCATTTGTTCATTTGTTCATTTGTTCCTTCGTTCATTTGTCTATTCGCTTATTTGTTCATTTATTCATTCGTTCATTTGTCTATTCGCTCATTTGTTCATTTGTTCATTTGTTCATTTGTTCATTTGTTCATTTGTTCATTTGTTCATTTGTTCATTTGTTCATTTGTTGATTTGTTCATTTGTTCATTTGTTCATTTGTTCATTTGTTCATTCGTTCAGTTGTTCCTTCGTGCATTTGTACAATTGTTCATTCGTTCATTTGTTCATTTGTTCATATGTTCATTTGTGCGATTGTCTATTCGCTCATTTGTTCATTTGTTAATTCGTTCATTTGTTCATTTGTTCATTTGTTCATTTGTTCATTTGTTCATTTGTTCATTTGTTCATTTGTTCATTTGTTCAATTGTTCTTTTGTTCATTTGTTCATTTGTTCATTTGTTCATTTGTTCATTTGTTCATTTGTTCATTTGTTCATTTGTTCATTTGTTCATTTGCTCATTTGTTCATTTGTTCATTTGTTCATTTGTTCATTTGTTCATTTGTTCATTTGTTCATTTGTTCATTTGATCATTTGATCATTTGTTCATTTGTTTACTTGTTCACTTGCTCATTTGTTCGTTTGTTCATTTCTTCATTTCTTCATTTCTTCATTTGTTCATTTGTTCATTTGTTCATTTGTTCATTTGTTCATTTGTTCATTTGTTCATTTGTTCATTTGTTCATTTGTTCATTTGTTCATTTGTTCATTTGTTCATTTGTTCAGTTGTTCCTTCGTTCATTTGTACAATTGTTCATTCGATCATTTGTTCATTTGTTCATTCGTTCAATTGTCTATTCGCTCATTTGTTCATTTTTTCATTTGTTCATTTGTATATTTGTTCATTTGTGCGATTGTCTATTCGCTCATTTGTTCATTTGTTCATTTGTTCATTTGTTCATTTGTTCATTTGTTCATTTGTTCATTTGTTCATTTGTTCATTTGTTCTTTTGTTCATTTGTTCATTTGTTCATTTGTTCATTTGTTCATTTGTTCATTTGTTCATTTGTTCATTTGTTCATTTGTTCATTTGTTCATTTGTTCATTCGTTCATTTGTCTATTCGCTCATTTGTTCATTTGTTCATTTGTTGATTTGTTCATTTGTTCATTTGTTCATTTGTTCATTTGTTCATTTGTTCATTTGTTCATTTGTTCATTTGTTCATTTGTTCATTCGTTCATTTGTTCTTTTGTTCATTTGTTCATTTGTTCATTTGTTCATTTGTTCATTTGTTCATTTGTTCATTTGTTCATTTGTTCATTTGTTCATTTGTTCATTTGTTCATTTGTTCATTTGTTCATTTGTTCATTTGTTCATTTGTTCATTTGCTCATTTGTTCATTTGTTCATTTGTTCATTTGTTCATTTGTTCATTTGTTCATTTGTTCATTTGTTCATTTGTTCATTTGTTCATTTGTTCATTTGTTCATTTGTTCATTTGTTCATTTGTTCATTTGTTTATTTGTTCATTTGTTCATTTGTTCATTTGTTCATTTGTTCATTTGTTCATTTGTTCCTTCGTTCAATTGTCTATTCGCTCATTTGTACAATTGTTCATTCGTTCATTTGTTCATTTGTTCAATCGTTCATTTGTCTATTCGCTCATTTGTTCATTTGTTCATTTGTTCATTTGTTCATTTGTTCCTTCGTTCATTTTTCTATTCGCTCATTTGTTCATTTGTTCATTCGATCATTTGTCTATTCGCTCATTTGTTCATTTGTTCATTAGTTCATTTGTTCATTTGTTCATTTGTTCATTTGTTCATTTGTTCATTTGTTCATTTGTTCATTTGTTAATTCGTTCATTTGCCTATTCGCTCATTTGTTAATTTGTTCATTTGTTCACTTGTTCATTTGTTCATTTGTTCATTTGTTAATTTGATCATTTGTTCATTTGATCATTTGTTCACTTGTTCACTTGCTCATTTGTTCGTTTGTTCATTTCTTCATTTCTTCATTTCTTCATTTGTTCATTTGTTCATTTGTTAATTCGTTCATTTGCCTATTCGCTCATTTGTTAATTTGTTCATTTGTTCATTTGCTCATTTGCTCATTTGCTCATTTGCTCATTTGTTCATTTGTTCATTTGTTCATTTGTTCATTTGTTCATTTGTTCATTTGTTCATTTGCTCACTTGCTCATTTGTTCATTTGTTCATTTGTTCATTTGTTCATTTGTTCATTTGCTCATTTGTTCATTTGTTCATTTGTTCATTTGTTCATTTGTTCATTTGTTCATTTGTTCATTTGTTCATTTGTTCATATTTTCATTTTTTCATTTGTTCATTTGTTCATTTGTTCATTTGTTCATTTGTTCGTTTGTTCATTTGTTCATTTGTTCATTTGTTCATTTGTTTATTTGTTCAATTGTTCATTTGTTCATTTGTTCATTTGTTCATTTGTTCATTTGTTCATTTGCTCATTTTTTCATTTGTTCATTTGTTCATTTGTTCATTTGTTCATTTGTTCATTTGCTCATTTGTTCATTTGTTCATTTGTTCATTTGTTCATTTGTGCGATTGTCTATTCGCTCATTTGTTCATTTGTTAATTCGTTCATTTGCCTATTCGCTCATTTGTTCATTTATTCATTTGTTCATTTGTTCATTTGCTCACTTGCTCATTTGTTCATTTGTTCATTTGTTCATTTGTTCATTTGTTCATTTGTTCATTTGTTCATTTGGTCATTTGGTCATTTGTTCATTTGTTCATTTGTTCATTTGTGCATTTGTTCATTTGTTCATTTGTGCATTTGTTCATTTGTTCATTTGTTCATTTGTTCATTTGATCATTTGTTCATTTGTTCATTTGTTCATTTGTTCATTTGTTCATTTGTTCATTTGTTCATTTGTTCATTTGTTCATTTGTTCATTTGTTCATTTGTTCATTTGTTCATTTGTTCATTTGTTCATTTGTTCATTTGTTCATTTGTTCATTTGTTCATTTGTTCATTTGTTCATTTGTTCATTTGTTCATTTGTTCATTTGTTCATTTGTTCATTTGTTCATTTGTTCATTTGTTCATTTGTTCATTTGTTCATTTGTTCATTTGTTCATTTGTTCATTTGTTCATTTGTTCATTTGTTCATTTGTTCATTTGTTCATTTGTTCATTTGTTCATTTGTTCATTTGTTCATTTGTTCATTTGTTCATTTGTTCATTTGTTCATTTGTTCATTTGTTCATTTGTTCATTTGTTCATTTGTTCATTTGTTCATTTGTTCATTTGTTCATTTGTTCATTTGTTCATTTGTTCATTTGTTCATTTGTTCATTTGTTCATTTGTTCAGTTGTTCAGTTGTTCCTTCGTTCATTTGTACAATTGTTCATTCGTTCATTTGTTCATTTGTTCATTCGTTCATTTGTCTATTCGCTCATTTGTTCATTTGTTCATTTGTTCATTTGTTCATTTGTTCATTTGTTCATTTGTTCATTTGTTCATTTGTTCATTTGTTCATTTGTTCATTTGTTCATTTGTTCATTTGTTCATTTGTTCATTTGTTCATTTGTTCATTTGTTCATTTGTTCAGTTGTTCCTTCGTTCATTTGTACAATTGTTCATTCGATCATTTGTTCATTTGTTCATTCGTTCAATTGTCTATTCGCTCATTTGTTCATTTTTTCATTTGTTCATTTGTTCATTTGTATATTTGTTCATTTGTGCGATTGTCTATTCGCTCATTTGTTCATTTGTTCATTTGTTCATTTGTTCATTTGTTCATTTGTTCATTTGTTCATTTGTTCATTTGTTCTTTTGTTCATTTGTTCATTTGTTCATTTGTTCATTTGTTCATTTGTTCATTTGTTCATTTGTTCATTTGTTCATTTGTTCATTTGTTCATTTGTTCATTTGTTCATTTGTTCATTTGTTCATTTGTTCATTTGTTCATTCGTTCATTTGTCTATTCGCACATTCGTTCATTTGTTCATTTGTTCATTTGTTCATTTGTTCATTTGTTCATTCGTTCATTTGTTCTTTTGTTCATTTGTTCATTTGTTCATTTGTTCATTTGTTCATTTGTTCATTTGTTCATTTGTTCATTTGTTCATTTGTTCATTTGTTCATTTGTTCATTTGCTCATTTGTTCATTTGTTCATTTGTTCATTTGTTCATTTGTTCATTTGTTCATTTGTTCATTTGTTCATTTGTTCATTTGTTCATTTGTTCATTTGTTCATTTGTTTATTTGTTCATTTGTTCATTTGTTCATTTGTTCATTTGTTCATTTGTTCATTTGTTCATTTGTTCCTTCGTTCAATTGTCTATTCGCTCATTTGTACAATTGTTCATTCGTTCATTTGTTCATTTGTTCAATCGTTCATTTGTCTATTCGCTCATTTGTTCATTTGTTCATTTGTTCATTTGTTCATTTGTTCCTTCGTTCATTTTTCTATTCGCTCATTTGTTCATTTGTTCATTCGATCATTTGTCTATTCGCTCATTTGTTCATTTGTTCATTAGTTCATTTGTTCATTTGTTCATTTGTTCATTTGTTCATTTGTTCATTTGTTCTTTTGTTCATTTGTTCATTTGTTCATTTGTTAATTCGTTCATTTGCCTATTCGCTCATTTGTTAATTTGTTCATTTGTTCACTTGTTCATTTGTTCATTTGTTCATTTGTTAATTTGATCATTTGTTCATTTGATCATTTGTTCACTTGTTCACTTGCTCATTTGTTCGTTTGTTCATTTCTTCATTTCTTCATTTCTTCATTTGTTCATTTGTTCATTTGTTAATTCGTTCATTTGCCTATTCGCTCATTTGTTAATTTGTTCATTTGTTCATTTGCTCATTTGTTCATTTGTTCATTTGCTCATTTGCTCATTTGCTCATTTGCTCATTTGTTCATTTGTTCATTTGTTCATTTGTTCATTTGTTCATTTGTTCATTTGTTCATTTGTTCATTTGCTCACTTGCTCATTTGTTCATTTGTTCATTTGTTCATTTGTTCATTTGCTCATTTGTTCATTTGTTCATTTGTTCATTTGTTCATTTGTTCA